>NC_044320.2:16574552-17179135 GCF_007474595.2 Lynx canadensis
TCTCTTCAGCAAGTGGTGCTGAGAAACTGGACAGCAACATGCAGAAAAATGAACCTGAACCATTTTCTTACACCATACACAAAAATACATTCAAAACAGATGAAAGACCTAAATGTACAGGAAGCCATCAAAATCCTCGCGGAGAAAGCAGGCAAAAACCTCTCTGACCTTGGCCACAGCAACTTCTTACTCAACACATCTCTGGAGGCAAGGGAAACAATAGCAAAAATGAACTATTGGGACCTCATCAAAATAAAAAGCTTCTGCACAGCGAAGGAAACAATCAGCAAAACGAAAAGGCAACCAACGGAATGGGAGAAGATATTTGCAACGACATATCAGATAAAGGGTTAGTATCCAAAATCTATAGAGAACTTTTCAAACTCAACACCCAAAAAACAAAGATTCCAGTGAAGAAATGGGCAAAAGACATGAACAGACACTTCTCCAAAGACATCCAGATGACCAACGGACACATGAAAAAATTCTCAACATCTCTCATCATCAGGGAAATACAAATCAAAACCACAATGAGATACCACCTCACACCTGTCAGGATGGCCAAAATGAACAACTCGGGCAACAACAGATGATGGAGAGGATGCACTTTTGCACGGCTGGTGGGTGTGCAAACGTGTGCAGCCACTCTGGGAAACAGTGTGGAGGTTCCTCAAAAAATTAAAAATAGAACTACCCTACGACCCAGCAATTGCACTACTAGGTATTTATCCAAGGGATACAGGTATGCTGTTTCAAAGGGACACATGCACCCCAATGTTTATAGCAGCACTATCAACAATAGCCAAAGTATGGAAAGAGCCCAAACGCCCATCGATGGATAAATGGATAAAGAAGATGTGGTACATATATATACAATGGAGTATTGCTTGGCAATCAAAAAGAATGAAATCTTGCCATTTGCAACTACATGGATGGAACTAGAGGGTGTTATGCTAAGTGAAATTAGTCAGAAAAAGACAAATATGACTTCACTCATATGAGGACTTTAAGATACAAAACAGATGAACATAAGGGAAGGGAAACAAACATAATATAAAAACAGGGAGGGGGACAAAACATGAGACTCTTAAATATGGAGAACAAACAAAGGGTTACTGGAGGGGTTGTGGGAGGGGGGATGGGCTAAATGGGTAAGGGGCATTAAAAAATCTACTCCTGAAATCATTGTTGTACTACATGCTAACTTGGATGTAAATTTAAAAAATAAATTAAATAAATAAATATATATCCATCCAGATTACCCTCCATAGAGGTTGAACCAAATTGATTTAAGCTTCCATGACGCACAGAAGTCCAACAGATGGCAAAGTCATTTAAGTGACAGAGCTAAGAGAATGGGAAAGTAAAAGAATCACTTTAAAATGACATTAAGAAAAAATATGTACTGCACATACTAGCCATGCAACGTGGTAGTTAACAATTTAAAACACTTTACCTTTCAGAGTATGAAACATACTTTGTATCTGTCTCTGTCACACACACACATAATCTCAGAAAGTAACCTTCTGAAGCGTAGCATCCAAGTCCCAGAGATGTTAAGTGGCTTCCCCAAGGCAACACAGCAAGTGAGGAACAAAAAGCACAGCTGTACTGGGGACTACGAACTGAAACCTGATTTTTCTTATACTCTGAGTGCAAGAACTACACATCCTCTACACCTGGCCTTAAAGAGACCACACACAGCTGTGCTCCCTGTGGGCCTTGAGTGAGAAGTGACTTCTCTATCGCCCATGGTTCTAGAAACAGTGTGTGCCAGAACAGTGTGAGTGTGCTAACATTTTGTCCCTCAATTTTTTTCCAATGTTCTTCCCAGAAATTGCTCTAAAACACCAGGTCCCCATGGAAACCTCAGGAAAGACTGCCTGTTGACTCTAAGTGAAATGCAGCTACAACTGCTCCCTTGATAACAAATGGATGTTATTAAAAGCCTGGTCCCAACAGACGCCTGCCATAGCTCACAGCCAAAGTCCCATTCTTCTTGGCTGAGAGGGTGAATGAGATGGTCCATTCTGGTGTCAGGCTGTGCGTTCAGCTCGGAAGAAAGGGGAACAACATCACCTGAACCCCACTGTCACGGTCAGACACAAGACAAGGTGTTTTCCACGTACATTTGTAATAGGAGGCTGGAGTGACAAGCCCACCGAGAATGTGGCTGACGCTAATAAATCACCTCACGACGGTCCTGGCCACCTGCAGAACTCATTGGTGATGCGCCGTCCAGACCAAGAAGTGAAAGAGGAAGGCCAGGGCTGAGAGTCTGGGAAATAAAGCCACGTGGAAAAGGACAGCATCATCTAAAAAGGGAACAGAACGTAGTCAGAGCGAGGAATCCAAACAGCCAGAATTTAGCAGCATTTTTCTGGCATTATCTAGAGACCCGGTGGTTGGGGGGCTTGACGTTCCTGACTCCATTGATAACAGGAATTGCTCCTTCTTGAAACAGTTGAAGAATACTTGCTGAGTACCTACAGGGTCAGACGTGGGAGCGTGAATAAGGCAGAACTAGAGCTCACAGTCTGGTGGAAGGAGATAGGAAACTGGCTTTTAAATAAATATATACACATGGTCATTTGCATTAGTGACAACCGCTATGAAGGAAAGAAGTAATGAAGCAACGTGACCTTGATGAGTCGAGCAACTTGAATTAGCAGACTTGGAGCTAGGACCTAGATGACAGGGAGCAGTCAGCCCAGAGAAGGTACTGGAAAGAAGGGGCAAGTCTGGGCAAACAGAACGTAAGGACCTTCTGGAAGGAATGAGCTCAGCACGCTCTGCAACAGAAACCTCTTGGGGCAGCAGGATGGGGAATGGACCAGGGGGTCATGGAGCTGAAATCACAGAGGCAGCCACAGTCCAGACCACACATGGCCTTGAGGGCCTCAGAAAGGGCAGTGGATTTTATCTTAAGTTCATGTTGAAGCCATTGGAGAGTAGTGGTGGTGGTTGCTTGTTGTTTTAAAGCCTGGGAGTGAGATGCTGTGGTTTATATTCTTCTTTTTTTTTTTTTAATATTTATTTATTTCTTCAGAGACAGAGCGTGAGTCGAAGAGGGGCAGAGAGAGAGCGAGTCACAGATTCCAAAGAAGGTTCCAGGCTCAGAGCCCGATGTGGGGCTTGAATGCACAAACTGTGAGATCATGACCTGAGCCGAAGTTGGATGCTTAACTGACTGAGCCACCCAGGCGCCCCCTCTGGTTTACATTCTTAAAACACCACTCTGGCTGCTTTGTGGAGAATGTATTACAAGGTGGGAGGGAGACAAGATAAAAAAGCAGGGGGTCTTATTAGGGCTAGTGCCCAAGGCTTCTCCCTGACCTGGATGAAATACCCCCACAGGCCCTCCAGCATTCTTTCCTCCATGTCAATGCTCAAGAAAGATTGTATGAGCCAAGGGACAGATCTAGTCAAAGGGAATAACCCCCAGATCGAAAGCTGAGTTGTGTTAGCCCTGCGGGAGAGGAAGCAGACCTGAAGCACAGGTCTCTGACGTCAGCAGAGCTCTCTTTGGAGGGGTAGAAATGTTTCCTCTGTTCATAAAAGAAAAATTGCACAAGGGCCAGGGACACAGCAGTCTCTCCCTTGACCCCCATCCCAGCTCAGCACTGCCCCATTTCTCTGCTCCCTTTCCCACAGTACTCTGCCTCCTTCCTCCTGTTCTCTCCTGATTCCATTCAATTCCTTCCATCCCCATCATACCACTGAAATTGCTCTGAAGACCTCCATGTTGCCAAAGTCAACGGTCCCCTCAGTCCTCAGCTTACTCGACTGATTGGTAACATCCAACGTCACTGATTCTTCTCTTCCTTTGGAATCACATCTCCTCTGGATTTTCCTTGCTTTCTCTTCCTCCCCCAAGCCATCCTTTCTGTCCCCTTTCTGGTGCCTCCTTGTCTCCTGATATCTAAATGTAAAAGCCTCCAGGGCTAAGTCCCCAGACCTCTTCCCCATCTATACTCAGTGACTCCATGATCTCATAGAGCCCTGTGCCTTTAAATGCCATCTGATGTCTCCCAATTGTATATTCTCAGCCTGAACCTCTCCCCTGAACCCCAGACTCCTTTATCCAACTCCTATTTGACCTCTCCTTAGACATCCAACTGGCATCTCAAATTTAACATGTCCACAATGAAACCCCTGATCTCCCTCCCCCAAACTGCTCCCAAACTCAATAAATAGCATCCATCCTTCCACACATAGTATATGTTCTCTGTCTGTCTTCTCCACCAGAATGTCAGCTCTATGAGCACAGGAGCTTTGTGTTCTTCACTGCTGAATCACAGGGGCAGGAACAGTGCCTGGCACAGAGTAGGAGCTATCTGTTGAACGGATGAAGCATTTCCTCCAGGAAGGCTCCCCACCCCCTTTTAACAGGCTATTTCTCCCATTATATGTCCACACGGAACTAATACCTCTCCTTGACATCACGTTGCACGTTGTAACTGGTCATTTACATAATTCTTTGATTGCCGTCAGTCTCCACCATCAGCCAGTAGCCTACAGGAAGGTAGGTGCCATTCTGGTTTTGGTTACCAGCATCTAACCTGGAGCCTGGCAGAGAGTGACCTCTCAGTAAGTAAAAATACTAATGAATATTTTTAAATGAATAAACAGGCAATAGAAGCTATTGGTCCTCTCTCCAGAAAAATGTGCTCATATAACCACACACAACGTGTGCTGGGACTCCAGGTTAGGAATTCTTGGTCTTAATCATTTCAGGCTTAATCATTTCAGGAACAAAATACTACAGACTGAGCAGCTTAAAAATAACAAGGACTTACTGCTCACAGTTCTAGATACTAGAAGTCCAATCAGGGTGCCTAGATGGCCAGGTAGAGGTCATAGGCTGCACACTTACTGTGTCCTCATATGAGAAGGGGCCAGGGACACTTATGGGATCTCTTTCATAGAAGTGCTAATAACCGAGATCATGAGAGCTCCACCCTCATGAACCAATCATCTCCCAAAGGCCCCCACCTCCTAATACCATCACCTTTGTGGGTTAGGATTTTAACATATAGGCAGAAGACATGAACAGACACTTTTCCACAGAAGACATCCAGATGGCTAACAGACACATGAAAAGATACTCAATATCACTCACCATCAGTGGTGACCAAATCAAATCCACAATACAAATCAAATCAAAACCACAATGAGATACCACCTTTACACATGTCAGAATAGCTAAAATTAACAACTCAGGAAACAGCAGATGTTGGTGAGGATTCGGAGAAAGGAGAACCCTTTGCCCTGATGCTGGGAATCCAAACTGGTGCAGCCAGTTTCAATACTCTGGAAAATAGTATGGAGGTTCCTCAAAAATTAAAAATAGAACTACCCTAGGACCCAGCAATTGCACAAGTAGGTATTTACCAAAGGATAGAAAAATGCTGATTCAAAGGGGCACATGCACCCCAAATGTTTATAGCAGCACTATCAACAATAAGTAGCCAAAGTATGGAAAGAGCCCAAATGTCCATCGACTGATGAATGGATGAAGATGTGGTGTGTGTGTGTGTGTGTGTGTATATATATATATATGTATTTTTACATATATTTTTATGTATATTTATACACACACACACACAATGGAGTATTGGAGAGCAAAAAGAATGAAATCTTGCCATTTGTAACAACATGGATGGAACTACAGTGTGTTATGCTAAGTGAAATAAGTCAGTCAGAGAAAGACAAATGTATGATTTCACTCCTATGTGGAATTTAAGAAACAAAACAGATGAACATAGGGGAATAGAAGGAAAAATAAAATGAAAACAGAGAGGGAGACAAACCGTACAAGACCCTTAAATACAGAAAACTGAGGGTTGCTGGGTGCAGGGGTGGGATGGGCTAAATGGACGATGGGCATTAAGGAGGACACTTGTTGGGATGAGCACTAGGTGTTACATGTTAAGTGATAAATCACTAAATTCTATTACTGAAGTAAAAAAATAAATATAAATAAATGAAATTCATGAACATGGGGGGGGGGGGGATATGGATTTGGGGGGAGGGAGACAGACATTCTCCAGGACACAGACATTCAGACTACAGCACCCTTGCTATATTACAACAGGCTAAATTTACCCTGTGGTTTCAACCAGTATGAAATACAGGAATATCATCCCTTCTCTCCAAGTTCTTCGGCAGTGGCACACAGGGAAAGAGATCTCTTGACAGAATATTCTAATTAGTTGGGAATACTTCTGAATGCTCTCAGATATGGCATAGACAATGTGTAAACAAGACTGGTGGGGGAGCACAGAGGGACAAAGGGCAAAAGAATACCCACGGAGCATTCTTGTCATTTTTTCATCAAGAGAAAATGACTCAGGTGATAAAGTTGTGTGTCCCACACCAAATTCAATCTAATCAACTGGCTACAATGTTTTGGGTACACAACTACATACCATTTCATTGACTTTATAATGAACACTGCTAACAGAAACACATGTAGAGAGCCTCAGAAACATACATTTGTTCCTTCAGGAAATGTTTATTCAGCATCCACCACGTGCCTCACATGGCAAGAGAATTTCATACAGGGGACTACTTAGCCCGCCTTGTCCCCTGTGAGCATGGGACACTGGACTGTAATAGCTCCAGTACTCAACCAGGATACTCACTGCAGTTACAACTGGAGAGCTTCTTAAAAAAATTTTTTTTTCAACGTTTATTTATTTTTGGGACAGAGAGAGACAGAACATGAACGGGGGAGGGGCAGAGAGAGAGGGAGACACAGAATCGGAAACAGGCTCCAGGCTCTGAGCCATCAGCCCAGAGCCCGACGCGGGGCTCGAACTCGCGGACCGCGAGATCGTGACCTGGCTGAAGTCGGACGCTTAACCGACTGCGCCACCCAGGTGCCCCCTGAGAGCTTCTTTATCTCAAGTGTTCTATGGTCTTGCTTGAAAAGACCGTCGTTAACTTCCAGAATGAGTACTATGTACTCAACATGTACACCTACATCCAACCACACGGAAGAAGCAGCAGGTGCTAATATGAGTCTTCAGCAAGTCCTTGCTAGAGAACTGATGAGAACCCCTAACCAGGGGTTACTAAGTGAATAATTGTGGTCCAGGCTCAACGTTTCTTTCTGATCCTAGGGTCTTTATATATTTCCAAATTTTCTGGTTCTATACCATCTGTACTACAATAGACACTTCCTTCCTTAAGGCCCTTTTAAGTAATTACAGGACAGTTCTTCAGTTTGGCTTACATATTTGTTCAAGTGCAATCTTCTAAGTGCCAAGTCTTTACCAAAAGATTTCTGTGGAACAGGCTCCACAAAGGCTGGCTCTCCGCTTACTTGCTAATGAGAGGGGTGTGGCAGCCCTCTGTCCCTTAACATGAGCACTCTGCATCTGTCTTCTTTTAGACAGTTCTGTCTCGTTTGTCACAGCCCAAGTTTGCAAGTGGTAGGCATGCAATAGACCTGGAGTAAATGGATGGACGGATGGACGGATGGATGGATGGATGGATAGATGGATGGAGGGAAAATGGAGAGAAGGAGGCAGGGACAGAGGAAGGGAAACTACCTCCTTGTAACTTCTAACTCTGTTCTCCAAAACTTATTGAAGGCAAATGAGTATGACTTCTTCCCTTAATGGGATATGTCTGATACGTCCCAGGCTTCCAACCACAAGTACAAACCCATTACATTTATAGTAATCCCAAACCTTGACGAATTCAACACATCTTCACTATGTCCAGCTTTTTAGAAAACATTCTCCACTAGGAATTTCTGCGACCCATCAGGGGTGCTCACCATTACAAGTGGCGTGTACTCAAGCCCCCGCTAGCTTGCGAGTCCCATGTAAGGTCATTTTCTACTTCAAAGTCATGGTGAAACAGGGGTTCAGAGAAGCAGAGCCACAGCCTCAGGCTACATCACACTGCTGCTCCGATGCTCTGAGCCAACCATTCAACCACCAAAACTCCAACCTTTGTCAGACTGCTGATCTCCTTCTGCCCAAGGCCAGCTCCCTCCATGGTTCCCATGGAGCCATGCTGGGCCCCGATGGACAGTTCCCTCTTTTCATTCCCCAAAGACAGGGCTTTCAAGAGGATGGCGGAGGGAGGGCCAGAGTGCACGGTGAAGGGGGAGCAATGGGGAGGCATGCCTCACATGTTCAACTGCCACCTGAGATCCCTCCAACCTCCAGTCCTCATCATCCAGTCGGAGCCACTTGGCCACGTCTCCCCCCACTCAGGTATTATTCTCAGGAACCTGTTTGTCTCTCATCTAGCAAGGATTGTTTTCAGAGCTCCTAGGCTATCAGACGGTCCCGAACATGTCTGAACCATATATGAGAACAGGGCTCATTTGGCTTCTTTCCCACAAGGCTCCGAACCACACGCAAAACAAGAGGTACTAATAGACATCTGTTTTCAGTGTTCCTGAACATTCTGTGAAGGGCAATAATTCCACACACATTATAGGACACTTAGAGGGTGGCTTGCACAAGCACACAGAAGATCTGACTCCACACAGAATATCACAATTTCTGACCCAGTCAAAAAATACCCTGTCACAAATGCCTAAATGGGCACTGTATTATTTAGGGAGAGCTAAACTGCTAAGTCAAGACTCGCCAATAATTCTGTGACTTAAAGAAACACCCAAGTTTGTCTCTGTGGATCAGTTCCACAATATACTTTTCAAGTAGGCATGAGGCTCAGCTTCATAGGGCATTCAGGAATCCAGTCTGATGGTGCTCTGCTATCCTCAATGGACAGCTTCTGAGATCATTCTAGTCCTCAACCATTCATCAGTAGGGGGGAAAGGTGTGACGGACTGGGTAGGCAGTGTTTCACAAGTCAGCCCCTTACGATCCAATGGTGAGAATCTGATCACGTGGCCACAGCTAGCTGCAAAGGAGACTGGGAAGTGCAGTCCCTGGCAAAGCAGCCACACACCAGCTACAACGCTTACTCTAGAACAAGGGACAGCAAATTATAGCCCAACGGTCAAATCCTTGAGTCCCCTGGCTTTATAAACAGAGTTTTACTGAAGCACAGCCAAACATATCCACTCATTTACATACTGTCTATGGCTGCTTTCCAGTTACAAAGGCAGAGTTGAGCAGTTATGGCAAAGACCTTATGGCATGCAAAGTCTAAAGTATTTACTATTTGGCCCTTTATAGATAGTGTTTGCTATTCCCTTCTTTAGGAAAAAAAAAAGGAGCATGCATACTATGGGACAACTAGCAGTCTACACTTTCAAAATTTATCTCGACAACTGTTAGAAAGACACATAGACAAAAAAATATTCTGTCAAGCAGTTTTGTCATACCAAAAGACTAAAAACAACTTTAAAAGGACTGGGAAATTATGGGCCGTGCATACCACGCAATACAATGCAACCTTTAAAAAGAATGAGGAAGTTCAACATGTACTGATTAGAAAATATCCAAGTGTATTAACTTTAAAAAGTAAAATGCAGAAAAATGTTTAGACTGGTGCCACTTGTGGGGAGGAAAAAAACCAGAACTTAATATATAATACCTACATGCATACATGGGCATAAAAATTCCTGAAAGAATACAAAAGAAACTGAAAATGAGCTGTTTCTGGATAGAGAAATCAGACGATTGAAGCACAGAGGACTTTTTACTATACACTTTTATATATTTTGAATTTGTACAATGTGCATGTACCACCTATTTTTTTAAATAAAAATTAAACTGAGAAAACCACATACACAAAACAGGTTTTTACTTCCATTGCAAACCAACCCCTCTTCTGAAAGATATAGTCTTGCTTAAAAGTCTATCTCCAATCAGACAGTCAGTTCTACTGACCTAGGAGCCATTTTCTATGGTGCTTCCCTGCTCCATCCCATGTCAGATTCTCAGAGATGCCTTATTTCTCTTATTTTCATAGTCAACTTACAAATTCTACAAATTCTTACAAATTCCCCTGTTCTTGAAAGTTCCTCTTTCCAAACAGACAGGATTTATCAGTATTTTATTTAGTTCTCTCTCACATGTTGAGTGTAAAGAAAAGCTAATCTGACCTCAGAGAAACATTAAGCGTAGAAAGACAAAAATACAGTTCCTGACAGTTTTCAAGAAAAGTCTTGAAAGGGAACTCACCTTTCAATTAAAACTAATGGCCATCCAACTCACACAAGCTGAAGAGAAAAAGAAATCCACTAGTTTATGTAACTGGGAAGTTCAAAAGTTGTGGCCGACTTGAAACACGGAAAATCCAGGCGCTCCGAAATGCCCTCAGGGCTCCTGCTCTGCTCTCAGCTCTGCTGGGCCTCATTCTGCAGTTGGGCCCTTCGGCTGCAGTCAGGATGCCCTAAGCTCCCAGGCCCCTAGTTTAGCACTCCTCAGGGAGAGATTTTTTTCTCTCTGGACATCAATACAGCAAATCCAGAGAACACTGTGACAGGTCATTAGACTTGTCCAGAGCGGGCTCCAAGCCTGGCCCAGCTTAAGCTATATATCTGCATTTACAGGCCACAAGGACTACATGAAATGTACAAAGATGAATTTCCCAAAGGGAGCTGTAGAAGTGAGGAGTGGTAAGTAGAAAAGACAACAAATGTTCTCTATTCCTTCTAACAACTCAAAATTATGACCACTGGACATTTTAACAGGCTTAAAACTATAAGCCTTGCTCCCCACACTGGCTAGAAAGGGTTTTCAATTTCAAGACAAAGGTGGCTGGGAAGTTTAAACTTACACACACACATTGTCTGATTGGTCTGTACTAGACACAACTATGAATACCAGATTGGAAACCTGCTCATAAATTGGCAAACAAAACAAAACAAAACAAAACCCTCCAAAAATGCAATTTGTAAATCTGATCACAATCTTTGGTCCCTCTGAAATTCTCTGCTCAAGACAAAGTAGTTCCATCATTTTAGCCACATGCTTTTTAAGTGACTATCGAAAAGTCAAACAAAGATATGTAAGTGCGAGGTCTATAATTGATTCTAAATTATAAAATAACTTAAGAGGTTGTGTTTGCATTCCTCTTACCAAAGGTTCATTCACTTTCTCCCAGAATCCTCCTGGTCAGCTGTACCAAACGGATACATGACATTTCCTCTGACTGATTCGTGACAACTGAGCTGTCCCTCCACAGCACAAGGCAGAAGATCTACATTAAATGAAAGTTTCTCAATAAGCAGCAAACTCGTCTAAGACCAAAAACCTAGACATCCTTGCTTTAAGAAATCGCTCATTGTTATAGTAGAACCATAAAGACACGCATGCAAGTTGGTGCTTATATGCCATGCCAGTTTAATGCCAAACATCTTTTATGTGGAATTATACGATGAAAGCCAAATTTCCAAAACATCTTCAAGAAGGGAGATTGATGCATGTATTTTAAAGCAATGGTCCCCATCTACAAGTGAGACACTCTTGGTTATCTCAGATCATCAACACAAAATCTTCAAAACAAAATTACTTTTAAATCAATTTTATTTAAAAACATGTATAAATAGGCCAAGTAACACTCAAGCCTGAGAGGGCTGCAGTCTTTTCTGAAGACCATCGTAGTCCAAAAAGACTAATACTTATTGCTGATTCAGCTCATAGTATCAGCCCTCTTCAAGCAGCAGCACAATCACCAGCAAACATTTTATGGGCACCTGCTAGGGGCATTAGAGGTTCATAGAGCAATGAGCCACCGCCCTGCCCTCAAGGAGCTGACAGGGCAATGGGAGAGAAACGAAACATCCAAAACAGACACGAAATACACGCATCTATATCATAACAGAAGGAATGACTGGCATGAGTCGTCACATGTTTTAACAAATGAGCATTGGAATTTCTTAGCAAATAGACACTGCATCAAGTTTCAATCTGACATATCAAAAAAAAATTATTATTTCTAAAAGTTTTTTTAATGTTTATTTATTTTTGAGAGAGAGAAAGAAAAGAGAGAGAAAAAGCATGAGTGGGGGAGGGAAGGCAGAGAGAGAGAGAGGGAGACACAGAATCCAAAGCAGGCTCCAGGGTCTGAGCTGTCAGCACAGAGCCCGACGCGGGGCTCAAACTCATGAACCATGAGATCACGACCTAAGCCAAAGTCGGAAGCTTAACCAACTGAGCCACCCAGGCGCCCCTCAAAAAAATTATTTTTATTAATTTTTTTGTTCATTCATGTTTCAACTCAACTGAATTAAAAGAAGAAAATATAATTCCAAGCCAAATGTACCATAGTGTTTGCTGTCCCAAATGAAGAGATGGACTGTTCATGTCCTAGAATTTCTCCATAGTTTACATCCAGATGTCCCTTTCAGTAGTTCTGACTGCCAAACCGATGTACAAATTCAGACAGGGAGTAGACAGCTCCCCATCCTACCTCAGGATCCATGCTGATAAAATCATTCAGGTTCATTTTGGAATCTAAAAAATACATGAAAGAAATGTTCACTGAAAACACAGTTGGTTTATTGGCTTAACAGCAATACAACAACCCAGAAGACCAAAAGAAGGGAAAATTATCCAGATGGAGAAAGGTTCAACATCACTTCTGTGGTGTTCTTGTCTCAAATGCATAACCTCAATCTAATTATGACAAAACATCACAGAAACCCAAAGTGAGGGACACTCTACAAATAACTGACTCTTCAAAAGTGTAAAAGTTGTAAAAGGAAAGAAAACAAAACAAAGAAATTGCCAGGGATTGAAGGGGACTGAGGAGACGGGACAACTAAATGTAATATCCTGGGTTATGTTCGAAAGGCTGGAGAAAAACAGGAGCATAATGAAGAGAGAGAGAAATGAAAGGTATTAAATCAGTCCAAAATGGAATGTCTAGACATAAAAAAAATAAAATATGTAAAATGAAAAGAATGTGCTGGATGAAGTTAACAACAAAGTAGTTAATGCAGAAGATAAGAGCAGGATGCCTGGATGGCTCAGTCGGTTAAACATCTGACTCTCGGTTTTGGCTTGGGTCACGATCTCATGGTTTCGTGAGTTCAAGCCCTGTATCAGGCTCTGTGTTGATGGTGCAGAGCCTGTTTGGGATTCTCTCTCCCTCTCCCTCTGCCCCTCTCCCACCCATGCTGTCTCTCTCTAAATAAAGAAACTTAAAAATTTTAAAAAAAAAGAACAATGAATTTGCAACAAAAGAATTATTCAAAATGAAGCACATACATAAAATGTATGAAAAAAACAACCGGACCAACTGACCTCTGAGAATAATATCAAGCCATCTAACCAATGTGTAGCTGAAGGACATGAACTTAAAAGGGGGTCAGAAAAAATGTGAGGAAATAATGGCCAAATGTTCTCAAATTTGATGAAAACTATAAATCCATCAATCTAAAGATCTTAAAAAAAAAACAAAAAAAACTCAAGTGGAATAAGCCTAAAGGAGACTACACTAGTCCATCATAATCAAATTGCTAAAAACCAGTGATAAAGAGAAAAACCTTAGAAAATATTCAGAGAAAAAAAGACACACTACATTCAGAGTAATGAATAAGAGATCAGAGCCTGTGCATGCAGAAAACAAGAGAGACGTCTTTAAAGAACTGAAAGAAGAAAAACATGTAAATCTAGTATACGTTACCCAACACTATATCTTTAAAAATGAAAGCAAGCGCTTAGGATATAGAAAACTAGAAACAGATTCGCTAACACCCTTATAATAAAAAAGCTAAATAAACAACTTTTGTTGAAGTCCTCAGACAGCTAGGAATGCAACTGGAAATAAAGGTAAGACAGGCATCTGTCAGGTGAGATGGGGCAGAAGTTCTTGCTGACCTGGGTAGGTGTCAAACTCCATTAGAGCCCAGTAAGTCTGCGAACTTTTTTAACAAACTACTTTTAAAAAAATCTGTATTTGTTTTCTAAGAGTTTTTCTCCTCCCTCCCTTTTTTTGTTTTGTTTTCTAAGACTTTTTAATGTCATCAGAGAAAAAATGACTACTATCTGCAACCATTCATTATGTACAAGATCAATGTATAAAAACAAAATTAAAAAAAAATTTTTTTTAATTTCTCTGCCCCCTCCCCTGCTCACGCTTTCTCTCTCTCTCTCTCAAAAATAAACAAACATTAAAAAAAAATTTTTTTTAAAGAAAATAGCGATCTTGCAGACACATAGCCACCGAAATTATTAAACATATTATCCCAATATTCTACATATCAAATGTACTAAACTAAGTCATAAGAGTTAATTCCACAACTAAACTCAGGGTTCTGAGTGAAGCTGATATATATTAAAGTACCTAAAACATGCATTAAAATTTGGCACTTTCTTTAAAAAAAAAATTTTTTTTTAACGTTAATTTTTTTCTGAGAGAGAGAGAGAAAGAGAAAGTGTATGCACACACATGAGAGAGGGAGACACAGAATCTGAAGTGGGCTCCAGGCTCCGAGCTGTCACCAGAGCCCGATGTGGGGCTCGAACCCACAAACCGAGAGATCATGACCTGAGCCGCAGTCAGATGCTTAACTGAGCCACATAAACACTCCAAAGTTGGATATTTTCTTGAACCATTTTTTATCCTGATTTTTTATAAAACACTACCAATTAGCTACACGTAAATCTCACTTATCCTAACTTCAAATACATTCCTTTGATAAACACAGGATTTGAAGTAATTAATTTACCACCTGACAGAACATCACGGTGTGGTTAAATTATGACATGAAGAACCCGTGAGTTTACCCCACACTTCAGAGCAGATTCTTTTGTTTCCACCCCAAGTTCAGGAGGTCCCTGATGAACTAACTATACACAAGGCAGAAAGAGACACCACCATCCCCCTCCTCATCCTCCCCAGCTGTGCATCAGAGGCAAAGGGCTCACTTAACCTTAATGCACTTAAATGCATGCATCTATCAAGTGAGGAAATTAAAGTTGGCCTGCGTTGTGGTAAAAACTAAGCTAATACGTAAAGCGGCCAGCACAAAATAGCATCTACTGGGCAGCAGTCATCGAAACCGAAAGGAATGACCGGAAGAGGCTCGGGCTGGCGGGCTGGTGTTTACTGAGTGCCTGCCTTGGGCTGGCTCTGCATCGGTGCTCACGTCTAGAAGAGAAACGGGGGTGGCTGAAGGCACACTGTCCCAGACCACAGCCTATATGACAGGCTGTCCGAGACTAGAAGGAAGACCTGTGATGCCCTCTCCCAACCCAGGAGCGATCCCATTTCTGACGCCCAGACTAGGAAGCAGGCTGGCGGACCGAAAAGCAGCTCTGAGATAAATTTTTAAAATCCTAACAGCCTTTCACAGAGGGCCTCAAACATCAGTCGAATCCTCTTTTGGTGTTCAGATACACCAACTATATTTACTTTCTTCCTTGCTGAGCTCCGAATGCTACTGCCCTATTTTTCTGGCACGCTGCACAGCTGACAGAGCATTTCACACAGAAGGCTCATCCACGGGATGGGATGGCCTCCGCAAGAAATGGCGACAGTGCGAATTACTTACAATGTTTCAAGCTCGTGCCAACGCCAAACAGGAACAGGGTGAAGAACTCTTTATCTCCTTAAATCTCAGAAAATTATTAACTGGACTGATGCCTAAAAGCACATAAAGGAGATGAGTGGTACAAGAAAATCTGCTGGCTCTCCCTTCCTTCTACTGCAGGTCTTATCAGAGAGCCAGGGAAATGACATCTCACATACCGCAAGGATGCCCTAGGGGCTGCTGTCACCTTAACAGAAAACCCCACCAAGGCAAGGTGCTACTAGCTCCAGTGTTGAAGGACAAGCCCACAGACCTCCTGAAGCCCAGCGTCCTGGCAGCAGACCAACCAGCACCCTGGCGGTGTGCAAGTATCATGGTTCTGCTCTGCACACCTCCCCTCTGCCGTGAGGTCTTGTGCCTTCCAGTCCCGTTCTCTGGGCTTCGATTCCTGAATCTAACAGATACGCACATCTATGCTCCCTCTTATCTTCTTACGACTCAGGGGTTTCATACAAATACCAACACACAATTTTTGTCCTTGGTTAAGGGGTGATGCTGATGTGCATGGTGACCGGAAACCTCTCTGAGGAGGCACCTTTGGCTCACCTCCAGTTTCGATGCAGGGATAAGATGGAGGAGGTTCTCTCCAGTTCCCACTGGAATCTTTCATGTGAGATCGGTCAGAAGCAAAGTTCTTCAAATACGAATCTGCACGGATCACTCGAAATTTCCTGCAAATAAAGCAACATTCATTTACATTAGCAAGGTTTCCCAGTGAAATTCTAACTCAATTTTTATACAGACTCATTTTCAATGACATACACGAAAGTACCCAGGCATTTTTGTACTACCAGTAATACACAAATATAGATGCAGCTTTACAACCTGTTAAAGAAGTCACAAGAAAGGATCAGCTGAAATAAAAAAAAACTACATAGGCACAGAAATACATCCAGTTGTCTTTATTTACTCGATTGTATGCCAGGGACAAAGGGCATAACCTTTAGGCACCACCATCACAGACCTCTCAATTGTGTCATCATTAAGGCCACACCCCACACACCCACACATACCCACAAACACACACACACGAGAGAAATCCCCAAACTGGCTTTCAGAAGACACCTGGGATCTCATCACACACATTTTCAAAAGATGTCAACCTTTATATGTTGGACAACCTTTAAAACTTCAAAACACTTTGAATCTTCTGTGTAGCACATCATTTTCAAGTATCAACTCAATAGTGATGCCAAAACAAGTGATCTTTGCAAAACAAATGCCAAAAAAAACCCCACAAAATCTCACACACACACTCCATACAACTGTCAAGGTTTAACTTCAGAAAGTAGGTAAGTCCATCCTAAATCTCCTCACCTTCTAAACTGTGGATGGATGTCCTCATCAGACTTAAATGCATCTTCCACATAAGTGTCAAAAGGACAGGGAAATGGCAGGACAGTGTCAAGATCATAAATGAAGCTCTGTCCACCACTTGAGACATGAAGCAGGACAACATGGTAATCCTAGAAATAAAAGTTGCTGAAGTTAACCAAGTTACTTCACCATCGTGAATACAGTGTTATAGGTTACAGTAATGATGGATTTTATGTTTTATATGTAATATATTTACATATATTTTATATATACCATTTAATGGTTTCATATATATACATATATTTTTATATATATACATATATATAAAACCATTAAAATGGTACATATAAAATATATATATATTATATACAAATACATATAAAACATAAAATGCATTATATATATATGTATATATATATATATATATATAAAACCATTAAAAATGAATACAAAACTAACACAGTTCTTCTTATAATAGCAAAATAAAGCAAATGCTAATCCCTAAAAAAAAGACTAAACATCTGGTGATAGGGAACACTTAAATAAGTACTGAAAATGTTCATATATATTAAATGTATACCCTTTGACCTGGCAAGTTTACCTCTAGGAATCCATCCAACAGATAAAATGGCCATATGCATGTAAAGGTATATATGCAAAGAAAATCTCTGCAGCACTGTTTATAACAGTGAAAATTCAGAAACAGTCAAAAGTCCACTAGAGAGAAATAAACCGCAACGCAGCTACTAAAAAGATTTAGGTAAATTTATGTAGAAAATAGAAAAAAAGTGGGGGCGCCTGGGTGGCTCAGTCAGTTGAGTGTCCGACTTCAGCTTGGGTCATGATCTCACAGTTTGTGAGTTCAAGCCCCATGTCAGGCTCTGTGCTGACAGCTCAGAGCCTGGAGCCTGCTTTGGATTCTGTGTCTCCTTCTCTCTTTGCCCCTCCCCGACTCATGCTCTCTTGTCTCTCAAAAATAAAATAAAAATAATTTTGAAAAAGGCGGGGGGCGCCTGGGTGGCTCAGTCGGTTAAGCGTCCGACTTCAGCCAGGTCACGATCTCGCGGTCCATGAGTTCGAGCCCCACGTCAGGCTCTGTGCTGACAGCTCAGAGCCTGGAGCCTGTTTCAGATTCTGTGTATCCCTCTCTCTCTGACCCTCCCCCATTCATGCTCTGTCTCTCTCTATCTCAAAAATAAATAAACGTTAAAAAAAATTAAAAAAAAAAAAGAAAATGGAAAAAAGGGTATGTTACATAGTTGGATAGGAAAAATAAACTGCAAATATGTACTACATGTTATTTTTTAAAAGCTATGTGTATACAAAAAAAAAATTCAAAATGGATGAAAGACCTAAATACAAGACAGGAAACCATCAAAATCCTAGAGGAGAAAAAAACAGGCAACAACTTCTTTGACCTCAGATGAGCAAGGTTCTTCTTCTTACTAGACATGTCTCTGGGGGCAAGGCAGACAAAAGCAAAAATGAACTATTGGGACCTCATCAAAATAAAAAGCTTCTGCACAGTGAAGGAAACAATCAATAAAACTAAAAGGCAACCAGTGGAATGGGAGAAGATATTTGTAAATGACATATCGGATGAAGCGTTAGTATCCAAAATCTATAAAGAGCTTATCCAGCTCAACACCCAAAAAACAAATAATCCACTGAAGAAATGGGCAAAAGACATGAATAGACACTTTTCCAAAGAACACATCCAGATGGCTAACAGATACATGAAAGAATGCAGATGCTCAACATCACTCACCATCAGGGAAACAGAAATCAAAACCATAATGAGATACCGTAACTTCACACCTGTCAGAATGGCTAAAACTAACAACTCAGGAAACAGCAGATGTTGGCAAGGATGCAGAGAAAGGGGAACCCTTTTGCACTGCTGGTGGCAATCCAAACTGGTGCAGCCACTCTGGAAAACAGTATGGATGTTCCTCAAAATATTAAAAATAGGGTTACTCTATGACCCAGCAATTGTACTACTAGGAATTTACCCAAAGGATATAGAAAACGCTGATTTGAAGAGGCACGTGTACTCCCATGTTTACAGCAGCACTATCAACAACAGCCAAAGTATGGAAAGAACCCAAATGTCCATCGACTGAGGAATGCATAAAGAAGATATGGTATACATATACAATGGAGTATTACTTGGTGATCAAAAAGAACGAAATCTTGCCATCTGCAACAACGTAGACAGAAATAGAGGGTATTATGCTAAGGGAAATAAGTTAGAGAAAGATAAATACATGATCTCATTCTTATGTAGAACTTAAGAAACAAAACAGATGAACATAGGGGAAGGGAAAGAAAAATAAGATAAAAACAGAGAGGGAGGCAAACCATAAGAGACTCTTAAGTACAGAGAACAGGGTTTCTGGAAGGGAGGTTGGTGGGGGGATGGGCATTAAGGAGGACACTTGGGATGAGCAGCGGGTGTTACACGTAAGAGATGAATCACTAAATTCTACTCCTGAAATCATTATTATACTATATGTTAACTTGGATTTTAATAAAATAAAAAGTTCTGTGTATATATACACATGTACATTCTGAAGTACACATGCAGGTATACGCATTGAGGAAAAAGTATGCCAGGATATCCTCCAAACTTAACAAAGGGGATGGCTTGGGCTAGCCTAGAATGGGAAAGAAGGACTATACGATGTTGTTAAATCAGCCAAGCCCTAATCTGTAGCCATTTAGGGGAAAGATGAAGACAGCTTCTCCTTTGTGGCTCAGCCATGGTGTATCCCTCACTCCCAGATGGTGGGCACTGTCCAACACCAGTTAATGGCTAGAAGGGATGTCAGGGAAGTTATCGAGGGGCAGGAGGACAGTCTGATGCTCTGAGTCCCTTGAAAGAAAAGCGCTCTCACAGAGAACAGCACTGGGAGATAAAAAGCTCAATCACATTAGTACCACATAAGTAACACCACCTTATATTTCTAGTACTTCGGAGCTTAAAGAGCACTTTCTCAAACGTTGTTTTATCGACCCTATGGAGGGGAGGGGGGGATTAATTAAGACTGGAGATGCTGTGCCATCAAAGCCTAAGAGCTTCCTTTGGCTCCAATGCTATCTTCATAAAGCAGAAATAGCATCAGAAATGGACGCTTCTGCCCTGCACTCCCCTTAATGCATCCTGCCCTCCAGAGAAATAAAGTAGGAGCAACCCACCTTCCAGCCCACACCTGGCTGTGTATGTGTTATTCCCATCCTTCTGCAGCAACCTTTTCACCTCTCTCCCCATACCCATCCCTCGAGTGCCCGCTCACATGCTCACTTCCCATGAGTCTCCTACTTCCTGCCAGAAGCAGTCTCTGGCCTTGTCCCAAATCTGTTTCTCTCTTGACATCTTCTACCTCGTATTACAGGGGTTTTGAAGTGCATACTCCCTTTTACTTGTAGTTAACAGTGCTACTAAAATATCAAAGATGCAAAGATGAGAAAGGTAAGTCCTGACCCTGAGGAGTCCCCGCAGCAGAGTGTGAAACAGCCAAGTGCTACCGGAGGGACAGTGTGATGATGGCAGACAGCAGGGAGCCTTGCAGGCGAAGACATTCTGGTCAAACTTTGGCCCCTCTCCTTCCTCTTTTATAAAATGGAGCTAAGTGCAATGTCCACCTCAGTGTTGCTGAGACAATTAAGGAGATTATGTAAGTAAAAACTTTTTAAAAGCTAACCAAGAGGGGGGCATCTGGGTGGCTCAGTCGGTTGAGCGTCTGACTCTTGGTTTTGGCTCAGGTCATGATCCCACGGTCATGGGACTGAGCCCCATGTCAGGCTCTATGCTGAGCATGGAGCCTGCTTAAGATATTCTCTCTCTCTCTCTCTCTCTCTCTCTCTCGC
Source organism: Lynx canadensis (assembly GCF_007474595.2). Lineage (NCBI taxonomy): Eukaryota > Metazoa > Chordata > Mammalia > Carnivora > Felidae > Lynx > Lynx canadensis. Next base: position 16,595,221 of record NC_044320.2, read on the forward strand.
CCTCTGCCCCCCTCCTCAGCTCTCTCTCTCAAAAAAAAAAAAAAAAAAAAAAAAACTTATAAAAGCCAACCAAGAAACAGAGGGGAGGGGGGCCCAACAGCCAAGGAAGAGTTTCACTGAGGAAAGGCTGCCACTGTTGAGTCCTGCCTGAGGGGACAGTGTTCCAGCAACAAAGTACAGCTTGTGGAAACGTATAAGCAATGAATACCCACAATCTCTCACTTAGTTTGGGTCCATATTCCTACATCCCAGATGGCTGATGAACTTGAGAAGGAAAGTAGGCCTCAACTCCAAGTCGCCTTTATAAGCACAGACGTGGAGTCAAGGAATACAGATCAAGCGGGAGCAGCCTCACTCTCTGAGTTGGGTTCAGCGCTTGTCCAGATGCCCGGAAAAGACCAAGCTGGGCTCAGGGAGGGAAACCCACATAGAAGGTGATCCGCTTCTTGGGACTGGGTGTCTCCACCCACTCAGGGCCGCCTACCCACTTCCTACAACAAGACAGCCTTGCAGCAAAGATGCATCTGCCAGAGGATGTTGGGGGGGGGGGGGGACTTCTTGCAAGAGGAGTCCCCACCCTGGGCTGCCGTGAGATGCTGGGTTAGGGGGACATGACCACAGGCCCTTTCTCTTCAAGTTTGTCTAAAAGGAGAAGACCGTGACTCAAAATCAGCTGAGGGGTTCAGCAATGGAGACGACCTCTAGGGCCGATGGACAGTGCACAACAGGGGTCCTGTAGCCATCGTTGCTAACGAGGGAAGCTAACACTTCTCGAGCACCAGAACCAGACACCATACCCCGTGCCAGCATAATGCTTCACATGCATTCTCACTTAAAAGACTCACTACCCCACTAACCAGAGGAGGACGCTGCACAAGGAAGGCAAGTAACATGTCCAGCTCACACAGCCACCAGTGGCAGTACTGGGGTTCAACCCCAGTTGGGCCTTAACTGGATTAACTGGGCCAAAACTGGATTTTGGCTTTAATGTTAGAGCAGCAAATCACCTGCTGGTGAAGGAGGCAAGAATGTGAGCTCTGTGAGGCCAGGGATTTTGGCCTATCTTGTGCCTGGCATATAACAGGCACTCAGTAAATACAAGTTAAATAAAGGAAAATGATGCCAATTCAAACGATATCTTATTTTAAATAAGTATCAGAAACAAGCTTTTCTTTTATCTTCATGTTACTAGCCCCCTCAATTCTTCAGGGGATGGGTTAATGTAACACATAGATGTGTACTATAAAGGGCCTGGGCCTAAGACCTAGTCCTGCCACTGATCAGCTAGATAACCTTGAGCTTCTCACTTTGGCCTCTGGGCTCATTTCTTCACCTGAAAAATGAAACGGTTGGAGTAGATCTGGGTTTTTCAAATGTTAGTCATGCATGGTCACTCAGGAGTCTGCTAAGAACACTAACTCCTGAACCCTTCTCTATCTAGATCAACTAAATCAGAAACGTACATTTTTTTAAATTTTGTTTATTTATATTTGAGAGAGACAGAGAGACAGAGCACGAGCAGGGGAGGGGCAGAGAGAGACAGAGACAGAATCTGAAGCAGGCTCCAGGATGAGCTGTCAGCACAGAGCCCGATGTGGGGCTCGAACCCATGAGCCAAGAGATAATGACCTGAGCTGAAGTCGGACACTTAACCGACTGAGCCACCCAGGCGCCCCCAGAAACCTATGGTTTTAACACAATATGCAGATAATTCTAAAGTGCAGCTGAACCAGATACTGCTAAAGTTCCTTCCAGTATAATGAATAAAAGTCTAGGAGACCACAAATATATCTGCCTATAGGGGCACCTGGGTGGCTCAGTTGATTAAGCATCTGGCTCTGGATTTCAGCTGAGGTCATGATCACATGGTTCATAAGTTCAAGCGATACACAGAGCTCCTGCTGAAAGTATGGAGCCTGCCCGAGATTCTCTCTTTCCCCCTCTCTTTGCCCCTTCCTACCTCCCTTCCTCTCCCTCTCTCTGCCCCTTCCTACCTCCCTTCCTCTCCCTCTCTCTCTCTCTCTCTCTCAAAATAAATAAATAAACTTAAAAAAATACATAAATAAAATCTTTCCTATAATAATAAAATTAAATGAAAACATGTCTATAAGTACTACCTTAGACAAAATAACATCTATTCCCAAAAGGTCAATTATTAATAATTATCAGAGCCAGTCTCTACCGCCCTGTCACTTCTGCTTTACCAAACCACTCAGGGATTACAAGTACTAATGCACCAGAGGCTTCTGTAGTGACCATCTTACCCAGATCACAGGTCCATCTCCAGGTCTTGCTTGTTGTTTCCAGATAGGTATCTATAAAATACAATCAATTTCATAAGCCACAGCTGCAGTTAAACCACTACTGAATTCTTTAAAGCAATACATAAATTAAAAATATTTCCAAGCAACAAACAATCAAGGTAAAAGAATGAATGAAGAAGAAATCTAAATCCTTCCAAGTGTCTTTAACAATGAAAACGCAAAAAATTAATTATCTGATGTTCTTTGGAAAGCAGAAAGAGGCCTCAACTGGGAATCAGAAGGCCAGCAGATTCAAGTCTTGCTTTCCCCTCATTATTCATGGGACCTCCATGAGTCTCTATTTCCTCATCTATAAAATGGAGCCAACTATCTGAACCCTGCCTACTTCACCATGTTTCCATTAGCATCAAATGAAATGATGCTTACAGAAGTGCTTTATGGAGCTCCTGGCTGGCTCAAATGGTAGTACGTGTGACTCTTGATCTCGGGGTTGTGAGTTCGAGCCCCACACTGGGTACAGGGATTACTTAAAAAATCAGATCTTAAAAAAAAAAAAAAAAGTACTTCACAAAATATTAAGGGCTTCCTTTATTTTTTTAAAGGCTTGCTTTTTTTAATACCTCATGTAAGTTTACCATTAGTTTATTTAAACTCCAGAGACAAACCTGACAGTATGTGGCTCTAGTCTCAGCAATTTTAAAAGCTCTAACCTAATACCTAAAGGGATTTAATCTATGTAAATATACCATCATCTATTTCTTGACTTACAAATAAGTGATTAAACTTTTCTAATTCAACTGTGCTCTGAAAGGAAAAAATATCTCATTCAAAAATAAATGTTAGGGGCAGATGGGTGGCTGAGCTGGTTAAGGTTCCAACTCTTTATTTCAGCTCAGTCATGATCTCATGCTCATGAGATCAAAGCCTATGCTCAGCACAGAACCTGCTTAAGATTCTGTCTCCCTCTCCTGCTCCTCTCCCCAGCTAGCACTGTCTCTTTCTCTCTAAAAACAAACTTTAAAATGTTGCTGTATTTTATAGAGCAGATTTTAGGATGGTGCTAACCCCATACTATATTGACTTTCTACTGTCATTCTAAATCTCTTGTTCTCTTTCTGCAATCACTCACCAACTTACCATCTTCCTCTCATTAGATATGAAAACAGCGTAGCACTCTTCTAAAGGATACTGGTCATGGTTTTTGATGTATTCACAAAGCTTCCAAATATTTTCTTCACTGAAACAAAATAATAGTTTGATCAATATAATTAAACAATAACACTCCGTGTCATTCAAATTTGAACAGAAGACTAACGAGGACATAAAAGAGTTGGAAGAGATCTTAAACACGATTTCATCCAGCAAAGGGCTGATGTTTGAGCCTCCTCTGAAACACCCTCAACAAGGTGTTACCTAACTGTGTGCTGACCTCTCTGCTAACACAGTGCTCATTACCTGCCCCAGCACTGCTCTGGACATGGAGGCATTTTACAACTGATAAAATGCTGCATCGATACTCCACAAGTTTTGGGTCCAGGGACTTGAGATACAAGTGGATTCCACTTATGGAATTTTCTGCCACTTACGAGGTAAGAAACTTTAGACATCTTCACCTGAGTATCTGCTTTTCTCATCTGTAAAATGGGGATAATCACATCACATTATAAACACTTGACAAATCTTAGTTAACACTGGTTCACTGCTCCCCTTAGGAATGGGGCAGAATGAGTGTTCTGGGTAGGTGGGCTTCCGGCTAGAAAAGACCAGGGGCAGCTATGTGATATGCTTAGGAATTCTTTTGGAGGGAGACTCTGTGAGTGGTATTCCCTGCGGCCCTCTGGTACAAGTCAGGCCCTGACTTTTACAAAGTTCTTTCTCATACTGTGCTGAACCCCATCTTCTTATACTTCTGCCCCAGGTGAATCTCTTTTCTACGTGACAGGTCTTCAGATATTTAAAGCAGTAGTCAGAACCACCTAAGTAAATCAATGCCCAGTGCATGAAACCAAGCCATCCTGATGGCCACAGGCACACGCCCACACAGACAAAAACAGTCATTGTTGTCGGTATTCATAGCTCAGCCTCAGGATTGCTATATTTTCCTAATGAGCCACACAGCACCTTTGTTCAAAATGAGCTACATCAGTACTCAGCTCATACTTGTGACTCAATCTGTCAAAGCCTAATTTCCAAACACCTACACCATGCTACCTGAAAATGAAGGCAGGCATGAATGGCACTGATGAATGCCACCATTTTATGGCAATACAAACTTTCAATTCACAGTTTTGACTTTGTCTACCTGTCTCAACGCTCCATACAACTACATGTAAACCACTAAAGCTGAGTGTGTTTTTTTTCCTATGATTTTGTTTTTCTCTAAAATACCTAAGAAATCTCACAGAAAAAGTAGTGATAGAGGTAAAAACAGGAGATTGCCACTCACTACTTCCATAGGATATGTAGTATGGAATAACAAAAATGTACTGTTTCGATATGACATAAACCGTGTATTAACTAAATCTTCTTAAACCTGGATGTTCTAAGACCAAGTTTTCAGAAGACATTTGTTTGTCCAGCCTGCAGAAATTCTGGAGTTGCTCACAAACATCTTCAAGAGTCTGTGATGTAAAAAGCACTGTGCTAAGTGCTTGGAGGATATAATGATAAATTAGAGCTCACAGACAGTGAGAGGAGACATACAGATCCATAAATAAGCAAGCATCATAGATGGCCATAAAAGATGCATAGAAGAGGGAGTCATTAATTTTGAGGCACACAGGAAGATTGGGGAGGTATAGGTCAGTGGTTTCTCCTTGTTTGTTCCCCCACTCCCAGTCCCAAGGATGGGCAAAGAATTAACACAAAGACTTCGAGAATCCATATACACCCCAAGAACTGTTGGCAGGCTGAATACGTATACGGCTGGACATACTTTGTCTTTTATTTTTCAAATATGTGTAAATGTTACACGGATGAAAAAAAATTAAATGTTAAGAGTTATTGAACCTATAGTCCTTTTTTATCAATTTTTTTTTCAAAAGTACAATTAATATCATGTAGGAGGATCTCAAGAAACATCTGACGTTTAAAAAAGGAGGGCCTTGGGGTGCCTGGGTGGGTCGGTCGGTTGAGTATCTGACTTCAGCTCAGGTCATGATTTCTCAGTTCATGGGTTCAAGCTCCGCATCAGGCTCTGTGCTGACAGCTCAGAGCCTGGAGCCTGCTTCGGATTCTGTGTCTCCCTCTCTCTCTCTCTCTCTCTCTCTCTCTCTCTCTCTGCTCCTCCCCTGCTTGCACTCTCTCTTTCAAAAATAAACAAACGGTAAAAAAAATTTTTTTTAATTAAATAAATGAAAATAAAAAAGGAGGGCCTTATACTTGGAAATGCTGGGAGTTGCTGTTGGAACAGGAAGAGCGCAGACTGGGTGTGAGCCCTAGCATCCATTTAACTGGTTTTAAAAACGGGCAGAGGGGGGATGGTGATAATAATGTTCCAACCTACTGGATGATTATTTTGGTAGCAGAAAGTCTAACAGAGCAGCATTAAAATAAGATTCTGCTAGGGTTACCGGTGATGGGCTGAGATCAGAGAAGCAGGCAGAAGGAAAGGACCCCTGGGGCACAGCAGGCACTCAGCCAACATCTGAAGAATACAAAACAATCACAACAGAATCAGATGTGCTCTGTAAAGAACCTAGTGCCATACAAATATTGGTCACCACTATCAGCATTAAGCTGAGTCTTAACAGATAAGTAACAATTGACAGAAGCTAACTGAAGCAGAGAAGAGGCATATATTTCAAGGTTTCACGGCAGATCCTACCTGAAAGGTTCTGACAGGGTAGAACACCGCTTCTCAACCAGCAGCAGTTTTGCTCCCCAGGGAACATCTGGCACTATCTGGAGACATTTTTGGTTGTCACAAATTGTGGGAGGGTGCTACAGGCATCTAGTGGGCGGAGGCCAGGGATGCTGCTATACACTCTCCAATACACAGGACAGCCCCCTCACAACATTAGCATGCTCAAAATGTCGACAGAGCCTTGGCTGAGAAACCCTGGGGTAGAGCCCAGTAGGCAGGTTCAAAATGGGTTTGGAGAAACACATGGTGACCAGATCTTAAAGGACTTGCAATGCTCAGGAGACAAAATCGTCTATGCCTGTATTCCTCGAAATGGGATCAATGAACCAGCGTTAAGACTCCTCCACTGTAGAGTTCACACATCCAGACTCTCTAGAGTGGAGCCCTATGATGTGCATGCTTTACAAGCTCCTAGGCAATCTAGGGCTCATCTGAATTTAGAAAGGCTTTCAGCAGTGTGAAGCCTGCTAAGGTTCAGGACCTGAGGGGATACGAGAGATCTGGGCAGAGGCCTGTAAGGAAGGACCTGAACAGGCCCGATAGCCAAGGAGGGCCCGGGGCCAATGGCTAAAGGAACTTAAAGGAGAAATCTACTGAAGAGAAGCCCACCCCCTACCATTCTTCCACCAGATGGCTCCACTCCAATTGTGCCAGACATCTTGTTCCTAGAATACTCCTGCACACTTTCTTCCAAGAGCCTTTGCACCAACTGCTCCCCCGCCTGCCATGATTTTCTTCCAAATGCACAAAGCCCCCACCCTTTTTTCCTTCAGATCTCTGCTCAAATACCTCCTTATCAACAATGCTTTCCTTAAATATCCATTATGAAACAGTGAATCACTGTCTCTTACCTAGCTTTATTTTTCTAGTAACACTTAACACCACCCAAATATGGTTTACTTGGCTTTGCTTGCTTTCCCTGAACCAAAACAGAAGAACCATGAGATCTTACCAGGGAATTTGTCTACTCTGTTCATTGCTGTATTCCAAGGGCCTAAAATGGTGCATCACATGATCCAATTGCCTAAAAAAACATTTACTGACTGAATACATAAAACAATGAGTGGGCATTAGGGACAAGAACAGGATTTAGGTGAGAGGTAAGACAGAAACAAAGTGCAGTAACTAAGAAGCATGGACTCCTGGGGGTTCCTGAGTGGCTCAGTTGGATAAGTGTCTGACTTTAGCTCAGGTCATGAGATCACTGTTCGTGGGTTCAGGCCCTGCATTGGGTTCTGTGCTGACAACTTCAAGCCTGCTTCAGATTCTCTGTCTCCCTCTCTCTCTGCCCCTACCCCGCTTGCATGTGCATTTTCTCAAAAATAAACATATATATATATATATATATATATATATGGAAGAAGCATGGACTCCTCTATTACAGAAGTTCCAGTTTCAGCACTGTCTCTTGCTAGATGTATGATCTTGGACACAGCCTCTCTGTGGCTCAGTCTTTTCATTAGTAAAATGAGGTAAATGATAAAACCTATCTCCTAGCCATGGAGGGAAACATTTAGCATTGGCCCTGACATGCAGTCAGAGCTGAACGAACGCTAAACTCTTGGTGATGGCAGTTTGATGACCAGCTAAAGGAGGGAAAGGTAATTTTAGATGGCCCTAAGGTTTCTTTTGCAGAGACTGGAAGTTGGGGAAGAAGTCATTACTCAGGGAAGGTAAGGATAGGTGTGGGAGTGGAAAAGACAAAGGTAGGAGTGGTGATTCAGCCACACAGGTGGCCTAGAATAGGGGTATAGTGTGTGGACTCCAGAGCCAAACCCTGCAGGTAAACCCCCATTCCTTCACTCACAAGATATGTGGCCTTAGGCAAATTAGTTGCGCCCCTCTGTGCCTGGGTGTTCTCATCTTTAAAATGGGGTAACAACAGTAGCTACCTCCTAGGATAATTGTGGGACTCAAATGAATTAGTTTACATAAACAAAACAATGTTTTGGCATGTAGCAAATGCTATGTAAATGTAACGGGTGTGATAACGACAACGTGGTGGTTAAGCTCATGGTTTCTGGTTACAAGAAGGCCTGAACTGGATTCCTGGATGCTATTAGCTAATGACCTTGGGAAAGTTATTGCAAAATCTCCGTTCTTCCACTCTCTTCCAAAATTAAAATGACTTTCCCATCAGTGTGAAACCACAAAGGCTTGAGCGCAGTAATTTGCAAAGATTCTCTACGCTCCACCCTCCGCCTCCACCTCCCCTTCCAGGCCCCCAAACCCTGAGATCTGCTGAGAAACGGCCAAGCGAAAAGCGCCGGCATTAGTAATGCACCACCGACCCTACCATTCCTGGGAATTCCGCCCACCCCACCCCCACCATCCAAAGTCTACACTCCATTCAAGAGACGAGGGCTGCCATTCCCTCTCCCTTCATCCCCCAAGCCAGAAAACCCGCCAGTCGAGGCCCAGAGCCCCCGGGGAGGAGCCGGGAGGAGGCGGGGCCTGGCTGCGACGCCAAGACCCAGAGAGCCAGGGAGACGCCGGGGGCTGCACCCGCGCCCCCTCACCAGTAGCAGCTGTTGTAGACACAGGCGTCCCGTGGGGGGCTGGCCGGCTGGTAGCAGGCGGCTGCAGCGGCGGGGACATCCCCCTCCATGGCAGGCTGGCTTCGGCCAGGGGACAGGCCAGAGGCGGACCCACTGGACCAGCCCCGCGTGCAGGATTCGGGGGAGGAGCCGGCGCACGCCAGGCCGCGAGGGTTTTCGGGGCGGAGCCCGGGGCAGCTGGTGCAGTTCCCGGGTGGTGGGGCCAAGGTTGGGTAGGCGGAGTCTGGGCGGAGCGAGCGACGCAGGTTCCGGGCGCGCAGTGCTGAGGAGGGAGGTGCAAGTTCCGGGTGGATGGAGCCCGCGGCTACGCGGGTTTTGCAGATACCGGTAGGCGGAGCCCGGGCGGGAAACGCCGAGCTCTTCCGGGGGGGTGGAGCTAGAGCGAAGTGGGAGGATCCCGGGGGCGGGGGGCTGGTGAAAGGCGTGGATATCCAGTGGGCGGATCCCGGGACCCGGAGGATTGTGTAATTCCGGGTAGGCGGGGCCAGAGCAGGTGGGTGGAGCAAGGGCGAGCGGCCTTCGGGGAGCTCGGGTCCATAGGGGCGGAGCCGGGCGAGCTCTGGGGGCCGGTAACCCTGAGGATCCGGTCAGCTGGGGAGGACAGAGGTCGCCTGCGGGTGTCTTGCTAGAGTCTGGGGAGGGCGTGGAGTTTGCAAATCGCCCTATCCTGAACTCGGCTTCAACAGTGCCCCGGAGGCGTGTGAAACTCTCTTCCAACCCAGGGTTGAGGTTGCTGGCTGTGGAGGAACCAGAGGAGATGCGGAAAAGCAAGTGAAATAAGAGAACCGTGTATGTGAAAAACGAACCTTTAGCAGTTTTATCCTAGAAGCCGCGAAAGCCCGGGGAAGGAGGGGGAGTTAATTCCAAATATGTCCGCATCGGGCGGTTTTAGAGAGGAATAGCACCCCCAAATCTCACCGTGTTGTAACATTTGATTTTAATAGAACTATGTGTATTGACTCAGAAGATATGTTGATCCCTTGATAGAGTTAAGTTTTAAAAAATTTAAAAAGAGTTCCTATGGCATTCATTTTGTGTTAATCATGTTTGCTGGCAATCTGGAAGGAAAGGCACCACATTATTAAAACAGCGTTTATGATGAGTTTATCACTTTATACTTAATAGCCTTCTGCATGGTCTTACATTTGTAATGAACATATGTAACTGATCAGGGTACTTCCCATTATGAAAACTGAAATTCTTAGTTGGTTTATAGGCCATGTGCAGTCAGGTTTTTCCAGTCTCATGAGTTCAAAAGCCCATACATAAATCCTAAAGACTTTGAGCATAAGTCCTTGGTAAGTCATCAATTTATTGCCTCTCTGCTCTGAATACACCCTTCAATATAGGCTCTATGATAAATAACAGAATTCCTTTAAGCATTTCTCCTTTAAAGTGGGCACCAAGGTAAGCCTTCTCAGTAAAGTGTGCTGGAGGAAGAAGCTTTCTGCAGTTTCTGGGAGGGTAGAAGAGTTTGTGGAGTGTGGTCCTGAGAACATCCAGTGGAGTCTGCCCCAGCCTTGGGCTCAGGCCTCTGTGACCTTACAGCTTTAGTTTGGCAATAACCTTCCTGCAGCCCTCTTGACACAGAAACCAGACCCCTCCCCTGTGAGGCCTGCAGGCAGCCACTTGCCCATACTTCTTAGAGAAGCCCTTCATGGCCTATGCACAGTTACCTGTGGCTAGTACGGTGGGTCACATGCTGAGCAGTCCTTCACCAAGCCTCCCTTTTTATGAAACTCAAGACAACAACCCTTCCATTCACCCTACACACTCTGAGAGCCTTCTACCCCAGCTGGCTCCCAGAGTCCTAAGGTATCCCTACACCACTGGTTGGTGATTGCTCCCTCTACCCTCTTCTCTACTTAAGGGAAGTTGAATTTCAAGAATTAACTATGATAAAAGTGAAACCAAAAGACATAAGGAAACTAGGGTACCTAGGGCTGAGGACAAGTACTCAAGAAAGATAAACTTGAAAGGGGTATGCACCCGGTTGGAGAAGGCTTGGGTTGCCTACCAGATAGCAGAGAAGTCTGAGTTGCTGGGCAAACAATAGAGAAGGGGGTAAAGAAGAGCCAGGAGTCTCTGCTACAATGTGCTTTCTTTATGCTTCTATATGCTTCAAACTTTCTCTTATAAGTAAGAACTTTTTGATTAAAAATATAGATCATTTTTAAAATTCATGTGATTTCATAGTAGAGACTATAAAAAAGCAATATGGTTTCAGAGGAATAAGGTTCTAATGCTTAGAACTAGATTCTGACCTGTAAACTCCAATGATCTAGATGAGGAAGAAATAAGAGTGCACTCAAAGAACCCAAAACCCAATGAAATAAGGATACCAAAGGGCTGCGTTTTACAGAAAAGGACACAGAACAAAGGAAAGTATAAGAGGGCCACAGATGTGAAAGGGGAGATCAAGAAGCAGGCAGCACATGATACATTGAGGTTTAACCACAAAAGGAGTTTTTTAAATTGGGGGAGGAGGTATTTTTAATCCTCAATATTAAGAGCTAGAAGAAAAGAAAAAGAAAGATAATACTATCACCTGGGACCTTGTGATAAGGGACCATGTAAGTGAAAGAAAACCAACAGTCTATTTTGATTGTGTTTTCTCTCTTCTTTATCAAAGAAAATGACCCTCAGGCTGTAAAAAATAAGGGAAACAGTGGTGAGAGGAAATTAAAGATAGGTGCAGTGGCAGAAAGCACCAATTTGCCTTGCAAGGGTTACAACTCTTCAGGGTTACAAATCTTTGGACCCAGATGAGATACATCCCAGCATACTGAAAGCACTCTAGATTATGACCCCAAAGCCTTTATTATGGATCTTGGAGAAAATATGTTGGAGGAGATGACATAAGACTAAATATGAATACTTGCTGTCTTGAGTTTCATAAAAAGGAAAAATATGTATTCCAGATGCTACACTCTGTGAACTTGATGCCTATTCCCAGGATGAATTGTGACCATGAAGAAGAGGTGATAATTTAGGGCCCTTTAGTGGTTTACCAAGCCCATTTCATGCCAAATGGACCTCATCTCATGCTGTTGAAAGAATTAATTGATCATTAGACTAGAATTATAGCATAAACCATATAATTTGATTCTAACAAAGCAGCTGGCCCAGTATCAGTCATGACTCATTCAGATAGGAGTCAAGGCAGAAAGGCTGTTTATTAGCTTGTTTAATGGGAAGGACACTGAAGTGGCTCTCAGAGTCAAAAGATGAGCTGCAGAAACCAGGGTCTCAAGGGACCGGAAGCAGAATCCACTTCCCCAGGTCTTCTTTCCTCACAGTGTGCTTCTCAGTGCTCGGCTCCATCCTGAGGTGACTTCACTTCCTGCTGTGGGGAGGACGGCCACTGGCAGCCCCATATTCATATTTTCCAGGCTTGGCAACCCCAGGGAAAGAGAAAACTCCGTTTTCCTCATAGCAATCACACAGAGCAACTTGTACCTTTATTTTTTACATTTCTGTGCTGCTTCGACGTTTTTACATGTGCAGTTGACCCTTGAACAACATAAGTTTGAACTGCATGGGTCCACTTATACGCAGTTTTTACAGTACCGCAAATGTATTTTCTCTTATGGTTTTCTTAATTAACATTTTCTTTTCTCTTACTTTATCATAAGAATACAGTATATAGTACTATAATAAACAAAATAAGTGTTAACTGACTTTATATTATCAGTAAGTCTTCTGGTCAACAGAAGACAATTAGTAGTTATGTTTTGTAGGAGTCAAAAGTTATATGCAGATTTTTTACTGCACTGGGGTTGGTGCCCCTAAGCCCCATGTTGTCCAACTGTATTACTTTGTAATAACAAATTTTTTTAAATAAAGTCTTGGGGTGCCTGGGTGGCTCAGTCAGTTGAGCAACCGACTCTTGATTTCAGCTCAGTTCATGATCCCAGCATCACAGGATCGAGGCCCATGTTGGGCTCCACACTTAGCATGGAGCCTGCTTAAGAGTCTCTTCCTCGCCCCCCCTTCCATTTTTTTCTCTCTAAAAAATTTAAGTCAATAAATAAAGTCTTAAAAGTCAAATTTTTCAACACAAAGAGCTGCATGGACAGACTATGGTTCATTTAACTTTTCCCCTACTTTTGTATATTTAGTTTTCAGATCCTATTGTAAATAAAGCTGCACTTATCATTTTTGTACATAAATCTTGGTATATGCCTCGGATAACATTAGGATGGAGTCTTAGAAGTGGTATTCTTGGGCCAATGGCTTTAAATATTTTCCAGGTCTCTTGATGCATGTCACTATATTGCTTTTATTTTTTTCAATGTTTGTTTATTTAGAGAGAGAGAGAGAGAAAGAATGCACACCCAACCCACAAAGTGGGGAGGGGCAGAATGAGAGGGAGAGAGAAAATCCTAAGAAGGCTCCCTGCTGTCAGCGCAGAGCCTGATGGAAGACTCAATCTCACGAACTGTAAGATCATCACCTGAGCCCAAATCAAGAGATGGAGCACCTGGGTGGCTCAGTTGGCTAAGCCAAGTCATGATCTCAGGGTTCATGGGTTCAAGCCCCATGTCAGGCTCTGTGCTGGCAGTCTGCTTGGGATTCTCTCCCTCTGCCCTTACCCCACTTGTGCTCTCTCTCAAAATAAGTAAATAAACTTAAAAAAAAAAAAAGACACTTAACTGACTGAGCCACCCAGCTGCCCCTATGTTGCTGTTTTGCTTTTAAGAAATAGGCCTAGGGGCGCCTGGGTGGCTTAGGCAGTTAAGCATCTGACTTTGGCTCAGGTCATAACTTGCAGTTCCTGAGCTGGAGTCCTGTGTAGGGCTCTGTGCTGACAGCTTGGAGCCTGGAGCCTGCTTCAGTTTCTGGGTCGCCCTCTCTCTCTGCCCCTCCCTGCTCATGCTCTCTCTTTCTCTCAAAAATAAACATTAAAAATTTTTTTTAGTAAGAGAAAGAAATACACTTAAATATCACATTTTTTTACATTGAGTATTATTTTTTAAAAAAGACCCCTGAAAAAAATAAAATAAAATAAAATAAAATAAAATAAAATAAAATAAAATAAAATAAAAAGCCCTGGGTGGCACAATCGATTAAGCATCTGACTCCTGATCTTGGCCCAGGTCATGATCTCACAGTTCATGAGTTTGAGCCCGCATCAGGCTATGCGCTGATGGCGCGGAGCCTGCTTAGGATTCTGTCTCTCCTTCTCTCTGCTCCTCCCCTGCTTGCGCTGTCTCTCAAAGTAAATAAATAAACTTAAAAAAGAAATAGGCAGAAAAACCCACCCCTGGAGTTCCCATTGTTATTTTTTCTGATTACTACTTTCCTGTGTTAAAGGGACCATTTCAATATAAAGTGCTAACTAAGGTGGCAATATACAGGGGGAGCTGGAAAGGGGGGGCACCTTGCCATTAGGGGTGAGGAGCTGGGCTGGGTTGGAATGCAATACTACTATTTACTCACTCATCTTACTTAGAATGGGGTGGGAAGGAGGCAGTAATCCCAGGGCCCTCTGCAAGGCCCAGCCCGTGCCTGTGATGTTAGACTCAGGGCTGTGTACCACACCTTAGGTGGGAAAACTGAGAAGTTGAAGTATATTCAGGGGATACTGATAAAGAGAAAAAGTCTGAAAACCACATCACAAAATTATGAGATCTCTTCCCAGCTCACTTCCTGTGCCTGCATACCCGCTCTCCCAACCCTCTATCCCCCAGATCTGAAAGGGGTGTCTCACATGGCCTCCCAATATTCTTTTCGTCAGTGTCCATTGTAGGAAACCACAGGTAAAATTTTACCTTCTGACTCGAAGCCTCTATACCAGACGGAGTTCTTGTTTGCAAATGACAGAAATCATCTCTAGCTAACTGAAACAAGAAATCAAATTTACTGGAAGGATAGGAAAGAGGGAGGTTGGGCAGGGCTTGGAGGAGAGGAAGCACAGCCAGGTCACGCTGATCTAATTCTCCAAAATTCCAAGAATCGGCTGGTTAGGATGCCACCATTAATGCCACTGTCTCTGTACCATCTGCTGCTGCATGAATAATCTCTGCCCTTGCGTCTTTGGGTCACTCCTTCAAGAGGCAATGAAGGTTTGAGGTGGGAGCCGTCCATTGACTGAGCTGAGGTCACATGCCTGAGTCCTAGTTGCCAGGTTAACAGGGAAATGAAGTATCTGTCCCCGTAGGATTTCCATAAAAGGAGGTGGGACCCTAACTAACCCAGACCCACTCAAAATCTCTGAAATAGATGTGGATGTGTCTGTTTAAATTTAGAGTAGTTAAAAAATGGCAAATGGCAACTATGACCCCCCCACACGCTTCTAGGCGATTAATGTTTTTTTCTTTTAATAGAAATCAATGAGATTAGCTATTGAATTAGGTAAGGTCACATTTACAACATTCCTGAAAGAAATCCCTGTCCAAGTTGGTGTTTACTTTGTAACTTTGTTACCAAAGAACAGAAAGGGACCCACCTATAACCTCATTTGAAAATGAGGTAATGGAATTATGCTTAGCTCTTACCTCAGCCCTCTTTTCTTTCACATGTGAGGTAAAAACACTTGATCCTCTGTAAGCAGTCTGGGGCTGTGGGAAAGAACATGTTTCCACTGCCCCTTTTTTCCTAAATCAAGTAATTCCTTTCTACAATAGCTAAAATTAAAAGGAAAGAAATATCACCTGTCAAAGACCAATTCCAGACCAACCCATAAGTTTTCTAAAGCTGCTGTAACAAATTACTACAAACTAAGTGGCTTTAAAAAGAAAAAGGAAAGAGGGGCACCTGGGTGGCTCAGTCAAGTGTCTGACTTCAGCTCAGGGCATGACCTTGCAGTTCATGAGTTCGAGGCCCGCATTGGGCTCTGTTTTGACAGCTCAGAGCCTAGAGCTCTGCTTCGGATTCTGTATCTCCCTCTCTCTGCCCCTCCCCAACTCATACTCTGTCTCTCTCTCTCTCTCTCAAAAATAAGTAAAACATTTAAAAAAAGAAAAAAAAAGAAAACCCAGAAATTAATTCTCAGGCCAGAAGCCTGATATCAAGGTGTCAGAAAGGTTGGTTCCTTCTGGAGGCTCTGGGGGAGAATCTGTTCTGTATCACTCTCCTAGCTTCTGGTGGTTGCTGGAAATCTTTAGCATTCATTGGCTTAGAGATGCATCATTCCAATTTCTATCTCTATCTTCACATTCTCTTCTTCTATGTGTGTGTTTATGTGTCAAACACCCCTCTCCTTTCTCTCACAATGGATACCAGTCACTGTGTTTAGGGTCTACCATAAACCAGGATGATCTCATTTCAAAGTCCTTAATTACATCTGCAAAGACCTTCCATATAAGGTCACATTTACAGGTGTTGGAGTTTAGGGCTTGGACATATCCTTTTGGGGTACACAGTTCAACTGACTACACCAGCCAAAGGCTGAAGCAAGTGTGGTTATTCTTAATATTGTTGGAGAGAGAATAAAGGAACAGAGAAAACCCTTTAGCTGTCTCTATCTCTTGGTGTTCTAAATTTCTATGCCTTATTTTATTATAAATCTTTTAAATGTTTATTTATTTTTGAGAGAGAGCAGGGAGGGGCAGAGAAAGAGGGAAACAGAATCTCAAGCAGGCTTTGCACTGTCAGCACAGAGAGCCCAATGAGAGGCCCAAACTCACAAACTGTGTGATCATGTCCTGAGTTGAAATCAAGAGTCAGACACTTAATGGACTGACCCACCCAAGTGCCCCTTTACTTATTTTAAAAGAACTAAAATGACTGCTATAATTTCTGTGGAGGTCAATCTGATGATATCTAACACAATCGCAAATGCATATATGCCTCTTGGGTGGAAGTTCTTTTTATAAATTTTTATTGAGGTATAACATGCATAAAGAAAAGTGCACATAAGGATAGACTATGCTACTCTAAATATTTTCTCTTCCATTTATATTGGGTAAACAATCACTTTAAAACGTTTTTTCTATTATAAAAGTGACACATATTTACTGCAAAATCAGAAAAATTGAGAAAAGTGCAAACTATACAACAACCATAGTATTACCATCCAGAAATTAACCATTAACATTTTGTTATAGTTTATTCTGGTTTTTATTCCAATGTGCGTGCGCGCGCACACACACACACACACACACACACACACACACACACACACATTTTAAGATTTTATTTTTAAGTAATCTCCATACCCAACATGGGGCCCGAAGGTCAAGAGTTGCATGTTCCAGGTGGCTCAGTCGGTTGAGCATCTGGCTTCGGCTCAGGTCATGATCTCGCGGTTTGTGAGTTCGAGCCTTGAGTCAGGCTCTGTGCTGACAGCGCAGAGTCTGGAGCGTGTTTCGGATTCTGTCTCCCTCTCTCTCTGCTCCTCCCCCGCTCATGCTCTGTCTCTTTCTCTCTCTCTCAAAAATAAATAAACATTAAAAAAATTAAAAAAAAAATAAAGAGGTGCATGTTCCAACTGAACCAGCCAGGAACCCCCACCCCCCACGCATATACTTTCTTAAAACAAAGATGGAACCGTATGATGCTTCTTTGTAGTTTCTTAGCAAGCTATAATGCACTGTGCCCAACTTTTTATAGAATTAAATTAACAGTTACATAATTTTAATGACTGCATAGCATCCTTTTTTTTTTTTTAGTGTTTACTTATTTTTCAGACAGAGACAGCACAAGCAGGAGACGGGCAGAGAGAGGGAGAGAGAGAATCCCAAGCAGGCTCCTTGCTGTCAGCACAGCACCCTATGTGGGGTTCCATCTCATGAACTGTGAGATGATGACCTGAGCCAAAACCATGAGCCAGCCGGAGGCTTAACCAACTGAGCCACCCACATGCCCCTGTATAGCATCCTTCTTAAGTGAGGCTTCACTGAAGGACCTTTCCGTTTTCAGTTTTTCGACATTACAAATAATGCTGTGGTAAACATAATGCATATGTGTGAAAACTTTTTCAAAGGCCAAATTTTAAGTACAGAACATAGATAATATATAATAACTTGTCTATCTTAAGCGTGCATCAAAAGGAATTCCTGACATTCCCTCCAAATTTGCTTCCCCATCCCAGTTAAGTGCAGCGTCCTCTTTCCATTAGGTCAAGCAAAAAATAAAAACAGTCATCCTTGATGCCTCGCTTTCTCTCACACCTAAATCCAATTAATCAGCAAGTTCACTTGTCTCTTGACTTCAAATACACCCAGAATTCAACTAATTACCTCCACTGCTCTAACACTGGTCTGTGTCACCATCATCTCTTGCCTGAACACCTGCAGTGGCCTCCTAAGGAGGGCTGCCCAATATAGCAAATAAAAATACAGGACACCCGTTGAAATCGGAAGTTCAGATAAACATTTTTTTTTTTTAGTTTAAATAAACCCAAAGATTGCATTTTCCATGTAGCAGCCAGAGGGATTCTTTGAAGAAGTCAGAAAAGGTCACCCCTCTATTCAAAATGCTGTAATGTCTTTACATGTCACTTGTAATAAAAAGGAGAAAATCTTAAAGCTGAGGCCCACAGCCCTTCAGGATCTACTCATAAAGGCTCTTTCTTCTTTGGTGTCTAACTCCCTCTCCTTTCCCTTCTCCTTTTCTTTAGGTCTTTGCTTACATTTATCCATGACACCCTCCTTAATCATCCTGTTTAAAATTGTACGCTTCCCTCTCCCCTTGCCCTTCCCTACTTTATGTTTCTTTTCAACACTTATAATAACAAACATTTACTTAGTTTCTTGTCTTTTTCCTTCCACCAGAATTTAAGCTCCACGAGGGCATTTTTGTTCTTTTTATACACTGCTGCATCCCCGGTGTTTAGAATACTGCCTGGCACAAAATAGATTGTCAATAAATATTTAATAAGTGTCGAATTAAGGAAACGTAGTTATCCAAATCAATAAAGCTTTTTTCAGTTTCACCAGAACTCCTCTCTCACATTCTGATCATTCAGCATGTTATCTATTTCAAAGTAGTCAAGTAACTGCTGTATCTTAGAGAAGCCATTTTCTGTAATTGTTTAATAGTAGCAAACATTTATTGAGCTCTTCCTATGTGCAAACACGGTTCTAAAGTAGAATATCTTAAATCCACAGGTATTATTATTCTTATTACTATTATTACTATTACAGTTAATTTACAGATGAGAAAATTAAGACCCACAAGGGAATAATTTACTCAAGAGCGTATAGCTGGAATGCGGCAGCACTGGGTAGAGAATCTGCGGCCTCAACTATAGCACTCTGCAGGCTAGCTTTTAGGTCCCTTTCTGTTTTCTTTTCCTAGGTAAATAGTTTTGGTTAAGCTATCTGTAAAAAGCTCTTAAAGATCAAAGTCAAAACCTGTTTAAGCCAAGGGCTTTATCCCGCTCCAGTCAAGGACTCAGCATTTTGCATTTGAATCCTGCGTGGCGGGAAGCTGAAGGCAGGTGACCGGCGGGGCTGGGAGGAGCCGCCAGACCCCTGCCAGCCAATCAGAACCGGAGGAGCCTCCCTACCCCCCTCCCTCGACATCCACGCGCCAAAATTCCAAACGGGAGCTCGTGCCGCTACCGACCGTCTCCCTCCGCTGAGTTCAGGGAGCCGGAACTATATAAAAAAAGAAGTCAGCATTCTCCCGCCACCGTCCGCTCATGTCCAGGTCACTGTCAGTGCAGGTCCTCCTCAACTTCGGCCCGAAGTCTTTCGCCCAGCGGATCGGCGGAAAGTTTCGAGTCCGCCGTTTTAGTGAAGGGGCGTGGGCGGGACAGGAGGCGGAGGGATTCCGGGTGCGCGCGCTGCGGCCGCTGGCGCGGAGCTTGTGGCGCCAGAATTCGTAGCGCGGAAGAGCCTGTGCGGCTGCCGAACCGACTGGACCCCGTCTCCCGCCGCGAACGCCCTCCGAGGAGAGAGGGAAGATGGTGGTCCTCCGCAGCAGCCTAGAGCTGCACAGCCACTCCGCCTCCTCGGCCACCGACCCCTTGGACCTGTCCAACGAGTTCCTCAGCCTGGAGCAGATCGGCCGGAGGCGGCTCCGCTCGGCCCGTGCCGCTGAGCAGTCCGCCGTCACCGCTACCGCGGCGGGCGTGAGTAGCGGCCGGGGCGGGCCCCTGGGGCCGGGCCTGCGGGACTGCCCGCGGCCGGTTGCCCGGGTGGGGCTTGGGGGTGGGCGGCGCGGTCCGGGTGACAGTTGGTTGGGGGTGGGGGGGTGGGAGGAATGTTGCGGAGGACAAGTAAAATGGAAGGCTTCCTAAGATCGGAGCCCCGGTGGGTGTGGGTCGGGGCAAGAGATTGGGCTGTGTGGAAGAGGGCTGAGCAGTTCGACCCTAGCTCATTTCGCGAACGAGGAAACCGAAGCCCTCTGGAAGCTTGATTTGTCGGGCTGCCCCCACCCCCATCTCACCCATCTCCCTAACCTATCGCCCAGGCGCCTGCCCTAGGTTCGCATCTGTGGAGGGCAGCACGCGTTTACGGACGCCCTACTGGATGCACAATAGATGTTTTAGGGGCCACAGGAGTAGAAGGATGGTCATTCAGGTTCCCTGACCTTCATTTGCGATCCAGAGAGGTTCGGTAATAGCACAGCGAATAACACCAGGTTGCATAATGTGGAGGGACGGAGACCAACATTTCACGTACACCTTATTCACTTAAGCCTCGTAACAGCTCCATGAAAATGGGTAGTTATGCTTATCTATCCTACAGACGAAAAAATGGACTTTAGAAGGTAGCCGGTAAGTGGTAGATCTAAATTGGAACTTGGACCCTCTGCCTCCAAAACCTTTCTTTCCCTTTCTGTTATATCATGCTGCAGTTATAAACCATGTCTATAGGGGAAGTTTCCAAGGGGGCGGAGCAATAAAGTCTTCTTGAAAGAATTGCTTCTCCTTCGAGATCTGAAGTACGATAGGATTTTCCATGTGTAGATTTAAGGCCAGGAGAGAGGGTCCCTCCACCCCCCTACAGCAGCCTCTGGAGGAGGCGCAGGTGGAGGAGACAGCGTTAACAAAAGGGTGGAGAAGTTGAGGAAGCAACACTAGAAAACTTAAGGCAGCAGGAGTAGTCTAGTTCTGTTTGAGGGAGGGTAGACATAGGGCCGAGAAAAATAGCACCAGAGAGAGGGTTAGGAACTGGAAAGTCAGAGGCCAAGGGGGAGAGAGTGACAAAACATAGTTAAGGGAGTGATCACGGTATGAAATTGGTTATCCGTATCTTTTGTAGGCACCCTGTACTGGTTGTTCCTCTACTGAGGGGAGTGAAAAAGTCTGTTTAATCTCTGAAGTTGTGATTCTGAATTGAAAAAAAAAATTTTTTTTCCCTGACTTTCAGGATCTGTTTCTCAATCACAGACAGAGCTTGAGATTTGAGGAGGCCAGACACTTCTGCGCTGAACTTGGGTCACTTGACTTATTAACCTGTGTTCAGAAAATCTAATTATTTCAATAAATACTTACTGAATATTTATTGTCTTCTGAAAGTGCTAGATCCTGTGATTGTAATGACGTATTGAACATAAGTAATACAGGTGCTTAAGACAACTGTTAGTTTTGAATCTCAGCTTAGTAATAATCAGGTTTATAAACTTGTTAAGAGGTGATACTCACCACATGGGTAGTGAGGACTAAATGTGATCATGCATGTAAGGAGATTACTTGAACACTTGGCAGATAGTTAGGACTCAGTCACTGTCAGCAATTAAGACCACAGTCCATTTTAATGCTCACTCCATCTTTCCAGTTCTTCAGGCCAAAAA
The DNA here is from genome assembly GCF_007474595.2 of Lynx canadensis. NCBI lineage: Eukaryota > Metazoa > Chordata > Mammalia > Carnivora > Felidae > Lynx > Lynx canadensis. Next base: position 16,616,598 of record NC_044320.2, read on the forward strand.
CCTGAGACTCCTGACTCCTCATTTCAAATTGGTAAATTCTGTTGGCTCTACTTTCAAAATACAATCAGAATCCGACCACTTCTCAGCTCTTCCATTGTCACCATAATAGCCCCAAGCCATTATCTCTTCCCTGGGTTGTTAAAATAGATTCTTGACTGGCCTCCTGGTTTTCCACCCTAGTTAGTATATAATGATCCTCTTCCACAACCATCAGTTCTCAATATAGCTTTCAGAGTGATCTTTGTAAAAGTCAGAAGCAGTTGATCACTTCTGTGCTCAAAAATCTCTAAAAGTTTTACAAGTTTGGGTGCCCCTTTCTCTTTATGATGACGTCTTCCATTTTCCTTTTTGCAAAACCTAATGTATTCCCGTTACACTGCTCTACCTGCTCCTTGAATACCAGGGCCTTTATACTTCTCTACCGTCTGTTGGGCGTACTCTTCCCCTGAATATCTGCATGACCCATTGCTTTACCTTTTACATTTTTTTTAATGAAAAGAATCTCAGAAATTATAGTACTTAATGTGTTCCAAGAATTTCACAACTGTTAACTCAATCCTCTTATGAGGTTGATATGATAATCTTTGTTTTTCAGATGAGAGAACTGAGGCAGAGAGACTAAAATAACTTGCTCAAATTCACCTTTATGATAAGCGATGGCACTCCAGGTTCTACACAGGAGAACCTGTCTCTTTCAAGTCTTTGCTAAAATTTCACCTTTTCAATGATGCTTACTCTAACCACCTTATTAAAATTACAAGCCACTCTTGGGGTACTTGGCTGGCTCTGTCAGTGGAACATATAACTCTTGATCTCAGGGTCTTGCTTTCAAGCTCCACATTGGGCATGGAGCCTACTTAAAAACACACACACAAAATAATAAAATTACAGATCACTCTCATCTCTCTCTTTACTCTGCTTTATGTTTCCTTATCACTTTCTGACACATTCTATTAATTTTCTACTTTTAAAACATTTTGTGTCTTGCAAAATCAGAATGTAACTCTGTACAGTTCAGGGTTTTGACCTTTTGTTCAGCATTGTTTTCCCAGGACCTAGAATAGAACCTAGAGTGTATTAGATACATAATAAATGTTTATTGTTGACTGTCCTTGCTTTGAAGGAACTTAGTCTAGCAGAGGACACCTAACACATCAATGTACAGAGACTATATGCCATAATTACCATATCAGTGGTATGTGGTGGTTGAACAGTTAGCACTCAGATGGATTTGGTAGAATGAAAAGGACTTTTTTCCCCAGGCCAGGATTTCTAGTAGGGATTATGCCTTTTTGAGACATAGTATTCCTGTCTTCTATAAATTCTCCATAGACCAAATTATATTCTGAGGGTTACTTAGCATGGGATTGGCTCAAAAAAAAAAAAAGGGTAGTCCTAAGGGTTAATGTATTCATCCTCACAAAGCCCACCAATACCAAAAATGAAACATACCTTTGTGATTGGAATATTTTCTAATTTGGGGGCTTACATTCAATATATTTGGTTCTATTACAGGTTGCTTTTGACATCAATTGTGCATTTCAGAAACTTAACCTCTTGATCACTCTGAGTATTTAGGTATTCTTGTCTTTTCAGCCACATATTTATTGACAGATCATTTCTTAGGGTAAGTTACTTTTAAAGATGATTAAATTTATTCATATTAATTTGTTAACTTGTATTTTCATCTCATCTCAGAAGCTGACTTTATTTTCAGTTTCTGAAGATACTTAATAGTCACCTATTTAAAACCACATTCTATATTCACATTTTGAATATTATCTCACTCAGCTGGGGTTTTTTTCTCCTGACTGGTATGTGTTCTCTGAAGTTTTGTTTAAATTTTTTTTTCTTTTTTTAAGCTTTTATTTTCATTGTATTTGGATCACAAGATCTAGCATTTTCACCCATTCAGATGCCCTTTTTGTGGTTTCGTTTTCCCCCAGAGTCAGACTAGCCATTGCCTATTTCTGTGCTTTCACAGTTCCGAGGCTCTTTGATTCACTAAATTTAGGGTTGTTTCTTGCTAATAGTAGGGGATAGTATGTCATAGATAGTAGCAGGTAGATGATTATACATTACTTTTAGCTTGTGTTTACATTTTTGTTCTATATGTTAGGTAAAATAAAACGTGCTGTGGTATGTAGAAGGTACTTTTAAAGTCTGTTTATTTAAAAGTTTGAAAAGTACTGCAAATGACACTGATGTACAACATATGGAAGAGTTTTTAAAACTTGAAGTATAACACAACACAGAAAAATGGAAAGTGTATAGTTTAGTGAAGTATCACAAAGCATGAATAGGGATATTTTGACATGTTGCAATGAATGTTGCACCCTGAAGTTGAATGACATGGCTGCTCTGAATTCAAGAGAGTATACTTGTTTTGAAGCAACAGTAGGTAGTCCATTTTTGTTAGTTCTATTAAAGACTGGCCCTTGATTTTATGCTTAGAAGTTGCAACTTTTGGAACAGGAATCTGATAAAATAGTGTTTAAGATGGATTATAATTGGGGTGCCTAGGTAGCTCAGTGGTTAAGCATCTGACCCTTGATTTCAGCTCAAGTCATGATCGCACAGTTTGTGAGTTCAAGTCTTGCACGGTCAGTGTGGAGCCTACCTGGGATTCTCTTTCTCCTCTCTCTGTCCCTCCCCTGCTCATGGTCTGTCTGTCTCAAAATATGTAAATAAACTTTAAAAAAAAAAAAGATGGATTATAGTCAACAAATCTGGAGTTTGGAAGACCAGTTAAAATATTATAATATTAATAGCTACCAGTTAACATATATAGCACTTGCTACGTGCCAGACATGGTACGTAATATACACGCATACATTTGCCTTATCAAGTAACTATTATTATCCTCGTTGCAGATATGGAAACCAAGGCACAAAGACCTTATATAACTTGGACAAGATTGTACAGCTCTAAGTGACATGCCAAGAATCAATCCTAGACAGTCTGTCTTTAAGAGTTTGGGCTCTTGGGGCACCTGGGTGCCTCAGTTGGTTAAGCATCTGACTCTTGATCTCAGCTCAGGTCTTGAACTCAGAGTCACGTGTTCAAGGCATGCACTGGGCTCTCTGCTGGGCGTGAAGCCTACTTAAAAAAAGAGTTTGGGCTCCTAATTGGTACACTGTTAACACAATAAACCAAAGCAGAGAAAACTAGAGGCTAAGTTAAAGTGATACTAGAAGGAACAGAGAGAAAAATGCCAAATTATACTGCAAGAAATCTGAGAGTTATTCGGATAGAGAGGGAAGGCAGTGTTTCCAGCGAAAGAGGTGTGCAGTAGACCCTTGGGAGTATGCTAGAGTTTGGGGAGAAGTTAGAACTGTATATCTTTGGTAGTCAACCTGTATAGAAGTGATAGTTAAATTCTTGAATTTAAATTCTTGAAGCTGAATAGAAGACATAGCAAAACACAAATATATTTAAGAAGATCCGCAGTAATGGCTATATTTTAAGGATGAGAAGGGAATGAATTACGGTGTTTTTTTTTTTTTTTTAAGTATCATGTGAACCAAAGGATCAAAGCACTTAAAGAAGGGAGTGATCAACTCCATAGAAGTCAGTGGAGTAGAGCGGAGTCCATTGGATTTAGCTATTGGGAGATAGTTTTAGGTCTATTTTAAGAGCTGAAGAGGTAGAAATCAAATTGCTGGAGCTTGTGGAATAGATTCATGTTGAAGACTGGACCCCACACACCTTTATTTAAAGATGAAGCTAAGGAGAGGGGTGCCTGGGTGGCTCAGTTCGTTGAGCGTCCAACTTTTCCCTGGGTCATGATCTCACGGTTCTTGGGTTTAAGTCCCACATTGGGTTCTGTGCTGATGGTGCACAGAGCCTGCTTTGGGTTCTCTGTCTCCCACTCTCGGTGCCCATTTCCTGCTAGTGTGCACACATACATTCCCTCTCCCTCTCCCTCTCCCCCTCCCCCTCTCCCCCTCTCTCCCTCCTTCCCTCTTTCTCTCAAAAATAAACATTAAAAAAAAGATGAAGCTTAGGAGGGATATCACTGCTATACTAGGTATAACATGTATACCATTGTGTATTAGAATATGCTGATCAAGCTTTCAAGGGGTCCTATGTCTAGATGAATACATTTTACGTCAGTATTTTAACTGTGATTTTAAAAATCCTGTTTACACTTCAGTGGTTGGATTGAGACTTCAATTGACTCAACCAACTGACCCACATACATATTTTTTGTTAGGAATTTAAAGGTTGGATGAGCTTGGTCTTTTGTGGGAAAACATATTAGAATATTTCTATTACGCAGTTGTATCTACTTTAGGGAAAAGCTTTTGTTCTGTTGTTGCTTCTTCCCTGAACTAACTTACTGATTCTGCAAGATTATAAGAGACTGAAAAATCTTAACAAAATATTTTTTTCCTCTTTTAAAACTCCACTTTAAAGAACTATCAGTGCTCTCATTATTTAAGTAGATTTAAAAAAAAAAAATAAATGAGGACACTACATCTCCAGGTTTAGTTTTCAGATTCAGCACATTTTCTCTTGGCTTTTTACTCTTAGAAAATTTTTTTCTAGTAATACATGTTGTAAAAATGTAAAAAATAGAAAGTGAAAGTACTCATTTCTATCATCAAATGTTAATGCACAGTTGGCATTTAACTTACCCCTTGAAAATTATTTTGATAAGCTATATTAAACTGTGACTTTGGTTTAATAACTGTGCTAGTTTCCTTAGGAAATCAGATGTTTATAAGATAATCCATCTGGAAGTATTTATAACATGAAAAATTGCAGATAATTTAAATATAATTCATTAAGCAGTTTATTAAATTGATTCATGTAATGGCTGGAATACTAGTCATTCATTTTAGAAGATTTTTAGAATAGTATTTCAGGGCATGGGAAATGTTTTGTGTTACTAGAAAAAAGTTACAAAACATAAATAATAGTCCAATTTAAATATCGTGTGAATATGTTTGCATAGGAAAAGAATAGTTAATACACCAGAAGGTTGACATTTATCCTGGGTAGCTGGAATTAAGGGTGATGTTTTCATCTTTGTGCATTTCTTCATTTTCCAATTATAATGAGCATGTATTGCTTTTATTTTTATATTGCTTTTGTAAGAAACATTTTTGAAAACTGATATTTTAAAACTCCCCATTATGTACCTCTATGTAGGTGATTCCCCAAGAATCTGTTTTGTTTGGTTTTTTCTCCAAACAGTTAAGGAAAGCTTTTCTTGATGCCTAGCACTTATTTAGGGAGTATGAACGAAGCTACTCACTATGCAAATCAAAGATTGACTTATACCACTTACAAAATTAAGTCTTCCAAGTTTTTCAGGGAATCTTTTTTCCCAGTAGTTAGCACCTCCCTCTCTTTTTCCTATGGAAACAGACCTTTTTTATTATCTTCAGGAGTATGATGATACTACTTTCTTTTTTTATTGTAATAAAACTTTGATAACATAATATTTACTATTTTGACCATTTTTAAGTGTACAGTTTTGTAGCCTTAAAGTACATTTTGTTCTGCAACCATCATCACCTTCCATTTCTAGAATCTTTTATCTTCTAAAACTGAGACTCTGTACCCATTAAACAGTAACTCCCCATTCTTCCGTCCTCCCAGCACCTACAAACTACCATTCTTTTCTGTCCCTAGGAATTTGACTACCCTAGGAGCCTCACATAAGAGGAAACATACAATATTTGTCCTTTTGTGACTTATCTTACTTAGCCTAATGTCTTCAGGTTCATCCACATTATAGCAGTGTATTGAAATTTACTTCCTTTTTAAAGGCTGGATAATATTCTACTGTAAGTACCACAGTTTTTTAATCCATTCATCATTGAACAGTTGGATTGCATCTACTTTTGGCTATTGTAAATAATGCTGCTGTGAATATGAGAATACAAATGGCTGCTTTCACTTCTTTTGAGTAAATACCCAGAAGCAGGATTGCTAGATCATATGGTAATTCTGTGTTTAATTTTTTGAGGAATTGCCATATCATTTTCCACAGTGGCTGTACCATTTTGCATCCCTACCACCAATGTACAGGGGTTCCAATTTCTCCACATACTTACCAATACTTATTTTCTCTTTTTTATAATAGCCATCCTAGCAAGTGTGAAGTGACATCTCATTTGTAGGTTGGCTTTGTGTTTCTCTGTGACTAGTTTGGTATCTTTTTGTGTTTATTGGCCGTTTGTATATATTCTTTAGAGAAATATCTATTCAAGTCTTCTTCCCATTTCTTTTATTGTTTTTTGTCGTTAAAATATAGGAGTTCTTTATATATTATGGATATCAATCCTTTGTCAGTTAATTGGATTTGTAAATATGTTCCCCTGTTCCATGGGTTTCCATTCACTCTGTGGATAGTATCCTTGGCACAAAAGTTTGTAATTTTGATTAATTCCAGATCTTTTTCTTTAGTTATCTGTACTTTCAGTGTCATATCTAAGAAATCATTGTCAAATCCAATGTTATGAAAGTTTTTGCCCATGTTTTATTCTAAGAGTTTCTCTGTATTCTCTTGTACTTTTAAAGGTTTCCCTTAAAATGGTTTTGCTATCTAAGGTTTCTCCCATCCTGATTGGTTTAAGTAGTTAGGAAGGGGATCATTTCTGTCATCCTATAGTGCTGACATTAAAAAAATAAAACTACTACATCGGTCTTTTTATCCACTGGAATCTAAAAATCGTAGTTATTTAATATTTGTCTTGGACGTTAAAAAAATACATAAACACATTCTTTAACAGCCAGAAATTTTATCTTAATTCTTTTTTTCCTCTCTTTTAATTCATATTCTCAATTCACTTAACCCACAGCATTTTATCTTGATATACTTTTGTACTTAAAAGTAATTAAAGTGTCCTTTTGTACTTGTAAAAATTTGAAGTGTTTTACACTTTTTTGTGATCACAAGGCTATAAGAAATATAATCTATTAATATTCAATTGATTCAAACAGCAAAAACATACCTATTTTGATTAAAAATGATTAAACATAGAAAGTAAGATTTCGCTAGGATTTCATGTGGTTGAAGTCCCCCCACCCATATATCTGTGGAAGAATTTACTGCTGAAGATCATGTTTGTCATTAGTTTCATTGTTTTTATAAGTGCAAGCACTGAGAAATGAGAAACATTGTTCATATAAGTAAGTAGACAGTAATGAAAGGAGTTTAGCAGTGCCACTTTCTGGCTTGTATGCCGAAAAACACTAGCCCAGAAATTTTTTTCATGGTGTCTTAGCTTGATTAGGTCTCCTTTCAGTTTTGTTGAAAGCAGAAAATTAGAAACTACCTTACCTAACAAAGGATTTGTTGCCTTGCTTTGTCATTCACTTTCTTAACACCTGCACTAGTGTTTTTCTTTGGCTTTAGGAAGGTTTTTAAGGCCTTGAGGCAGTCCACAATGGTAAGATGGAGAATGAGTGAGAGACATGACTTTCTTTTGTAAAATGAGAGAAAGGTAAATGGAAGAGGATGCCTTCACGCAAATCAGTTTTGTTTTTTTTTTTTTAAGTACATATGGAAGTTGAGAATCTGGAAATAGATTCCCATAAAATTTTTCTTAGAAAGTCTTGTTATACTATACCCATCTAAGATGTAGCTGTTCATTTTAAAAATAATACACCTACTTAAAAGTGTAAGGTATTCCTTTTTCAACCATCCTTACATGTAGGTACACTGATAAAAGTGGTATCAAACCATTCATATCACTTAATGTTTTATGAAGTACCCGTCTAATTCTTAACACAAATCCTTGTGGTTTACATATCTTTATTTTACTTGTGAACCAGTGCTCAAAGCAAAATTAAACGATAAAATGTCTTGATAAAACAAAATGAAATGACTGGGTAAAGCCAGCCTAAGGGGTTGGGGGTACACTAATGTTGCAGGTTTTTAAAAATACTGCCTGTTTTTCTAGAATTACCAATCTTCAGAGTAGTATGGCATGTAATTAGAGACTTGTTAGGTACTTTGGCCTTTTATTTTTATGTGAAAGTAGCCTTTATATGATTTCAGAGAGATATGTATGAACTTTTGAATACTTCATGACAAGCTCTGTAGCTCATAAAGCAGCCCACTAAGAGAAACTCTAGTCTATTGAGCAATAATAAAGTTACGTAGAGCACTATGGTTTTTATAACAGATTAACATACATAAACAATTTTTTAATTCAAGTGTTGCATCATCTGGGTGAAACTGTGAAAGAGATGGTAATAACTCCTTTTGTCATCCAAGCCCAAATTATAGTTCTGATGGTCCAGTTATCTTAAAGTTGCTGCCAGTGGTTGCATGACAGGCAATGGTTTGTGTGTGGGTCTTTCTTATTTCTATAGCCTAAAAGGAGCATTTGTTATAAACTATATACTTTATTCCCTGGAGTACTTGCTATGAAATAGAGCCACAAACCATCAATAAAATTTATATTAGCTATTTCATAGATATTGCTGGTATTTGTTTATCATGAAATGATTGTTTAGATACTATTGTAGTTTCTTGGGGAGATGCAGAATGATTCTGCACAAAAAGCAGTTGTTAAAAACTTGTAATCAAAGAAAACTCTTAGGAGTTTAACTAGAGAGTTTGAAGAAAAACTTAGATGGCTTTCTTAATTTTTCTTAAAGGATGGGTCTTCAGTTAAGGAAGTTGAAACCTACCACCGGACGCGTGCCTTAAGGTCGTTGAGAAAAAATGCACAGAATTCTTCAGATTCTAGTTTTGATAAGAATATGGAAATTACAGAGAAACGTGCTAATGGAAGGCATTTTACAAGGTAATACAAGATGGTTGAATTCCAATTCAAAATAGTTTTAAAGTAACTTAGGATTTGCATTTAATTTTTAAGTGTATTCTTGACCAATCATCAAGATGAAATGAAATTACCACAAATGAATATCATTGAATTAAAATTTAATATGTACCAGGTTTGTTTTTATTTTCTTGTTCACAGAGAGTATTTGTGATATGTGTGAGTGCAGCTGACAAAGTTGCTTGAGACTATTTGAGTATATTTGTGACTTTTTCATTTTAACTTGTTTATGATAATGTGGTTTTGTTCATAATTATACAAAGCCTTTATTCAAAATAGGAATTATATTTCTGTTTGCTTGCTATCAAGCAAATCAATTCTGAGTTATTTATGAATTTGTGTTAGTATGCTTCTAGAGCAGTCACATAGGAGACAACATGATTTTTTTTTCTTTACTTGTCTAAGGGTACTAGATGCTTTATACATACTTAAATTTCATTTCTCAAGAACCCTGAGGTAGGTTTCATGAATTCCATTTTAATACTCAAGGAATTAGTTTTAGTGAATTTACATAGGTGATTCAGGGAACTTGGATTTGTTTGGTTAGGGGCAGATTTAAATTTAATTAGCTAAAAACCTTTACTTTTCCTCCCACTTTGGTGGGCCTAACATAAATGAGCAGGAAAGTGCTAATTAGAATAAATTTCTTTTGATGAAATAATTGTTTTATATATTAATTCCTCTCATAAATTTCTCATAATGACTTATAGGACTAGAACCCTCCTCTTAAGTGTATTTTGATTATTTTATGTAGCAGATTTTCCAGATAAATGACATCATGCCCTTTTAAATTTGTTTTTGTTACTATTTTTTTGCTACTGTTGTTTAAATAGTCTTTCATTACACATTTTAAAATTTGCATCCATTTTTTCATCCATTATTTATGGCATGTTTACTACTGTATTTCATGGGATCCAAGATAGCAGCAATTTAAACACTCATTATTTCATGAGACAGTAAAAGAGAAAAAAAACACCGAAAGTTAAACTATGACATTCCATCAATTTTAAGACACATCCCTAATTTCAGAGATGCTAAAGTGGGGGGAGAAATGTACAACTTACAGGATTGAAATACAATTTAAACTACCCCAGTATTTCTGAAACTTCAAGTCTTCTTGGGGTGTGGGGAGTGGCCCATGAATTCTGTGTGAGAATTTTAAAATTTATTTCATGATCTGAAGTAACAGTTGACATTCTGGATCATCTAAATTGCTACCTTGCAGAGAATAGTCATAAAATTTCAGGCCCTACATTTGTGTTTACAACTAGTTGGCAGTAACTAGTACTGCTTGAATTATCTCAGGCTCATGAGATAAAAACTGAGTCTGACCTTAATACATAAATAATGCTTTGAAGAGAAAGCCATGGATGTGATGTCATGACATGCTGTTGAAATGAAGGTTTGGAATACTTCAAAAAGAGAAGTGGATGAATTGAGTCATGACATACAACAAACCAAATTTAAGAGAAACTGATAGCAGTCTGTACCATATTCACACAGCAAATGGCTATTTTATTTCAGCAAAACCTCATATTAATATTTTTGTTAGTGGTCAGTTTCATAGTTTTATTTGTATAAAATGTAAATAAATCTATGTCTCGTTTGGCTTGTACATAGTCAAAAAAATTTAATGTTGGAAGTCCTTAAAGTCTTTATCTTTTAAGAAAATCTGTACCTTATTCAAGTTGTGAAACATGAATAAAAAATCTGTACCTTATTCAAGTTGTGCTGGACCTTATGTTCAAAATGTATAAAGGAATGTTTTAAAATAGAATTAAAGATGAGTGACTTGGTATTTTTAAATTTGATTCCTTCTAAAATATATTGAATTCCTGTCTTTTCAGATTGTTTTTAAATAATAACTTTATGGAGATATAATTCACATACCATAAAATTCACAATTTTAAAATATATAGTTCAGTGGTTTTAGAATATGCACAATATTGTGTCACCATTGCTTACTGTCCAATTTCAGAACTTTTTCACCACCCCAGAAAGAAATCCTGTTATATTATCTCCCACCTCCTTCTCCCTCCCCACTGGCCCCTTAGGAACCATTAATCTACTTTCCATCTCCATGGATTTGCCTATTCTGGACATTTTATGTAAATGGAATCATATTTATGGCCTTATGTGTCTGGCTTCTTTCACTTGGTATGTTTTGAAGGTTCATTTTATTGTAGTACCCATCAGCACTCCATTCTTTTTATTCCTGAATAAGATTCCGTTGCACGATGGACATTTGGATTGTTTCTACTTTGTGGCTGTTATGAATGATACTGTGAACATTCGTGTTCAGTTTGTGTGGACATAGGGTTTTGATTATTTGGGGTATATACCTAGGAGTGAATTGCTGGGACATTGGGGAACTGCTGAACAGTTGGCTAAAGCAGCTGTACCGTTTTACATTCCCACCAACAGTGTATCAGGGTTCCAGTTTTTCCACATCCTTGTCAACACTTGTCATAGTCCATCTTTTTTTGGTTTTAGCCGTTTTAGTGGGTGTGAAAGTATCTCATTGTGGTTCTGATTTACATTTCCTTGATGGTTAATAACATTGAATATTTCTTCATGTGCTTATTGGCCATTTATATGCCTTCTGAGGGGAAGAATTTCTATCTTAAATAATCTCTGAATTAAGATCATTATTACAAAGACTTATTTTACATAGTGATAACATCAGGATCTGTTTGTATAAGACTTAGATAAAGTGGCCTACAGTATTGTTGAATTTTGTTTCATGTAGTTTCCTGTTTCTTACCAGGGTGACCCTTTTTGTGTTGCTAGTTTGCCCGAGTATAGTAATCTCTTTACTTCTTTCTATGTCCCTCCGTCTCTTTTGTTTTCTCTCTAAGGCTCAAAGACCAGGGGACTAAGACTGTTAGACTAATATAGAAAGATTTGAGTAACTGTACCTTGAGGGCAGGATCTATATTTCTTTGGTCCTGTAGTTCTTAATTATGGTCCAATAATCATAGTTTTCAGGGGGCGTATGAAACCTCTGAAAGAAGATATAAACTTGTATGTGTATATGCAGTTTTCTAGGTAGAAAAGATCTGTAGCTTTTATCAGATTCGCAGGAGTTGAGAAAAGTCCAGACACCTGTTTTTGTAAATAGTTTCATTGGAACACAGCCATGCCCATTCATTCTATGGCTGCTTTCCTGCTTCGTTGTTAGAATTGTTTTTGTGAGTAGTTGTGACAGAGACTATGACTCACAAGCCTAAAATATTTACTATCTAACTGTTTAAGAAAAAGTTTATCAACCCCTGCAAGGGGAGAGGTGCTCCCATTCCCCAACAGGCAGAGAAAAAAGAGAGGGAGGGAGGAAGGGAGGTGAGAAAGGGAGAAAGAGGAGGGAGAGGAGAGGAGGGGGACAGAACATTGTTTTATCATTGTGTTCTAGCATTTAATAGGGACTAATAGGAAGTGTAGACCTGCATGGTATGGAGGGAGGGGTTCTTTTATGAGAAATGTCTATGAGCCTGTGAACAAGCTAGCCCTGACCTGTTGATGGATTGCTCAAATGTTTTTATTTTGTTCTTGGTTCTTACCAAAAGAGATAATGAGTTAATGATGACTTACATTGTGAGGACACATGATTTAACTTTTGGATAAGATGGTTCCACTTTATTTTAAAATGTCACATTTGAAATCCCATGTGTATAACCAGCCCACTTGCAAATAGCTTGACATATTGGTTGATTGATAGATGTAGCTATCTAGGTATGGAAAATTGTGTCCCTAAAAATAAGTTAATGAGATAAACTGTTTTGTTTGTTCAGTGGATTTTGGAAAAAATATTAGGGGAGGGTACTTGTTTTTTTTAAGCCTTTGAAAGTGTTTAATTTCCAACTCAGTAGATTCTGTCTGCCAGTTTGTAAGTGGGATATCTGATTCATAAATGGGACTGTTTCTGCAGGTGAATGATAATGCAGGTCATAAAGTGAGTAGCCAGCAAATGTTTTTAGAAGGAAATTAACATATCACTAAGGGACATTAGTTCTGTTTATAGTTACAAATATTTCAAGGATGTGCAATAACTATATTCCTATGATATAAAACACATTGTCTTGTTTTTGCTCAATACTTACAGTTCAGTTATACCCAAATACTTAGGTTAATGATATAATTTCTTGTTTTAACGAAGATACTTTGATTAATTCTGTTTAAGAGTTCATGCATGTATCATTGCATTTCACAACAGGCTTCTCAGAGTTTGTTTAGCCGTAACTAAACATACATGAGCATAGATATTCTAAAGATTTTTATTTTTCAGTGTTTTTTAGCCTTTTACGTATCTTAGTATTCTCTAAGCTGATTTAACTTTTTACCCTATTTTTTAGTTATCATGAAATATGGGATTTAAGATTATGTCCATTATTTTAAAATTTTTAATATGTTTTTTTATATAGGCAATTGGCCAGACAGCAGGCTGATAAGAAAAAAGAAGAGTGCAAAGAAGGTAAATAATGTTAAAGTCATTTCACATTTAAAACCTGTAGTTCAGGGGTGCCTGGGTGGCTCAGTCGGTTAAGCGTCCGACTTCAGCTCAGGTCACGATCTCGCGGTCCGTGAGTTCAAGCCCCAAGTCGGCCTCTGGCCTGATGGCTCAGAGCCTGAAGCCTGCTTCTGATTCTGTGTCTCCCTCTCTCTCTGCCCCTGCCCCGTTCATGCTCTGTCTCTCTCTGTCTCAAAAATAAATAAGACGTTAAAAAAAAAATTAAAAAAAAAAAACCTGTAGTTCATATTTTGTGTACAAATGTATTGAGATACATACAGTAAACTGTACATATTTAAAGTATACAGTTTGTTTGGTTTGACACAAATGTATGCTGTGAAGCCACACCACAATTAGATGGTAAAGATAACTATCACTGCCAAAAACTTCCTCAGGCCTCTTTATAATCATACCCCCAGCTCCTCTCCAGGCTTTCCACACCCCAAGATTCCTGATCAATCACCAGTCTGCTTCCTATCACTATAGTTTAGTTTGCATCTTCTAGAGTTTTATGTAAATGAAATTATGCAGTATGCACTTTTTTGTCTGGCTTTCTTTTAGTATAATTACTTTTGAATATCATCCATGTTGTTGCATTTTCTTGCTGAGTATTCTATGAATATACCACAATTTGTGTATTTCCCCCAGCCTTATTGTGATATAATTGACATATAACATTGTGTACGTTTAAAGTGTACAACAAATGTTAATTTGGTACATTTATATATTGCACAATGATTACTGTCATAGTTTTACCTAACACCAACATCATGTCATATAATTACTATTTCTTTTTTGTGGTGAGAACATTTAAGATCTACTCTCTTAGCAATTTTGAAGTATATAATACAATATATATTAATTATAATCTCTATACCGTACATTAAATCCTCAGAGCTTATTTATTTTATAGCTGGAAATTTGTATTCTGACCAACATTGCCTCTTTTCTCTCACCTCCCAGGCCTTGGTAACCAACATCCTAATCTGTTTCTACGATTTTGGCTTTTTTTAGATTCCACATTTAAGTGATATTACACAGTGTTTGTCTTTCACTGATTTCTTTCACTTAGCATAATGCCCTCAAGGTCCATCCATGGACCTTAGGTATTTGGAAGAATATCCAAACAACAGGATATTCTTCTTTCTCATGGCTGAATAGTATTCTTTTATGTGTGTATATTTTTACAATCTTCTTTATCCATTTATCCATTGATGGACACTTAGGTTATTTCCCACAATTTGTTTATTCATCTTTTGGTGGACATTAGGGTTGTTTCCAGTTTGGGGCTATCAGAAACCTGCCTTGAACACAAATCTTTGTACTATATATCTTTCCTTTTCTCTGGGGAGTGGAATGGCTGGATCGTATGGTAGGTGTATGCTGTAACTTTTTTTTTGTTTCCTAATATTTTTAAGATAGGTAAGTTCAAGATATTATGATCTTGTTACACGAAAGTGTAGCTATTCAATTGTTCATTTTAGAACTGTTTTATAAATGCCATTATTTAAAATCTTTCCATTTATTTTCATTTACACATCTTGAAGACAAAGTGGTTCCGGTTACTCGGTCATTGAGGACTAGAAACATTGTTCAAACTAAAGAACGCTTGCATGAAGAGAATGGTGATGTTGAAGTTCGCCGAAGTTGTAGGATTCGAAGTCGTTACAGTAGTGTGAACCAATCTGTGCTGTTTGACAAACTTATAACAAAGTAAGTAAAAATTATTTAGATCAAGATGATTTAGGTGGCATAATTTGTTGTTGGGGAAGGATCATAAATTTCAACTAGCCTGAGTGTTTAATGCATTCAGCTGTGTAAAGCCAAAGGGAGAAAGATTATTAGAGGACTTTGAATAATTCTATATAGATCTTTAAATTCTTGGAAAAAAGTTATAGAATATTTTTACACAGGTAAATCAGTGCCTTGTATAGAGATATTTAAAATCCCAGCAATTAAAAAATATAATGGGAGAAAAATCAAGCTTTTAAAACTGTACCACTCTTTTACAGTTTTAGCTTATATTTATGTCAATTTTCTTAAAGCACTGCTGAAGCTGTACTTCAAAAAATGGATGACATGAAGAAGATGCGTAGACAGCGAATGAGGGAACTTGAAGACTTGGGAGTGTTTAATGAAACAGAAGAAGTAAATATATCCTTCCTCACTCTGGAAACTAATGCAACATTGTGTGTCAGCTACACTTCAGTAAAAAAGAATATCTCCTGTTTCACGGCTGATTTAGTGATCTCCAATTTAACCTTTTTTCTATAGTACCTATCCATTTTTGGTAAATTATTCATTGTTTTCAACATCTTTAAACTGTTCAGCATTTGTTTGATCAGTTACTAGATATTGCTGGAGTTTTAACAGTTTATAGCTATAAATATCTTCATTTTATTAAGCAAGATAGGAAGGTCCTACTGAATTTTTTAAATAAATATGCTAAATGTTAATGGCTTCTGTTTAAACATTTTTAGGAGAATCTTAATATGTACACAAGAGGAAAACAAAAAGGTATTCAAAGAACTGATGAGGAAACAACTGACAATCAAGAAGGCAGTGTGGGTTAGTCTTTTGTTTTACTTCTGGGTTTGAATTTCAGCACTTTTTATTTAGTAGAATATAGCTCAGCTCTTCTATTCAGAAGCTGTGACATTATTGGTATTTTGTGAGAGATCGAAGGATTGGTCATAATTTAAAAGTGAGAACAGGGGAGGGGCGCTTGGGTGTCTCAGTTGGTTGAGCGTCTTTTTTCTTTTTTAATTTTTTTTTTTAACGTTTATTTATTTTTGAGACAGAGACAGAGCATGAATGGGGGAGGGTCAGAGAGAGAGGGAGACACAGAATCTGAAACAGGCTCCAGGCTCTGAGCTGTCAACAGAGCCCAACGCAGGGCTCAAACTCCCAGACCGCAATATCATGACCTGAGCTGAAGTCAGACAGTTAACTGACTGAGCCACCCAGGCGCCCCGAGCGTCTAACTCTTAATTTCGGTTCAGGTCACGTGCTGAGCATGGCGCCTGCTTAAGATTCTTTCTCTCTCTCTCTCTCTCTCTCTCTCTCTCTCTCAAATTTAAAAAAAAATGAAAAAATAAAATGAAATAAAAGTGAGGGCAGGGGAAAGCTTAAAAGGATAGTGTGTTTTGTTTGGGAAAGTACTTGAAATCTACAAATCTAAAGCAGATAAACCTGGTTTGCTTATATAATGCATTATAGACAACACATCTCTACCAATTTTAGTTGAAAGGTGATTAAAATTAAGTTTTGCTCTTCTGTTAGGAATTACAACTGTTATTTATTAGAACTTTTCTTGAGTGAAAACCAGTTTTCTGAAATGCATTTTAAATATTTGGTGAGGGTGTTTTACATTTTTGTAAGTAGATATTTGAGTTATGCTCTGTGTAGCTCAGTGACAGCCAGAAGGGCTGGATGGAATTTAAAACTTAAGTTTAAAAGGCAAAAGTTGGGGTGCCTGGGTAGCTCAGTTAGTTGGGCATCCAACTCTTGATCTCAGCGTAGGTCTTGGCCTCAGGGTCATGAGTTCGGGCCCTTGTGTTGGGCTCTGCACTGGGTGTGAAGCCTACTTAAAAAATTAAAATTAAAAATAAGTAAAAATGAAAAAATGAAAGGAAAAAGCTAAGTGAGGAGATACTTTAATTTGTCAACATGTTAAATTAACTTGGAAACTTAAGCATAGTCACTTATATTAATGAAATCAGCAGCAATACCATAAACTTTAGTTTGGTACTACTGACAGTAGCCTTTAAACATCTTTCCCTATTTCCTTTTTTCCTTTCTCTAGTTATTTTTAATTCTATAGTTTACTTCATTTTTTAAAATCTTCATTTAATGCTGCGAAAGAATCATTTCTATGAGCAATCTAGAAGTAAATTTTTAAAGGAGGGTCTCTCTCTTTCAATTCCCCTTTATTAAAAATTGTTAACATTTTGGTGAGTATTCTGAAAGTAAATGTTTCTTAACTGTAGAATCATCTGAAGAGGGTGAAGACCAAGAAGATGAAGATGATGGTGAAGATGATGACGAAGATGATGACGATGATGACGATGAAGATGAAGAAGATGGGGAAGAAGATAATCAGAAACGATATTATCTTAGACAGAGAAAAGCTACTGTTTATTACCAGGCTCCATTGGAAAGTAAGTGTTACATATATTTGTCCTAGGAGAAGATGTAGTTATATTACTTTTATCTTTACTGCTTTTCCTCTGTTATTCTTATTTTTCATGTTTTCATTTTGTAGAATATCCATGGCTGTTGTCTTTCTTAAATTATCCTAAATGTGCAAGAAGTCATTACTTCAAGAAAGTTAGATGTTAGCCTTGACCAAAGCAAATAATTGGGCCATTTTGAAATTTCATGTCTGTCTTTACTTACTTTAGATTTTATAGCTTTCAACTTAGTTTATTTTTTCACTTTGTGTAAATAAGACTGCTTTTGATTTATGTTACAGTTGTGTTTCAGTCCTAATGAGCATATATATGCAGGGCTGATAACCAGCTGTTATGCATCAGTATAATCATAATGGTTGTTTATGGCCAGTGTATGTTTTGGTTGGGTGGGTGTCTGTGCTTTATATAATTTTCAATAGCAACCCTGCAGACATAAATGACTTTAAACATGAACAGTAAAATAGTCTGGTAGATATGTACTAGTATTTTCATGGAAGGCAGCACCTTTGTAAGTATTTAGGTGAAGAACAAAATTATCTTCATAACTACTTAATATGTCACATACCTATAATTCTTCTTTTTAGAACCTCGTCACCAGAGAAAGCCCAACATATTTTACACTGGCCCAGCTTCTCCTGCAAGACCAAGATATAGATTATCTTCTGCGGGACCAAGAAGTCCTTATTGTAAACGAATGAACAGGTTTGGTTCTGAAGTACTGATTGATTTATAACAACGTAATTGTGGCTGTGATAGGTAGGATTCTAGAGTTTTAGGACTGGATGTATCCAGATAGAATTCTAGAATCCTGTATCTTGGAGAGTTCTCTCTATGCCTATAGTGCTCTTATCCCTGCTACCACTGACTAGATTTTTGCTGTTGCTTCCATTACTAGGTAGTTAGTAACTACCATGGTAAGGTAGTTTATTCCGTTGTTCCACACTTTACTAATAGAGAGCTACCTTTGCTTCAGTGTTTACTGTATTCCTGGCTTGGTGTTAATAAGCATCTCACATAGACTGTTTCATTTAATCTTCACATTAAGTTAGAGTGTAGGTTAAGTCTACTATTTCACATAGTATCACAGACATATTTTCTTACTGTGACAAACATTCCAGGTTACATAGCTTTCTAGACTTTTCACGATGCTAACCATCCTCTTCTGGATCTGGTTTTTTCCCTGAGGTTTTATTTCCACTTTAAAAAATTTTTTTTCTCATATAGTAAGAAACACTAATTTTCTTTGACTATTAAAATTATTTGTGGGTTTCTTTTCCTTCTACATCATAACACTTGTTGGTTGTCTGTCATATTTAAGTCCAAAGAGGTAGTTCTTGTTATTTCCTCATTTTCCCAAGTTAAAAAAGGCTTTGTGATTCATTAAAACTTTCTGGGTAATAATAACATTATAGTAGTTCATGAATGAGAGAACTCGTGGTGAAGATTAAAGAGACAGGGGGAAAAATGGCATTTGTGTGGAAATGGTACTTTTTTCTAATATTAATTTCCTCAGAGGTGAGACTGAAATCCTATGAGACTTCAACTATTTGAACAGCTCTTGGAAGTCTCCTCATAGAAGCAGACTAATAACTGAAAGCAACACTTTTGTAAATACTGACATTCTTCTAGGAAAAATATGAAATACTGCTTGTGTCCCTAGGTCTTTTAATTTCATTTTCAGAGTGTCAAAATCACAAGCGTACATCCTAGATTTCCTGTTTCATCATCCCTTTCCATAAAACCAGAGCCCAGAAGGATGGAGGGTCAGGAGGGCAACCTGTCAGAGCTGCCCAAGATAAATTGCACCTGAAAGGAGGCCACACTAACATTACTTTTGATAGGCCCCTTTGGAATATTGTTAAAGACCAGTATTTTGATAGTGAAATCTAATGATCTACAGAAAAGGGGGGTAAAGTGTAATGTTCCCTGGAATCCCCTCCAAGCATAAGGCCCAGGGCAGCTGTCTTGGTTGCCTGACTTAAAGGATAAACCTCTACTAGATCCAACAGAAGTGAAAAAGGCTGGCAGTTACTTTGAGATTAAATTTCTTCTTCCATTTTTAATGGGTATATGTTTCTGGAAGTAATGTATTTAATGACTGCCTCTGTAGTCACCACCTATAATGGATCTTGCAGCAGGTACGAATTTTTTTTTTTTTTTGCTCCTTTGGTGCTCAGGTTCCCATATTTGGTTCACAGAGTCTACCATTTATTTATGTAAAGTGTCTCATACTTCTTTGGGTGCAGGACTTTTTTTTTCTCCAATTAACAAATGTTTGAGTACTACCATGTACTAAGCACTATGGATATAAAAATGACTTAAGTCAGGATTCCTGCCCTCAGATCTCATAGACTAGTGGAAGATTTGACACATTTATTTGTTATTTTATTATGTATTTATGTATTTATTTATTTTTTATTTGCATGTAGTTGACACATGATGTTAACATTAGTTTCAATTTTACAACATAGTTATTCAACAACTGTATCTGTTATGCTTTGGTCACCACAAGTGTAGCTACCATCTGTCACCGTAACAGCGGTATTAAAATAGTACTGACGATATATTCCCTATGCTGTACCTTTGCTCTTGTGACTTACTCATTCCATTACTGGAAGCCTTGTATGTTCCACTCCTGGTCACCCATTTTGCCCATCCCCCCTTACCACCCCCACCCCCCCACCACCCGTCTGACAACCATCAAGCTTATTCTCTGTACTTATTGGTCTGATTCTGCTTTTTGTTTGTTTATTCATTCTGACACATTTAAATTAAAGTATGAACTAAGATATTTAAATTGTACCCTGAGTCACATTATTTGACTTAATGACTGATTTTGGTTTTGATAGCTTTGTAAAAAATTTTTTTCTTTTTGATAACAGATTTATTGAGGTGCAATTCACATGCCATATAGTTTACCTGTTTAAAATGTACAGTTCAAGGGGTTTTCACAGTTGTGCAGCTATAACCACAAACGATTTTAGAACATTTTTCTTACCTCAGAAAGAAACCCGGTACTCTTTAGTTATCTCCAGTCCCTCCATCCCCCACAGCCCTGAGCAGCCACTAATCTTTTATCTGTCTCTGTAGATTTGCCTATTCTGAGTATTTCATATACGTGGACTCTTTTGTGAGTGACTTCTTTCACTTGGTACATTTTTAAGGTTCATCCACGTTTAGCATGTATCGGTACTTCATTCTTTTTTATTGCCAAATAAGATTCCATTGTATAAATATACCATATTTTGGTTATCCATTTATCAGCTGATGGATATTTGGGTTGTTTCTACTTTTTGTGAATAATGCTACCATGACCATTTGTGAACAACTTTTTGTATGGACTTATGTGTTCACTTCTCTCAGGTATGTACCTAAAAATGGAATTGCTAGATCAAATGCTAACTATATTTACTGTTTCGGGGAATTGCTAAATTATTTTCCAGAATGGCTGCTTTATTTTACTTTCCCACAAGCAATGTATGCATGTTCCAATTTCTCCACATCTCAACTGTTAATATTATCTGACCTTTTGAATGTAGCCCTTTAAACCTTTTTTTTTTCCCCCAACACTCTTACCGAGGTGATATGAACATCTCTTCCCCTTTAACACCGTAATGGTCATTTTGCTCAGCCTTTTTACTTTTTCTTAAAGAGACCAGCTTATGTTTATATTCATGTCCTACTTCACCTACTTAGGCATGGGACCAGAGCACACATCCAAAGAATCATTTGGGCATTGCTCTCGGTACCCATGGCAAATGGTTGAAAAACCTTGCAGCCGCAGTGCAGGATCTTCCAAGGGTTTTTTGGCGTGCTTACCATAACAGAGGTTCAGGAACGCTGCCTTTAAGCAGGATTTTCTTTCTTATGATTACTCACCTCTACTCATCTAAGGTTTATTCTTTAGTTTCAGTCTGCAGTTTCTGGAACAAGCCCAATCCCTTTGAACCTGAAGGTAACCTAGTACCGTTGCTTCACCAGTATTCCAGAGTGCCCCTTACCTGGTGTCAAGGTGCTAGAACTGGCAACTCTAAACACTGATTAAGTTCACAGTGCTGGTCCAGCACTTGTCTATGCCAGAATTTCAAACATTTTTAGTAAAATGAAAAATAAAGAGTGAGTGTGGGTGTGGGTGTTTAGAATCTCTTTAAAACTGAAAAAATGGCCTTTCTACAGTATAGAGTAATTGTGAAAACCCTGGACCCATGACTAGGTTTCAGGCCCAGCCCTACCACTTATTAATGACCTTTAGCAAGTTACTTAACCTCATTTCAGTTTTTTGACCCATAGAATGAGAATGATATTAGCTGTCTCACAGTAATGTGAGAATTAGATGAGTTAATACACGAAAAGCATTTAAACTACTATTTGGCATGTATTGAGTGCTCTATGTCTTTGTTATAACTACAATGCTTAAAAACCCTACTTTTCAGGGGCGCCTGGGTGGCTCAGTCGGTTGGGCGTCCGACTTCAGCTCAGGTCATGATCTCGCAGCTCATGAGTTCAGGCCCCGTGTCGGGCTCTGTGCTGACAGCTCAGGGCCTAGAGCCTGCTTCGGATTCTGTGTTTCCATCTCTCTCTGCGCCACCCCCCCCCATCCCCCACTCCTGCTCACACTCTGTCTGTCTCAAAAATAAACATTAAAAAAATTTTCTTTTAATTCCTTTTCAGATCAAACATTGGAAAATTTATTTCAGTCCACAGGTTTTGTTGTTTGCTTATAATTCTTTTGGTTTGTGAAATAAACAACTGGAAATTACCAGTGTATATAGAAAGTGGGTTGTTTTTTGTTTTTTTTTTTTTTAATTTTTTTTTTTTTCAACGTTTATTTTTATTTTTGGACAGAGAGAGACAGAGCATGAACGGGGGAGGGGCAGAGAGAGAGGGAGACACAGAATCGGAAACAGGCTCCAGGCTCTGAGCCATCAGCCCAGAGCCTGATGCGGGGCTCGAACTCACGCACCGCAAGATCGTGACCTGGCTGAAGTCGGACGCTTAACCGACTGCGCCACCCAGGCGCCCCGAAAGTGGGTTTTTTGAATAGACAAAGGTTTGAGTTCTGACACCATCGTTGCCTAATTCTAATATTTTAAGCAAGTTATTTAAAATTTTTTTTTTTCAACGTTTATTTATTTTTGGGACAGAGAGAGACAGAGCATGAACGGGGGAGGGGCAGAGAGAGAGGGAGACACAGAATCGGAAACAGTCTCCAGGCTCCGAGCCATCAGCCCAGAGCCTGACGCGGGGCTCGAACTCACAGACCGTGAGATGGTGACCTGGCTGAAGTCGGACGCTTAACCGACTGCGCCACCCAGGCGCCCCTAAGCAAGTTATTTAAACTACGAGCCAGTCACATTGGCTGCAACTCTAAAGTGAGCCTGCTGATATGTACTTGTCCAGAGCTGTAATTAAGATTCAGTGGGATAATATATCTACTATCTGGTACAAGAAGCATTTAATAAATGTTAGTCCTTTTTATTGTGAAGTTAGTCTTCATTATGTGAATACATACGGAATTCACTTACTGTTATGTGAATTATGTGCCTCCAGGTTAGAGTTGTTTTGTAATATTAATGGTAATATTAAGTAAATTAGTCTTTCATATAAAATTGCACACTTGTACTAGATAGTTTTAGTTTCAGGCCAATCATAAGAATACTCTTGGGTATGTTTGGGGAGGTGGACATTGGAGGATTATTTTCTCATTTAAATATCTGTGAGAAACCCCTTATCCAAAACCTGTGGGGCCATTTGTGTTTCATAATTCAGACTGGGGTGAAGGGGGAATTACAAAGGTAATGTATAACATTAACATCTCTAGGAGTGTCTGGGCCAGCACTGCCTAGTCAAATGTGTAATAGCAGAACATATGAATAATCATAGTAAGTGGGACAAATAGAGACTGAATTTCCTTTACAACATTTCATTTTTTTTAATGAATATAATTTATTGTCAAATTGGCTTACATACAACACCCAGTGCTCATCCCAACAAGTGCCCTCCTCAATGCCCATCACCCATTTTCCCCTCCCCCCCATCTTTATGACATTTCAGATCCTGGTAAGTGAATAGTGGAAAAACTTATTCTCGGAGTATAAGATTCTGCACCTATGTTATGGAAATAATAGACTGTGAACCTTTAATATTTTTGGAAATATCTACTTACTGTGATTGCACTCTGACTCAGGAAAAGCTCTAGACCCTGAGCCAATGATTAAAGGTTTTCCCAGCTAGATTCTTTGTTTTTCCTATGGGTGTTTTGCAACAAATGCAAAGGTAGAAGTGATTGAAATTTTTTTTCAGTATTTGTAGCACTTGGTGTCTTATTTAGTACTACCAACCAGCCTAATAATTTGATTATATCCTTACCTCCTTTTTGTGAGAAAATTAAGGCTTATATGGGTTAAGTAATACATCCATATTGACACAGCAGTAAATGATAGTTGTAAATTTACAGGTGATGATACTGTAGATAAAAGGTCATCTTATTTCTCACTGTATTCCTAGTATTTTTTAAACTCTTCTTGATCCTTTTTGGTTTGCATAAAAATTCTCCTGTTCTCCTTTTAAGATTGACATTTCAAAAGGTGAAATTATGTATAGTATAATATTACAAATGTGAAACTATATGTGGTATAATATTAAAAATGCTTTCTGAAGTTATAGTCCCAAAGAGTTTAATATCCTCTTTTTCCCACCTTTCTCTTTGAGGATAACTGATTTACATCAAGACTAAGAAGTCATTCTGCTTGGACCATATTCTATCATAACGAACATTTGATTGTCAGCTCTATCACAGCCACCTATCTCTTTCCCTTCCACTCAGTTATCCATGTATTCCCTCCAAAAGATTGAACCATCAAAGCCTACTTCATTGCTTCAGCAAATGTATTAATTTTTTGATAAATCTTTTTGGATCCTTAGGTAATTCTGATGTTTGCATCTTATGCCTCTGTTTTTCCTGCCCTCCTTCGTCATGATTTCAGTTTTCCTCTTTACTTTAGGCGAAGGCATGCAATCCACAGTAGTGACTCTACTTCATCTTCCTCTTCTGAAGATGAACAGCACTTTGAGAGACGGAGAAAAAGGAGCCGCAATAGAGCTATCAACAGGTAAGTCTTTTACTGATGCTTTTTAATACTATAAGCTATTTTTTTTTAAGTGGTGAGAAGGCTGAATAATTTGGGAGCAGATACAGCTTGACCAAATTTAAAATTTTGGGATACCTGGGTGGCTCAGTAAGTTAAGCATCCGGCTCTTGATTTCGGCTCAGGTCATGATCTCACAGTTCATGGGATCGAGCCCCACGTCAGGTCGACACTGACAGCACAGAGCCTGCTTGGGATGCTCTCTCTCCCTCTCTCTCTACCCCCCCACAATAAATAAACATGTAAAAATTTATACAAAAAGTTAATGTATAAATTAGAATGCCATCTTGTTTGAAACATCTGTATTTGAAACTTAAAATACATTAGAACATTTTCTTTTACAGCCATTGTATAGCTCAAATGGTGCTTGACAAACATGGACTTGAGGAAACTTGAAATTTTTTCACTTCAAATACATTTTTTTCTGTTTATAATAATTATAATAATACATCCTTATAGAACTCTTTAGGAAAATGGGTTTACTTATTTCATAACTTTTTGTAATATAAGTTCGTGTAAGTTCATATATAAGTTTATAGCAAGGATCATACCCATTTTACAGATGTGGTCAGGGGAGTGAAAAAATGCAGGGCTTGTATCCTAATAAAGTAATATTCTCATAGAGTAAAAACTGCATGGTGAAGCAATTAGAAACATAATAATTGAAGGGACGTGCAAACCAACCATTCTTTGTATCCTAAGCTCTATTCTTTTACCACATTAGCTCTGCCCTAGTATGGTAGCCACTAGTTACATGTGGCTATTAAGCACTTGAAATGTACCTAATCTGAATTGAGAAATATTGTAAAATTTTGTGAAAAAAAAAAAAAAACACATTATTGGTTTTCAAAGACTTAGTATAAGAAAGAATGTAAAATATCTCAGTTTTTTAAATATTTATTTTGCATATTGAGATGGTATGTTTTAGATATGTTGGGGTAAGCGAAATATATTATTACTTTTTCTTTGTTTAGTGTATCTAATAGAAAATTTTAAATTACATCTTTGACTTACATTTCATTACTGTTGGCAGCAGTGAGTTAGATCATCGAAAACCTGTATTACTTAGACTGATGTTTCTTTGCCTTCATTCATAGAAATGTACATCTAATCCTGTAGTTTCTATATCATGCAGTTATATTTCTATTAAGAATTATAACTTAGTGAGTTAGCGTCCAACTTCAGCTCATGTCATGATCTCACGGTTTGTGGGTTCAAGCCCTGTACCAGGCTCTGCACTGACAGCTCAGAGCCTGGAGCCTCCTTCACATTCTTTGTCTCCCTCTCTCTGCCCCTCCCCCACTCATGCTCTGTCGAAAATAAATAAATGTAAATAAATAAATAAATAAATAAATAAATAAATAAAGTTATTTGAGAAATACCTTTTAAAAAGCCACAATTGAAAACGTGTTCATCTTAGATTTCACAGTATAAATTCCTTGTGGAGTCTGGAGATACCAAGATTTGTCACTTGGGGTGAGTTTGGTGTGCTTTTACTTGTGTTTAGTTGTATTTCTTTTCTTAGGCATTCCAACGTGTCTTAACCTCTAACATAAGCAGTTTCCACTCTCCATCTATAAAACAAGCAGGTACTTCTAGGTGTATTTTTTATAATCTACTAGAACTGTTTTTGAAAGTAGTTAGGAAAGTAGTGATTCATTCTTGCTTGAGATGGTTGATGTGGATCCAAGGTGCTTGGTGGACTATGAATATTTTGCTGAGAGGTACTGTAGCAGAGTTATTGCAGGTCTGGAGACACTGCTTTGGTTTGAGTCCAGGAACTGACACTTAACCAGTTGTGACTTTGTGCATTTCAGTTAATCTTTTTGTGCCTCAGGTTTTTTTTTAAGGTTTATTTATTCATTTTGAGAGAGAGAGCATAAGCAGAGGAGGGGCAAAGAGAGAATCCCAAGCAGGCTCCATGCTGTCAGCATGTGGGGCTCAAACTCATGAACTGCGAGATGATGCCCTGAGCCAAAACCAAGAGTCAGAGCCACCCAGGCACCCCATCAGTTTTCTTTTAAAATACAAGAAATAATAGCTACTCAATAAATGACTGTTTTGAGGATTTCATGGACTATTACATATAAAGCACCTAAAACAGCCTGACAAGTGGTAAATACTTTGTATATGTTAAGCACAATCATTATAAAGTATATTGATACAGTCTGAATTGCTAACCATGAATTACTTTATGATGCTGTGGCATCTTGAACACTGGCACTTCATTTGACTGTATATCTCTGATAATAAAACTTCAGGTATAAATATTTCTAACATTAAAGTTCCCAACCTATAAAGAAAATGAAGTTGAAATACGTAATTTCACAGTTGCTGATTGAAATTTAACTTTTTAAATTTTTTAAATTATTTTTTATAATGTTCATTGATTAATTTTGAGAGAGAGAGAAAACAAACAGGGAAGAGGCAGAGACAGGGAGAGAGAATCCCAAGCAGGCCCCACGTTGCCAACATGGAGCCTGATGTGGGGGCTGAAACTCACAAACCACAAGTTCATGACCTGAGCTGAAACCAAGAGTCAGATGCTTAGCTGACTGTGCCACCCAAGTACCCCAACTTGTTTTTAAATTTTTAGGAAAAATGTCCATATTCTGACATAGAATTTGGGGGAGAAAGTGAACTGATAGGTGTTTTATTTTTATTTTATTTTTATTTATTTGTCTTTTTTTTTTTTTTTTTTTTTAAGAGAGAAAGAGAGCATGAGTGGTAGAGGGAGATAGAATCTTAAGTGGGCTCCATACCCAGAATGGAGCCCAAAGTGGGCTTGATCCCACAACCTTGAGGTCATGACCTGAGCCAAAATCAAGAGTTGGATGCTTGGGGTGCCTGGGTGGCTCAGTCGGTTAAGCGCCAGACTTCAGCTTAGGTCATGATCTTACAGTTCATGGGTTCAAGCCCCACATCAGCCTGGAGCCTGTTTTGGTTTCTGTGTCTCCCTCCCTCTCTCTCTCTCTGTCCCTCCCCTGTTCACCCTCTGTCTCTCTCTCTTTCTCTCAAAAATAAACAAACAAAAAAAAAAAGTTGAATGCTCAACTGAGCTACCCAACACCCTAATGGGTGTTTCTTTTTAATTTTTTAAAAATAGGTGCCTCCCACTAAATTTTCGGAAAGATGAATTAAAAGGAATTTATAAAGATAGAATGAAGATTGGAGCAAGTCTTGCAGATGTTGATCCAATGCAACTAGATTCTTCAGTGAGTACGATCTTGTATGCTTGAACTTAAATACTGTTTTAATTTAGTTTTAAAGTTTAACCAATTTTTCTTTAAATCCGAAACTTTACAGACTTTTTCAGGCTACAACTAAAATGCTGTTACTCAGTTGGCTGTGTATAGGTTGAGCCTAGTATAGAAATGGAGTGATATTTTAATTTTGATTCCAAATCTGAGAATGTCCATGTTTCCCTTCCATTATCAGGTACGATTTGATAGCATTGGTGGCCTGTCTAATCATATTGCAGCTCTAAAAGAGATGGTGGTGTTTCCATTACTTTATCCAGAAGTCTTTGAAAAATTCAAAATTCAACCTCCAAGGTAATTTAATAATTTTATTTTAGCCAAAATGTGGGCTGTGCTACTGTTGTCCAGAAAGATAACATTTCTCCATTGAAATTTTTTAGGTCTACAGTAATGTATTGTGCTTTTCTGGGTACTTCGAATATTTTTACTTTTCTAATATTTAACTTGAAAAATGGTTTCAAAATTGATCCTCACGAAAAGAAAAATAATTTCCAATGCTTTTCATATATTTACTGAAATTTCTCCTATACTTTTTAGTTTTTTCTTTCACTTTTACAATTTTGTTTCAGGTCTGTATCAAAGTAATATATGTACATACTTTTAATACTTTTTAAAGTTTTGTTTAAGAGAGAGCGCGCAATCGGGGGAGGGATGGAGAGAGAGAGAATCCCAAGCAGGATCCGTGCTGGCGGCATAGAGCCCAATCTCATGAACCATGAGATCATGACCAGAACCCAGATCAAGAGTCGGATACTTAACCGACTGAGCCACCTAGGCGCCCCATACATAATTTTAAGTCACATAAGTACTGTAAGTCTTACAAAGGAAAAAATGGTAGTGGGAGTAGTCCTCCCTCTACTCTTCCTCCTCCAGTTCAATTCCCACTTTCCAGAGCCAACTGTTTTCAACTCCGTTAGCTATTAGGTATTTACCTATATAGATTTAAATAATATGCTTATACTGTAATTTTTGTTTTTTTCTGTTTTAGAATTCTGTGGGCTTCTAACATGAATAGTGACTATTTGGTTCTTTTGCCTTCCCCACTCTCCATATATACACATTTTTTTCCTGTCCTCATATACTCCCAGTAGCTTCTTTATGCACAAATATAAGTGTTGAATCAATTTTCAGTGTGTGCTTTATGATTATGTAAATGTAAATGTTTTTTTTACAGCTGAGCCATATATAGTATATCATGACTATTCTCTTTTTTACAACCCTGCTCTTTCCCCTCAGCGTTAATACTCTTTGCCTGTGGGTGAGGGTTTTTTTTTTTTGCTCTTTATAGAGTTTTTAAAATAATTTTATATGTGCTTATCAGTTCATCCACAGAGTTTGCTAGAGAGAAAACTCTTCAGTATAGTTAAACATACCAAATAATTTATTGACTCCTCATTTTTCTAGACACATCTTGTTGGAGCTTTTGTTCTCTTGCTTCCATCCATACGGGTTATTCTTAGTCTTGTAGCACAACTAAACTTTGGGATTTCTCATCACCATCAATGAGATTTCCTTTATGTATCTTTTAGTGCTGGATTCCTTGCTTCCTGGATTCAACTAAGACCCCTTTTTTAGTATTAGTATTATTTTTAAGATTTTTAAAAAATTATTTTTAATTTACATACCCAACATGGGGCTCAAAACCACAAACTCAAGATCAAGAGTTTCATGCTCCACCAACTGAGCCAACCAGGTGCCCTACGACCTTTTTTTACAGCTGTGTTTTGATGGAGTGCAATCTGGGAATATCTTAAGAAAAAAGAGTGCACAAGAGGTTATTTTTATTTTCTTTTTGAGGATGGTCATGTAACCACACTCTGCTGATGCATCTTTTTCCCCTCCTGCTTTCATTGTGCTATTGTATGCCTTTACGGTCTGGAAAAATGTCTGGTTTGTGGGAAGGTTTTTTTGTATCACTTCTTCAATAATTTCTGCTCCATTTTTCCTTTTCCCTCAATTCATGTCAGTTGATTGTTGGACTTTCTAGATTAATGTACTTTTCTTTTTCTTTCTTGTTTTCAGCCCTCTTGATCTTAGGGGCTTTCTGTGTCTAGTGATCCTTGGCTTTCTGTTAATATTTAATTTATTTTTAAAAGCTTACTAGTAGGGCTTGTTAATTTGTAGGCCTCACCTTAGGGTGATTGGTGGATGGTGATTTTTTTTTTTTAACTTTTTATTTATTTTTGAGAGAGACCGAGTGTGAGTGGGGGAGAGGGAGACAAAAGCAGGCTCCAGGCTTTGTGCTGTCAGCACAGCTGGGACCCATGAGCCATGATATCATGACCTAAGTTGAAGTTGGAGGCTTAACCCACTGAGCCATCCAGGCACCCCCATGGATGCTGATTGATGCTGATTCTTTTACCAGAAGTCCTCAAAGTCAGTATCTAGTCGGGCCTTTTTTCCCCCCAGAGACAAATCCTCCAGCTTTCTCTTGGAAGCTTATGAGCTTGGCTGCCAGAATTTTAGCAGTAGGCCTGAGCAAAGGTTAGTAGTCTCCTCTTCAGTATGGAGTTTTTAACTTAATTTCTGCAGCATCTCATCTTGTGCAATACCAGAAAGTAAACTATCCAAGCAAGTTGCCTGTGTGGAGTAGTAAAAGGGATCAGGGTGGTCTCAATGATTTTTTGTTTGTTTGTTTTTAGTTTATTTGTTTTGAGAGAGCGCGTGAGGGAGGGGCAGAGAGAGAGAGGGAGACCGTGAATCCCAAACAGGCACCACGCTGTTAGTGTGGAGCCCAACTTGGGGCTTGATCTCATGAACCATGATATCATGACCTGAGCCAAAATCAAGAGTCAGATGCTTAACGGACTGAGGCACCCAGGGCCCCAATTTTGGTCCTTTTCTTTCTAGTGTTTATATCTCACTTATTAACCCATTTTTTAAAATTTAAAGTTAGTGAACATACAGTGTAGTCTTGGCTTCAGGAGTAGAAGCCAGTGATTCGTCTCTTACATAAGACACCCAGTGTTCATCTCAAAAAATGCCCTTCTTAATGCCCATCACCTGTTTACCCACATTCCCCCACCCTTTTATAAACCCTAGTCCTTGATTCCTTTTTCCTTGTGCAACTTTTCCTGAATCACCTGTATAGAAATGTTAATTTAAGTACACCTTTTTAGATTGGTAAGCTTTGTTACTTTTCCATTATAAAAGTTATGTAGCATACATCGATCACAGTTACACATTGGTGAATTAAAAACAATTTTTTTAACTAGAAAGATACTGATATTAAATAATAGCATTTGCTTTCTAGAAGAAGCATTGGAAGCACCTAGAGTAATTTAGTAAGTGGGAAGAGGGGTGCCATTGTGACTTAGCTTGTTCCTCAGTTTTCCCTCTTTAACCCCTTCTGCAGCTTCCTTGTTGGTGCTTGGACAGGGGACTCACCATTGAGGTGGCCAAGCTGTCAGGAGGGGCCTGAGTGGTCATTTCAGGGACCCAAGATTGTCTGAAGTCACCGTGAAAATGGTGGAAAATTCATCATTGCCATTGCCACAGAGAGTGATTTATGGCTTTTTTCTTTTCTTAAGCTCCCAATTTGGCTTCATACTATATTTTGTGTGGGCTTTTATTCCTGAATATCGAGTAAACTCCTTAGGTTTAACCTGTTGGCCTCAAAAATACAGGGCAGTCGCGTTGCCTGTCTGCCTCCTCATTACTATAGTTATATACTCTTATTTAGAGTACCTCATGATATCATGAGTACCTCTCTCCACTCCATTCATACAATTATAAATAACTGTGCTAAAAATCAACAGCAGAACAAATACCAAGAAGAAGCTATCCCAGCATTAAATGCGGATATTCCTATTAGAGAAGTAAACCAAATGTTCTCCTTGCAGCCAAAGAACTTTATGCCAAAAACTGAATTGTATTTAGACTAACATCAAGCATTTATTGTAAGTTTTTGACATAGTAATTTTGACCATATTTTTCCTTTTACTGATACCTGATATTGAAATGTAAAAAAAAGTAAGTCAAGGGGCGCCTGGGTTGCTCAGTTTGTTGAGCATCTGACTCTTGATTTCAGCTTAGGTCATAATCTCACAGTTTCATGTGTTTGAGCCCCACATCAGGCTTTGTGCTGGCAGCATGGAGCCTGCCTGGGATTCTCTCTCTCCCTCTCTTTCTGCTCCTCCCCTGCTCTCCCTCCCTCTCAAAATAAATAAATAAACCTTAAAAAGTAAGTCCATAGGTCATGATCCCTCACTTCGGGGGTTCGGATCCCACATCATGTGCTGACATCACAGAGTCTGCTTGGGATTTTCTCTCTCTCTCCCTGTCTCTCTGCCCCTTCCATTCTCTTTCTCTGTCTCTCAAAATAAATAAACTTTAAAAAAAAAAGTAAGTCGAACTTCTCTTAGATTAAGTTCCATTAATATTATAAATGCTCTCAAATATTAGTTATTAATGGAATAAAATACTGCATTACTGTAAAAAAAAGTAATTTAGTAAATTTGAAAAAAACAACTCTCCCGATGTTTTCTCATTTCTCCTTCCTTACAACAAACATTTCCCCTTATAATAAATTTATAATTGTATTAACCTGCTGTTTTCATGTGGTTCTCTTTCTGTTTTAATAGCTGAATAATATACCATAATGTGGATGTATCATTTTTTAAATCAATTCTGCTATTGCTGACTATGTAGATTTTTTTTATTATTGTCACAAATGTTAATATGAATATCTCATTGCTTCCTCTTTGTATGAATCCTCAATTACCTCTTAAGATACAGCCTCACAAATAACATTGTTAGCTCAGTACACACATTCTTAAATTCTTTTCCTGCCTTTGTTTTTGTATGTTGAAATTTTCATTTATTTATTCCATTTGTTTGGTGTTTAAACAGTTGCTTTGTTTTTTTTCTCTCTGCATTTGATCATGTCAATTTCTTACTATTTTTTATATTTTATTCTTTTTTACTGTTTATTTTTGAGACAGAGTGTATGTGTGCACATGCTCACAAGGGGTAGAGAGGGAGAGAGAATCTCAAGCAGGCTCCACGCTCAGCTCGAAGCCCAGTGGGAGATTTGATCTCACAACCACAAGTTCACAACCTGAGCCAATGTCAATAGATGCTGAACCAACTGAGCCACCCAGGCACCCCTCTTTTATATTTTATTCTTAACTTCTAATAGATTTAATCCATCACGTGAAATTTTTCCCACCATTTCTGCTTTTTTGGAATCTTTTTTTTTTTTAAATTTTTTTTTTTTTAACGTTTATTTATTTTTTTTGAGACAGAGACAGAGCATGAACAGGGGAGGTTCAGAGAGAGAGGGAGACACAGAATCTGAAACAGGCTCCAGGCTCTGAGCAGTCAGCACAGAGCCTGACGCAGGGCTCGAACTCACATACCACGAGATCGTGACCTGAGCTGTAGTCGGACGCTTAACCGACTGAGCCACCCAGGCGCCCCCTGCTTTTCTGGAATCTTAATGTTTCTTTTCTTTCTTTTTTTAATTTATGTATTTATTTTTTTTTAACTTGTTTTGTTTTTTATTCTTTTTAATTTACATCCAAATTAGCATATAGTGCAACGATGATTTCAGGAGTAGATTCCTTAGTGCCCTTTACCCATTTAGCCCGTCCCCCCTCCCACAACTCCTCCCATAACCCTCAGTTTGTTCTTCATATTTATGAGTCTCTTCTGTTTTGTCCCCCTCCCTGTTTTTATATTATTTTTCCCTTCCCTTATGTTCATCTGTTTTGTTTCTTAAGGTCCTCATGTGAGTGAAGTCCTGTGATTTTTGTCTTTCTCTGACTAATTTCTCTTAGCATAATACCCTCCAATTCCATCCACATAGTTGCAAATGGCAAGATTTCATTCTTTTTGATTGCCGAGTAATACTCCATTATATATATATACTACATCTTCTTTATCCATTCATCCATCGATGGGCATTTGGGCTCTTTCCATACTTTGGCTATTGTTGATAGTGCTGCTATAATCATGGGGGTGCATGTGTCCTTCAAAACAGCACGCCTATATCCCTTGGATAAATACCTACTAGTGCAATTGCTGGGTTGTAGGGTAGTTCTATTTTTAATTTTTTTTTATTTTTAAAAAAAAATTTTTTTTTCAACGTTTTTTATTTATTTTTGGGACAGAGAGAGACAGAGCATGAACGGGGGAGGGGCAGAGAGAGAGGGAGACACAGAATCGGAAACAGGCTCCAGGCTCTGAGCCATCAGCCCAGAGCCCGACGCGGGGTTCGAACTCACGGACCGCGAGATCGTGACCTGGCTGAAGTCGGACGCTTAACCGACTGCGCCACCCAGGCACCCCTCTATTTTTAATTTTTTGAGGAACCTCCATCTTGTTTTCCAGAGTGGCTGCACCAGCTTGCATTGCCACCAACAATGCAAAAGAGATTCTCTTTCTCTGCATCCTCGCCAACATATGTTGTCTGAGTTGTTAATGTTAGCCATTCTGACAGGTGTAAGGTGGTATCTCATTGTGGTTTTGATTTGTATTTCCCTGATGATGAGTGATGGTGAGCATTTTTTCATGTGTCGGTTGGCCATCTGGATGTCTTCTTTGGAGAAGTGTCTATTCATGTCTTTTGCCCATTTCTTCACTGGAATCTTTGTTTTTTGGGTGTTGAGTTGATCAGTTCTCTATAGATTTTGGATACTAACCCTTTATTTGATATGTCATTTGCAAATATCTTCTCTCATTTTGTCGGTTGCCTTTTAGTTTTGCTGATTGTTTCCTTTGCTGTGCAGAAGCTTTTTATTTTGATGAGGTCCCAGTAGTTCATTTTTGCTTTTGTTTCCCTTGCCTCTGGAGACGTTCGATAAGAAGTTGCTGCGGTCAAGATCGAAGAGATTTTTGCCTGCTTTCTCTGCAAGGATTTTGATGGCTTCTTGTCTTACATTGAGGTCTTTCATCCATTTTGAGTTTATTTTTGTGTGTGGTATAAGAAAGTGGTCCAGGTTCATTCTTCTGCATGTCGCTGTCCAGTTTTCCCAGCACCATTTGCTAAAGAGACTGTCTTTATTCCATTGGATATTCTTTTCCTGCTTTATCAAAGATTAGTTGGCCTTATGTTTGTGGGTCCGTTTCTGGGTTCTCTTTCTGTTCCATTGATCTGAGTGTCTGTTCTTGTGCCAGTACCATACTGTCTTGATGATTACAGCTTTGTAGTATAGCTTGAAGTCTGGAATTGTGATGCCTCCTGCTTTGGTTTTCTTTTTTAAGATTCCTTTGGCTATTCGGGGTCTTTTCTGATTCCATACAAATTTTAGGATTATTTGTTCTAGCTCTGTGAAGAATGCTGGTGTTATTTTGATAGGGATTGCATTGAATATGTAGATTGCTTTGGGTAGTATCGACATTTTAACAATATTTGTTCTTCCTATCCAGGAGTATGGAAATCTTTTTTCATTTTTTTGTGTCTTCAATTTCTTTCATAAGCTTTCTGTAGTTTTCAGTGTATAGATTTTTCACCTCATTAGTTAGATTTATTTCTAGATATTTTATGGGTTTTGGTGTAACTGCAAATGGGATCAATTCCTTGATTTCTCTTTCTGTCGCTTCATTGTTGGTGTATTAGGAATGCAACTGATTTCTGTGCGTTGATTTTATATCCTGCACCTTTGCTGAATTCATGAATCAATTCTAGCAGTTTTTTTGTGAAATCTTTTGGGTTTTCCATATAGAGTATCATGTCATCTGCAAAGAGTGAAAGTTTGACCTCCTCCTGGCTGATTTGGATGCCTTTTATTTCTCTGGGTTGTCTGAGTGCAGAGGCTAAGACTTCCAATACTATGTTGAATAACAGTGGCGAAAGCGGACATCCCTGTCTTGTTCCTGACCTTAGGGGTAAAGCTGTCAGTTTTTCCCCATTGAGGATGATATTAGCGTTGGGTCGTTCATATATGGCTTTTATCCTTAGTGTTTCTTTTCAAGAGCAGTTATATGGTGATCTGAAATTGATTATTTCATGTTACTTTGGTAGCACTTAATCCATGACATGTTCTATTTCTATATACTTTTTACATTTCTAACAAGAATTATGAGTATAGAGGTGCCTGGGTGGGTCATTTAAGTGTCCAACTTCAGCTCAGATCATGATCTCGCAGTTCACAAGTTTGGGCCCCATATCAGGCTCTGTGCTGACAGCTCAGAGCCTGGAGCCTGCTTCAGATTCTTTGTCTCCCTCTCTTTCTGCCCCTCCCCCATTACACTCTGTCTCTTTCTCTCAAAAATAAATACTAAAAATAAATGTTGAAAAAAGAGTTATGGATATAGCCCATTTTTTTAAGAATTCTATTCTAAGAGCAATGAATAACTTTAGAAATAAATGAAAAATTATAGATTACCCCATGACAGTGATGTCACCAAGAATGATGTCAAATTATTTACATTGTCCTAATCTCTACCAGCTAAACACCACAATTATTTCTTAAAGCTCTCTCTTTTTTACTTTACTTTCTCTTCTGTTCATTCCCAACGTGTTTTCTTGCACAACTTTTGGTGTTGTGTTACTGACGCTGAGACCAAAGGTTGTAGATGAAATGTATTCTTTCCCTTGATATGTCACAAAAGTAAACTATCAAGTCTTTTTAAGCTTGACTTCTATGCAAGATAAAGTAATATGATGGGCATGATGAATGACTAAAAGAAAATTTATTTTGGGGCATCTGGGTGGCTCAGTTAAGTACTGACTCTTGATATTAGCTTGGGTCATAATTGAGCCCCATGTGGGGCTCTGTGCTGAGCATGGAGCTGGTTTGGGATTCTGTCCCTTTGCTCCTACCCTGCTCACACACGTGCATGTGCTCTCTTAAAATAAATAAATAAATTTTTTAAAAAGAAAATGTTTCAAATAAAGGGTTTTATTTAGTTTCAGTATTAATTTTGTAGTATCAGTATTAATTTTCAGGTTTTAAGTTGTGCTTTGTGGATTGAAACAATAGTTGTCTTACTTTATTCACTAATTTGTATTCATGAAATTGGTTTCTAATTTAGTTTAAAGAGTCTACTTTTTAATGTAGTACTAAAATAACACTTATTCTTCTATAGAGGTTGTTTGTTTTATGGCCCACCTGGAACTGGAAAAACTATGGTTGCTAGAGCACTTGCCAATGAGTGCAGTCAAGGGGATAAAAGAGTAGCATTCTTCATGAGGAAAGGTGCTGATTGTCTGAGTAAATGGGTCGGAGAGTCTGAAAGACAGCTACGATTGCTATTTGATCAGGTATGATATTAAAATTTCGCTATATAGATCTGTAATCAATGCGGGTGTAAGTATGTAAGGATTAGATAGGTGTGGCATTTAATCACTTTTCAGAAAAATTAGAC
Organism: Lynx canadensis; assembly: GCF_007474595.2. Lineage (NCBI taxonomy): Eukaryota > Metazoa > Chordata > Mammalia > Carnivora > Felidae > Lynx > Lynx canadensis. The sequence goes on from NC_044320.2 coordinate 16,653,822, forward strand.
CAAATATTCTTTATTAAGATAATACTGACTTATGATAGTTTTATAGGAAGAAGAGAAAGGAATAATAAGATCTAAGTTCTTTGGAGTCTTATGTCTCATATCCAGAGAGAGGCTGGTAGTCTCATACTTAACAGTAGTGAGTTATGTCTCAGTATGTGAGTTGAAGATTAGTTCTGCCCTAGAGTAGCTTTCAATTTCATATCCCAGATTGTATTGACAGCACATTGTAAGATAATACATTCTGATCTACTAAGGCATATTGCTGCAGATGCTTTTAAATCTCTTTATAGAACACACTGAGTTTCTTTAACTTAACTGAAATAGACTTTAAAAAAAAATATATGGCATCTTGCTAAGTGTTTTCCCATCCTGACATGGAGGAAGGCTATGTCATTGTCTTCTGTTCTTTGTCTTGTTTTAGCAGTTGATTTTAAATATATATTTTGTGTGTCCCAATAACTATAGCTATATGAAACCCAAGGTGTATGACCAGTGGAGTATGTATTTTGAATAATTCCAATGGAGAATGCAAAAAAATTAAATTGTTTGCATTATATTTTTGGATATGTAAGTTCTTAAGATATAGTTCTTAGATTTATGTTTAGATTTACAAATTAGAAATTAATTCTCCTAAGCAAGTTAGAATGAAAACAGATTAAAATGGTTCATATTAAGTCTATATATTTGAAGTTTTTCATATTAACATGCAACCACTGGACCTGCTTTCTAGGCTTATCAGATGCGCCCATCCATTATTTTTTTTGATGAAATTGATGGTCTGGCTCCTGTACGATCCAGCAGGCAAGATCAGATTCACAGGTAAAATTTGTTTAATAGCACTTCTGTCTTTCTTCCTGTATTTTGAGCTGTACTGATACTGCATAAGGGATAGAATATTAAAATAGTGAAAGATACTTCACAAACCAGCAGTTTCCTCTTCTTGGTAGAACCCCAATATATAGTACAAAAAGAAAAATGAACCTGTTCTGTATGGCAAGGTATTCACAAGCACAGTATTAAAATCTTGGTTACAGGTTTAATTCATGATACAAACTTAAATGTCCACTGGCTAGTGAGGTGTAAGGCAAATGAAATGAGTGAGGCAAGCCAGTAGTAAGAGTGGGACTATGGTTTGGAGTGTGGCTGAGCATCTAATCTAGAGCATAGCCAGTTGTTTTTAGCCCAAACCTATTATTGAAGTGCAGAAGTTGACTCAGACTTGAAAAATAAATTTGCACTTTCTTAAATGTTATATTCAAATTTTTGTGTTAAATATCTTTTAAATGTTGCCAACTAATTCAGATCTTTTTAAGATACTGCTTTGGCCAAACAAAATATGTCTTAGTGCATGACTACTAGTTTGAGATTCGGTTATTAGCCCAACTTTTTAATTTTCAGAACGAGAGAATTGCATCCCCTCTATGATAAACTGACTGCCAAGGTGGGGGCACTTGTCCTTAGTGACACTGCCTCAATTTGAATCTAAATTTTAATCCTAGTTCATCTTCAGTTTTTCAGAACCCTCTTTTCAAATTGTCTCAAGTATTATCTGTAATTGCTTAATTAATTTTGGATACTCTAAAGCAAATGTTTACATGTCTTCATATATGCCAGTATTGTTTTTTATTATAAATAATATGAAGAGGAATAAGACCTAATAATGTGAGAAGTAGGTTTTTATTTTCTTAACAGCTAACAATATTTACTGTAGTCTGGTGGTCTTTGACTTGATACTATATACAATTTCATTTGTTGCTCTTAGTAAATCAAAATGTTAAGTGCTATGGTAAAAATAGTTGTGTCTGCAATAACTTACAGTAATCATACAGACTTTTTATATGTGACAAATTTCATCAGCAGCCATATTGTATTCATTGTATTGGTAGGATCAAACATATTTAACAATACTACCATTACTTTGCAACCAAATAATTGAGTACTATGTTTTGGAATAGTTCTAAAAGGAATTAGAAATTTTAGCAACAAAAATTATAATTTGGGAAGCACATGCCTTCTCAAGTACATACATGTATTTAACTGAAGGATAGTTGACCTACAGTGTTACTAGTTTAAGGTGTAAAACATAATGATTCAGCAATTCTATATATTAAGCTATGCTCATACAAGGTAAGTGTAGTTGTCATCTGTCACCATACAGCATTATTACAATATTCACTATATTCCCAGTGCTACACTTTTCATTCTCATGACTTACTTTATAACTGTAAGTTTGTACCTCTTAATCTTCACCCATTCTGCCCACACCCCCAATCTCCCTTCCTCTGGCAATTACCAGTTTGTTCTATATTTATGGTTCTGTTTCTGTGGTGTTTATTTGTTTTGTTTTTAGATTCCACATATAACTGAAATAATTTGTTATTTGTCTTTGAATGACTTATTTCATTTAGTGTAACATCCTCTAGGTTGCCTCAGATGACAAGATCTCATTCTTTTTTATGGCTGATATTCCATTGTATACATATATAGCACATCGTCTTTACCCATCTATCAATTATTGATGGACAGTTAGGTTGCTTTCATATCTTGGCTATTGTAAATAATGCTGCAATAAACATAGAAGTACATGTATCTTTTCCAGGTAGCGTTTTTGTTTTGGGGGGGGTAATAAACAGTAGTGGATTATATGGTATTTTTATTTTTAACTTATTGAAGAACCACCATCCTATTTTCTATAGTGCCTGTAACAATTTACATTCCCAGCAACAGTGCATGAGGGTCTTCTTTTCCCCACATCTTTACCAACACTTGTTATTTCTTGTCTTTTGATGTTACCATTCTGACAGATATAAGATGATACCTTATTGTGGTTTTGATTTTCATTTCCCTGATGGCTAGTTGAATATCTTTTCACATGTCTTTCGGCTATCTGTATGTCTTCTTTAGAAAAGTGTTTGCTCTTTCAAAGAATGTGCTCTGCCCATTTTTTAGATTATTTGGTTTTTTGTTTTTTTTTTTTTGGTTTTGAGTTGTGTAAGTTCTTTATATATTTTGGATATTAATGCCTTACTGGATACATCATTTGTAGAGGTCTTCTCCCATTCAGTAGGTTGCCTTTTTGTTTTGTTGATACCTTCCTTTGCTTTGCAAAAGGTTTTTATTTTGATACATTCCCAATAGTTTAACTTTGCTTTTGTTTCCTTTGTCTAAGAAGACACATCTAGAAAACTGTTGCTAATAAGGCCAGTGTCCAAGAGATTATTCCCTATGTTTTCTTTAAGAAGTTTTATGGTTTCTGGTCTCACATGTAGGTCTTTAATCCATTTTGAGTTTGTTTTTGTGAATTGTGTAAGAAAATGGTCCAGTTTGAAAGATTGCCAAAGCAATCCTGAGGAAGAGCAAAGGTGGAGGTATCACAATCCCGGATTTCAGGATATGCTACAAAACTATGGTAATCAGAACAGTATAGCACTGGCACAAAAATAGGTCAATAGAATAGGATAGAGAGCCCATAAATAAACCCACACTTATATATGATCAATTAATCTCTGATAAAAGCAGGCATATGCAGTGGGGATATTGTACACAATAATATAGACAGTCTCTTCAGTAAATGGTGTTGGGAAACTGGGTGGCTTATATATTGATATGAGAAACTTAATGTGCAATTTTTTAACCAAAGACTTAAAATATCTGAGCATAAACATTTTTGTTAAATTAAGCATTTTTAAAAGTTAGCACATTGAACATTATTAAACTGTAATTTTTATCTGTTAGTAATAATATTGAAAGAGAATACAAGGAAGTATGTGAATGCCGTAGAAAATATGATTTTTAGCTTAAGAAAGGATATAAACATAAAATAAATTAAAACCCTAAAATATTTACTTTGAATTGGGAGTATCAATATGAATTCATGATGATTGATTTTTTTTTTTTTTTACTTTTAACTTTATTTATTTTGAGAGTGAGTAAGAGTGGGAGGGGGCAGAGAGAGGGGGAAAGAGAGAATCCCAAGCAGGCTCTGCACTGTCAGCTTGAACTCATGAACCACGAGATCATGTTCTGAGCCAAAGTCAGACGCTTAACTGACTGAGCCGCCCAGGTGCCTCTCAGGATGAATTTTTTTAAGAAAAAATAGTTTCTAGCTCTGGACACTTAAAAATGCCTAGGAGTTACTACAACCCAGTAGCAGTTCACACCCCTGGCACCCAAAATGTGGTACTAGCACTTAGAGGAGAGATGGTGGATAATAGAAATGAGTTTGGAAATAAGCAAGACTAGCCTGGAATATCTTGTAATGCCTGGAAGCAAAGAAGCAATTGAAAACTACTAGGGTCATAACAGAATGACATAGTCAGTTTTGAAAGTTTCAATTGGCCAAGATGGGATAATTCGAGCATCAAAAATAATAATGACTATAGGGGCGCCTGGGTGGCTCAGTCGGTTAAGTGTCTGACTTCGGCTCAGGTCATGATCTCACAGTCTGTGAGTTCGAGCCCCACGTCAGGCTTTGTACTGACCGCTCAGAGCCTGGAGACTGCTTTGGATTCTGTGTCTCCCTCTCTCTCTGCCCCTCCCCTGCTCATGCTCTGTCTTAAAAATAAATAAAAACATCGAAAGAAATTTTTTTAAAAAATAATAATGCTTATAATAGAGTGAAAAGCATCAAATACATAAAAACTGTCAGTTTTTAATGATCTTTTTTTTAAAAAATAAAAATTGGTCACTCCAAAGGGTGCTAAAACAGTGACTCATTACTCTGAAAATTGATAAACAAAATGAATCAGGCATTTCTTTTTCCTGTCCTGTAACTATGATTCATGCCATGATTGAGAGTAATTGATGAAGTAACATTGTTCTTTATAGGGAAATCATAGGTAATAAATACAGAGGAAATTATTGAAATAGAAAATCACCATTTTGCAACCCCTTATGACATAGTAGATCTAGCCATGTGGTTTTCAACTGAGAGTAGATTTTGCCCCCCATGGGACAAATGTCTGGAGACATTTTTGATTGTGACAAATTGGAGGAGGTGAGTGATGTATCACTGGCATCTAGTGGGTGAAAACTACAGATGTTGTTAAACATTCTACAGTGCCAAGGACAGCTCTGTACAACAGATAATTACCTGACCCAAATGCCATTTGTGCCAAGATCGAGAAACCTTGATCTAAGCAGTAATTGTAAGTGGCTACAAAAACAGTAAAGTAACAAGGTTGATGGCGAAGTTTAGGATGAATGTAGTAAGCTGATAACCCCTCATGTAAACCCAATCCCCTGATGTTAAATGAGAAACTGGTATTATGTACCTGCTGAGTATACAATAGGAAGTACGTGGAATACTCCTATCATATATGCTATCCTAAGTAGTTTAACCTGCATCTGTTAAGCTTCTAGATCTAACTGCCAGTTTGTAGGAAATATGAACGATATAGGACAAGTTAATGACCCTATCAGGAAACAAGTTAGCCTAATCCAGAATGTGGGAAGGAAATTTTACAAGGCAAAGACCCAGTTTCTTCCAACAAATAAAAGGCATGAAGGCAAAAAAAAAAGAAGGTTCAATGGGGACTGTTAAGGAATTGAGGGACATTTGACCCCAAGGTGTGTGGATCTTGGCTTAAAAACATCAAATGTAGAAAAGATATTTTGAAACAATTAGGAAAATTAAATATTAGGTGATATTAAGGAATTATTGTCATTTCCATTGGTGTCCTGGTACTGTGGGATTTTTTAAAAGTCCTTATCTTAGAAATAAATACATGAAGTATTTAATATGAAATATTTATGGATTAAATGATCTGTGGAAAGTTTTTGGGGTTTTCTTTAGAATCTGTTGGATGGAGGGGCGCCTGGGTGGCGCAGTCGGTTAAGCGTCCGACTTCAGCCAGGTCACGATCTCGCGGTCCGTGAGTTCGAGCCCCGCGTCAGGCTGATGGCTCAGAGCCTGGAACCTGTTTCCGATTCTGTGTCTCCTTCTCTCTCTGCCCCTCCCCCGTTCATGCTCTGTCTCTCTCTGTCCCAAAAATAAATAAACGTTGAAAAAAAAAATTTAAAATCTGTTGGATGGAGAAAAACACAATTGGGTGAAGTCATAAAAAAGCGACACTGATAACTTTTTTTTAATTCTTATTTATTTTTGAGAGAGAAAAAGTGTGAGCAGGGGAGGGGCAGAGAGAGAGGGAGACGCAGAATCCGAAGCAGGCCCCAGGCTCTGAGCTGTCAGTACAGAGCCTGATGCCGGGCTCAAACCCACAAGCCGTAAGATCATGACCTGAGCCAAACTTGGACGCTTAACCAACTGAGCCACCCAGGCACCCTGAAAGGACATTAATAATTATTAAAAAGGGGTGATGAAGATGTGGAGATTGTTTTACTATTCTCTCTCCATAATTAAAATGTAATTAAAGTTCTTTTTCTTTCAATGCTTTATGTATATTCTATTTTATTTGGGCATTCTTTGTTGATAATGTATATACAATGGACCACTTTTTAGATACAGTTTAGTATTTTTTTTTTGAAGTATCCTTTTTGAGGAACTCTTAAGTTCCTATGTGAAGTTACGCTTTATGAAATGTCTTCCATTAGTGGCATTCTAAAAACCATTTATGTTTTTCATTGATTTTAACCTCTACATGCCATTTAGTATGTTATTTTACAAGGTTTTTAAATCTGTGGGAAGTAATGGCATGCTCTGAGAATATGTGTTCACATGTTTAATGTATTAAGTCTTAGCACAAGAAGGAATAATATATTCAGCATCATATGTTTAATCTCTTGTCGTTTATTTTTACATTTAGTTCCATTGTTTCCACCTTGCTAGCTCTTATGGATGGATTGGACAGCAGAGGAGAAATTGTGGTCATTGGTGCTACCAACAGACTGGATTCTATCGATCCTGCTTTGCGAAGGCCTGGTCGCTTTGACAGAGAATTCCTTTTCAGTCTACCTGACAAAGATGTAGGAATTTAACATTATTCAGAATTTGACAGACTATGTTGCTCTTATCATAGGAAATCTTGGCACAGTGAAAATTTGAAGTTTGAGTTTTGTATGTTCTGAAGCAAAGTCAAATGTGATTAACATCCAAAGAGGTAATGTATGTATTCTTAGGGAGGTTTTATTTTATTTAAAGAAAAGAATATGGATTTTTTTAATTTTTTTTTCTAATTAAAATAATGCCCCCCTAAATGTACTTTTACATTTTTCTCAATTTGAGCATAGCCTTTGAATGTTACCATATGACTTTATTTTGCTTCAGAGCATGTAGCCTAATAATGAACAGTTAATCCTTAGTCAATTTATTAGCCTTGACTTTTGCATGGACACTACCATACAATCCTACCTAGTTGTTTTAAAGCCACTTAATCTCTTGAGAACCAAGGAGGAAAACATGAGTAGTGCTGTCAGTACTCTTAAACAATTCTTAATATAGACCAGAATGAACAATAGTTCCATCATTATTAATTTTTCTCATTCACATTTATGATGCCTAGAACTTAAGCACTAGAAGTACGAATCTTCTTTAACATAAATTCTTTAAATGCTTACAAATGCATCTTTTTCTTTTTACTTTTACTGTTTTTTGTTATAGTAGGTATTGATTTCTTTATGATTTTTAGATAAAACTGTTTTAAATTGAAATTATTCAAATCTGAATAGCGCCTTATTATAAAAAAATTAAAATTGTTCTTATTTACAGGCTCGAAAAGAAATTCTTAAGATTCATACAAGAGATTGGAATCCTAAACCACTGGACATATTTCTAGAAGAACTAGCAGAAAACTGTGTTGGTAAACATTGCTTTAGGCATTAAAAGATAAAATGCATGCATTTCAGAAATTAGGTTGTAGTCTTGGGCAAGGTTATGTTTAAAGCAATACAGATTTTGTTTGTTTCTGGTCTCTTATTTGTGGCATGTTTTCTTTAAAAATCCTGGATATTAAATAGAGATATTTGATGAATTGGCTATTGGGGAATTTGAGAGCAATGTTAGACAATAATAATAATAGCTATCTTTTGCTGTTTACATTTTCTAGTCATTCTGTTAAGCATTTTATATATGTTATTTCGAGAAATTCTCACATCAGTCCTGCAGGTAGCATTATCCCCAATTTACAGATGTAGAAATGGCTGAAAGAGCATAAATGATTCTCCAAAGATCATATGTGCAGTAAATGAAAAACTGGAGTTTGAACTTAGTCTGTCATTTTAAAACTCTTGTTCTTGACCGCTGTGCTCCATTTAGTGTTTGTACATTTCACTTGCAAAAGTTGATTGATTTGTTGATGGTTATTAACCGTTACAAGTTTACTGAGTGGATGAGAGATTTTATCCTTACTCTGAATATTTTACTATATTTCTATGTTGAGTTTTAATTTTCTTTTAACCACAGTCATGCTCATAGGGTGATGATTTACTTTAAAACATTTTTTTGGTTGCCTTGGATAGGATACTGTGGTGCAGATATTAAGTCAATATGCTCTGAGGCTGCTTTATGTGCTCTGCGTCGACGCTACCCACAAATTTATACCACTAGTGAGAAACTACAGTTGGATCTCTCTTCAATTAACATCTCAGCTAAGGATTTTGAGGTAGCCATGCAAAAGATGATACCAGCTGCCCAAAGAGCTGTGACATCACCTGGGCAGGCATTATCCACTGTTGTGAAACCACTCCTACAAAGTACTGTTCACCAGATCTTAGAAGCCCTGCAGAGAGTATTTCCACATGCAGAAATCAGAACAAATAAAGCTTTAGACTCAGGTATGATATTTGATCGGCCATTTAATAATCAGGAAAACTAAATGTTTTATACATCCCAGAAATGTTTTGTGGTTGGTTTTTTTGTGTGGCTTTTTTTTTTGTTTTTTTTGTTTTTTTTGTTTTTTTTTTTTGGAAAACAGCCTCTTGAAAGGAATTTAGTCCTGCCTTGCCTGGATGTTTGAAGGAAACTTACTTCAAAGATTGCCCTTAATTCTGTTTGAATTTGAAGTGCATTTATATTTGTTATTCATATCTACACAAATGTTTTTGATTCTTAAATTTTGTTGTACATTTCATGGACATTGATTTGCTAACTAATGCATTACATAAACGTTTGCTTTTTGCAATCCAGAAAAGTTACTAATGTACAATTTTTTTGTTTTGTAGATATTTCTTGTCCTCTGCTAGAAAGTGACTTGGCATACAGTGATGATGATGTTCCATCCGTATATGAAAATGGGCTTTCTCAAAAATCCTTTAATAAGGCAAAAGAAAATTTTAATTTTCTTCATTTGAATAGGTATATTTCCCTTGCAAATGAATATATATAATTTCTTGTGTGTAAATTCCTAAAAACTAGAAGATGGTGGTTGAAAATATAAGAATGCTAACTGATCTTTTTTTAAGTTAAAATATCAAAAATTTTTTGGTATTACAGTTGTCACCATAATAGAAATTACACTGTATAAAGTAGTACTAAAATCTGTGGAGGTTGATATTTTCCAAAGACCACTTGAACTATACTGTTATAGATTGGCCAGCCATATAGTCAAAAATTTTGCCTTAAGAAAGTTAAAAATTGGTAATTTAGGAGGAAAATTTTAACTTTTGCTTTTTCTAAAATACAGCTAATTTCTTTCAGAAATGCATGTTATCAACCTATGTCTTTTCGACCAAGAATATTGATAGTGGGAGAGCCAGGATTTGGGCAAGGTTCTCATTTGGCACCAGCTGTCATCCACGCTTTGGAAAAATTTGCAGTATATACCTTAGACATTCCTGTTCTTTTTGGAGTCAGCGCTACATCTCCTGAAGAAACGTGTGCCCAGGTAATTCATTATTGCCCAGACAAGTAAGCTGTAAGAGAAGCAGTCTTCCAGAGACACAGTCTAGAATTGCTTATCCGTTTTGAACTTTTTTTTTCTCTTTCTGATTTCTACCTTCAGGTTTATGAAATAGAACTATATGTAATTGCTTAGTCATTAAAGAGTATGGGTTTAAATCACATTTCTACCATTTAATATCTGTGTGACCTAGGAAAGTTATTAGATCTCTGCCTTGTTTCCCCCATTTGCAAAATGGAGATAATAATAGTATTTACCTTGTATGGCTGCTGTGAGGATTAAGTGGGTAGAGTATTTAAAACAGTGACTGCTGCATGGTAGGCACTCAGATATTCTGCTGCTTCTGTTTTTGCTATCTTTATATTAAAATTTTTCAAATTTAAGTTTTCTATTTTTGCATTTAACAGAAGTCTTCTAGATGTATTAAGCTGTTTTCTTCCTAATTGCTTAAAGCAATTATGTTTTCCTAAAAATAAGACTTTTAATACTCTATTTCTCTTCATATCGCATAAATCTTTTGCCTCTTACTAGAACTTTACAAGACTTTTACAAAACATTTAAAAATAAGACCGAAACGGGAAAGCATTTTAAAATCTTGAGGGTTTTATATAATAATTCTGGGAAGTTAAACATTGTTCCAGACCAATAAAAAGCGAGTATTACTAACATACTAACTCTTTAACTGAATATAATTTTTTTCCCTCTCTACTAGATGATTCGTGAAGCTAAGAGAACAGCACCAAGTATAGTATATGTTCCTCATATCCACTTGTGGTGGGAAATAGTTGGACCAACACTGAAAGCCACATTTATTACATTGTTACAGAATATTCCTTCATTTGCTCCAGTTTTACTACTTGCAACTTCTGACAAACCCCATTCTGCTCTGCCAGAAGAGGTAATTTGTAGAGGAGAAAGTCACTGTACATATGATATATGGGCTTGTTGGGAAGGATGGTGGGTGTATTTATATGTGTGTATAGTAAGGCTGCATTATAAATCTTTTTTTCTTCCAAAAATGGGGTTATATGATGCATGCTATTCTGCAACTTGCCATATATACGTGTATGTGTGTGTGTATACACACACACTTTTTTTTTTTTTTTAATACACAGTCTCATTCCTTTTAAAAGCAGCATGGCTTTTTCCGTTGTCTTGATGTACCCAAATTTATCCAGATTCTTGTTCATAGGTATTTTGGTTGTTTTTTAGTTTTTGTTTCTATTGGACTGTTAGAGTGAGCGTCCTTGGGCTTTTTTTTTTTTTTTTTTTAATGTTTATTTTGAGAGAGAGAGTATAAGCAGGGGAGGGTTGGAGAAAGAGAATCCCAAGCAGGGACAAGTCTTGATCTCATGAACCATGAGATCATGACCTGAGCCAAAGTCAAGAGTCAGACACTTAAATGACTAAGCCACCCAGGTGCCCCTGAGCTTATTTTGTATGAGCATTACTATGTGGATTTTTCTAGCATCCATTCCTAAAAGTGGAATAACTGTAGCTTAGTTGAAGAGTATGCACATTTAGAATTTTTGTTTGTACCAAATTACTGTATTTTCAAGTTAGTGCCTGTTTAGACAACTACCATGGACAAAAGTTCATGCTTTTTCTGCCTGAAATACTCTTCTAGATATTTGCCTGGCGTGATCCTTTATTTTTCTCAGGTCTCTGCCCAGGTGTCACCTCAGAGTGGCCTTCCTTGATCAGTTTCTCAATTATAGTGATCAGCTCCTCTGCCCATCACTCTCTTTTCCCTTACTGTATTTTGTTTTTATCACTGCTTGCCATTAAATATTTATGTTTGCCTCTCTGTCTCCTAGTGAAATGTAAAATACATGAAGAGACTTTTTTTTCCACCTTTCAATTCTCAGAGTACATAATAAGTATATTGTAGGTTTCTCTGTGGTTTGTTTTGTTTTTAATGACTGAATTTAATGAGTTTTCCATATCTTTGACAAAATTGGTTTGCATATTTTAGAACGTGAGTAGGAAGATAAATTCAAATATTTTATTAAAGAGATATTTATTGAGTGCTTATTCTGTGTCAGGCATAGTTCTGGGTAATGGAGTATAGCATTGAAAAATACAAAAATTTCTTTATCTTCCTAGGGCTCACACACACCTTAGTTGAGAAAGTAAAAATAAATAGATAAAATGTATAATATTAACCTATTGCTATGGAGAAAAATTTAGCTAAGCAATGCCAAGAGAGTGTGGTAGGGTCACAGTGTTAAATAAATAGTCTTAAGTAAGGCCTAAGAAGATGACTTTTGAGCAAAGACCTGAAAAAGGTAAAATAGTAACCCATTTGGGGTATCTGAGGGACAAAGGTTCTTGGCAGAAGAAAAGCAAGTGCAAAGACCCTGAGGCAAAAGTGTGTTTGATGTGTTAGAAAAATAGCTTAAGAAGACCAGGGTGGCTAGAGCCAAGTGAGTGGAGAGCAGAGTAGAAGGAAATGAGATTGAGTTATCTGAGGACAAGAATGATGTCCCTGATGGCCCTGTTTTAATAGTTAATTGTGAGGTATTCAGCTGGAATTTGAGCAAGCTGGGAAACATATTAAGTGTATGTTATAGACTCTTAATGGCTTCTAGTTTAGTTAATTTAGTTCTGGACTCTTCCTTTATACTTGATCTTTTATGTGGATATTCCACTTTTGGTGAAACACTTTCTTTACTATTCAGTTTGTTAGCTCTGATTCCTAAAAAATCAACTTATTTTGAGAGGCTTCCATTTCTTTATCTGTTTTCTGAGTGCTATCTAGAACCTGTCAAGTCTGTTTTCATCATGACAACTCTTTGTGTATTCGAATGCTCTATTATGTTTATTTGCATCTCCCCACTCTGACTCAAACTTCTTCACACTAAACATTTCTTCTGTGATAACAGTATATTCCTTAGGGTTGTTAATACAGTAGAAGTTTATTTCTCACTCGCTTAACTATACTATGCAGGTGACTACATTCAGGTCTTAGCCTCCTCCCATGTAGTCATTCCAGACATTCAGGCTGAGAGAACTTTCTCAGTTTCATCACGTGACTTTGCAGCCTGCTTTTACTCCACCCCACTGAAAGGAGTGGCCCATTTATGTGCCTGATTCGAGAGATATGTATCATTTTCTCTCCCATTCCATTGGCTGAACCTCACATGGCTGTACCTAACAGCAAGGGAGACTAGGAAGTATGACAGAGCAGTGTGCCTAAGAAGAAGAGGACATGGGCCTGATAATAGGCTCTGCCACACATCACATATTTTTAGTTTCTTCAGAATTCTGACACTCTCCTGAATGTCTTTATATTCCTTTGAAAAGCTGTACCCAGAATGAAGTACTCTAGCAGTGTTCTGCTTAACAAAGTAAAGAAGAATTACTATTTAGTAGCCACATTATACCATTGGCTTATTGTACTCACTGTCAGTTAAAACATTGTTAATCATTTTGAAATTTGAAAGATAATTTTATACTCTTGATAACAAGACAAAATAGCTGAGCATTCTTAATATGGATGTAGGGAGGTTGAAAATCTGCAGTCCGTTTAATCTGAGATAACTTTGTCAAGAATGTGGGAATTCTGCACTTAAAGATCTTTCTTTGAAGAATAGCTTCTCTGTTTTTTGGGGGTAATATTTCTTAAGCATATAATTGTAAACTGAGTAAAGCATCCCAGTATCACACTGCATGGTAGGGTGGAGTGGGCACAGGACCATGGATTGCTTATTTTAAAAAATGAATAATGTAATTTATATGGCTATAAATAAGCAAGTCCACTTTGAGCCTTATATAGTTTTTAGTGGTTCATTGATACTGTCTGTATAGCATTGGGCTATATAATAAATGAGAACACTGTGTACCATTTTTAGCTACATTGGAGCTTGTCCATCTCAGAATTGTAGTCAGAGTACCTATATCCATGAGCACTAGTGAACCCTTAACAATTTAGCAGCATGGGAAAAATGAGAAAGAATGTTCTGAATAGATTAGCAACTTTCACGAACCCATGAAAGAACAGTGGGGATTAGATTGATGAGGGTTACCACAGTTCAAAGCATGTGCATGAGAGGACTGCTTTCCAAGATGGGAATGGTTTCTAGCGCTGAGGCAATGCTGGAAAGGAATTGAAAGAGCCCTTGGACAACTTTGAGTTAATTGGTTTTCTTCACTTCTGGCCATAGCAGACAGAAGTCAGCAAAGCTGTTCATCCTCAGCTAGAGCAGTGAGGTTGGGCCCAAAGACTACTGTGTCAGAACAGTGACTATCTGTGGCTGATCAGGAGGAATGGGAAAACCCTGTGCTCAGAAAGCAAATTACAGGTAAATTTTATTTCTAGTATAGGCTAGCTTCTTCATATAATCACTGGGAGTAGAAGCTAGAATAGCTTGACAGCTATGGACAGTCAAGAATTCAAAGGCAGGCAAAGAGGAGCTTATAAATAAGCATTTGAGAAGGACAGCTCAATGAATAATCATATCCATGTAACCAACAGACTGTTGTAGAAAAGAACCAAATGGAGATGTTATAAATGAAGTAACTCCCCGCACCCCCAAGTAAAAACTCTGTGAGGCTTTTGAAAAAGAGCAGACACAGATAAAGAGTGAATTAGCAAGATGGGAGATTGTGACACCGGGAATTCTTACCCTATCTGATACAAAAGGACAGAGATTTGAAAAATCAGGAAAAAAAGTTAGAATACAGGAGATCAATTCAGGTCTAACACCTGTTTAATGGGCTTTATGATAGGGAAGGGAAAGTAAATGTAGAAGAGAAAATGTAAGTACAGAGGAAAATTTTTAAATCTTCTGAGAGAAAAAATACTACTAGAAAGGACTAAAAATCAAATTGCTTCTACCTTCTCATTGGTAACACTAGCTACTAAGGAGACAACTGAGCTATAGTTTCAAAGTTTTGAAAGAAAATAATTTTAAACCTTAATTTCCTTCCCAACAAAGTTAGCATTTGAATGAGAGAGCAAAACAAAGATATTTTTGAATATGCAGTGCCTAAGAAACTATGACCAATGACTCAAACCCTTGATTGAAAGAATTATTAAAGGATTATTTCTCTTGGATTTTTATTTTGTGGAAGTGGCATATAAGAAGCGGTGAACAAAGAAAACAGTAAAACTTATTGTCACAAAATTGTGATAGAAAAAATTTTTTAAGGAATGTGAAACTAAATCTAAGTTGGTCTTAGTCTGAACTTGATAATGGCAAGAAGGATATAGCAATGGAGAATAAGGAAATAAAAGCACATTCAGATTTTTGTCTGATATCTAGATATTGATTAACCTTACAGTTTTCTAGAAAAAAGAAACTTAGGTATTTCTGTTAACAGTTATAACAAAAAATAGAAATACAGCATATAACTTACAAGCCATGAGAGAGGGGGAAAGGGTACAAATTCCAACAAAATAGGTGGATTCTAAAATTCAATAGAGAAGGAATAAGTGCTTGAATTTCCAAGAAAATGTTGAAAAACCAATGAGGAGCTTCTAAGACCATCAAATATTAAAGCATACCACAAAATTAAAAATTAAAACTGTGGAATTCGGGCCAGCATGGGCAAATTAATGTAATATAGTCCACTGGTAGACTCTTGTTTGCATAATAATTTAGTAAATGAATTAACAAAAATAGAGACCTTTCATAAATGACGTTGGGACAACAGGAGGAAAGTTTCATATAACATACTAGGAACATTTTCATAAATATGGGAGCGTGGAAGACCCTGCGAATCAGGTCATGCAAAAGCTATGAATGTAAACTTCTAGATGTCAAAGATACACAAAACAAAGTGCATAAGCATCGCACAAGGAATAAATATTATTCTCTAATAATACTGGAAAGGGTTGAGAGATTGGCTAGAAACATCCTTTGGGGATCTCTTTTGCCCTTTTTTTTGGCAGTAAAATATGCAGTGTACTTTGTCACTGAACTGTACACTAGTGCCTTTTAAGTGTGCAGTTCAGTGACAAAGTACATTGCATTAAGTACATTCCATTTCCAGAATGTTTTCATCATCCCAAACAGAAACTCTATACCCAGTAACCAGTTACTCCCCATATCCTCCTTTCCCAAACCCCCCCAGTAACTTCTGTTATAATAACTTTCTGTCTCTATGAATTTACCTATTCTACATATCTGTGTAAGTGGAATAATATGGTATTTGTCCTTTTGTGACTGGCTTATTTCACTTAGCATGTTTTCAGATTTTATCCATGTTGTAGTGTGCATTAAAATTTCACTCCCTTTTGGGGCACCTGTGTGGCTCAGCCAGTTAAGTGTCCGACTTTGGCCCGAGTCATGATCTCTTGGTTTGTGGGTTCAAGCCTTGCGTCGGGCTCTCTCCTGACAGCTTAGAGCCTGGAGCCTGCTTCAGATTCTGTGTCTTTCTCTCTCTCTGCCCCTCTCCTGCTCATACTCTGTCTCTCAAAAATAAATAAACGTTAAAAGAGATTTTTTAAATTCCACTCCTTTTTAAGGCTGAGTAATATGCCATTGTATTTATGTATCACATTTTTATCCATTCATCTGATGATGAACATTTGGATTTGTCTCTACTTTTTGCCTACTATGAATAATCCCGCTATGATTATTGGTATACAAGGATCAGGTTGCGTGGTGGTTTTTTTACCCCCAATTCTTCTGTACTGGATTATGTGGTAACTCCGTGTTTTCCACAATGGCTGCACCATTTTAACATTCATACCAGCACAGAGGTTCTAATTTCTCCACATCCTCACTAGCACTTGTTAATTTCTAGCCTTTATTATTTTTTTTTATTATTATTTGTAAGTACTCTCTACACCCAACATGGGGCTCGAACTCACAACCCCAAGATCAAGAGTTGCATACTCCACTGACTGAGCCAGCCAGGTCCCACTAGCCTTTTTTTTTTCAATTTTTTTAAAAATTCATTTCTTTTGAGAGCGAGAAAGAGCGCACATGCGCAGAGGAAGAGGGGGAGAGAGAATCCCAAACAGGTTCCGTGCTGTTAGCACAGAACCCGACATGGGACTCAAATTCACAAACTGAGATCATGACCTGAGCCAAAATCAAGAGTCCACATGACACTGAACTGACTGAGCCACCCAGATACCCTATGCAAAGTTATAGCCTTTATTTTTACTGAACAACCACTCCTTCTCCTATCTCACTTTGGGTTGTGAAAGTGAATTAATTGATCTCAACAAAACGCTGGAAATAAAACATTGCCATGTCAGTTACCATGTGAACTTCAGAGTCTTGAGTTTTAAAGAAGATCCCATATTTTTTAGTTGCTAATCTGTGCATACACGATTTATATGTAACTCCAGCATATGTAAAAGATCTGTTTTAAAAACATCTCTTTATTGCATAGTTCAGGTTATTAAAAATATGTGTATAATAACCTACTGTTGCATTGATTAATACATACACAGTATTGTGTATTCACATATATAATGCATGTATTTTCTCTTTTAAGGTGCAAGAATTATTTATCCGTGATTATGGAGAAATTTTTAATGTCCAGTTACCTGGTAAAGAAGAACGGACAAAATTTTTTGAAGATTTAATTCTAAAGCAAGCTGCTAAGCCTCCTGTATCAAAAAAGAAAGCAGGTTAGTTTCTCTGTCAAAGTTTAATATATAATAATTCCGAGACAGTGGGAATAAAATATTAATAGCATCGTCATCTTCTAACACAAACTCAAAACCCCAGTCATTAGGTTGATACCTCTACTGCTTATAAATCTCTGTGCTTCCCATTAAAGTAGACTGAAGATCTTAAAGCATACAAGGCCTTTCTTTCCTAGTATACTCCCAGTCCATGTAGAATTGCAGCTGGAATTCATAGTAAAGCCCCAGCCCATTTTCGGCACTTTCGTTCTCCCCTCCTTCCCCCACCTCCTTCTTTGCAAAGCACTCTAACTTTATACCACATGCAACATATTCCTGCCTTTTCTAATTCCATTCATTCTTTTGCTCCCTTTCAGTAATGCTTCTATCCCCATTTGCCTATCTCTGCCTAAGGACCAATTTGTCCTACTACTGTAACTCATTTTTCACTCCTTAACATATCTAGGCAAAATTAATTTTCTATCATTATGACCCACTGTACTTTTTTCATACTAATATCACATTACAAAGATGTGATAATTATCTGTTACTTACTCCTTTAGTAGATTGCCAGTTTATTAGGGCAGCACTCTCATACTCCTTTTTTAATCCTGAGTACTTGTACATATCTGTTTAAACAAAGTTAAACTTGTTACATTTGAAACATAACACAATTTTTTATTACTTTAAAAATTAACTAGTAAAAAGCTTTTTTTTAGTAGAATATTCTTGTTCTGAAAATAATGCATTTTCAAAGTTTTAATAGCCTCATAAGTGATCTTAAAATGGAAAAGAGGTAATGACTTAGGAATTCGCATTCCAGATTACAAGTTACCAATTATTGTAGGAAGAGATGTAGGGATAGAGATTATGGTAACACTTTAGTGTTTCAAATCCTCTATTCCTGGGGTCTATAAGGAGGATAACCCCTGAAAGCCTGGCTATTGTGTGCACCAAATTATTTGTCGCCCTTGATATGATGAGAGAGTAGTAACTAAAATCTTCCATTCATGTGAAGTTTTGCAGGCCTTGGAGGTTCTCCCTGTGGCACCACCACCTGAGCCAAGACCTCTAACAGCAGAAGAAGTGAAACGACTAGAAGAACAAGAAGAAGATACATTTAGAGAACTGAGGATTTTCTTGAGAAATGTTACACATAGGCTTGCTATTGACAAGCGATTCAGAGTATTTACTAAACCTGTTGACCCTGATGAGGTATTGATTTAATCTTTGGATCAAATGTGTTCTAAATTATAATATTATTAGAGAATATTTGAATAGTTTATGTGGTTCCCTGTCTACACTCTGAACTTCTTTCCTTTGTGTGGAATATATGGAGTAGTGTCCTAAGCACATGGAGACTTAAGAACTATGTAACACATTTTTCTTTCCTCCAGAGAGTAGCCAGTGAACTTTGTGATTTAAGAATGACTTAATGCTACATGATATTATTGTAACCTACACGGTTTAGAATGAGCTGAAATAATAATAAGCTGAATAAGTGAAATCTTAAGTTGACATTGAAGGATGGGTGGCGTTTGGACAAGGAAAGAGGTATAAGATATTACTGGAGATATGGGTGCCCAAGAACAAGAGTAAATACAAAATAAAACCAGCTTTAAATAGAGTCAAAGGTTTAATATTAATATATTATCATTACTTCTTATAGATTTATTCTCTCACCCCTGTATTGCCTGGCAGAGCAGCTAGACTCCAGTGTTTTTATGTTCAGAGTTCATTTAGTGATTTGCTTGAATTTTAGGTTCCTGATTATGTCACTGTGATAAAGCAACCAATGGACCTTTCATCTGTGATCAGTAAAATTGATCTCCACAAGTATCTGACTGTGAAAGACTATTTGAGTGATATTGATCTGATCTGTAGTAATGCTTTAGAATACAATCCGGATAGGGATCCTGGAGGTAAGCATTAGTGGGTTTTTTCCCCAGGGAGGGGGCAGGAACAGGGACTGCTAACATTTAGTGAGGGTTGACTGTATGCCAGGTAATATACTATAAACATTTTACATTCACAATGCCATTGAATACAGCATTATTCTCATTTTACAGTTGAGGAAAATGAAGTTAGGTTAGAAAACTTATTCAGGATCATACTGCCAGGAAGTGACAGAGGCAAAATTTGAATGCATGTTTCTTTGATGCCAAAATGCCTGTATTTATTAACTGTTGTGTGACGTATCCTCTAATGAAACACAGAATCACTAACAACCTCACTTCTTTCATTTGTTTATCAGTGTTCTGTCTCGAAGTAGAAAATAAACACCCTGTAATAAAAAAAGGTTCAAAAGAATTTTCTTAGTTTAGACCATTGCAGTTTTTATTACAAAAGTAATATATAATACTTGCTAATAATTTTTTTAAATTTTTTTACATTTATTTATTTTTACGTTTATTTATTTTTGAGACAGAGAGAGACAGAACATGAACAGGGGAAGGGCAGAGAGAGAGGGAGACACAGGATCTGAAACAGGCTCCAGGCTCTGAGTGGTCAGCACAGAGCCTGACGCGGGGCTTGAACTCACGGATCGTGAGATCATGACCTGAGCCGAAGTCGGACGCTTAACCGACCGAGCCACCCAGGCGCCCCTAACGTTTATTTATTTTTAAGACAGAGACAGCATGAATGGGGGAGGGTCAGAGAGAGAGAGACACAGAATCTGAAACAGGCTCCAGGCTCTGAGCTGTCAGCACAGAGCCCAATGTGGGGCTTAAACTCACGAACCACGAGATCATGACCTGAGCCGAAGTCAGACGCTTAACCAACTGAGCCACCCAGGCGCCCCTATATTTTTAAAACCAAGCCTCCTAGATTTATTATGGTGATCACTTCATAATGTATATAAATATTGAATTACTGTGTTGTACACTTGAAACTAATATAATATTATAAGTTAACTACACTTCAATAAAAAATAAGTCGCCCATTTTCTCTCTCCAAAGGTGGACACTATTAAGTTTGGGGATAACTTTTTTAGATCTTTTCTATACATATACCCATTCTGTCCTCACCTACACAGGCAATTAAAAAATAAAATTTGTAAGGGCACCTGGCTGGCTTAGTCAGTAGAGCATGTGACTCTTGATCTGGGGATTGTGGGTTTGAGTCTCACATTGGGTGCAGAGATTACTTAAAAACAAAGTCTTTAAAAAATAAATAAAATTTATAAAATAAGGGAATTTTTAATGACACTTGTTCATATATGTAATATATCTATCTATATATCTGATATAAACTTACTCATATCCAAAAATATTCTTTCTTAGGTGCTTCTTTTTCTTAGCTTCCTATTTTTCTTTTGTGGCTAGTGTCCTTTACTCTCAGTGGATAGTTTTGGTTTTTTGTTTTTTTTTAATAGTCCTGTTAACTCTCTCTCCAGTACATTGGCTTTCTGTTTTCTAATTGGAAGGGTTTATAAATTGACCTGATTAGCACAGGGACCTACTGAGAGTTTGTTCAACAATTGAAAAGCTCTCTGTTCTTCCCCTCCCAGTCCTTACCCTCATCTTCCCTAGGCATTTCCCTGTAATTCAGAATTCTATAGGTAAACCCTGGGAAACAGGTTACCAACCTGAGAACACCTCTTAATTGTCGAAAGAAGGAAGCATTTACAGTGAAGGCTGAGGACTTTTTCTGTTTCATTGCAGTCATACTGCTGCTGCTGCTTCTGTCCATCATGACAATCTAAAATTACTTGAGACCAGTGGTGTTGAAACTTTAGCAGGCAATCAGTGTCTCCTAGAGGACTTGTTAAGATGCAGCTTGTAGGGCCCCATCTCCATGGTTTCTGATTCTGTAGATGTAGGATAGGGCCTGAGAATTTACATTTCTGACAAGGTTCCAAGTGATGCTCATGCTACCATAGTTGGGGAATCAGTGCTTAGACTTTTGCCTGTGCCCGAATTTGAAATCCCCTGAGGAATCTTTCTGATACTATAGCTATTGCTGTCAACTCTTAACCTGGGTGTGAATATTGCCTATTGCCTTATGAGGGAATTGATCCAGGTGTTCAAGCAATTTTACATTCAGTTATTACCTGCCGTCTGCCTCAAAGCATATTCCAGTTTTTAGTGCTTGGACTCTGAGTTTAGGGGGCTTTTCCAGTGTTTCCTGTATAGGGTTGCTATTTAATTGTCTTTCTGTTTAGTTTCTCTGTCAATGCAGTAACATTGTCTCTATATCTTCTAAAATTCTTTTACATCCCTGGCTCACTAATGATACAGCCTTCCTTGCTGTTTTTGTTGTTGTCCTGTTGTTATATAGTCTTGCTGTTGATTGATTCTTCTATTTTTTTCTGATATTTCACAGGGAGCTAGATAGGACAGAGCAATAAAATTGTTTGGGGTTAGTCTGCTGAATTAAATCTGACATCCAGAACATTAGATTAACAGCAAAAACAGAACAATACAATTCCAGTAACTTTTAGTCTTCCTGGTAAAAGTAAAAAAGGAATTTTGATTTTCTTTTCTTTTTCCCCCCCCCCCCCCCGCCCCCCCACAATTTTAGCCCAACATGTTGAGTTTATTTTTGGGAAATTATTAAAAAGAAATTTTAAAATTATATCCTTTGTTCATTTCTCAGATCGTCTAATTAGGCATAGAGCCTGTGCTTTAAGAGATACTGCCTATGCAATAATTAAAGAAGAACTTGATGAAGACTTTGAGCAGCTTTGTGAAGAAATTCAGGAATCTAGAAAGAAGAGAGGTAGGAAAATGATTTGGCATCAGAAAAAGACGCTTCTCATTTAGTGTATTGAGTTCTTTTAATTAATCCTTCGTGTAATTTTGAGATCTGGACATTTGACTTGATATTCCATGTCTACTTATAAGGTTGTAGCTCCTCCAAATATGCCCCATCTTACTATCATGTGATGCCAAAGCAAAATTCCACCTCTGTTGGTGATAAAAGATCAGAATCAGAGCAGAATGATAAACTAAAGACACCCAGTACTCCTGTGGCTTGCAGTACTCCTGGTAAGTGCACTTGGGTAATTTTTACTTATGAAACTAGCCTTTATTCTCTACTGATGCCATTTACTTTCTCTTTAGTTTTCTCTATTTATATTAATGTGATGAATTACCTTGATTTTGTTAGTATTAAGGCAACTTTGCATTGTTGAAATACATCCAGGTTTATAGTGATATACCGCTTGTAGTCCCAGTTCACCTTCATCTAATTGCAGGATTGACTGATTTGAAATTGAATTTCATTTCTGTAAATTCCAGTTTGTGTCCCTTTCCTCCTTATTCTTAGGGTATAACTCCACCAGGCACTAATCCAAAGCCTATGGGTTTTCCCAGGGCCTCCCTTCCTTGGAAGGCTCTTATTAATTCTAGTTTTTGTTCTTTGAGCCCCATAAATGTCTGACTCTCCTCAGATCTTAGATTCTTAGTTATTCGTTTGTTCTCCCAGATTCTGGTGCCATAATTCCTCAGTGCCTTGTTAGATCTCAGATGCTTTTAAACAAAATTTTTAAAACTCTGTGTGTGTGTGTGTGTGTGTGTGTGTGTTTTGCAGGGGTTGGGATGTTCCCTTATTGTATTGCCGGTTAGTCTATCCTGGGGTAAGTGATTTGAGATAGAGTAACCCCTTCTTTTGTAAAAATGTGAGGAGGCAGCTGGGAAAAAGAGGATGAGAAAGGCACACCAGCAAGAGAGCTGACCTACCAGAATGCTCTTGATCAAATTGAGTGTTTGTGTGTGTGTGTGTGTGTGTGTGTGTGTGTGTGTGTGTGTGGAAATTGAGGACGTGGAAAACGTCTTCTTTAAAACAACCCATTCCTAGCTATATACCCATCAGGAATGCATACATTATGTTCACCAAAATACATGTATAAGAATGTTCATGGAACTAGTATTCATAATAGTCCAACACTGGGAGCAATCCAGATGTCCATCAACAATAGAATGGGGGTGTGCCTGGGTGGCTCAGTCCTTTGAGTGGCCTGGCTGACTCTTGATTTCAGCTCAGGTCATGATCTCTTGGTTTGCGGGTTGGAGCCCCACATTGGGCTCTGTGCTGACAGTGTGGAGCCTGCTTGGGCTCTCTCTCTCTCTCCTCTCTCTCTGCCTCTTCCCCGCTTGCACTGTCTTTCAAAATAAATAAACATTTAAAATATATATATATAATAAATACTAAAAAAGCCACAATAGAATGGGAAATATCAATTATTGTACAACAGTGAGAATGACTAAACTTGAAGTGTGTGCCACAGTATGGATGCATCTCCCAAGCATAATAATATTTCAGTGTAGGTATCCTGCCTCTAGCCCAGACAGAATGTTTAATCTCTGTATATCTTTAGTTTCTTCAGCTGTAAAATGATGTTGATAATGGTCGCAAACCTGATCAGGTTAAAGTGGAATTTCAGTGAGTCAGTACACACATAAAGAGCTTGGAAGGTATTACTCAGCAATCAAAAAGAATGAAATCTTGCCATTTGCAACAACATGGATGGAACTGGAGGGTATTATGCTAAGCGAAATAAGTTCGAGAAAGACAATCTTATGATTTCACTCATATGTGGAATTTAAGAAACAAAACAGATGAACACAGGGGAAGAGAAGGAAAAATAAGATAAAAACAGCGAGGGAGGCAAACCATAAAAGACTCTTAAATACAGAGAACAAACTGAGGGCTGCTGGAGGGGTGTTGGTAGGGGGATGGGTTAAATGCGCAATGGGCATTAAGGAGGGCCCTTGTTGGGATGAGCACTGGGTGTTCTAGATAAGTGATGAATCATTAAATTCTGCTCCTGAAACCATTACTATACTATGTGTTAACTAACTTGGATTTAAATTTAAAATTTAAAACAAAACAAAACAAAACAAAAAAAAAAACAGCTTGGAAGAGTTCCCACTATATGGTAGGCACTATAAGTATAGGCTATTTTTAGTCTTGCCCTCCCTTCCTCCAGTTCATTCTTCATACTCCTCCCACAATGATTTTTGTAATTCAGTCATTGGACAATTCATGTAATTGACCTTCTTAAAATTATTCAAGATTTTAAAAAAATTATTCAGGGTAAAATCCAAGCTCCTTAGGGTGACAGGTGATTGCCCTCTTTTGGCCTTCTTCTTACAGTGCTCTCTACCTTTGTTTCTGTGTTCCAATCATACAAGACTGTAGTGGCTTCTCAAGCTCTCTACCCTCTTATATATCAGGAGGTATTTTTTCCCCACTTACTTGGACTTTAGAAAATTGCTGAATGTTCTTCTATTCTTTTCTTTAAATTCTTTGAAGCTCAGTTGAAGAGGAAAATCCGCAAAAAGTCAAAGTGGTACTTAGGCACCATAACAAAACGAAGGAGGATTTCACAGGTGAAAGATGAGAGCCAAAATGTCACAGATGACAAAATTGAGAGTGATACAGAGGAAAATCAAGACACAAGTGTAGACCACAATGAGACTGGAAACACAGGAGAGTCCTCAGTGGAAGAAAATGAGAAACAGCAAAATGCCTCTGAAAGCAAAATAGAATTGGGGAATAATAACTCAAGTATTTGTGATATTGAGCATGAACTTGAAGAATCTGGGAAAACTACAGCATGCACAGAATTGAGGAAAGATAAAATTGTTTGCAACGGAGATGCTTCTGGCTCTCAGATAATAGATATTTCTGATGAAAATGAAGCTAAAGGTAAGGCTTTCTCAAGCAACTTACTAATTATAATTTTAAAAGATGTTTCACTCAAAGTTCTTAAATGACTGATTACCATTTCAGTTTATTCCTTTTCCTTTTCTTTCAGAATGCAGGTGTTAATTAGAAACAAATTAGCATTAACTTTACTTGCTATTTAGCTTGTAAATCACTGCTAAAACTATAGTGTGGCATCATATGGACCTGGAATTGAACCCCTAGTCCACTACTTAGTAGCTTGTGACCTTGGGCAAGGTCTTGTCCTATCAGTCTCAGTTTTCTCATCGGCAAAATTGGGGTGGATGGTAGTCAGGTAATGAAATACTTTGAGACTTGAATAAAAGAATTCATCTAAAGCATGTAGCAAAGTACTTGGCTACACAGTTTTTAAAAACTGGCAGGATACCCTCTTCTTTTTAAGCAAGAGAAGCAGTTTTCTGTGATCCTAGCTGAGTGGTGTAGAACATCACTCACCCCCATCATTCCTCTGCGTCTCTTAAAGGTTAAGTCCAAGATTATTTCTACTTATTGTAATGATCCTGCTCCCAAAGTTACTCATTTAGAATTGTCTTCTGTCTGAATCTTCTTGGATCTTTAGCAGTAGATTTGTTTGGGTTTTGGAAAAGCCAAACGTTATTTAGTCTTAAAAAGCAAAAAGAGGGGTAACAGAGTCAAAATTTATTTTGGTCAAAAACAAGTATTGATAATGTTAATGAGACTTTTTTTTCCCAGTGGCTTATAGGCTGTAGGGAAACCTTTTATCAAGCAATTCCTTGAAATGAGTTCTAGTGTGTTTGAGTAACCATAGCATAATGGACTAGGATATAGCCTTTCCAGCGTGGATATTTTAGGTGTTAGTCCTCTGGCTATATGAGGCAGTATGTTTTATGTGGATTCAGAGTTTTCTTTTTCTTTTATCATCTTTTTAAAAAGAATACTATTTAATGGGGTACAGATACTTGTTTACATATCAGCAGATTTGGGTTCTTGTCCTAGCTCTTAACAACAATTAGGTATGTTGACCTTAGAAAAGTCTCTTCACCTCTCTTGACCTCATTTTTCCTATCTATCAGTGAGTAGGTTATTCTAGGTTGGAGATAGGCAAACTTTTTCTATAAAGAGACAGATAGTAAATAGCCATACAGCCTGTCACAACTAGTCCACTCTGTTAGAAAAGTAACATTGACATACATATGTAAAATGGGCATGGTTGTGTTCTAATAAGATTTTATTTATAGCCGTAGGGCAAATTAGGCCTATGGGTGGTAGTTTGCAATTCTTAGATTACTGAGGTCCCTTCCAGCTCTTAAAGTCTATGAATCTTATATCTAAGTATAGAATAGTTCAACCTGTTGAGGATGCTTTGAAAAACTCAATTTGAGAAGTACTTCTCTCTCCCTTTTTTTTTTTTTTTTTTGAGTGTGTAAGTGGCAGTATCTTAATTTTACAGTAAAGCGAATCAACCAGAATCAGTGTCTGTATTTAGTAAATATGTCCTGCTAGGTAATCTGCCTAATATTTATGTTAAGCATTATAATGTCTGTGAACCAAATAATAGTTCATTTTTCATCCTAGAAATGTGCATTCTGCGAATGACTCGAGCTAGACGTTCCCAAGTAGAGCAACAGCAACTCATCAGTGTTGAAAAGGCTTTGGCAATTCTTTCCCAGCCTACACCCTCACTTGTTGTGGACCAGGAGCGATTAAAAGTATGTAAATTGAAATCGTAATGCTTTCATTGTGCAGATTAGTAATATAACCCACCAAAAATGACTTGTAATAGTATATTTTATCAATTTCGCAATAAATAATGACCTTTTATGAAAGGATGAACTTGGTATGAATAACTTTCATAAAAGCAGTAGTTAGAGATGGCTAGTGTATTGATATTGTACTTCTTAACATATTTGTCTGCATTATTGATCCTATACATTGTTTTTATGGCCATCACCAGTGAGCATTTTAGTTGATTTTTACTTAACTCTACTGGCATTTTTTTGGTTAACTGAGGGGTCATGGCATATTCTTGTAGGGCCAGACTTGAAGCATCACAGATATCCAGTGAGTCCATTCCAGTCATAAGAAAAAACATTGAGCAAATACGAAAAAGCCTTTTTATAAGAAAAAAAACTGATGTAGTGAGGTAGTTCACCGTTTATGTGCTCTTTTTGTTGCACTTTATAAGGTACCTACAGTGCCATAAAATACCCTGCAAAAATGTTGCTTTTTTGCTTATTAATCTTTGAGATTTCTTTGACAGACTTTAGTTTGTCCGTAGAGATTTCTAGCTAAAGTTGCAATTGGACACCTCCTCAGCTACGGTTTTTAGGATGGGAGTTCCCCAGGGCAGAGACCAGGATTACAGAACGATGATGCTGAGTTAACTGTTGCTAACTGTCAGAGCCACTAGCAGTGTCATCACATCTCACCAAATAGGTCTGCCCTCACTCTGGCTTATATGCTAAAAATTCCCCACATCTTCAAAAATATAGTATCTTGTCTCATGGAATTTATCTCTCATATATATAAACACTCGTGTTTTCTTTTAGAATCTTTTGAAGACTGTTGTTAAAAAAAGTCGAGAATACAATATTTTTCAGTTGGAGAATTTATATGCAGTAATCAGCCAATGTATTTATCAGCATCGCATGGACTATGACAAAACAGCACTTATTCAGGTAAACCAATCTATATAAGGAATTATAAGATGATAAGAATTTTTAAAGACCATTTTTTAATATGTGGATTATGGACTATTTCTAGACACAGCCAAGTTCTGTGCTTTTTGAAATCTAGCACTTCACTAGTTTGTGTTTCTTCAAAAAACATTGCAACTATTGTATTAGAAGACTATGAAAAATCTCTATTTTGTGTGTGTATTGATGAAGATATAAAGCTCTTTTAAAGATAAGACTTAAGATGGATCAATCTGTATGTCTTTACCTACTCTTTATAGTGAGCATTGGTACTAATTTTTAAAAATAGATATTGGATGATAATATAGTATACTATACACACTACTGGTACCTACTAATATAGCTACTAGTATATAATATACTTAGTAATTAGTATATCTACTAAGTATAACATGGTACCTAAATAGCATAATATGTATGTAACATTAGTACCTACAAAATATGAAATATTAATACCTAGAAATACACTAGTGCCTTGATTATAACTATTTGAACTTAACATAAGATGAATGCATCTCAGACTCATTTCAAAGGGATTTAAATGAAGTCCCATTGGTGATATCAGTTTGTGTGATAGTCCTAAATACTGAACTAAATTTCTATTTTCACTATCATATATGGGTTAATAATATTCTTGAGGTTGTTGACAAAATAGATGTAATGTTTCTTTAGCTTTTTTCATATTGAAAGTTACTATTTTTCCTTCTTACTCTTTATCTAGAAAATGGAGCAAGAGGTAGAAAACTTCAGTTGTTCCAGATCATGATGTCTTGGTATCAAATATTCTTTATATTCAGTTCCTATTTAATTCACCTTTGTTGTGTCCGTATAACTGGTGCGAGATGAAATCCTGCATCTTTAAGGAAAAGATTAAAATAGTAAATAAAAATATTTAAGCTTTCTTGGTATTTATGTACATGTGTAAGATAAATTACAGAGATAACTGATAAATATTGAAAGTTTGATTGAAAAAGGCACTGTAGTAATAGTAATTCTGTAGCATATGAAGTGTGGCCAACTCTTAATAAAAGTAATTTTGATAACTAATGTTTTATGGCACTTAAGAGTAATTAGTGACATTGATATTTTTTGTTTTGAGCACTTTTAAGTTTTTTCCTTCCTAAAAATAGTTTCTTGTATCAGACTAGAAACTTAATCATTGTGTCTTTGCCATTCTTTTTTTTTTTTTAATTCCCATCTCTTGTTTTCCTTTAGCTTTCTTTGCCCAGTTACTTAAAAGCCAGGATTCAAGTCATGATTTGTGGGAAGGTCCTTGAACAACTTCTGTACATGAATGTCAAAATTGATGCTTTTTAGATAAACATTTTTATAATTCTGATTTGGGTTAATAAAGATTTTAAATATTTTTGGTTTATTTTTATGATTATACACACAAATGTATTAATAATTACTTTGTTGAATATCTTTTTAATAGAACAAAAGTTTTATATTTGAAAACTCTTTATATCCTTCTAAGTTTGTGTTTAGGTTGTATTCTATAGATAGCTTTTATATACAATTATATAAAGATAAATATTATAAATTTTGTATTGATACCAAAAATACATTTCTTTCTTAAAGCAATAAAACTATTCACTACCATGCATATTCTTTTGTTTTGTTCTTTTAAAGAGACATTCTAGTTTGTAAAAACAGTTGGAAACTTCTTTAGAGGGGAATAGGAGATAATGATCTCATATGAGAGATTCTGAATTCTAAAACAGTTTCAGGGGCACCTGGATGGTTCAGTTGGTTCAGCGTTTGACTCTTGATTTTGGCTCAGGTTATGATCTCATGGTTTGTGAGATCAAGCCTTGCATCAGGTTCTTCCCTGTCAGTGCAGACCGTGCTTGGGATATTGCAGACCCTCCTCCCTCCCTCCCACCCTCCCTCCCTCTTTCTCTCTCTCTCTCTTTCTCTCTCCCTTCCCCAGCTTGCGCGCGGGCCCACACACGCACACGCACGCACACACATATTCTTGCTCTCTTTCTCTCAAAATGAACATTTTTTAAAAGGGGGGTCGGTGGTGCCTGGGTGGCTCAGTCAGTTAAGTGTCCGACTTTGGCTCAGGTCATGATCTCACAGTTTGGGAGTTCAAGCCCTGCAGCTATCTGTCCTGATAGCTCAGAGCCTGGAACCTGCTTCAGATTCTGTGTCTCCCTCTCTTTCTGCCCCCGCCCCCCCACCCCCCGCTTATGCTCTGTCTTTCTCTCCCAAGAATAAATGACCATTTAAAAAAAATTTTTTTTTAACGTTTATTTATTTTTGAGACAGAGACAGAGCATGAACGGGGAAGGGTCAGAGAGAGAGGGAGACACAGAATCCGAAACAGGCTCCAGGCTCTGAGCTGTCAGCACAGAGCCCAACGCGGGGCTCGAACTCACGGACCGCGAGATCGTGACCTGAGCTGAAGTCGGACGCTTAACTGACTGAGCCACCCAGGTGCCCCTAAAAAAAATTTTTTTTAAATAAAAGTTTCAGAGGTGAGTTGCCTTTTGTTGATTTATCAGCATACTGTATTTAAATTAAGCCTTTTAAAACCCAGTAATTTAGATACCTTAATTAATAGATACTGTCTATATAATGCATAACACAATGCCAGTCACTGAAAAAATGTAAAGTAGCATATATTTCTGGACATAAGTATACACACATACACATACACTCATTTTTATTAAAGCTTATTATAACTTACTCCAGATGCATCTTCTGTAACTCCAGATGCATCATTTTTTATGTATAGCTTCTGTAGTAAATTTTAAAGGTGAAAATTGCTTCTCAGACTTGCTTCTATTTCTTATTTCAAAATATCCTAAAGATAATCCAGTGTAAACAAGTACAAAATCTATTACTGTGCATAGTTTAAAATGCTGTTCACACTGGAATGTTGATATGATCTTTGTACTTTAGCTACAAAGATGAACATACTTCCTGTCCTTTTCATGACACACTGTCTATGGACAGGGAAATAATTTGTCTATGTTTCCTATTCAGACTTTCAAAACCATGCTGAAATTGCAAGCCTAGGATGTTTTATCTTTTTTGTTTTTTGTTTTCTGTGGGGTTTTTTTGCTTAAAAGTGCAATCAGTCTGTAGTAATTAGGGCAAGAAAAAGAAATAAAAGGCATCCAAATGGGAGAGGAAGAAGTAAAGCTATTCATAAATGGCATGATTTTGTATGTACAAAATTCTAAAGAATTCACAAAATATCTGTTAGAACTAATAAATTCCGCAAAGTGGCAGAATAGGTCAACATAAAAATCAGTTGTATTTTAATATACTAGCAATGAACAATCCGAAAAGAAAATGAAGAAAGCAATTCCATTTACAATAGCGTCTGAGATAATAAAACACCTTGGAATAAATTTAACCAAGGAAATCCAAGACTTGTACACTTACAGTACAAAATTTTGATGAAAGAAATTGAATAAGACCTACATAAATGGAAAGACATCTTGTATTCAAGTAT
The DNA here is from genome assembly GCF_007474595.2 of Lynx canadensis. Taxonomy (NCBI): domain Eukaryota; kingdom Metazoa; phylum Chordata; class Mammalia; order Carnivora; family Felidae; genus Lynx; species Lynx canadensis. The sequence goes on from NC_044320.2 coordinate 16,685,025, forward strand.
TGGAAGACTTAATGTCAAAATGGCAGTATTCACCAAAAGAATCTACAGATTCAGTTTAATACCTATCAAAATCCCAATGGTTTTTTGCAGAAACAGGAAAGTCAGTCCTATATTCATAATATAATTGCAAGGGACCCTGAATAGCCAAAACAATCTTGAAAAAAGAAGAGAAAGTTGGGAAAGTCACACTTCCCAATTCCAAAACTTAACACAAAGTTATATACAAAACAGGTGATGCTAGCATACAGGATAGCTATAAGATCAATGGGATAGAATTGAGAGTCCAGAAATAAATCCATTAATCTATGGTCAATTGATTTTTGAAAATGATGTCTAAGACCATTCAATAGGGAAAGAATAGTCCCTTCAACAAATGGTGTGCCGGGAAAGCTGGATATCCACATGCAAAAGAATGAGTTTGGACGTCTACATCACACCATGTACAAAAATGAACACAAATGGATCAGAGACCTGAATTTAATAGCTAAAACATAAAACTCATAGAAGAAAACGAGGACAAATCTTTATGACCTTGAATTTGGTAATGATTTCTTAAATGTGGCAAAAAACACTAGCAACAAAAAGAAAATTAGATAAATCAGACTTCATCAAAATGAAAACCTTCATGTCTCTTGTACAAATACTATCATCTCAAAGGATTATTAAAGCTCACCAACCAAAAGACAATTCAGTAATAGATGGGGAAGTTTTTGATGACTTAACAATTTTGAGGAGTGTCCTGGTCAAATATCTGGAAGATGCCCCTCTGCTGGAATTAGCCTGTTTTTCTCATGATTAGACTGGGATTACAGATTTGGGGGAGGAAGATCACAAAAGTAAAGTGATTATATCAGGTTACATACTATCAATGTGATTTATGGCTGTTGATTGGCCTTGACCACCTGGCAGAAATCGTGTTTCTCAGGTTTCTCCATTGTAAAGTAACTTCTTTCCCTTTCAGTACTGTACTCTGGAAGATCACTGTGCACAGCCCACTCATAAGGATTGGGGGCCTGTCTCCCCTTTTGCCTTTCTTAAAACTGATTTTTTCAGGGATCCCGATTGGTATGCACTGTAGGATTAGTTGATGTTATTTCAGATTTACTTGTCTTCTCCCTGCTACCCTCCCACCCACACATATACATTACTTCTTTGCAATTGAGAGATTGCCCCTAACTTTGTTAGGACCTGAGGAACGACCTCTTGCTGAGGGATACTGTGGGGATAAAAAATAACTCTATATTAGGACATAGAGGAAATGATAGCCATTTTGCCTCCTAATATCCATTCTCTCTGCTTATCACAATACCCAGAGCAATCTGTCCTGGGAGATTATGTTTGCTAACGCTGAAGCAAAATGTGGCCATGTGACCACATGAGATACAAGGGGAAGTGTGCACAATTTCTAGGAGAGCTGCTAGGAAGGGAGGGGGTACCCCGAGAACACTTCCTGACCTGTGCTTCATTTTACCTGCTGCCTAGAATATATATATACATAAAATGGCTAGAACTCCAAAAGCTATCTTGGACCATGAGGTGACCTTAAAGATGGAACCCATGCCCTGCTTCATAAAAGTATAAGATGAAAGAACCTTGCTCATAATAACTTTAGGGGATTGCTATTCAAGTCCTTAACTACGTCTGGGCTTTTTTTTTTTTTTTTTTCCAATCTGGACTTCTTGAGAGAGAAATTCTTGTTTATCTTTTTTCTTTTCTTTTCTTTTCTTTTTTTTTAGAGAGAAAAAATGTGAGTGGCAGAGAGAAAGAGAAACGGGACTCACCTGAAGTGGGGGCTCATGTTTTTACTCAAAGTGGGGCTCACGTTTTTACCTGATGCGGAGCTTGAGCTACCCAATGTGGGACTTGAACTCACGAACCGTGAGATCATGACCTGAGCCAAAGTCAGACACTTAACCAACTGAGCTACCCAGGTGCCCCAACCTTCTCATTTTCTGAGGAAAACTCATCCTGACTTTTTAAGTCAGGAACTATTTTGTTTTATGATTATAGATCCAGAACTTACATAATGTCCATATTTGCCACTAAATAAGAATCAACTGACCTAATGACTGGTTAATGGATAAGGAAAGCAGGACATTAAGGAGCAGGATAGGAAGATAACAAAGCTGACAGAAAATAGAGGTCCTTGGGGGTTATAGAGAAGGAAAGCCCATACCTCAGACAAAGAGTAGGATGTAGCTAATAGCATCTAATTTTCAAAAAGATACAGAATCATCTTCATTATATTTTTAGAAGTTGCATCTGTTAGATTTATCCAGCTCCAAGGCTGTAAAAGAACAGATTTTTCACTTCAGTTTGCTAACAGTTAATTGTTCACATATTGGGCATTCTCATGAGATTGAAACCCATCTAACTAATGATTCTATCTTAGCTTTGCAACTGATGATAACAGTTCATCGGTACAATGACTGGAAAGACTGAAAGGAAGATTGTAGGGATTTTCATTTTGTTTTTCACTAGCTCTAGAATATTTACATATTTAAAGTAATATTCACATATTTAATATGTTATGTTTATGCATACACTAGAATTCACATGTAATTAAATTGTTGTATATGTATTTTAAAATTATGTTTATATATAAATATTGATGAGAGAGAGCAGTTACCAGTTAAAGTGTTGAATTAACAGATGGGTTTTCGGAAAACTGGACGGTGACATGCAGAAGAATGAAACTAGACCACTTTCTTACACCATACACAAAAGTAAATTCAAAATGGATGAAAGACCTGAATGTGAGACAGAAAACCATCAAAATCCTAGAGGAGAACACAGGCAGCAACATCTTTGACCTCAGCTGGAACAGCTTATTGCTAGACACATCACGGAGGGAAGGGAAACAAAAGCAAACATGAACTATTGGGACTTCATCAGATAAAAAGCTTCTGCACAACAAAGGAAACAACCAACAAAACTAAAAGGCAGCCTACGGAATGGGAGAAGATATTTGCAAATGGCATGTCTAGTAAACGGTTAGTATCCAAAATCTATAAAGAACTTAATCAAACTCAACACCCAAAAATAATAAGCCCAGTTAAGAAATGGACAGAAGAGGAGCGCCTGGGTGACCCATTTGGTTCAGTATCTGACTCTTGATTTTTGGTTTAAGTCATGATCCCAGGGTAGTGGGATCAATCCCCATGTCAAGCTCCGTGCTGAGCATGGAGCCTGCTTAAGATTCTCTCCCTCTGCCCCTCTCCCCTGCTTGCACTCTTTCAAAATAAAATGAAGTAAAATAAAATAAAATAAAAATCATTAAAAACAAAAAGAAATGGGCAAAAGACATGAATAGGCACTTTTCTAACAGACACATGAAAAGATGTTCAACATCACTCATCATCAGGAAAATACAAATCAAAATCAGGAGATACCATCTCACACCTGTCAGAATGGCTAAAATTAATGACATGAAAAAACAATACATGTTGGTGAGGATGCAAAGAAAAGGGAACCCTCTTGCACTTGGTTGAATGCAAAGTGGTGCAGCCACTCTGGAGAACAATATGGAGGTTCCTCAAAAAACTAAAAATAGAACTACCCTATGACCCAGCAAATGCCCTATTAGGTATTTACCCAAAGGATACAAAAATACAGATTTGAAAGGCTACATTGACCCCAATGTTTATAGCAGCACTGTCAAAAATAGCCAAATTATGGAAAGAGCCCAAATGTCCATTGACTGATAAATGGATACATTAGATGTGGTAGATATATATATATATATATATATACACACACACACACACACACACACACATACACACACACACACACACATACATACATACATATACACACATACACACAATGGATATTACTCGGCCATCAAAAAGAATGAAATCTTGGGGCGCCTGGGTGGCGCAGTCGGTTAAGCGTCTGACTTCAGCTAGGTCACGATCTCGCGGTCCGTGGGTTCAAGCCCCGCGTCAGGCTCTGGGCTGATGGCTTGGAGCCTGGAGCCTGTTTCCGATTCTGTGTCTCCCTCTCTCTCTGCCCCTCCCCCGTTCATGCTCTGTCTCTCTCTATCCCAAAAATAAATTAAAAAAAAAAGTTGAAAAAAAAATTTAAAAAAAATGAAATCTTGCCACTTGCAATGACGGATGGAGCTAGAATATATTATGCTAAGTGAAATAAGTCAATCAAAGACAAATACCATATGATTTCACTTATGTGGAATTTAAGAAAACAGATGAACGTATGGAAGGGAGGGGGAAGAAAAGAGGGAAACAACACTCTTAATGATAGAGAACACACTGAGGGCTGATGGAGGGAGGTGGGTGGGAGATGGAGTAAATGGGTGATGGGTATTAAGGAGGGCACTTGTGATGAGCATTGAGTGTTGTAAGTGTTGAATCACTGAATTCTCCTGAAACCAATATTGCACTATATGTTAACTAAAATTTAAATTTAAAAAACAGATGGTTTTTACTGGTTAAGATTCTTTTGATTGCAAGCAACAGAAATTCTCTTTGGCTAACTTTAGCAAAAAGGCATATATTTTTGCAGTGCCTGGGTGGCTCAGTTAGTTAAGCATCTGACTCTTGATTTCAGCTTAGGTCATGATCTCAGTTTGTGAGTTCAAGCCCTGCATCAGGCTCTGCACTGACAGTGTGGAGAAGGTTTAGGATTGTCCCTCTCCCCTCTTTCTCTGCCCCTACCCTGCTTGCTCTCTCCCTCAAAATAAATAACTAAACTTTAAAAAAAAAAAAAAGGCATATATTTTTGAAAAGATGTAAGTTACCTCATGGATGGTCTTAACCAAGTCAGTGGAGAGAACCAGGGCTGTTCCAAGCTCTTGCAGGAGTTTTTAAAATAGTTGCTATTAATATAATTCAACAAAGACACCCACGCTTATTGATTCCACTTTAATGTGTTTTTTAAATTTATTTTTGAGAGAGCGCAAGTGGGGGAGGGGTGGAGACAGGGAGACAGAGGATCTGATGCGGGCTCTGCGCTGATGGCAGTGAACCTGATATGGGGCTCAAACTCACAATCCATGAGATCATGACCTGAGCCAGACAGACGCTCAATCGACTGAGCCACCCAGGTGCCCCTCATTGATTCCATTTTGGATTTCACAGTTCCCCCCACCAAAGAATTGGATTGGTCTTAATGTTCCCCCTAACTATGGCCAGAAGCCAGGGTCACATAATTTGGACATTGTTAAAGAAAATCGCCATTACAAGGAAGTGCCAACCCAGAAGCCACCCCAAGAGGCTGTCGTAAAGCTTAACAAAGTCACGATTTACTGACATAATTTCTAATGTGCATTTGGGCCAGTTAATACATATGGTTAACTCTCACCTTGTATGTAATGTACATGCAGTATTTTATTTAATCCTTAGAATGACCTTAGGAGGTATATTCTATGTTATTTTCATTTTACAAGTTTAATGGGTAGATAGGTAATTTATTCAATTTCACACATTAGTGGCAAAAGCAGGATTCTATTAGGTGTGTATGGTTGAAACCTATGTTCTTAACTACCTCCCCTAAACAGACACTGTGGTGCCCTACGCCTATGCTCTTGGCATTCAACATTCTGGCATGTGCCATTGGCAACCTCCTGCAAACATCTGTAACCCCACCCGAGGGTGTTTTCGTGATCCATGCTGGATGTAGGCTGAAAGTGACAGAAAGTATAACATCCCTGGGATTAGCTGCCAACAAGACATAGGTAGAAATTGATAAATAATAATACCCCGGCTCCCTTGCTCCTGAGGTGTCTTCTACACTGTCTCTAGTCTCCACTGGGGTTGAGCCCTAGATCCTGAAACTGAGGGCTATTCAAGCCCCAGACTGCTTAAAACTGCACTCTATCCTTGTAGCTTCCTTCCCTGTCTCATTTCTCTCCCCTGCCCGTACTTCTTGGCATCGCCTTCCACATAACCATTTACTCTCACATTCTTTATTCAGGGTCTCCTTTAAGGAGAACTGAATCTATGACACTCCCTTTATATATAAAGTGAAAGAAAAATATGAAAATTCCCTAAACAACGACTATAAGTTTTTTATGTTTCTCAGCTGTTATTGAACCTTACAAATCAGCATTCATTTCCTCAGTATTGTGACAGCTTAACAATTTTCAAATTTATTCCCATTTCAAAGATTGTCATAATTGTTTTGTAGTAATGTTAAATTATGTCTCTATTCTGTTTTCAAGAGGAAAAATCTGGAAGCTTCATGTTTGGGCTATGTAATTTTAGTATGCAAAGGTTGGAAATGAAATCATTACATTTGAGCAATCAACCCTGCCAACATCCAAGCTCTGGCTGGGAGTCAGAGAACAGCACTTAACATGCAGTGAGAGGGCTCTTGGAATACCACTACCTTCAGACCACATGCCAAATCAAAATGATTTAAACATCCAAAATATATGGGACTCAAACATTTACTGGATCGAAGAGTGCCAAACATGGGCACCCTGGACATGAGGACGCTGTGAGCTACAAATATTGGTTTAAAAGACCATTGTGAAACTTCAGCTTGCTTAAAGATTGACTTGGGGGGGAAGGAGGGGGGCCTGTTGCAATAGATAATGTATTCATGAAATAATTTGGAAACTGATTACGTGTGATGAATCTTAATTATAGCTATTTACTGTGGTGAATGTTTAGGAAAATCAGGGTCTTAAAAAAAGACACAAGCTTTTGCTTTAATTATTTAGGAAGAAAAATAAGTTACCCCAATCTTATGTTCTGTAATTACTTTTTTCATTCAATTTACATGTTTTATATTTAGGACCATAGCATATGTCTCTTTTCTGTTTCTTACTTAAATTTTTCCTAAGTCTCCTTCCCCACCCCACTAGGGAGAAAATGTAATTTACCATCATCACTCAAATGAATTCCCTGGTTTCTTCCGAACCTTCACCTCACAGCTGTTGCATGAAATATAATCACTAAAATACTAGCTAAATGAAAATGTCTATCCAAAATGACAGTTTTCTAATATTATTACATGAAATAACCTTGCAGAAGAAGAAACAAAGATAACATTTTCTCTCATCTAAAAATAGCTAATCTGGAAATATACCAAAATGCTAATAGTAGTTAGGGAGAACTGTAGATGGGTTCTTACCTCTGTTTTTTCTTTTTTGAAGTGTTTGCAAAGTTATTATATTCCTTTGGTAGTACAAATATAAAAATTTAAAAGTTGTTTTCATAATTCTTGATTATGAAACGTGAAGGCAAAATCTAAAGGGAGGCAAAAATCAGAAAAAATCTTGTGTGTCTAAACTGAAAAAATGCGTATTTCTTATATTTTTATATTGTTCCTCAACGGTCTTTGGGCAAGTATTTCTCAAAAAGTTGCTAAAAGTCAGCATATCTCTGCATGATCAGAAAAGAGGTGTTGAACCTCTGGGTATGTGCATAACATAAGCATGGCAGTGTATCACCTTGCTGGCTATAAAAGGCATTCCTCTCATCCAGCTATGAAACAGGAAGGAAAGAAGTGTAAGGAGGAGGTAGATTATAAAATATCTGACCTACAAACCAGCCGAGAAATTAATGAGAAGCCCAAGCTGATTGGTGGATGTGTTCAATTTATGACATTCATAAATAAAATGAGATAATGGTATAGTTAAAGTACATTACAAATGACCAGACACAAAACCAGTATATTATTATTAGGGTATCTTAATTGTAGTCATGAGGGCAGAGACTAGGTCTGTCTTGTCCAATAAATATTTGCTGAATTTATGTTTATGTGCACATACATACTATTATTAAGGACTTACTGCGTACAATGCATTAGAGGAGAGAAAAATGATGTGTGGTCTCTGCCTCATAAGAAAGGTATAATACGACAAAATCACATGTCAACACGCCTAAAGTGCCCCCTACCTCAGTAAAGAATTTAGGTTTGCTTTTACTTTCTTTACCATCCGTGGCACCGAAGAATGGACTGTGCAGTGGAAAAGGACGGCCTGTGGAGTCAAACACGGGTTCCAATCTTCTTGAACATGTTCTCCAAAAAAAGAGATGCCTTTTGTTAAGGTAACATGGCAGCAACACTTATTGCATAAGTGGTGGAAATCTCTTTTCCTCCTACGTCGGCAAACTAGAAGACACGTATTCCAAAAGGCACAGCCAAAAAGAGGGGTTAGCCTGGATCCCTGAGCCACCGCTTGGCAGGAGGTGACCCAGAGGTCACTGAGAGCTATAAGAAAACTTGATGAATGAGAAATAAATCATGATGTGTTAAATAAACCAAGGTTTATTTGGGTTTGTTAACAGCAGCACAGCCTTGTCTGTTCTGACAAACAGATACTATATTCCCTTGATGGTTGTTGAGCCTGTGGTGGAAGAATCAATGTGAGGGTAAAACAGACCTGTTTTTAAAAAGTGGCCAAAAATTGTTGGGATGCCTGGGTGGCTCAGTCGGTTAAGCGTCTGACTTGAGCTCAGGTCATGATCCCGAGGTTAGTGGGATCAAGCCCTGCATCAGGCTCTGTGCTGGCAGCTTGGAGCCTGCTTGAGACTCTCTCTCTCTCTCTCTCTCTCTCTCTCTCTCTCTCTCTCTCTCTGCCCCACCCCTGCTTGTGCTTTCTCTATCTCTCTCAAAATAAATAAACTTAGAAAAAAAAATGGCCAAAAATTGTTCTCTGTGCTGATTGTCTCTCCAGTGTAAAAGCCCTGACCAGCCTCTAGTCCTATCTAGTCTCCTGCTACCCAGTATTTAAACCTGAATAACCCTTTGCCTCCACAGCTTGTGGGACTTGAGTAAGGCAATCTTCTTGAGCCTAGTTTTCTTGTCTATACAATCGAGGATGTAGCATTAATACTCCTAGGATTATTTTGAAAATTAAATTACATAGCAAAGCACCTAGCTCAGGGCCGGACAGGCAGAGGTGCTTTCTAAGAGTTGTTTGCCTCCCCTAAGCTTTATCTGAAGCCAATGGTTCTCAACATTATTTTAGAATCATTTGGGAATCTCCTTTTTTTTAATTAGTGCCTGTATCCCAACCTAAACCAAATCATCAGAATCTTTGGAGATAGGACTGGTGAGGGGTACGGAGGTGGGAGGTGGAGACTGTTTTTTAAAAGCACCAGATGATTCTATTGTCTAACCAGAGTCGAGAACCATTTTCTTAGGCAATGTATAAACAAAATGCTATTTGATGACAGAGTTTTTTTTTTTCAAAAGTGACTTTGAAAGTACACAGTATGACCACTTTTTCACAGACTTGGAGCTTCTTTAAGAAGGCTTATTTAGGGGCGCCTGGGTGGCGCAGTCGGTTAAGCGTACGACTTCAGCCAGGTCACGATCTCGTGGTCCGTGAGTTCAAGCCCCACGTCAGGCTCTGGGCTGATGGCTCGGAGCCTGGAGCCTGTTTCCGATTCTGTGTCTCCCTCTCTCTCTGCCCCTCCCCCGTTCATGCTCTGTCTCTCTATGTCCCAAAATAAATAAACGTTGAAAAAAAAATTTTTTTTTTTAAAATAGTAAAAAAAAAAAAAAAAAAAAAAGAAGGCTTATTTATAAATGACAGACGAAAAGAGTCAATAAGTAGTTACTGGATGCTCTCAGGGGCTGAAGGGCATTCCGATAAGCGGAACTGTAGATAAGACCAGGGATGTTGCAATGGAACAGGCTCAGCTACCATTGACATTGTTTATATTAATGACTGTTTTCATGCTGTCATGGGCTCAATTATTGTGTCTCCCTCAGAATTTATAAGGTGAAGTTCTAACCTAGTCAGAATGTGACTATATTTGGAGATAGATCTTTGCAGAGGTAATTAGGTAAAATGAGGGCTCAAACCCACCTAATCCTATATGATTGGTATTCTTACAAGGGAGGAATTTGGAGGTGCCTGGGTGGTTCAGTTGGTTAAGCATCTGCTCTTGACCTCAGCTCAGGTCCACGGGATCAAGCCCCGCGTCAGGCTGTGTGCTGGCAGCTTGGAGCCTGCTTGGGATTCTCTCTCTCCCTCCCTCTCTGCCTCTCCCCTGCTTGTCCTCTCTCTATCTCAAAATAAATAAATAAGCATTAAAAAAAAATTTAGGGGCGCCTGGGTGGCTCAGTTGGTTAAGCGTCCAACTTTGGCTCAGGGCTTGATCTCACGGTTCGTGAGTTTGAGCCCCGCATCAGGCTCCGTGCTGACAGCTCAGAGCCTGGAGCCTGTTTCAGATTCTGTTTCTCCCTCTCTCTCTGCCCCTCCCCCATTCATGTTCTGCCTCTCTCTGTCTCAAAAATAAATAAACGTTAAAAAAAATTTTTTTTTTAATTTTAAAGAGGAATTTGAACACAGACATGTACGAAGGGAAGATGGTAAGAACACCCTGGAAAAAGACCCCCATCTACAAGTCAAAGAGAGAAACATGGAACAGACCTGGGGTACCTGGGTGGCTCAGTTGGTTAAGCATCCAATTTCGGCCTGGGTCATAATCTCACAGTTCTTGAGTTCAAGCCCTGCATCCATGTGTCCCCCCCTCTCTCTGCCCCTCCGCCATTCACACTTTCTCTCAAAAATAAACATATAAAAAAAAAACCCACCATGAAACATCTCTCTCTCTTAAAATTTTTTTTTTTTTCAACGTTTATTTATTTTTGGGACAGAGAGAGACAGAGCATGAACGGGGGAGGGGCAGAGAGAGAGGGAGACACAGAATCGGAAACAGGCTCCAGGCTCTGAGCCATCAGCCCAGAGCCTGACGCGGGGCTCGAACTCCCGGACCGCGAGATCGTGACCTGGCTGAAGTCGGACGCTTAACCGACTGCGCCACCCAGGCGCCCCACATCTCTCTCTCTTAAAACCTTCAGAAGAAACTAATCCTGCTGACACCTTGGCCTCCAGATTTATGGCCTCTGCAACTGTGAGAAAAATAAATTTCTGTTGTTTAAGCTACCTAGTCTGTGGCACTTTGTTACAGCAGCCCTAAAAAAGGGAATACACCTCTGCTTACAGCGAAAGCATGTGGTAGGTTTTTGGTGAGTGAGTGGGAGAAAGAGCCACCTACCTCCACTTTATTAAGAGCTATTCAGAGAGGAGATGGATTTTTATCAAGTCCTTGAAATTGTGTACTTCAGCTGTTTGATGGGAAGGTAATTGAAAATACTAGAGAAGGCTGCCTGTGTCCAGGAAATGTGAATCACTGTGTCTGCTGGCTCACAGCCATCTCCTGAAGGAACTGCTCTTGCTCACAGCCTCTGCTGCCCACATAAAGCTGCCCCTTCTCCCCAAGACTGCCCACCCCTCCTGACATGGCAGAGTAGACTAAACTGACCTTTCGCGAAGAGAAGTGCTGGACCAAGCAGTTTCTCTCTTTAGATTTTGGAATCGGGACACTGAGAACCAGGCCATTGAGCTCTAATGAACAAAGCTGAACAGTCATATCGGATTCCAGGGCTGAGGCTACTTGGCTGAGGCATGTTCTAGAGGAGTCTTAAAAGGAGAGTCGAGGGAGGAAAAGATGGAGTGAACATGCAGGGGACAAACGGGAGCTTTGGCTTCTTTAATTGAGCTAGCTTGAATGGGTTTCTGTACCACAACCAGAAGAGTACTAAGTGGGGCAGCATGAAATCAACAGAAAAAATCAGGTCCAAAGTCCTGCCCTGCGAGGTCATCAAAAAATCAGCCTACTCTCTCTGCCATGCAGACTCATAAGACTTTCAGGCTAGAAAGCCCCCAGAGGACAGCATCAGCATTCTCGTGGCCAATATTGTCTGAAAAATTAACGTAAGCCAGGCCTCTTGCGTGAGCTATCAACCCTTTGAGATAGGGCACAACAATTGTAATATCTTCATTTTGCAGATGAGTAGAAATAGAAGTTGAGAAACGTGCCTTGAGTCATATAGTTATTGTGGTAAATCGATTATAAAAATGGCCACAACTGTTGGCCCCTCCTGTATCTTCAGGCTTTGCAGTGTGACTTTACATCTGTTCCCCTCAAGAGGTGGAATCTGGGCTGGCCCTGTGATGCTTTGACTAGTAGACTATGGCAGAAATGACAGTGTGTCAGTTCTGAGGCTAGCCTTAAGAAGTCTCAAACACTGCTTCTCAGTTTCTTACAACTTTTTGCATGTGAAGGAATCCAGGCTATTTTCTCCTGGAAGATGAGACACATGTGGCTCAGTCACCCCTATGATCAATAGCCAGACACCCACTGGAGGTATTGACTGAGGCCATCCTAGATGGCCAGCACCTAGATGATCCACTGACCATCAGCCAACTTCCAGCTACATGAATGAGTCTATCCTGGACCAGGCAGCCTCCAGACGACCCACCTGCTGACCACGATGCATGAGTGAGGCCAGTCAAGATCAGCCAAACCTGGCCCAGATCAGCAGAACCACCCAGCTGACCCACAGACTTATGGGCTAAATAACTGCTTGGGCTTTCAAGCCGCTAAGTTTGTGTGGTCTGTTATGAAGCAACAGTTGCAGATGCAGAGGATTTGGGACTTGAACAGAAAGAAGATGGTCTGACTTCAACACGAGGGAAGGCTTTCAAATTCTGTGCACGCTGTAGCCTGGCTAATGCAATACCCTCTTTCTGAGAAAGGGTTTATGGAGCATCTTCATTAGATTTTAGGAAGGGTCAAGGTGGGTTCAAAACCCTTTACCTTGTAGGTAACTGGGCAACCGACTGGCAGCTTAACCTCTCCAAACCTTGGCATCCTCATTATGTTAACTTCAAGCAATACCAACTACTTCACAGAGACACCAGGAAGGTGAAATAGTCTATCTAAAGTGCCCAGGGTTTACTGAGTCGCATGAGTTTGCCTGGAAGATGGACGTCTGTAATGGATTTAAAGGTTCTTGAAGACCGAAGTAGAATTTCCCTTCCAGCGCTGATGTCCGACCAGCTGACAGCTTTAGAATATCTCTTCTTAGAGATAATGACTTGGTAGTTTATAACCCTTAGTTCTACAAGAATGCAGTAAGTTTTTCCTCAATTATAAGCATTTTGCTAGATCACTATTTCTCAAAGTGAAGCCTACGGGTCACCTAGGTGAGGGTCACCAGCTGCCTGCCAAAGGTAGATTCATGACCTCACCCCAGACCTACTGAATTAGACTCTCCCAGGAGCAGAGTCTGAGAAGCTACATTGTATTGTATTGTATTATATTGTATCGTATGTATGTATGTATGTATGTATGTATTTATGTATTTATTTATTTACTTACTTATAGAGAGAGAGAGAGTGGGTGAGTTGGGGAGAAGGGCAGAGGGAGAGAGAATCTTAAGCAGGTTCTACACTCAGCACAGAGCCTGATGTGGGGCTCAATCCCATGACTCTGGGATCATGACTAGAGCTGAAATCAAGAGTCAGTCACTCAAACAACTGAGCCACCCAGGTGCCCCTGAGAAGCTACATTTTAAAGTTCCCAGGGAATCTTCACACCCATTAAAGTTTAGGAACCGCAGCCCTAGACTCCTCCACTAAGTCTTTGAAAACCAGTGAAGGGTTGCATCTTCCCACTGTAGGTTTTTACTTGGGTGTTCCTGTAGAGTTATTTGTGTCCTAAGACTTTAGGTCAAAAAAAGATAACACTGGCACCATTTTTTTTTTTTTTCAGAGATAGCGTTGACAGAGCCACTAAAGTGTAACAGCATGTTATTCCTTGAATAAATACTGGAAAGTCAGTTTTTCCTGCTTTTCTTGTTTTGCATCTGTGGTCCCATAGTCCTACATGCAGTCTTATGCTAGATACAGAAACCGGGGAGGAGTGGAATGGGGAGGGCATTATTTAGAATACTACCTTGTTTTTACTGTTGTTATTATCAACAACATTCCCATTTTTACAAAGCAAGCATTGAGAGGAATAAGAAATGACCCTAAATTAACTTTAAAAGTTTGTTAAGTCTTGGGCGCCTGGGTGGCTCAGTCGGTTAAGCGTTTGACTTCGGCTCAGGTCATGATCTCCCAGTTCATGGGCTCGAGCCGTTGCCAGACTCTGTGCTGACAGCTCAGAGCCTGAAGCCTCCTTCGGATTCTGTGTCTTCCTCTCTCTTTGCCCCTCCCCCACTCATGCTCTGTCTCTCTCAAAAATAAACATTAAAAAAAGAAAGGAAGTTTGTTAAGTCTGAGCTAGCTTTAGCAAGAACGTTTTTGTTTACCTTCTGAACTAGCCACTGGAGAGAATTGTGGGAGCATTTCACTAGGTCAAAATTCTTGAGTTCACCTACCTGTAATTAAAAGCTTAAAGCATCTTCGTTTGATGTCTTTTAGGCTGATCTGTTTTCATGATATGTTTTTTAGAAGACTTGCTCACCAAAAGAAGAAAAAGGAGAAAAATAATAACAGAAGGAAACTACTAGCGAAAGTGCTGTTGGAAGCCTATTCCTCTTCAGATGACACCAGTGCTGAGAACTTTTGATTCAAAGCTCTTCATTTCCTACAAATATTTTTTTCACTGTTCCAAATATGGAAGAGACTCTGAATAGCAAAAGTGCTGTGCTTTTTAAAACCTGCTGGACAACTTTTCATCTCTAGCAGTACTGAAGTTTTGCCATAGCAGACTGTGTGTGACAAACTGCAAAACATATGCATAAAAAAATCTAGACTCTTCTAACTGTGCCAATCCATGGCTAAAAACTTACTTCTGGAGCCACACAGCTGTTGAAATCAGTCATATTTACAATTTTTACAAATGAGTTTATTTTAATAAAAACAAGTTACTCTGAGCATGATCTCTAAACAGATTTATGTGGGCTGGCACAATCTGCTATGTTAAACATATATTCATATTGCTTAGGTCTGCAACCAGTTTTGTGTGTGTGTGTGTGTGTGTGTGTGTGTGTGTGTGTGTGTGTGTTTGAGGGTGATAACAGTCTTGCTTTGTTCAAGGATAGCAAATAATTGGCAGCAATTCAGCCAAGGACACTGTTCTAAGCACCGTGCTATTGAAGATGTTTTCCTGGACAGAATTGCCCTGTGGGCATGGCCCTAAACTGAGAGGACTCTGGGCCGCTGGCACTGGGCAGCGAACCAGGCAGACAGCTTCTAGTGAGAAGGAGGTGACTCTATAAACTGATGCTAAAGAAGATGAGGAGGAGGAGGAAAGGAAGGAAGGGAAGGAGGGAGAGAAGGGAGAAGGAGAAAGAGGAAAAGAGAAGAGAGGGAGATAGCAAAGGTGAGATTTCTGTTCATCAGCCCATACCCTTAAAGGGATCTCTTTTTGAATCCCACCTTGATCTCTTCTCACTTCTCACCTTGGTTGATGTTTTCATGCTCATGTTTTTTGCTGGGTTACCAGACTGTAGTCTTCTTGAAGACAAAAATATTGCCGGACTCAGTTTTCATCTCCCACAGTGCCTGGCATATGCTGGTGCTCAAAAACCTAGCTGTTTAATGTATGAACAAAAGAATGAATTTCTGTAGCTCAAGCATTTCCTTTCCTCAGAAAGAAGTCCTAAGCAGTTTCTCAGTGGGCACAGTACTGCCCCCTAGGGGGCGTCTTGAGATTTTGTGGGGGCAGTTTTTGTTCCGTAGTTCTCACTGGGGCTAAAGTATTTACATAGTGCAACACATATTATTTTTATAGATATTAGTATAGTATTTTAGAATAAACTACTTTCTCTTTTTCCACCTTTATAACATACGCTGGTTTATTGAACTTATTTGTGTAGTTTACATTATCTGCGAATTTAATTCCAGGAGAGCAAAGTGGTGGTACATTTTTGTTGTAAATACAGGATGTTGAGTATGGTAGGGTTGAGTACCTCTGTTTATAAGATCATTAAGCTTTACTTGCTTCTGTTTCCCCAAGTTCTAGGATTCTAAGACGAAACATATAAATAAAAAGAAACTGCTGTATATCGATTTCAACAATCAGGGTTGTACTTTAAGCAACTGCACATTTTAGGATTAATGTGGCTCAGTGGAGTACTACTGTCAAAGCACAGAGGGTTGAGCGTCCAGGCCCATGAATCTGTGCAGAGCAGCTTGGAGGGTGAGACGTTTCTCTCCGCTTTGGTTTGCACGTTTCATAATTTTAAAAAGGATGTGGGGGTGGGGGGAAGGGAAGCGGAGGTGAGGAGGGGCGGTGACGCCGTCCGGTTTTCCCCAAAGCCTGGGTCCTTGGCTGGCATCTTCTTCGGGACTAGCTCCCATTGAAGGTGTCCGGTGAAGACCATATCTTTAAAAGAAAGCCCTTCAGCGGAGAGGCTCGTGAGCGGGGCGGCGGGTGGGGGGAGAGGGGGGAAGGGGCAGGCATGGGAGGGAAGGAGGACTTTGGGAAGCAAAGGGTGGTTCCGTCTTCAACTGCAGTTCGAAGTGAGGCTGAACTGAACTTTCGGTGTCAGCGGGTGGAGCTGCGGTTTGTGCTGGGGTAGGCACCCGCAGGCGAGAAGAGGCGGGCCGGCGGTTGACAGAAAGTGGGGTTTCGGGCTGGAATCCAGACTGGTCTCAGCAAGGCGGGGCTTCTTTTGACAGTGGGCGGGGATTCCGATGAAGGGGGCGGGGCTTGGATGGACTGCCACCAGGAGATGGGGCTTAAGATGACAAGGGGCGTTTCTTAGGATCCGGCGGTGACATTAGCAAGGCAGAGCGCCCGGAGGGCAGGGCCACAAGTGACAGAAGGCGGGGACTGACCTGAGTAAAGACAAGTCTTCTGTTGGTGGGTGGAGCTACCGCCCGCAAGGGGCGGGGCCGCTTCGAGACCTGGAGGAGGCGAGGCTTCTGCTGACAGAGGGCGGGGCTTCCGAGCCGGCCGGGGCGGGGATTCTGTTGACAGAGGGGCGGGGCGGTTCCCTACCTCCCCGTGCGCCAATCCAGAGGGTAGAGACCCGGGTCGAACCCCAGGGGAGCAGCCGGGTCCGTGAGTAGAGAGCCTGGCGCGGAGCGGGGTGGGGGCGCGCGGACGGCGCGCGCGCGGGAGGGCCCCGCCTCGGCCGGCTCCTTCCCTCCCTCCCCGCCCCCGGTCGGCCGCTGGGGCGCGCGCCTTGCCTCGCACCCCCACCCCCGACCCTCCACGCTCTGCAGGGCCCGCCGAGCTGCCTAGGCCGTGTGCCGGCCCGCCGAGCGGTTCCGGGTGTAGGGTTCACAGGTCAGAGTTGACTCCCTGAAAAGTGCAGCCGGTTTGAAATGCAAGATGGCGGCGGCGGGGCGCTGAGAGGCGCGGCGGCCCCTGCAGGTAGCGGCACGAGCCGACTCCGCCACGAGTGGGCCGGGACGCCCGGGGACTGCGGGTGGGAACCGGCAGCGCAGAGCTCGCGAGCGGCGCGGCGGCCGGGGAAGGCGAGCGCCGCCTGGGCCGGCCGGAGGAGGGCGGCCCCAGGGCTGAGACCCCGGGGGCTGAGCGCGCCGGCGGCGGCGGCGGCGGGCGGCGGGGCGGACCCGGAGCGGGGCGTCCGAGGGGGAGGGACCCGGCCTGCTGGCCCCGGGGTATCGCCGCCGAGGGACAGACCCCCGAGGGTCCTTCGCGATTTCGGGGTGTCTGCGGCCGTGGAAGGAGCTGCGGGTGGGCTCTGTAGGGGAATATACCAGCCCCGGTCCTTATGAGAGCACCGAACAACTTGGGACTATTGAGGGGAGTGAAGACGGGGCTTCTTGGGGGGGGGGGGTGAGGGGGGGAGAGGAGAGGGCGCCGCATGGACGGAGGACCCCAGCGATGTTAAGGGTCCTAGGGGAGGTCGGAAGGCCTGCCCTGCGGGGGGCCCGTGGCCTCGTGGGGACTGTCTCTCGGAGAGTAAGGAAAGATCGTCTTGCTGGAGCTGAGCGCATTGGCATTGGGGTTGGAGCCCCGGGAAACCTTTCCGGCGAGGTTGTACCCCACTTCGGAGAAGACTGGGCATCCATTTCGGGGTCAGGCCGTTCCCCCTCTTCGGGGCAAGACTCAGAATGGAGTCTTTAAGAACTGTATTCCGTTTTGAGGAAGACTGGGAGAAGTTAATTAAAGAGAATGGAGACGTTATCCGTCCCTTTCAGAAGGGAGACTGAGAGGCCGACCAGGGACTCCTCCGAGCCTTGGGGCCTAACGGGAACCATCTCCCAATCTTGGCGGGGAATGAAGTGCTGGGAAGGAGCTGTGAGGGGAACGGGAGCGGGGTCTAATGGCCGAGAAGACCTCTGGCGGGTGCCCTTTCCCTGTGGATTTACGCCAAAGTTCTAGGTACAGGGACTTGAAATTCTTTGTTTCGTGCATCTCCCTCCACCTCTCCCCTCCGTAGGTAGCAGTGAGAAAAGAGCAAAAGCCCAGAGGAGGAGAAGGTTCCGTTTGATATCCTTAGTTTAGGTTAGCGAAGGAACAAGCTCTGGCAAGGCTTCAGTGAAAGAGTCAGGGGAGGGGAAGTGGGAAGCGGGGAAAGGGGTGGATAGAGGAGGGATACAGGGCAGAGATGGGGCAGAGTGGGAATTCTGCGGCGCTTTTCTATCACACCCGGGAGCTGAAGAAGCACATGAGAAGGAGCTGATCTTTTGCGGGGTGGGGGAGTGGGGGTGGTGGGGGTGGGGAGGGGGGTGGTAAAGAAAGGGTGATAGTTTGTAATGTGATTAGGTTGGGATTCCATGTAACTTGAAAGGAGAAAGCAGTTCTCTTGGAGGCCAAGAGGACAACAGAAAAGGGGGGGGGGGGCGGAAATCAGAGGATTGGAAAATACAGGGTTCACAGTTAGGAAGAAGCAGCCTTCCCTCCAGGAATAGTGCCTGTTTGTGGGTTTGGAGAGAGAGAGTGTGTGTGTGTGTGTGTGTGTGTGTGTGTGTGTGTGTGTACGTGCCTACATAAGTGCACCTTTAGATTTGTTGGTATTGGTCATTGTTTCTTAGTCTTTGTCTGAAAGCTTCAACTGGTGTTATATGTGAATTACC
This sequence comes from Lynx canadensis, assembly GCF_007474595.2. Lineage (NCBI taxonomy): Eukaryota > Metazoa > Chordata > Mammalia > Carnivora > Felidae > Lynx > Lynx canadensis. Next base: position 16,703,803 of record NC_044320.2, read on the forward strand.
TTTGTTTCTGAAAAATTACCCCCAAAAAGTCATTTGTTCTTATGCCAACAGTGAGGATGAATGAACGTTGTTTCTCACAGGCATGTTGGCCTCAGTATATCCATAGATTTTTAAAAATTTTCTCAAGTAGCAATTCTGACTCTTGATTTCAAGCAAAAGAAATGTGGGCGCTGTCAAAGACAGTAACGCATAACAGGATGTAAAAGGGCCTTCATGAATGTTTTTCCCCCTTAATCTGTCCCTCCTTGCTCTAAGCATTTTAGGGCAAAGCTGATTAATCTTGTGCAAAATGCAAAATAAAATGTAAAATCTTATGGTCTTTCAATATAGAATTGGTAGAATTTCACTTATCAATGAATCTTTGTAGAAGTACATCTTCAAATGCTCTATAAAATGAGAAAAAAAGAAAGTAAGACTTGGATAACTGATGACAGCTATGATTCATACAGGTTTTTTGAACCATTCTAGTATTTTTAAGAGTCTTAACGTCTGTTAGGGAAATGGCTTCTCAAACACATTTCAAGTATAAACTAGTTGAGAGCTGTGCATTTGGAGTATTATTATACATGTGAGCTGTTCTTTGGTGTCCCCAAAGTGCATGTAGCTCTAGTTTTGTATTCAGTTCTGAACAGATGAGGCTGGATGAACCAGAGTGGCACTGATGCCAGATGGTTTGAAAATATGCTAGGACTGAAAACATAAATGCGCTTGTGCTGGTGAGCACTCATTAGTAGTAGATGTCTCTCCTTTATAGTGAGCTTGTTATGTCCCTGGATTTGGAGGACTGTCCATTGATGATTTCACAATTATTTCACCTTCGATGATACTTACAGGGGTTTTTTTTCCCCAATAAATGTGAATAAAGTTTTATATTATTTATTGTTATTTTTTAACATTTATTTATTTTTGAGACAGAGACAGAGCATGAGCAGGGGAGGGTCAGAGAGAGAGGGAGACACAGAATCCGAAACAGACTCCAGGCTCTGAGCTGTCAGCACAGAGCCCAACGCGGGGCTCGAACTCACGGACCGCAAGATCATGACCTGAGCCGAAGTCGGACACCCAACCAACTGAGCCACCCAGGCGCCCCAAGTTTTATGTTATTTTATTAATGAACTTAATAGCATAGGTGAGGTGGCTCATTTTGCAGTTTCTCCCTTTTTTATTATATTTTACATTAAGACTGAAAGGTGATGTAATAATGTATTTGTTTTCTTCCTTATAATGTTAATTGGGCACAAAAATAGGTTATTTGGGACTTAGTTTGACGTAAATCATGGTTTTATATTTAAATGGAAGTATTCTTAAAATTACTAAAGTGATTACAAATGCAGCTGAGGAAATAACCTTTTTATGTACATTGCATGCATCATTGTGGATTTGGGCTCAAGAGACTCTACTTATTTGAATATTAGCCATGTTAAAACTTCAGTGCCTAAGCTAGGTTTTAATCTAATATCATATTCATTAATTCATGGAGGTGTTTGGAAATATCTATTGCATTGTTTATGGTAGTAGCTAGTAGCCAGTGTAGCACATTCACTTTTACATCTAAATTTTTTCTAACCTAAAATCCTTCTAAATCATCCTATGTAATCTCAGAAGCAATTTAAATTACATTTAATTGAAGGGGGGAAAAAAAAACCCTGTGCTGATAGCCTTTGAATAATAGCCGATGTTTCCATAATATTACTGATCTATTTTATCGTATCCTTGTTGCTCTGATATATTCGTGGTTGTGAGTGACCAAATTTGCCTGACTGAGGCTGCTGATTTAGATTATTAATCAGGATATACATGTGAGTTTACATTTTGGAGGCCTGTATTTCATACAGATAATTTTTAAAGTAAATATTTATGTAAATTTTTAGGTAGTTGCCAGGTTTTGGTCTTAAAAGATGCTGAATTTTTGTAGCTTATATAATCAATATTCTATGATGGATTCAAGAGATACAGAAATATATACCTTTGATCTAAACAAATATGATGATGTACTTTAAAAAAGAAGTTTTATAAGCAGTTTAAGAATGACATTCAAGGCAGTCAGAATTTTTATGAAGGATGTTTGTTTTCAGTTTTTAGATTTTTAAAAAATAATATTTTCAAAATCTAAAACATCAAAACATTAAAGTAATAGACATAACATATTTATCATTTTAAGTAAAAGAACTTTGTCATTAAATTTTAGTGATTTCATATTTCCTATGGGATTTCTGACTCCCTTTTCTCCCTTTCTAAAGGCCTTTCTTTCTCTTTTTTGTTTGGTTCTTGTGAGGAATGAAAAGAGATGGAAAGATTTTGATATTTCTGAGTACTTCACTCATAATGATGTTTTTCTTCTATATTTAGTCTATTCCCTTTTACCTTCCAATATTGTCAAAAAGAATTGTGTTAAAACTTTACTGGGCGTGGACTGTCCTGGAGAGTGAGGGCATGGTGAGGACAGAACAATTTCTCTTCATGAGAAATTCTACAGTTAGATGATTTATATCAGAGCTTTGTTAGTTCTGTGAAACACCTTTTAAAATGAGTCATATATTAATGATTGTCCTTGAAGCTAAGGTCAGACAAAGTATGTGTATGTTGGAGTGGGGGGTTTAAAATTATGATTGATTAATGTCTATCTGTTAAAGCCAACTTGTAGCATTGCTAAATATGCTCAAAGGTACGAAATGGAAATAAAATTGATTGATTGTTGCCTAAACTTTTAAAATATTTCATAATGTTTTGGGGCACCTGGGTGGCTCAGTCAATTGAGCGTCCAACTCGATTTCAGCTCTGGTCAGGATCCCAGGGTCATGGGATCAAGCCCCAAGTTGAGCTCTACACTGAGCAGGGAGCCTCCTTGGGATTCTTTCTCTCTTTCTCTCTCTCCCCCTTCCTCCCTCCCTCCCTGTCTCTCTCTCTAAAATAAAAACAATAATAATAAACTATTTTATAATGTTTCAACATTTAGCATGGTTTGTGCAAAGACTTCCTCTGTTGTGTAACTTAAAATAAACACCTTAAATAAAAGTCAGAAAAATGTGAGTGCCTGGGTGGCTCTGTCATTAAGCATCTGACTTTGGCTCAGGCTCGTGAGTTTGAGTCCCACATCGGGCGACCTCAGGCAAGCTCAGGGGGAACTCGAGCCCCGCTTCAGGTAAAACACAAGCTGTGCTTCAGGTGAGCCCTGCTCGTCTCTCTCTCTCTCTGCCCCTCGCTCACTTGCACCCTCTCTCTTCAAAAAATAAATAAATAAATAAATGTCAGAAAAATGTAATTGTGGACTTACTGAGTGCCAGGAGATATTCCAAACACTTTACGTATGTTATCTTATTTTATTTTTTAATTTTATTTTTTTAGGGTTTATTTATTTTTGAGAGAAAGAGAGGGACAGAGCGCAAGCAGGGAAGGGGCAGAGAGAGAGAGGGACGCACAGAATCTGAAGCAGGCTCCAAGCTCTGAGCTGTCAGCACCGAGCCCAATGTGGGGCTCAAACTCACAGGGTGCAAGATCATGACCTGAGCCAAAGTCAGACGCTTAACTGACTGAGCCACCCAGGCACCCCTACGTGTGTTATTTTAAATGCATGTTCATAGAGACCCATTTTAAATGAGGGGCATTGGCATAGACAGGCTAAGTCACTTGTCTAAGGCCACCCAGCTAGTAAGTGACATAGCTGAGATTTGAACCCATGCAGTCTGGTTCCAAAGCCCAAGCTCTTCATCTTTGTCTGCAGTCCGTCTTCTGCCAAAACAACTGATCTGTTTTCTTGTATAACGTATACGGCTAAGATGACTTCTTTCGTTTTGAAGTTCATTCTAATCTTAAAATTGTTAAAGTTACTTTGAGTTAGAGTGAAGTGTTCTAAAATAATCCCAGTAGCAGGAACTGAAATAACATCAGGCAAGTATGCTTTTCATCCAGAAGTACGGCGGAGCTCATTTGTTGCTCCTCTAGTTGCCTTGTGCCTTCACGTGTCTCAGCAGCTCTTCTCAAGAGACTCTTATTCAGTAAAACGTCTTGTACTTACTGTGTGATTTAAGAATGAGTTCAAATAGGTTACCAATTTCCTATATTATTAATAATTCATTTTGGAAAATAACTTCCCCTCTTTGGCAGCTGTTTCCTATCTTCTCTTCTAGTCCACATCCTGTATATGGATGGCTCAGGAGTTTCCAAACAAGGAGATACCAGGAAATGAAACTGTAAAATCCCAGGCTGCAGATAACAGGATGTTCCCAGTGGGCCTACCAGGAAAATGCTCTTTTGCTTTTCATGAAAATAGTCTAACTATTCAGCCTAAGCTTTAACTTAACCTAGAAATATTTTACTAAAGGGTTGGTGTATTTCCATTATTTCTTGAGAGCCTCTTGATGAACATGTATATAATAACATATGGAATCAAAGAATAAGTTATTTGGAGAAAATAATCTTCCTTAATATTTATTCACTGTGGTGTATGGAGTTCCAGTGCTTCAAGACAACAACAAAAATGCTTCAACCCTTCAGAAGCACTATTTACTGTTATTTATTAAAAGAAGCAATTATAGCTTTTATTAAATCTTCCTTATTGGTTTAAGTGCTCCAAATAATACACCACAACATTTTTGGACACATATCTCAATTTCGGCAGATGATTTTCAGTTTGTTTGATTGTACGGTCTGATGCTCCACGACGCACTGATTGAAAGCCATTTGGTAGTAGCTTTCTTGCAAAAATGAAACACAGATCAGTCTATTACATACCACATGCTTTGGGGTAGAGTACCACTAACTTATTTAAGTGGTACTGGCTTGTTGCCAGCTTAATCATCCACCCCATTCCAGTTATTACATAGTAAAATAGGACTCAAGTATCAGTGGGTTTATTGTGTGAACATGTCAACATACACTTCCTCCCACCTCTTAGTTTAACTAAATTGTCTTTCATAACTTGTGTACTAATATTTTACAATTCCCAATTTCTTCACCTCAGTTTTTATATTATAGCCTGCATATATTCACATTTTGAAAATTTTTTATTGAAAATAGTATAATAGTGAAAATAGTATATGACTTGGTTGTTTTATATAATATAAATAGAATTTTTGAAAATGTTTTACATTTTGTGTTTCTTACTAATATTGGGTTTGGCATTTAAATGATTCTTTTACAATTTCTGTGAGGAAATTAATTTTTTTCAAAATTATATTTATTTTTAAAAAGCCAAGGCATAACCTTTAAAGTCCTAAGACTGAATTATATCTAGGATGATAAAGTGATATTATTATTATTATTTTTTTTGTAGGAGATGGCAGATAGGTACTTCAGACCTGTTGGTAATGATGGCCTGAGCTAAACACCTAATTTGAAGGGACACTGTCCTTGTCAAAGAACAGAATGCTGAGGAAGCTATGGCAAGTATGTGTTTCATTGTTTGGGTATGATAAAACTCATATTCTGAATAATGCTCACTTTAGAGTCCATGATACTATATTTGCCTAACGTTTTAAAAGCTTTTCTTAAAAAAGCAGACTTAGTCTTGACACTTTGTTAAGAAATGTACTTCCAAGCTTTAAAAATAAAGGCATATCGGCTGCATTAATTTCAAGGAAAAACAGTATCACACTTCATGATAAATCTAAGTGGTATATTAATAATTGATTTTTCGACTAATATTTGCTGAAATACACTGTACCTGGTGCTGTGGTAACAGTGGCAAACAAGTCAAATTAAGGTTGCGAGGGCAGAGACCTTTAGTGTAGGGAAATTGATTTAGAAATTTTACCTTTTTTTTTTGCCTATATCCAGAAAAATGCTTCAAGACTTACAAGATCAGTTCCTGAAAATATACTTACGATATATAATCTATTAATAATAGTTAATTATGATATAAAAATTAGGATATTGATGATTAAATACTTGGTTTTAGGTGAAACATGCCAGTTTTTAAATATTTGAATATATTTGTACGTAATCACTTTTATATTTTATTTGCCTGACATAAATTGGCTTTTATAACAAGCATTAGATTACATACTATAGTGCTGAAATATTTACACATTATTCCAATTGTCATTTTAGATGATTTCAGAAAGTACTAGGAAAGATTCCATAACTATTAATGTGGTGGTTCAACTTTCATTTTTTAAAAATTGATAGAGTCCTTAGAAGTTGGCATTACCAATACTAATTACTGTTGTCTTTCAAAGTATTTTTTATAACTAAATGATTATAACCTGAGTGAAACAAGTAACATTTTATTTTATAAATGGGGAAGGTAACAGATAGATGAATGGTTTTTCATCCTCTCAGTGATAATCTCACTTGCAATCAAGAATAGCATTCTTATGTTACATTGCCTGTGAAAGACTTGTTAACACACCTCCTTGAGAAAATTAGGGAAAAACTATTTGCAGCAAAAAATTACTTTGGGGTACTACCATAAACTTTAATGATAAATACAGGAGATTCCACCATAGTACTTACTTGTATATCACTCTCAATATGTTATATACCTACCTAATGCCACAGAAGGTAGAAAACCAGGATTTTGGAGACCGTTTTTTGCATTTAATGTTTGTTTATTTTTGAGAATGAGAGAGAACACTCATGAGCAGGGGAGGGGTACAGAGAGAGGGAGACACAGAATCCAAAGCAGGCTCCAGGCTCTGAGCTGTCAACATAGAGCCCAATGTGGGGCTCAAACCCACAAACTGTGAGATCTTGACGTGAGCTGAAGTCGGACCCCCAACTGACTGAGCCACGTTCGTGACCCAGCAGAGACCTTTCAAAAAGACATTTCACTCCTCAAATATGGGGTCAGAGCTTGCAAAGAGAAATTTATCTAGCTTGAAATCTTCTTTTAATCTTTAGCATTTTTAAGATTGGCTTTCTCAGGTGGAAAAAAACAGAGAAGATGGAGTTTCTAAACCCTTAAGCCTTAGTTTAGCATTAGCAAAAGGATCTTCTGAAATTAGATGATCTTTGGCCATTTTCTTAGATGCTTCCATTTTTATCACATTCACTCCTGTCTATATTCACCTTAATACTTGAATTTTGATTGTCTTGAGACCATATTGGCAATTTTCTTGAGATTTATCTCTTAGGTAATGATTCTAGGTTACCGTAATTCTCAAAAACATTTGCTGTGGGTACAAATTTGGGTTGTCAGATTTCTCATTTAATATTTTTTAGGAACTTGAGCATTGTTTCTAAATGCTTTTATATTTTCTCTTTAGGCCTCAAGTGCATAGAGGCCAAAATTGTTTTCCTTTTTTTAATTAAAAAAAGCATCCTCAGGGCACCTGGGTGGCTCAGTTGGTTAAGCGTCCAGCTTCAGCTCAGGTCATGACCTCTCAGTCCGTGCGTTCGAGCCCTGTGTCAGGCTCTGCTAACAGCTCAGAGACTGGAGCCTGCTTCGTTCGGATTCTCTGTCTCCCTCTTTCTTTCTCCCTCCCCCATTCATGCTTTGTCTCTCTCAGTCTCTGAAAAATGAATAAATGTTTTAAGAAAAAAAGCATCCTTTTTTTTTTTTTTTTAACAAAGTGGATATTTGTTTTAATCCCATTACTCTTTTTTTTTGTCTTTTCAAAGTTTTATTTAAATTCTAGTTAGTTATACTCTATTATTCTTTATTCCTATTATTATTTCAGGCATTCTGTGATTTGGGTGGATTTGTAACTTTTAGTTTGAATATAAACATGTAAAAATAAGTATTTTCAGCTGGCTAAACAGCTGTGACTCAGAGTAAGAAGTGAAACTAAATAGAATACAGAGTTCTAAGAATTCTCAGTATAGGTATGAATACATATCCCAAAGGAGTCTCAGTTTATATTTTAGCTACCCTGAGAACAGTTTTTAGTTAGTACCAACTCAAAATTAACATAATCCCTAAAAATTATAAGTACTCATATTTGACTTAGAATTGGTATAAAAAATAGTTTTTATTCACATAAAATACCAGTATAACATGCTCTTGTGGCTAACTAGCCAAATAAATTATTATCTATTAATCATTTAATTTGAAGTACAAGACAGCCAAAAAAATAAAGGCATGGAAATACAGTATAGTTCTGCTTAACTATAAAAATTTTTAGGCTTTTTTTGTAGCACTAAGCATAGAATTTAAAACAATCTACTATTTATAGTAGATTACATTGAGAACTTATTTTTTAATCTCTTTAAAAATGTAGAGCACCATTAAAGTACAGTTTTCTCCTGGAACGGAAAAATAATAAGTTCAGATTTGCATTTGCTATTTTTACAAGAACCCTTTTCTCCTGAGTTTCACCGCAGGACTAATTCTGCGAATGAGTATGTCTCCCTTGTTTCATTCTTACGCAGTCCAAAATTTAGACATGTACTATTCATATGTAAAACTGATTTGTTACAACAGAATTATACATGTCGGTAAATGTTTGTTGAATATTCACTGCTATATTTTAATAAATAGGATGTTTTGTATTTGAGTTGTTTTAATATTCTAGTGACTAAGGTAATGTTATTGGTAAGGATTTTACCATTGGAAGTAATCTATAAAATAAGTCAGATGTTCTTTATAACTTTATAACTCCTCTATAAATGAGTGTTAAAGGTCCCCTCCGCCCCCAGCAAATATTATTGAGGCTTTGATAGGCAATGTGTTAGGCCCTGGGGATATAGTGGAGAACTGCGTGGACATTCTTCTTGACCATGTAGGAACTGCTGTTAGAACTGTCCTCAGTTTTTATACACTGATAAAATGAATTTTGCTTTCATTAAGTGCTTTCCTGTAAAGAAACATTGTCATAATTATTTTGATGAGTGAAGAATCATGAATTGTGTGAGAAGTATCCTACCTTCAGCAGAAGAGCCAGGATGCAGATAAAACCATGGAAATTGGCTTGGCCTAGATCCATATGCTGCAGACTCCGAGTGTTCTTGAGGGCTCTGAGAACTAGTTTGATTTCTCAGGCCACGGAGAAGCGGCTCCCAAAAATGTCTGGGTGTTATACATACTCAGGGATTTCTGCTTCCCTGAAAAAAACCTTTATGTAGCCCATGTTTTTGCCATAGAAAGGGAACTTTGTTTCCAGCTGCAGACAAGGGACCACCAAAATATCCTAGCCTATTTGCAATTTTAAGGCCTTGAAATTAGTGTTTGTTGCATTTTCTAATAGAGCAATATTATAACAACATTAAAATTTATGAATAGCACACATAAAAATTTCACCCATAATCTCATGTGAAAATTTCATTTCTTTTTTTTTTTTTTTTTTTTTTTCCAACGTTTATTTATTTTTGGGACAGAGAGAGACAGAGCATGAACGGGGGAGGGGCAGAGAGAGAGGGAGACACAGAATCGGAAACAGGCTCCAGGCTCTGAGCCATCAGCCCAGAGCCCGACGCAGGGCTCGAACTCACGGACCGCGAGATCGTGACCTGGCTGAAGTCGGACGCTTAACCGACTGAGCCACCCAGGCGCCCCAAAAATTTCATTTCTTTATATTCTCATCTAGTTTTTGTCCATATACATACCTATTTTCCCATAGTTATTTTATAATTAATATGCAAATTTTGTTCTGATCTTTAAAAATTGTAACAGTAAATGGATAAATATTTTTTCATATTCCTTAATTGCTCTTGATTACCATTTTTAAGGGTAGTGTAACAGTTAATTGATCATGTTTGGTATTTTGTTGTTATTGTTTTTTGTTTTTTTTTTTTACCATTTTTCTACTGAAAAGTTAATTGAAAATAGCTTTCAAGTATAATTATATCTACAGTGCTGAATGCATTTAAAGCATAATTTTTTATTTTATTGGAAATCTTCATTTTGTGCTTAAATGGCAAAGCCACCTAGCTAGCTACTCAGTTATGCAACTGAACTCTACTCTCCTTTACAGGTAAATAGTGCAAGTTTCCCCAAATTGATTTTGAGTTCTGTTGTTAGCTGACCTTCAAGTAGAGGATGACTATCAGCTAATAGCAATTTCTGTATGACAGTTTTCCTGTCTCAGCCCTGTTGCACTTTAATGATAAAAGGAGATAAATTGGAACCACACCAAAGATATTTTCCTTCTGTCTTTTTACCCTTTCTGCTTCTTCATTCAGTTTGTGTGCCTTGTCAGCTGATTATGTTACTTGAAAGAGAGAAAGGGAATAATACTAAATAAATGGTATTTCTTCATTCCCAAAAGAATTTTTCAGAGACTGGAAAATAGCATTAATTAGGCACCTACCGTGTATCACAGTGTGTGAAGCATTTATTCAATCAGCCTCTGAGGTAGATGGCATCATTCTTATTTTCTCCAGGGTAGCCTTTTCTGCTGCTTTTCCAGAAGCCTCCTGCAATGTGCCCATAGAGTTTCTGATACTTCCTCTCTCATTGCATTGATCACAGTTATTTTAAGTAATTTTTACTGCCTGTTTTTCTTGCTCGACTGCTCGTATCTGACACACCGGAGGCAGTCTGTCTTGATTGTCACTTTACTGTAGTGCCAACACAGGGCCTAGCTCATGGTTGACGTTCAGCAAATAGGTGTTGAGTGAATTTGTTGAATTGAAGAATCTTGGTTTTATGGGTGAGAAAACTGAGGTTGATACTGAGTAACTTTTCCAGTCACTGAACTATTGAGTGACAGAGGAGACTCCAGAACGTGGTTTTGTCTTATATCACAAAGCCTCTGTGAATTTATTCCTTTGGGCCTGGGTTTCTTCTGTCATAAAAGTGGGGCATTTGTACTGAGTACCCTGCTTCCCTGAAAATTATGACCTTATAATCAGTACCATGAGGATGCCTTTGTGCTTTGGTCTATTTTCGAGCTATATACATTATAGTAAAATTGAGCCATTGGACCAAATCTTGAGGATCTTTTGGGAATTTTCAGTCTCCCTTTAGAAATATGTTAAACAATATAGTGACTCTGGTTTTGTTAGGAAAATGTAAGCGAACAGTTTTCAGGAGTACAGTGGAAAGAGAGAATATTTTTCAGGTCTGTGTAGTTGGGTATATAAGTAACCTGAGCTTGAGGCAGTCTTAAATGCCCAAGATGATCAGGTTTGAGTCTTTTGCATTACTGAAGACTTTATTTAAAAATTTTTTTTAATGTTTTTTATTTATTTTTGAGACAGAGACAGAGCATGAGCAGGGGAGGGGCAGAGAGAGAGCGAGACACAGAATGTGAAGCAGGCTCCAGGCTCTGAGCTGTCAGCACAGAGCCCAACATGGGGCTCGAACTCACGAACCGCAAGATCATGACCTGAGCTGAAGTTGGACGCTCAACGGACTGAACCACCCAGGCGCCCCTATTTTAAATTTTTTTAACGTTTATTTATTTTTGAGAGAGAGAGACAGAGCGCGAATGCAAGAGAGGCAGAGAGAGAGGGAAACACAGAATCCAAAGCAGGCTGCAGGCTCTGAGCTGTCAGCACAGGGCCCGACACGGGGCTCAAACTCATGAACCACAAGGTCATGACCTGAGCTGAAGTCAGACGCTTAACCAACTGAGCCACCCAGGTGCCACCTGAAGACTTTATTTCAAAAAGCTTCTCTTTTTTTTTTAAAAAATTTTTTTTTTCAACGTTTATTTATTTTTGGGACAGAGAGAGACAGAGCATGAATGGGGGAGGGGCAGAGAGAGAGGGAGACACAGAATCGGAAACAGGCTCCAGGCTCTGAGCCATCAGCCCAGAGCCCGACGCGGGGCTCGAACTCACGGACCGCGAGATCGTGACCTGGCTGAAGTCGGACGCTTAACCGACTGCGCCACCCAGGCGCCCCAAAAAGCTTCTCTTTTAAGTAGCTTGTTTAAGGTTACATTGCCAAGACCAATGCTTTCAAAGGACAAAGCACAACTGTGCATATATATCATTAGATTGTAAAATAATGTATGAACATTTTGTAATTTTATGACTTTATCAAAAAATATTTAAACTTTTAAAATTTGTTTATATCTGCTTAAATTCTTATGAATTTAAGAGTGAGCTATAAGGAAGAGAAATAAAAATAATAATTTGGCTAATTCCTATTTTTAAGCTAGATAAAATGAAAAGTAAGCAGTTTAACCTAAGACGTAGAGAGCCAGAATAATAAGGGGATCTTAGCTCCTCAAGTTTCCCTTCTGTATCTCTTATTAGTACTGGCTACTCTGTTTTAGCCCTGAGCGCCCAGGCCCTGCCTTCCACAGGGAAACAACCTGAAGGACACATTAAATTCACATTAGTTTTCAAATTTCACGGCTCAGCAGTGGTAAACTGAGAAGGATTTTTTGGTGACCCCCATACATTGTCTTGAAAGTGTTTAAGTTTTTAAGGTACAGGCTTTTAAACACATCTCAGAACCCATCAGAGGTGCAAGTAGGGCTTATGGGATCCATGGGATGGGGTCAGGAAGTAGTTTAGCCTCTGCTTCTCCAGCCAGGCAGCTGTTTATTTGTCCGTTTTGCCCCAGGGCTTCTCCTAGAATTTTGTTTGAAGAAAGGGCTTCCCTGCTTACAACAAAAAGTTTGAAAACCATCACTAAGGAAAGGTAGTTCCAGAAAAAAAAAAAAAAAAAAAAACAAAAAAAACCACCTTTCCATCTTTGATTTGTAACTATTAGTATATACCCATTTAAATATAATCTGAGATTCTGGGAGAATAACAGTTACAAAATAGCTTACTCCCCTGCCTTTCAGCAGTTCTCCCTCACTGCCAAAAATGTGGGTTTTGCTCATTTATTACTCTTCCACTTACTGCAGGCTATTTGAGGAAATACCTCTTCCTAATGACAAAAAATAATCAAACAGCTATTCTAGCACTTGAACAAAATAGTTCAAATCCTACTGAATTACATAGGAGAGATGGCATTAGTTTAGTTTATAACATTCAGTTAAGAAATAGTTTTAAATATCAGTGACTTCTTTATGTTCCCTTAGAAATCAAAGACATTTTCCAGAGTAAAAAAACTAACAACAACAAAAAAGACACCTTTGAGAATAGGGATTCTTTGAGAATAGGATACTATTATTACTAAGCTGATGCTTTACTTAATTTATTTTTTTATTTTAGAGCAGGGGAGAGGGACAGAGAGAGAGAGAATCTTAAGCAGGCTCCACATCCAGTGCAGAGCCCCACACAGGGCTTGATCTCATGACTGTGATATCATGACCTGAGCTGAAATCAAAAGTCAGATGCTCAAGTGACTGAGCCACCCAGGCTCCCTGCTTTTTATTTTATAATATTGGAAGTCTGGGCATGAGGGGTATTTATGCCAACTTTCCGTCTGTTGCTTGGATCCATCAAATAGGTATGTAGTATGTACTTGAATAACCCCAGTGGAGAGGATCTTGCCACCTTCAAAGGCAGGGCATTCTCTCTTTGGACAGTTTTGTTTCCTAAAAAGTTTTCTTCTTTTACTGAGTCAGTATATCTCCTCAGACAGGCCAGGTTTTGCTTTATAATCTTTGAAGTAAACTTTTTCTCCTCAGTTCAGCTAGGAAAAGGATTATACTAGTGAATGAAAATAGTTCTTGAGGTAGAGAGTAAATGAGACCGCTTAACTCATTTCCATTTTCATTTAGTTTAGACTTAAGCACACCACCTTCATTGAGGTAGCATTAAAATTGTATTTTAGGGGCACCTGGCTCAGTCAGTTAAGTGTCCTACTTCAGCTCAGGTCATGATCTCACAGTTCCTGAATTTGAGCCCTGCATCAGGCTTTGTGCTGACAGCACAGACTCCTCTGTCTTTTGACTCCTGTGTCTCCCTCTCTCTTTGCTCCTCCTGTGCACTTTCTCTCTCTGTCTCTCTGTCTCTCTCAAAAATAAGAGAGAGATGTTTAACGTTTAATAAACATTAAAAAATTTTTATTTTAGGGGCGCCTGGGTGGCTCAGTCGGTTGAACGTCTGACTTCGGCTCAGGTCATGATCTCGCAGTCTGTGAGTTCGAGCCCTGCGTCGGGCTCTGTGCTGACAGCTCAGTGCCTGGAGCCTGCTTCAGATTCTGTGTCTCCCTCTCTCTCTGCCCCTCCCCTGCTCATGCTCTGTCTCTCTCTCTCTCTCTCTGTCAAAAATAAGTAAACATTAAAAAAAATTTAAAAAAAATTTTTTTAAATATATGGGTACAAAATTATTAAAATGTATGTGTATGAGCATAATTCACTTTTTCTTGATGAGTCACGGTCATTCTTGTAAATTTCAGCTGCTATTCTTTGTGGTGATGTTCTCTGGGCATGTTGAGTTTCATAGGACTATTTTCCTATTTGTTCTAGTTCAAGTTAATAAACATTTTGCGAGTCCCTACTTCTAGGCTTCTTGTATGCAAAGGGGATGCAGAAATAAACGAGAAGTCAGCCAAGATAGTTAAGCTGGGAGAGCATTAGATTGAAGATATAAAGGTTCTTGGAAGAATGAGACACAAACTTCTAGTAAGGAGAGCAGGAGTACGGAGAGGTGGGAGGACAGAAATGTAACACTCCTCTTCCACAACACAGTAAGTGCTAGACCGAACGATAAACCGAGGAGGAGATCGGGCCAAGTTAAAGGGAGAAGGTGATCTAGAAGACAAGATCATCACACCACATTCACAAACAAGGGTCCTGGCCTAAGGAACAGCCTTCACTGTGTGTCCCTGGAACGGCAGTTTTGTCTACTGTGCCCAAAGCATAAGGAAATAGGAGTCAGGAGAGAGATGGAAGAAAATCGAGATCGAGGCCAAGTTGTAGTAAGAACTACATGTGGCTTAAGGAGGTTGGACTTCATTCTTTTGGCATTGGGGAAACTTTAAGTCAGGGGACTGATATGATCAGATACGTTTTATAAATTCTGGTAGCATCGTGAAGAATGATTAAGAATAATGTTTCTGGGGCGCCTGGGTGGCGCAGTCGGTTAAGCGTCCGACTTCAGCCAGGTCACGATCTCGTGGTCCGTGAGTTCGAGCCCCGAGTCAGGCTCTGGGCTGATGGCTCAGAGCCTGGAGCCTGTTTCCGATTCTGTGTCTCCCTCTCTCTCTGCCCCTCCCCCGTTCATGCTCTGTGTCTCTCTGTCCCCCCAAAAATAAATAAATGTTGAAAAAAAATTAAAAAAAAAAAAGAATAATGTTTCTGAAACTATGATCATTCATATCCATCTTTGCTGCTTTTGTCATACTTGGCCATGCTACTGGAATGATAAAACAAACCAGTGGGAGGAAGAAAGCATAACTGATGGATTGAATTTCATATACACTTAATGCCAGAGTCTCTTGAGTACCTGTGACTGCTTTTTATAGTTTTAAAGTTCCTCCTTTAGTAACAGCTTATCATTTCACATTGATAACAGTGTGCTTACCAAAGCAGAGTCTTCTCCTACTTCCCTTTTATTATAGAGCTGGCTGAAAAATCCAAGCAACAAGCCTGGGGGCTGACCATTGGTATAGTACGTGACCTTTGTGAGTTGGCTTGGAATAATCCTCCTTAGAGGACTTTTTTCCTGGTTCTAGTCTTATTCTAGATCTTTATAACTGAGCTATCCAACAACTTCGTATAAGTGAAATATAACTGCAATTTGTTTAAAAGATCATAATCACGCATTTGAAACATTCTTAAATTTATTTTAATGTAGGTGATTGGAGTTGTGCTTCAAAAAGTTCAGCAGTCCAACAGTATTTTATCTGCCAACGATAAGCTCCTTACTTGATTGCACCATGAAAAAGCTGCTAATGAAACTTGTTGAACACAAAAATGGACTTGAAGAACCAAAAGCCATTGTTTTCAAATGAAGAATTCTGAACGGTTTTAAGCTTCAGTGCTTTTTAATCACCACTGAGATTTTGCTCGTAACATCAGAATGGCAAGCAGGCGAAAATCCACAACACCCTGCATGGTCCTTGCCAGTGAGCAAGATCCAGACCTTGAGTTGATATCAGATTTGGATGACGGTCCTCCTGTACTTACACCTGTAGACAACACCAGGGCGGAGAGTATCTCAAGTGATGAAGAAGTTCATGAATCTGTGGATTCTGACAATCAGCAAAATAAAAAAGTTGAAGGTGGCTATGAATGTAAATATTGTACTTTTCAAACCCCAGATCTAAATATGTTTACTTTTCATGTGGATTCAGAACATCCCAACGTAGTGCTAAACTCATCCTATGTTTGTGTCGAATGCAATTTTCTTACCAAAAGGTATGATGCACTTTCTGAGCATAATCTGAAATATCACCCAGGAGAGGAGAATTTTAAGTTGACTATGGTGAAACGAAATAACCAGACAATCTTTGAACAGACAATAAATGATCTGACCTTTGATGGGAGTTTTGTTAAAGAGGAGAACTCAGAGCAAGCTGAACCAACAGAAGTTTCTTCAGGAATATCTATCAGTAAAACTCCAATTATGAAAATGATGAAGAATAAAGTAGAGACCAAACGGATCACAGTTCACCACAACTCAGTGGAGGATGTTCCTGAAGACAAAGAGAATGAAATCAAACCAGATCGTGAAGAAACTGTGGAAAATCCAAGTTCTTCGGCTTCTGAATCTAACACAAGCACTTCCATTGCGAACAGAATACATCCAGGTGCTGCCAGCACCGTCGTGACGCCAGCAGCGGTTCTTCCTGGGTTAGCGCAGGTGATAACCGCCGTCTCGGCTCAGCAGAATTCCAATCTGATTCCCAAAGTCTTAATCCCTGTTAATAGCATTCCTACCTACAATGCTGCATTGGATAACAACCCCCTTTTGCTTAACACCTACAACAAGTTCCCTTACCCGACAATGTCAGAAATTACCGTTCTCTCTGCTCAAGCAAAATACACAGAGGAACAGATCAAGATATGGTTTTCAGCCCAACGCCTAAAACATGGTGTCAGCTGGACTCCTGAGGAAGTAGAGGAGGCGAGAAGAAAACAATTCAACGGAACAGTACACACTGTACCTCAGACCATAACTGTTATTCCCACACACATTTCCACAGGGAGTAACGGTTTACCATCCATTTTGCAGACATGCCAAATAGTTGGTCAGCCAGGTCTGGTCCTTACACAAGTGGCTGGAACAAACACCCTGCCGGTGACAGCACCTATAGCCTTGACAGTGGCAGGGGTTCCAAATCAAACAAATGTGCAAAAGAGTCAGGCGCCTGCCGCGCAGCAGCCCGTTGCGGAGACAAAGCCGGCGACGGCAGCCGCTCCCCCTCCTCAGCTTGTCAAACATGAAAGCGCAGTGGCCAACCCTGATTCGTTCGGCATTCGGGCAAAAAAGACGAAAGAGCAACTGGCAGAACTGAAAGTTAGCTACCTTAAAAATCAGTTTCCCCACGATTCAGAAATTATCAGACTTATGAAAATCACAGGCCTGACTAAAGGAGAGATTAAAAAATGGTTTAGCGACACAAGGTACAACCAGAGAAATTCAAAGAGTAACCAGTGCTTACATCTCAACAACGATTCCTCCACCACGATCGTTATAGACTCCAGCGACGAAACCGCGGAATCCCCAACCGTTGTCACGTCACAGCCCAAACAGTCCTGGAATCCTTTTCCCGACTTTACTCCCCAGAAGTTTAAAGAGAAGACGGCAGAGCAGCTTCGTGCGCTTCAGGCAAGTTTTCTCAACAGCTCCGCACTTACAGATGAAGAATTAAATAGGTTAAGAGCGCAAACCAAACTTACCAGAAGGGAGATTGATGCTTGGTTTACAGAGAAGAAGAAATCAAAAGCTTTAAAGGAAGAGAAAATGGAAATAGAAGAAAGTAATGCAGGTAGTTCCAAAGAAGAAGCTGGAGAAGCTTCTCCCAGAGACGAATCTGGTGCACCTAAGCCCGGGAGTACAGGCAAGGTGTGTAAGAAAACACCCGAGCAGTTGCACATGCTTAAAAGTGCATTTGTCCGAACGCAGTGGCCGTCGCCAGAGGAGTATGACAAGCTGGCTGAAGAAAGCGGGCTTGCGAGAACAGACATAGTTAGTTGGTTTGGGGACACCCGTTACGCTTGGAAAAACGGAAACTTAAAATGGTACTATTACTATCAAAGTGCCAATTCGAGTAGTGTCAATGGCCTGTCTTCCCTAAGGAAAAGGGGGAGAGGGAGGCCCAAAGGAAGGGGAAGAGGAAGACCGCGCGGGCGGCCGAGAGGGAGCAAGAGGATGAACAACTGGGACAGGGGGCCATCACTCATAAAATTTAAAACTGGAACTGCAATACTTAAGGATTATTACCTGAAGCACAAATTTCTTAACGAGCAAGACCTTGACGAACTTGTTAACAAATCACATATGGGCTACGAGCAGGTCAGAGAGTGGTTTGCAGAAAGACAGAGAAGATCAGAGTTAGGTATAGAATTATTTGAGGAAAATGAGGAGGAAGATGAAGTCATCGATGATCAGGAAGAGGACGAAGAAGAAACCGATGATAGTGACACTTGGGAACCCCCACGACATGTGAAGCGGAAGCTTTCTAAATCAGATGACTGACATGTAAGTTTTTAATCTGAGCGTACATTCGTCAACCACATACCTTTAGTTGCCTCGTACCTGACAACGTTCATTTTTGATAGTTTTTTTTTTTCTAAAATGGTTTTTCTTTTAGCTAAGAAGATGACCAGGGGCCATGACTGTAGCCAAGAGATACATGATTATTATGTGTAGTCTGATTATTATGATTGTTAGGTTTATTATGTAGAGTTTAATGCTGCTTTAATTCCTTACTTTTTACATGAAATGTTTTTTTACTTTGTCTTAAGGGAAAGTTGCCCATTCTCAAAGAAGGGAGATGGGGCAGCGGGGAGGGGGGGGTGGATTCACAAATACTAAAGATAACTAAAATGTATTGCTTGCAACCCTCCTTCACTAAAGCTTCATTTTTTGCCTATTTAAGGAAAGAATTCAAAAACGAAAACTAAAAAGAAGGGGAAAAGTATACCGAAGGAAAGACTTACCACAGGGGTGAGGATTGCTCAGTTTTAGGAAACTAGGTGAAAATGGGTATCTTTTTTTATTCATTGTATTGCCCCCAAACTATTAGGTTTTTAACTATAGTTTAACATGCTTTATGTGTTAAAATTATTCAGTAATTTTTCTCTTGAAAGCCAAAGGTCTGTTTTAGGCTCTATGTAAATTCACATTTGCTTAGATGGCATCTGTTTTTGAAAACTGTGATATAAATTATTTCTG
Organism: Lynx canadensis; assembly: GCF_007474595.2. Taxonomy (NCBI): domain Eukaryota; kingdom Metazoa; phylum Chordata; class Mammalia; order Carnivora; family Felidae; genus Lynx; species Lynx canadensis. The sequence continues at coordinate 16,722,877 of NC_044320.2, forward strand.
TCTCAGAGATCAAAAGGTAAATAACAGATTTGATATTAAATTAACTCAGTTGCCTAAAGTATCTTTTCACTCTTTGATATAAAACAAACCTGCTACCAGCAGAAACACTGTATTTGGTTAAAAATGTATCTCTTGTTATAAAAGCACAAGTAAATATGCTTTAAATCTGAAGGTTTGGCATGTTCCTTAAATTTTAATTCATAGATTGAGTTAATTAAAATTCCACTGTAGTTGCAAATCAGATACCGGATTCAGAGTTAGGATTTCAATTCTTAATACTTCTGGAATTCAATAGCATAGTTCTGTTCTTTCCTACTCTCTGTATTGGAGTATTCCAGGATCAAATTTACACTTTTTTTGAGAACAGTGCACTTGTCACAAAATGTTTGTGTATGTCTATTAGTAGTCCCAAACCATCTTATTATCAGAAGTCACTGCGCTGTTCTCACACAGTAAAGAAGGCAATAAGGCATAGACCCTCATTATCATATGAGCATATTTACTTACTTCCTTAGCTTTTTGCATCCCTACCCCATCCTCTGCTTTTATGCCCTGTTATTCTGCCAGCTATTTCCTTAATTCTTCCATGTCTTCCTCCCTGGCTTTATTTATTTGCTAAGCAATTATTTATAGAGAGCTTAATATGTACCAGGCACCTTTTTTACTGCTTAGCAGCCCTCTTCCAAGTTTTCTTTCTGTTAACACTTTTTTTTTTCAGGCAGAAAAGCAGATGAAACTAAAAATGCACCTATTTTATATTATTTTTTTAACACACCTGTCTTAGAATAAAGCCTCGCTCCAGGTTGTAGAGCATAATGTAAGTCACCAGCAGTTGAACAGTTTTTGCAGGTTTACTCTGTGTGCAGCCCTCTGCTTCCTAATGTCAGAAATTTTCAGGACAGGCTTTCTTCTGACCCAGATGCATAAAATATTTTCAACAGGCATTTTTTATTGTTGCTAAACACAAGAATTCTCACTTGGCCAAGATGAAAGCAAGAAATGCGTTGCTGCAGTGAATTGTCATTGCGGCTGTAGTAACCTCAGCAGTGATTCTGTAGACAGCGCCGATATTCCAAAAATAATAGGAACTTTTTTGTACAGTTTGGTTTGACTTTAAGTTAGTGTAGATAATTCTCATGTTCTATTGATACTCTAATGGATATTGTGGTCAGAAAATTCATACAAAGCCACCGTTTTCAAAATATTATATATAATATACATGTACTTTCATGGTACATATTCAGGCATGCCTTTTGAAATATTAAGTTGAAAATTATGAAACACATTAACTAACAAGTTATTGTTGGCTTAGTAAAATACTTTTTCCTCTTATAAAAGGATTCACCATGAGTTTCCTCTAAATAGCTATTTCTCCATTTAAGTATGGTTCAGTTTACCAAAAATAAGTAACCAAAACTTCCAAAATAGTTATTGCAGAAAGTGAGATACATTTAATATGTTTTGCACAAGCCAGCCTTGTATATAAATAGAAAAAAAATACAAGAGCCTTTAGATTTCAGTCTTTTTACTACAAATACTGACAATGAGGAGCGCCTGGGTGGCTCAGTCACTTAAGCGTCTGACTCTTGATTTCCACTCAGGTCATGATCTCACGGTTGTGAGTTTGAGCCCCATGTCAGGCTCTGTGCTGACCATGGAGCCTGCTTGGGATTCTCTCTCTCTCTCTCTCTCTCTCTCTGCCCCTCCCCTGCGTGTGCACGCTCTCTCTCTCTCTCTCAAAATATATGTTAATTAATTTTAAAAAAACAAATACTGAAAATGAAATATATACTTCCTACTAATAATTTTTTAATAAATCATTACATATAGGTGAAAATGTCTATATGCAGAATATATACATAGGAATTGTTCACAAAATCTAGTGCTTTATATAAGATGTATATAGCAAGTGATTTCTGTATTAATAAGCGAATACAGAGGATGTATTTTCATGGCTAATTTGTATAATTTTTGTTTCTAAAGTGGTAAACATTAAAATATTGTTTTCTTTAAAATTTTAGTTTTTTATTATGTTTTTCTTTTATAGCTGCCTAAAATGTTGGATGAGAATCAATTCTTCAACGCAAGATGTCTGATTTACTGTGAATGGGCCCAAACTTTGATGACACTGAGAACGTTTTGGGGCGTACACATTCTCAAAAGATAGGATCCAGTGCCCAAAAGAAATGGAACTTAATGTTGTGCCAAAGTTAAACTACTGCATTTGGCGGAAGTTCTGCAATGTAAATAGAACACTAATTAAAAAAAAAACTTGTAAAAATTCAAATTTTAATATAGTACATTTTTATTCTGATATGATGGAGACGTTCTGATTCTTAGACTTTCTGAGGGGGTTTAATGACCACTAGAGCTTGTCCTCATCTTTTGTCCAGGTTAATACTGTATGTCTAGTGAGATGGGCCTTACTGCCTGTATTCTTTGATACGTGATTAAGCTTATAGCTTTGAGTGACCAAACATTTTACAGAGTAAAAATTATTAGAAACGGGGAAAAAAAGAACCTGATTTATTTCTATGTCTTATTTATCAGGCCTTGCACTAAGATTAAAATTTGTACGTGGGCTTATACCATTTTAATGTAAAGCAGCCGATTGACACGCATTGGAACCATTAAGATTTTGTGGTATCTTTGGCCCTTAATGATTGGATCTTTAACTGAACACATTCGTAGATACCACTCTTACTCTGTAATACTCTGTTCATTTTTTTTCATTAGAAGCTGAATTTGCTTTGTAGTAAACTGAAGATAATCAGTATTGAAGAAGGAAAAGAAAATGGCATAAGAATTTGAATAGGGTGAAACTCTGAAATAAATATTTTACCAAAAATGTGAAGAAGTACCATGTAGTAAATATATACTTAGTGTTTTCTTACAATCATATAGAAATCAGAAATGTTTGTACAGGTATCAGATCAGAATTTTCAAGAATTATCTTTCAGTGAAATTCTACTGTAGGTAGCAATTTCAGTGAATAGAGAAAAAATTCTGAACTGATCATAATGAGTTAAAGGTTAGCTTTTCACTTATGAATTATGGGAGTGTTAACTGTTAACTCTTGCCATATCAGGAGACTGAAAGTTCATACTAACTTATAAACTTTGTAAAGACAGGTGCTGTTCATTCATGTTGAGAAGGACCCTTTTTTTGTGACTATAGGATCATTTTTCAAACTGTGCTTTCTTCATAGGAAAACGTTCAGTTTAATTAGCTCTGCATTTTAAAACGTTTTTCTGAATGACCGGATGTAGTGGGCTTGGCCAGTTTCTTTTGTCTAATTTAATGAATAATATTAAGCTCTTGTTTTTACCTAAATGTTTGTCAGCTAATGAAATGTTATGAAAAAGCCTTGAATATGCATGCTGCTTTCATTTTTATAAACTTTTTATTTTTTAACTATAGCTTTATTAGTAATTCCAAAATGCTGCAATGTAGCTGATTTCTTCACTCAGACAGCTGGCTTCGTGGGTGGCTTTTTCATACTACTGTTAACTTTTTTAAGAAGAAGCAATGTAAAGACTGTAACAATTTAATGCACTAAACTGTTCTTTCTTTTACACATTTAAAAACTTCTTAAAGCACTCTGTATTATAATGATTAAATTGCTCCCTTTTTTAAACCATTGCTAACATGTCTGAGTTTTGTTTGACAATTTTAATATTTTCAGATTTGAAATGTCAAGTATTGGAAATGAAGCCTTTGGATATATATTATGCTTTCCTTGCAATATATTAACTTTGTATAACTGTAAATAACTAGTAGTAATCCCCCTCCCCCCCCCCCCCCCCCCCCCCGCCACCATCTTCTCTTATAAACTTGGCACTTCATTCTGCTCTGATGTTTGCTAGCTTTTAAATATATTTATTTGACAGAGCAAAACCCTCTTCTCCTGGTTAATTATGTCCTTGAATACAGAATAAAAGTTAGCAGTGATTTGTAGTTTTCAGTGATTTTTTTTCCATTTTATTAACTGAGTTTTTTAAAACTTGTGGTATACTATACATAACAAAATTTGCCACTATATCTGTTTTTAGGTATATGATTCAATGGCATTAATTACGTTCACAATGTTGGGCAATCATCACAACTATTTCTAAAACTTTTTAATTATCCCAAACAGAAACTCAGTAACTATTAAGCAATAACTCCGCATCCCCCCTCCCCCAGCCCCTAGTAACCTTTGAACCTACTTTCTGCTTCTATGAAGTTGCCTGTTCTTGATATTTCAAATAAGTGAAATCATACAATACTTGTCTTTTTATATCTGACTTATTTCATGTATCAAAATGTTTTCAAAGTTCATTCATGTTGCAGTATATATCAGAACTTTGTTCCTTTTTATGGCTGAATAATATATTTCAGTGTGTGTTGCAGGAGGGTAGGGGCAGTGTACCACAATTTTTTTCTTTTTCTAACAATACCTATAGCCCTCTGGTTTTGTTTTTTGTTTTATTTGAGTATAGTTGCCACACGATGTTACATTAGTTTAAGATATACAATATAGTGATTCAACAACTGTCAATTACATTTGTTTATTCTGTTGATGGGTAGACACTTGGGTTGTCTCTTCTACCTTTTGGCTAGAAAAATGCTATACTAAACATTGGCATATAAGTATCTGAGTCTCTTTTTAGTTCTTTCAGATGTATATCTAGGGGTGGAATTACTGAATCAGAAAGTAATTCTATGTTTAATTTTTTGAGGAACCATCAAACTTTTCCACAGTGACAAACTGTTTTCCACAGTGCCTGTAACCATTTTACATTCCACCAGCAATGTACAAGGAACGGTTCCTGATTCTCCATATCCTCACCAACACCTTTTATTTTCAGTTTTTTTAATTATTATTACTGTATTAGTAGGTACGAAGTGGTATCTTGTAGTTTTGATTTGCCTTTCTCTAATGACTAATGATGTTCAGCATCTTTTATCTGGTTATTGACCATTTTTTTTTTTTTATTAAAAATTTTTTTTTCAACGTTTATTTATTTTTGGGACAGAGAGAGACAGAGCATGAACGGGGGAGGGGCAGAGAGAGAGGGAGACACAGAATCGGAAGCAGGCTCCAGGCTCTGAGCCATCAGCCCAGAGCCTGACGCGGGGCTCGAACTCCCAGACCGTGAGATCGTGACCTGGCTGAAGTCGGACGCTTAACCGACTGCGCCACCCAGGCGCCCCGTGGTTATTGACCATTTTTATATTTTCTTTGGAGAAATGTGTATTGAAATCTTTCTCCAGGTTTGTAATTGGGTTGCCTCCTGTTGAGTTTTAGGAGTTCTTTGTATATTCTAGGTGTTACACCCTTACCAGAGATATGATTTGCAAATACCATCGATTCTCATTATCCAGATACTGTATGTAGAAACTTGACTACTCACTAAAATTTATTTATAACCCCCAAATCAATATTCATGGCACTTTTGTGCTCATCCACACACATATGAATGGTGCTGAAACATTTGAGTTCCAATCTGCATGATCCCAGGTGGGGTTAAATACAAAACAAAACAAAAAACAAAACAAACAAAAACAATGCTTTGCCTCTTGCCTCTTATTTCAGCTCTCAGAATCTAAAGAATCATCTTTTTTGTAGTCTGTTAGTGCCACTTTTGAAGTATTTTTGTCTTTTGGTGGTGATTTCACTGTTTAAAATGACCCCTAAGTGTAGTCCTGATGTGCTGTCTAGTGTTTGTAAATGCAAGAAATCTGTGAGGTGCCTTATGGAGAAAATACATGTTCGACAAGTTTTATTCAGGCATGAGTTATAGTGCTGTTGGCTGAGAGTTCAATGTTAATGAATTAACAATGTATATTAAATAAGGTGTCTTTAAACAAAAGCACATGAAACAAGGTTATGTATTGACCAGTTTATGAAAAGGTTATGATCAGAAGCTCCCAGGTTCTTACCCCTAGGAGCATTTGTTCAGTATTCACTAATTCAGTGTTCATGGTGACTTTATAGAACATAACTAACTATTGTAGGAGAAACGAGAATTGCCTATATTTTCTCCCTTCTGTAGATTGTATTTTCACTTTCTTGATAGTGTCCTTTGATGCACAGAACATTTTCAGTTTTGGTGAAGTTCAGTTTATTATTATTATTGTTGTTGCTCATGCTTTTGATGTTGCTTAAGCCCCACATTGGGCATAAAGATTACCTAATAAGAAAAATTCCATTGCCAAATCCAAGGTCATGAAGATTTACTCCTACATTTTCTTCTAAGGGTTTTATGGTTACAGCTCTTGTATTTAGGTCATTAATCCATTTTTTTTAATGATTATTTTTGAGAGAGAGAGAGAGAGAGGGAGGGGCACTGGGAGAAGGGGAAGAGGATCCGAAAGGGGCTCTGTGCTGAAAGCAGAGAGCCTAATGTGGGGCTTGAACTCATGAACTATGAGATCATAACCTGAACCAAAATCGGCTAGTAACTGACCGAGCCACCCAATCACCCTGGTCATTAATCCATTTTGAGTAAATTTTTGTGTATGATGAGACAGAGGTTGAACTTCATTCTTTTGCATGTGGTAATCCAGTTATCCCAGCACCATCTGTTCAAACAACTATCCTTCCCTCATTGAATGGACTTAGCACCCTTGTCAAAAATCAGTTGGCTAGGGGCTCCTGGGTGGCTCAGTTGGTTAAGTACCTGACTCTTGATTTCAGCTCAGGTCATGATCTCCCAATTCATGGGATTGAGCCCTGTGTTAGGCTCTGCACTGACAGCACGGAGCCTGCTTGGGCTTCACTCCCTCCCTCTGCCCCTCCTCCACTCATTCTCTCTCTCCCTCTCTCTCTGAAAATAAACTTAAAAAAAACCAGTTGGCTGTATATGTGAAGGTTTATTTCTGGACTCTCACTTATATTCCCTTGGTCTGTATATCTATCCTTTTGCCCATGCCACACTATTTTGATTCTTTTAGATTTCCCGTAAGTTTTCAAATCAGGAGTATGAGTCCTTAACTTTCTTCTTTTTCAAGATTGTTTTGTCTCTTTGGGGCGCCTTGCAATTCCAAATGAATTTGAGGATTGGCTTTTCCATTTCTGAAAAAGTTATTGGAAGTTTGAATTATGAACTATGGAAGCAATTATGCTGAATCTTTAGATTGTTTTGGGTAGTGTTGACATCTTGACAATATTGTATATTCCTATCTATGAACATGAGATTCCTTTCCATTTATTTATGTCTTATTTAATTTCTTTCAGCAAGTTTTATACTTTTCAGTGTACAAGATATTCTTTTAGATGCCATTGTTATTGGAATTGCTTTTTAAAAAATTTTTTTAAATGTTTATTTACTTTGGAGAAAGACAGAAAGAGCACAAGCAGGGGAGGGCAGAGAGGGAGGGAAACACAGAATCTGAAGCAGGCTCCAGACTCTGAGCTGTCAGCACAGAGTCCAACACGGGGCTCAAACCCCCAAACCATGAATGAGATCATGACCTGAACCGAAGTCAGATGCTTAACTGAGCCACCCAGAGGCCCCTGGAATTGCTTCCTTAATTTGTTCTTCAGATTGTTTATTGCTGGTATATAGAAACAACTATTGTTTTTTAAGTTTTATTTATTTATTTTGAGAGAGAGTGGGGAAGAGAGAGCACAAGCAGGGGAAGGGCAGAGAGAGAGGGAGAGAGACAATCCCAAGCAGGCTCTGCACCAGCAGCACAGAGCCCGACACAGGGCTCAAACTCACAAACCATGAGATCGTGGCCTGGGCCGAAACCAAGAGTCAGACTGAGCCACCCAGGTGCCCCACAGAAACAACTAATTTTTGTTTGTTGATCTTGTAAACTGAAATTTTGCTGAATTCATTCATTAGCTCTAGTAGTTTTCTTGTGGAATCTTTAGGATTTTCTATATATGGGATCATGTCCTCCTTAAAGAGTTATAGTTTTACTCTCTTTCAATTTGGATGCCTAGTGTTCTCGTTCTCATCTAATTACTCTGGCTAGAACTTCTAATACTGTGTTGAATAACCTGGTGAGAGAGGGCATCCTTGTCTTGTTCCTGATCATAAAGCTTTCAGTCTTGCCATCAAATATTATCTGGGGGTTTTTCATGAATGTCTTTTTATCATGTTGAGGAAGTTGTAGTCTTAGTGTTCTGACAGGTTTTATCGTAAGAGGGTGTTGGATTTTGTCAAAGGTCTTTTCTGGCGTCAGTTGGGATGATTGTTTGGCTTTTTTCCCCTTCATTCTGTTAACATGATGTATTACGTTGATTAATTTTCTTATGTTGAACCACTCGTATTCCTAGGATAAATCCCACTTGGTTATAGTGGGAGGGCCCTGGGAGGGGCTTTCCTGACGAAGGAAATGGTGAGCTGAGACCTGGGAGGGGCAGGGAAGGTTGCAGCATGAAGGAAGGACTTGAGGGGAGAGGCGGGGAGGCCCATTCTGGAGAGGACCAGCCTGGTTGCAGAGCAGGATTCAATTGAAGCAATGAGGTAGGGGAGGGATAAAACCTTTAGAGGTGATGGATGTGTTCATCACCTCGAGTAGAGGGTAAGTTTCACAGAATATATACTTAGGTCGAAATTCATTTTAAATGTGTGCAGTTAATTGTCCAGTATACCTCAATGAAGTTGTAGAAACAAAAACACTAAAAAATAAATACATACATAAAAGAGTATGAGTTGGTTTGGTAACAAACTGTAGATGGTTTTGAATGCTTGAGTAAGGATGTGTAGTTAGTAAGGTGTCAGGCTTTTTCAAAGCACCTCCAACATCTCCATTGGGCCAGGAAGGAAAGTGGTAACCTCAGACATGCATCTTGGAGTGCTGGATAAAACTTTCTCTGGCTTCACAGAACGTCTGCATTTCTGGGTAATTCTGAAAACAATTTGAAAACAACCGGTCTCCTCATCTTTGGTTGAAACCTGTGGTCAAAGACAATATTTTGGTGTTCTGGACGGGAGTATCTCTGAGAGGTAGAAATAGAAATTGAGCAGGGCTCAAGACTGAGAGGGGTGTGGAGGTGTGTAATTTCTAAGTACAGTGAGAAAAGTCTTGTACTCTGGAAGCACCCCTGGGTCTGCAGGATGATGTATGCAAGAGGCTAGACCCTAGACCAGGGTTTCCAGACAAGACCAAAGCAAAGACCCCACACTGCCTGGCACAGTGACTGCAAATCCCACAGACTACACATATATGTCAAGTTTGCTCCCTGCCACCTCCCGGTCCCACAGCCACCCCTGAGCCACCAGCAGAGCACCAGAATCTTCAGCCTTCAGCTCTTTGAAACAGCGAGGGCTTCTCACTCTTTGGCCAGTAGGGTCTCTTGGCAGGTGACCTGGAATTGGACACATAGTGATGCTTCTGGGGGCTTGAATTGCCCAGGTTTCAGAGGTCATGTTGGAATGTGCACAAGCAGGGCAGAGAAAGCCATTCTGCAGAGACACACAAAGAAATGAAGAGTCCCCAAGCCTCCAGAACATGAGGCAGGCAGAGCCAGCCAGTGACAGATTCAGTTCTCCAGGTCTTTCTGAAACCCTGCTATTTTGGTTTCGGGAGATAGTTCAGAACACAGACTTTGATGTCAGATAAAGTTGATTTTTAATCCGGTTTCTTTTACTCAGTATCTGAGACTCTGGGCAAGTTACCTGTCAGGTCCTATTTCCTTGTCTACAAAAAATGGAAATAGTAATGTCTAATTCTGAGGGAGATATTTTGAGAGTTAATTACAAGGAAGTTAATAGAGTGTTCATAGCACAACCTAGTGCATAATAGATGCTCATAAATGTTGGCTCCTTCCCTCCCCCTCAGAAAGGACCTGACTATGTGACTTAGAACTGAGAAGTGGGCGCCTGGGTGGTTCAGTCAGTTAAGTGTCCGACTTCAGCTCAGGTCATGATCCCGAGGTTCCTGAGTTCGAGCCTCGCATCATCTGTGCTACCGGCACAGAACCCACTTCGGATCCTCTGTCTCCCTTTCTCTTCCCCAACTTGCTCTCTTTAAACAATTAAACAAATTTTAAAAAGAAAAAAAAAAGCAAGCTGAGAAATGCTTCTGTCTGCTCCTTCTGCTATTTCCCGTCCATTCAACAAGCATTGATTGAGCAGCCCTGGGCCAAACCCTGTCTGAGGGCCGAGTTTCCAAGAGTGAAAAAGACACCATCTCTAACCTCCAACAGTCCACAGCGTCATAAATGCCACAACGGATAAAAGCATGGAGGAATTACAGGAAAGAGGAAGGACGGCTGCCTGGAGTAAGTGATCTCTACCTTGCAGTGGGGAACTCAATCACGCCCTCAGTCAAAAATCAGATTTTTAGGGGCGCCTGGGTGGCGCAGTCGGTTAAGCGTCCGACATCAGCCAGGTCACGATCTCGCGGTCCGTGAGTTCGAGCCCTGCGTCGGGCTCTGGGCTGATGGCTCGGAGCCTGGAGCCTGTTTCCGATTCTGTGTCTCCCTCTCTCTCTGCCCCTCCCCCGTTCATGCTCTGTCTCTCTCTGTCCCAAAAATAAAAAAAAAAAAACGTTAAAAAAAATCAGATTTTTATAAATAAAAATCTATAAACACAGATTTTTATCGCAACCCACACAATCTTAAACTCTTGCAAAATTCCCTTTTACTCCCTAACAGTGCCTAACATCTGGCATTTCCTAAGTATGTAAATTGTATTCAATAGTTACAAAGTGCCCTTCTCTCTTCCTGGTTTACTCTCCTCTTTTTATTTATTTTTATTTTTTTCAAGTAGGCTCCACACCCAATGTGGGGCTTGAACGCACAACTCTGAGATCAAGAGTCACGTGCTTTACCCACTGAGCTAGTCATGTGCCCCTCTCCTCTTTTTAAAAATGACATTATCCAGGGGCACCTGGCTGGCTCTGTCAGTAGAACATGTGACTCGATCTCAGAGTTGTGAGTTCAAGCCCCACGTCGAGTGTAGAGGTCACTTTAAAAAATTAAATTAAAAAAATCTTTACGGGGTGCCTGGGTGGCTCAGTCCGTTGAGTGTCCAACTCTTGATTTAGGCTCAGGTCATGATCCCAGAGTTCTGGGATCAAGCCCACTTTGGACTGGGAATCATAAAGCCCCCTGCTTACGATTCTCTCTCTCTCTCTCCCTCTGCACATTCCCCTGTGCTCTCTCTTCTAAAAGATAAATAAATAAAAAAAATCCTCTCTATCAGTGAGGCAGTGGTTTAAAATTGGGGTCCAGATACTGAGTCCTCAATAGTGATAGGGGCCTTTGTGCTGTTTTCATTGTTAACAAAGGCCCGATGTTAATCATGTTTAACCTTTCACCAGGCCTTCTGCAGTCCCTCACTGCTACTTCTTTCCTTTCAACTAAAATCCTAACTCACAATGAGGCAATGCCAGTAGGCTCAGGCTGGGCAGAGGCTTGTATTGGCTGTTATATAGGAACTTGGATTCAAATTTTTAAAGGAAAACAAAGCAATTACTAATTAACGCAGTTTTATTGTGTGCACAAATCCTCCACAACTTTGAGGAAAAATAACTGAAAGGGTTCTTAGTGGTGAAAATGCTGGAATCCCCTGAGCTCAGAAATCTTGAGTTCAAAGGGCAAAGAACTCTCTCTTACTCATAAGCAGCAATTCTGTGGCTTCTTTACCATTGCAGCAGAAGATTTAGCTCAGGTGGTTGTTGGGCCAGGAGGAGGCGGGGGCAGGGTGGGGATGTGGGGGGTGTGAACTGGGGGCACAGAAACCAAGAGGATTGGATGTGCCAAAACTAAATAGCCTTTAAAAAGAAAAGGCTGAAAAAAATGATCTCTGCCTGCCTTTGCTTTGTTCTTACTTTGCTCCTGAAACAGGAATTTTGAATGAATGTGTATTACTCATTTGCTATCTGATAGGCACTTTACATGCATTATTTTAATCAATGCCCATTTGACAAATTGGGTCACACTGCTAGTGAATAACTGAACCAGGATCATGAGCGCAGAGAAATCTGGTGTATGAGGCTGTTTCAACACTATGCTGTATTGCTTATTCTGCTAGAACAGGACTTATTAACATTAGGACAAATACGCTTACCTTTTTTAGACTCTCCATTGCCTCTGGATGATGATATTATGGGTATCTTTTTTTCTGCTATTTTTCTATAATTTCCAAATTTTTCCTAATTAGTACTATAACATCTCTGATAAGAAAACATTTTCTTCTTCTTCTTCTTTTTTTTTTTAACAGCCCTTCTATGGATGAATACATCAGTAGCTAATGTCTGCAGCCTGTCCTGATAAAGCCTTCCACTCAAGGTTGTTGGATATATGGACTGACTCTAGATTTGAGGACTGATCAGCAGAGAGATGGATTTTGAAACCTTGGGGAGTGGATTAGGTTCCCCCAGGTTAAGTTTGTGGAATAGGAAATTGGGTTGAAGATAGAACCTTGTAAGACAAATGGTGGAAGAGGAACAGGTGAGTGGGGAGAAATAGGAAAACTTGCTGTGTAATATGTCACAGTAATACTGAGCTGTAGCATATTGGCCAGTATTTTGTCAGTAATTTTGATTTTCTAGTCTCAAGGAGTATCTTGAAAGTATAAGAACTCTAGTAAATGTTAGTTTTATACTTCTGGGATTTGGTGTTTTTTCTCCAGATAAAATTAATGGTCCTTGATCGAGCATCGAGTAAACTTCTGTCCTCCATTCTATAAATGCGTGAATTACTCTGGTCTTTGTTATTGGTGGTGTCCCTTTTCTGGAAACATGGGGACTAGAGGTTCCTTTCTGTCTTTCCCAGCTCTTAGCCACGTAAAAATTGATCCTAAGCAACTTCTCTCTAAGCCCCAACAGCTTCATTTGCAAAGTGGGAATCATTGCGCCTTTCGTAAGTTGTTAAGAGAGGATGTAAAGTGCAAAAACTGTGCTTAACACAGTGCCACAAATATCTTGAGTGGTGAAAAAAATACTACCTTTGAATTTTAAAAAGCTACCCTGGAGCCTGCTTTTTGATGCGTGCAGATGAGGATCTCTGTCCATCTCCTGAAACGGATAAGTCAAACACTCCGTTCCCGACTTCGGTCAGTTTGTGAGTCAGATAAAAATCCTAGTTCCACCGGGACTCCATGCCAGCAGCGGGCCAATTCCCGCTTTGGGCCCCTCCTCCTCCAGAGACTACAAGCCCCAGCATGCCGCTCTCTGGCCTCTGGCGGCTCCGCCCCTTCCGCATTGGCCCGCACGTGGGCGCCGCTCTAGACTCCTACTCCCGAAACCCGGCGGCTGGCGAGGGATGGAGACTGGGTGCTGGTTGCTGGGGGGCGAGTTCGAGGACTCGGTGTTCGAAGAGAGGCGGGAGCGGCGGCCTGGACTGCCGGCGTCCTATCGCGCCAAGCGCTGCGAGCCGCAGGTGAGAAGGCGGGGCCTGCTGGCCTCTGTCCGGTCCGCCGGCCTCGGCCTCCGCGGGTGCCAGGCGGGGAGCTCCTGGCAGCAGTAACGCCCTCCGCCTCGCCGGGCCTCCCCTCCCGCTGCGCTGCCCCTGTCCTCACGAGACCGGTGCGTTTCCCGAGCCCCACCGGTGGGCTCGGTCCGGCGGCCCCGCGCTGGCAGCGATTATCTCGTACCGGGCGTTTAGCGGGTCTCTCCAAAGGCTCGCTGATCTCACGTCGCCCCTTGCCCTGAAATCTTCAGGAACTCCGTGTGCCCACACTGATTCTGCAGCCGGGACCCTCAGAATCCCGTTCCCGCCCACTTTCCAAAACTGAACTCTTGGCCGCTCTGCAAACGGCGACGTCCCGCCCACCGGCCTGCCCATGGTCAGTGAATTCCTCCAGCCCGCGTCAGCCTCGCTCGCAGGGTCAAATCGCTCAATTATAGCCATTTCTTAGAGTGCACCTTGAATGCTGCCTCTTCCAGGAAGTCTTTTCTGATTTCCTCCTTCCAAGGAAATACGTTTGCCTTTGACTACTTTCCCCCTCCATTCAGTTTGTGTTACATCCCTTGTCAGGAGCGTCAAGCTCTTGGAGTGCTAAATGATCTCAGCAGAGTGGGTGCTTGACTTTGTGTCCTCTACAGTGCCTGGCAGTTTTTGTTCATAATAGCAACTCCGTGAATGTTTTGACTTCGTAGAATATTACTTTGTGTTACTCAATGGGTGTAAATCTCACCTCACGTATAAGAACTACTGTACTATTTATCAAAAACTTAACCTGTTCCCGGCACTGTGCTAGGTTCCTTTATATGTATTGTCTTCATTTTTCTTTGAAACCGTTGTAGAGATCTCAGGCGCTCAGTAATTACGGAAATATGTTTGTTTTATTTCACTTTCCTTTTCTCCTTATCTGTACATTCTTTCAGCGTTACCTGTAGTAGTTGATCGCAGTGTAGACTGAAAACAGGAACGGGCTTGGGAAGTCATAGTGGTGCAGCATCAAAAGCTACATACGGATAGTTATGAGATAGGATCCTGAATTCCAGCCTGGGCTTTACCACTTGCCTTTCAAGGTGTCGGTTCCTTTGTCATTTGGGGAAAATGTCATTTGCTGGCTCCCAGGGCTGTTGTGGAGTGAAGGGGGCGAGAGACCGGCAGGTGTGATGTGCTGTATGCTTAGAAAAGTCAAAACCAGGGGCGCCTGGGTGGCTCAGTCGGTTGAGCGTCCGACTTCGGCTCAGGTCACGATCTCGCGGTCCGTGAGTTAGAGCCCCGCGTCAGGCTCTGGGCTGATGGCTCGGAGCCTGGATCCTGCTTCCGATTCTGTGTCTCCCTCTCTCTCTGCCCCTCCCCCATTCATGCTCTGTCTCTCTCTGTCTCAAAAATAAATAAACGTAAAAAAAAAGAAGTTGAAAAAAAAAAAAAAAAGAAAAGTCAAAACCAAAAATCGCTGGTCTTTAGGACTTGTTTGGTACGTGATACTGCTCGTGAAGCCAGAAAGGCCTTCCTCAAGTCTTGTTGGTTTCTTTGGGTGTAACACCAGGAATTTGGGTTAGAGGATTTGTTGTCCCTGCTCAGGTTCGGTGTGGGACGGAGGTGGGACGGAGGTGGGCCGCATCCAGCGCTTCACCTCTTAGGGCCACCCTTGTTCACAGATCTCCCTTCCTTCCTCTCACCAGAAAAGGGTGTTTGAAGCCATCCCTGTTGTGAATTGTTGCGGGCCTGCAGGTTACGGGGGAGCATAAAGACAATCATTTGAAAGCCAGTTTTTGCGTGATCGTTTCCCAGTGGGATCATGAAAATTGGATGAAGGTTTGCAGTGAGGCAGTTGGGATTGGCGCTGTGACTGGAGAGCAGCAGAGCGCAGAGGAATTGTGGGTTCAGTACACGGACTGTTGTTGACTTTCGCAGCCCTCCGGGGACAACAGAAAAACAGCAGTTGCCAGCTTTCTTCGCTGTGATGGGTGAGGCTAAGGAGAGAAACGATTTTACTGAGATAATAGGAGGGCAGGGATACCCCGGGCAACTCTTTTAGAAATGGAACCAAGTGGGGCGCCTGGGTGGCGCAGTCGGTTAAGCGTCCGACTCCAGCCAGGTCACGATCTCGAGGTCCAGGAGTTTGAGCCCCGCGTCAGGCTCTGGGCTGATGGCTCAGAGCCTGGAGCCTGTTTCCGATTCTGTGTCTCCCTCTCTCTCTGCCCCTCCCCCGTTCATGCTCTGTCTCTCTCTGTCCCAAAAATAAATAAACGTTGAAAAAAAAAAATTTTTTTTAAAAAGAAATGGAACCAAGCAATTTGGACGTGATGGTAGAACCATCACAAATGCAGTTGGCGTTTTAATAGCACTTACCTGGGGATAGACTACATTCAGACTCGGTATGTTTTTCTGTGAGGAAAAGGGAGGTTGACTTACTGCCTTGGAGCTGGAAAAACTGGCATACAGACTGCTTTTTGTTACACCTGTTTTCTCATCTTCATGTTCTTGATTCACTAACCAAAAATTCCCAGTTCACTTTCCTTCCTCTCCGTAAGGTTTAAATCAGTAGAAAAGGGAATAAAATATGCCAGATGGGCATTTACTCAGACTTCCTTTCTACAGGTCTTTGGCATTTGATTGCATGGAAACCTACTTTCAGCCTTAATTTCTGTCTCTTTGGTTAGATTCTACCTTCTGCTTTTACAACATTTTCAAAATAAGTACTATAAAGATAATTCTTCTTCCCTATGTCCTTTCCATAAAGAGTTGTCAATACCTGTTCTGACCACTCTAAAAATGTCTCTACAGAGAAACATGTCAGCCTAAAGAAGCATTCAAGGGACACCTGGATGGCTCAGTCAACTTAAGCGTCTGACTCTTGATTTTGACTCAGGCCATGATCTCATGGTTTGTGAGTTCAAGCCTGGCGTAGGGCTCTGTGCTGACAGTGTGGAGCCAGCTTGGGATTCTCTCTCTTTCTCTCTCTCTATTTCTTTCTCTCAAAATAAGTAAATAAACTTAAAAAAACAACAACAACATTTGAACTGTCCTAATTAAAATGTAGCTTCCCAGGCACCATAACCCCACTTTGAAATGCTATAGATACAACCAAATAGGCCTGTGCTTCTTTTTCAGTTGAGAGGTTCCATGTGATGAGTACGTTTGTTACTTAATGATAAGTTTAATAAAAACTGAGCCATCACTAAAATCGTCGTTCTCGTCATAGGTTTTCCTGTGAGTCTCATCCTAAAAAAGGATCTTTTTTTGAGGTCTAATCAATAATATATGGGAAATTACTTCTACTTGAGTATGAGGTGGAAAAGTATCACTTAATTCTCTGTAATGTGCTATTTTCACAATTTCTAGTGGTTTTATGAAGAAACGGGGAGCAGTGATGAAGTTGAAGCTCTAACTCTGAAGAAATTCAAAGGGGACCTCGCCTACAGACGGCAAGAGTATCAGGTAGAATTGAACATATCTAAGGTTGCACTGCCTGAAATAGGTTCTTGTTCTATCAGTTATAGCATATCAGTTATGAGTGTGTTGTTTGTGAGGATGAATTTAGTCTTTTGTGGTAAGGGTCTGTAATCTCAGAATCCCAAATTTCTGTCCTTTTCTACATGGCTCTCTGCCATTTGTTTTGTTTCCTGTAACTACAATATAGGGATCTTCTTGGGATCCTTGCAGGTCTGTTTCCCCAGGCTGTGTGTCTCCTCATTCTGTGACCCTCTAGTGCAGATGCCTCATGGGGTCAGAGGAGCAAAGCACCCCAAAATGTGTAAGAAAAAGAAAGAACTAACAGGTCCCAGCTTGCTTTACATATAAAATCTCATTTCTTCTTCACAAGAGTCCCTTTGTTATTTTGCTGATGAGAAAAGGAAGGCTATATAGCAAGTTAGTGGCAGAACCAGGATTCAAACCCTGGTCTGTTTGGCCCCAGAATGCTTTCCAACCATACGGTGATATTTTCCATGGTAGTAGTGGTTATATTCTCCAGCCATCTCTTTTCTACTTCTTAGAAAATAGTACTGACAAATGCTCAAGCCCTCCTTAGTTCATTGTAGAGTCCATTATAATATTACCTTCTGCCAAGAAAAAAATCATCCCTATAACTAAATCCTTTTTTCTACTATAGTTTCACCTCTTTTTTCATCCCTTCTTTTCATTTCCTTTATTTAACAAATAATATGCAGAAAGCACTGCAGGAGTACTTGAGTATCTCTGAAAAACTGCCATCTACAAATTTTGCCATGAAAAGGGATGTCCAGGAAGGCCAGGCGCGGTGTCTGGTTCACCTGGGAAGGCACACAGAAGCCCTGGAGATCGCTGCAAACTTGGTAAGTGGTTTCATTGCTTATTTTCCATTTGTTGTCCGCGGATTGTTGAATAGTTTATTTTCTAAAAAACAAAACAAAAAACAACTTCTTGCTTGCAGCAAAATCTTTGGGTTTGGATAAGTAGATGAAAATTGTCAATGGTGTAAGAACTTTATGATGATGAACAGTTCAGAGCTCTAGACAATCACTTTCTTGTAATATTTTTTCTTCCTGTGTTAGGCTCAAAATTCTTCATTGCCTGAAAATCTCATTTGTAAAGGTTTTACTCTTGTTAGGAGTAAATATTCAGAGTAGAGGGATCATCAGTGACTTTTTTTCAGTTTTTTTTTTAGATTTTATTTCTCAAAATTTTTACAATGAACATGGATTACTTTTGTAAACAGGAAAAAAAGTTACCAAAAAAACCTAAATATAAACTGAGCCAAGCCTAACAGCCTTTTTTATTCTTTTTTTTTTTTTTTTTTTTTTGCAGCCTTTTAGAATCCCTTTTTAAGGGATAAAGAAAAGCAGTTATTTGCAGTTCTAGATTCTGCTTGTTTTTGTTTTCAGGTGATGGCATTTTTGGTTTACTTCTGTTTTGTGTGGGTGTGTAAATTTTATATGGGATTGGTCTAAGTTGACCAATCTTAGTTTATAGATGGCCAGTTTACCTCCTCAGAGGGAATTAATGAGGCACTAGGGCACTGATCTTGAACCCTGTGGATCAAGCCAAACAGAGGTCAGCCTAAAGTATGCACGAAATTGAGCTCGTCTCTTCCATGTCATTAACTAAGAGAAATCCCTAAATTTGCTTGCCGATGGGGTTCATTGCCTAGTACTTCAGCCTCTTGCGGTGAGAGGAAACCTTGAAAATTGTGTGTAGAATGTGGAAAACAGCTGTCTTGCTCTTCTGTTCTCCTAAGTGTGGGTTAATTCTGAAGCTGGAAGGTAAAATTACCTCGTTGAGGAAGTAGACGGCACAGTGAGCTTGGTGGAATTTAACAGTGTTCATTCTCAGTCTCCCGGGTCTACAAATTAACAACAGCTTTGGCCCTTTTAGTACTTTTTCTAGACATCAGTCACCCGTCCTTCATTCCTGTTCCGTGCTCTCCTGTCACCTCTCTCTTCCTGACATCTCCTGCACATTTCTGTTGTGCTTGTTGTCCCCGCCTAACCCACTGAAGGCAGTGGCGGTGGCTTTAGCGTCTGGGTTATTTTTGTGGTTCCCTCCAGCTTAGTTAGTCTGTTTCTGTGGCTCAGAGAAAGATCTTTTGCCAGTCAGCAGATGCAAGGTCTCCGGAGCTTGGGATGTTACCGGGCAGGGGAAAGGACCAGGCAGAAGACCTTCAGGTCTCCTGCCAGGACTTTGGGAACTATTCATCAGGCTTCTGGGCATCCTGTTGGGGAAGGAACCAGCAGTGCAGGCCAGGGGCCTTACCCTTCCTTTGGGTCTCTTCACATGATCTCAGTGGACCCTACCGATTCATATAGTTTCTCATTTCCTGGTACCTTGTATTTTATTTTTTAAATTTCTTCCCTATTTATAGACCCTTCTCTTTTGCTATTAACTCTGGTCTATTTCTGTTTGTGTCTTGGTGGCTGTTGTCCTTTCCTGTTCTGTAGGGGAACAGGCCAGAATACAGCATTGAACAAAGTAGACAGCTAGTCTTGGAGTGCCCATCAGGATATGAACATTTTATGCTCACAACTTTTTTTTTTTAATGTTTATTTATTTTTGAGAGAGAGAGAGAGAGAGAGAGAGAGAGAATGTCAGAGCGCAAGCTGGGGAGGGGCAGAGAGAAAGGGAGACACAGAGTCTGAAGTCAGGCTCCAGGCTCTGAGCTGTCAACACAGAGCCCGACACAGGGCTCAAACTCATGAACCATGAGATCATGACCTGAGCCGAAGTTGGATGCTTAAGCAACTGAGCCACCTAGGCGCCCTTCATGCTCACAACTTCTAATTCACTTCTCTTCTTAATGATTTTTGGACGGAATTTGTAATGGATTTTATTTATATTTTCTTATTTCTTATTTAAATAATTTAAACATTTTAGAATAGCTGATGTACTCATGTGATAAGCTGTGGTAAGGACATTGCTTTCTGATGGTAAATGACTCTTTTTAAAATTTATGCACTCTTGGGCACCTGGGTGGCTTAGTCAGTTAAGTGTCCAACTTCGGCTCAGGTCATGACCTCACAACTTGGAGTTCGAGTCTCATGTCAGGCTCTGTGCTGACAGTGCAGAGCTTGGAGCCTGCTTCCAATTCTGTGTCTCCCATTCTCTCTGCCCCTCCCCTGCTCATGCTATCTCTTTTTCAAAAATGACTAAACATTAAAAATAAATAAATAAATTTCTGCACTCTACAAACATGTATTTCAGTCCCACCCTGTGCCCGGCTCTAGGTTCAATGCTAAGGTGACAGATGGAGCATATAAATACCTTGTACATATACTGTTCACCAAGTAAACACATGTCTGCTCTTGGAAAGTACCCTTGAGGCACCTGGGTGGCTTAGTCAGTTAAACATCCAACTCTTGATCCAGCTCAGGTCTTGATCTCAGGGTCGTGAGCTCAAGCCTTGCATTGGGCTCCATGCTGGGCATGAAGTCTACTTTAGATAAATAGAAAGAGAGAGGGAAAGGGCCCTTTATTCTGTGACTTCTAGTGTGACTTGTAGCTCTGCTGCTTACTAGCTGGGTGACTTCAGGTAGGTTCTCTAACTTTTCTGTTGGGACTCAGTTGCCTCATCTATAAAATGGGGATAATAATGGAATCTATTTATTTAAAATTTTTTTTTGCAACGTTTATTTATTTTTGGGACAGAGAGAGACAGAGCATGAACGGGGGAGGGGCAGAGAGAGAGGGAGACACAAAATCGGAAACAGGCTCCAGGCTCTGAGCCATCAGCCCAGAGCCTGACTCGGGGCTCGAACTCACAGATCGTGAGATAGTGACCTGGCTGAAGTCGGACGCTTAACCGACTGCACCACCCAGGCACCCCTAATGGAATGTATTTTAAAGGATCATCATGTGGGGCGCCTGGGTGGCTCATTCAGTTGAGCATCCGACTTTGGCTCAGGTCATGATCTCGCGGTTTGTGAGTTCGGGCCCCGCGTTGGGCTCTGTGCTGACAGCTCGGAGCCTGGAGCCCGCTTCGGATTCTGTGTCTCCTTCTCTCTCTGCCTCTCTCCTGTTCATACTCTGCCTCTCTCTGTCTCTCAAAAATAAATAAATGTTAAAAAAAAAAAATTTAAAGGATCATCATGAGGATTAAATGACTAAAGCACTTAGAATAGTACCTGGTACATGTTAGGACTCAATAAATATTAACTGTCTTCATCATTATTGCATTTCAGAAGGAGTTGCATAATTCTGGAAAAATCACACAAAGTCATTTATTTTTATTTAATTAATTAATTAATTAATTTAAAGCAGGTTTCACGCCCAGGTGGGCCTGGGCAGCCCAGTCAAACATCCAACTCTTGATTTCGGCTGAGATCATGATCTCGCGGTTTGTGAGATCGAGCCCTGAGTCAGTCTCCATGCTGAGTGTGGAGCTTGCTTGGGATCCTCTCTTACTGTGTGTCTCTCTCTCTCTAAAAAAAAAAAAAAAAAATAGACTTTATACCCAGCTTGTATGGAGCCCAGTGTGGGGCTCAGGACCCTGAAATCAAGACCTGAGCTGACAGGGCACCTGAGTGGCTTAGTCAGTTAAGCGTCTGACTTCAGATCAGGTCACAATTTCATAGTTTGTGAGTTCAAGCCCCACATCGGGCTCTGTTCTGACAGCTCAGAGCCTGGAGTCTGCTTCGGATTCTGTGTCTCCCTCTCTCTTTGCCCCTCCCCTGCTCTCGCTCTCTCGTGTTCTCTCTCAAAAATAAATAAACATTTAAAAAAATAAATAAACATTTAAAAAAAAAAAAAAAGGACCTGAGTTGAGATGAAAAGTTGGACACTTAACCGACTGAGCCACGCAGGTACCCCCATACAGTCATTTAAATGGAATTTAATTTCCAGAGAGTTATTTACTACCTGTGCTATAAAAACTCTCCTATCAAAATCATGGTTTGTATGTAACAGCCTCTACCCCAACATACATTCTTTTTTTTTAAAAAAAAAATTTTTTTTTCAACGTTTTTTATTTATTTTTGGGACAGAGAGAGACAGAGCATGAACGGGGGAGGGGCAGAGAGAGAGGGAGACACAGAATCGGAAACAGGCTCCAGGCTCTGAGCCATCAGCCCAGAGCCTGACTCGGGGCTCGAACTCACGGACCGCGAGATCATGACCTGGCTGATTTAATGTTATTAAACAGCATAAAGCACTTAGACTACTTGTAGAAGAAAGGTAGCTTCTCTCAAAGTCTGTTGCTCTCCTTATACATAGAAGACATGAAGACGTATTACTTAGTTAAAACATCTGTTAGTTCCGAGGTGCTATGTTCTCTGTTAGGAATTCAGCATTGAACACTAAAACCTTTTGGGGGAGAAAAAAAGAGTCAAAACAAAAACCAGACTCTTAATTATAGAGAACAATCTGATAGTTATCAGAGGGGAGGGGTGGGTGATGGGTGAGATAGATGAAGGGGATTAAGGAATGCACTTGTGATGAGCACAGGGTGATGTACTCCTGAAACTAATACAACACTGTATGTTAACCAACTGGAATTAAAATAAAGCTTACAGTAAAAAAAGGCAAAGAAAATTGTAGAAGCTTCTGAAGGAAAAACTTTAGGAAAGAATTTTATGTGTGGTCAGGACTAAGGTTGAAATAGATGAGTTTTAAAAAGTAAAAAAAAAAAAATGGAACCTAATGTTTAGGAAGGACAGAATACTAAACAATGGTAATAAAACCAGATGTATTCTGTCATCGAGAAGGTGCAGTATCACTAAATACGTTGCATGGAGCTTTATTTTCTATATTCTCACATAATGTGTAAATATTTGGAATCCTCCCGAAGCTTTCCCTCTCTGGCCTGTTTCTTCAGTCTGCATACTGGGTAGTTTTACTTGTATTTCTTGCTCAGTGTAATTCTTTGCAGGAGCTTGATCCGGAGGCTAGTAGGACCAGGTTTTCTTTAGACTTAAAGTTAACTGAAAGGTAATTTTAGTCTGCCATCTGCTCTTTATAGACTTTAACTTAGAAAAAGAAGCC
This sequence comes from Lynx canadensis, assembly GCF_007474595.2. Classification (NCBI taxonomy): domain Eukaryota; kingdom Metazoa; phylum Chordata; class Mammalia; order Carnivora; family Felidae; genus Lynx; species Lynx canadensis. The sequence continues at coordinate 16,745,675 of NC_044320.2, forward strand.
TGTTTTCCCTAACCCACAGGGCTTTTGCCATATGGCAAGTTAGGCAAGAGGTGGTAACTCTGGTTAAAGAGACTTGAAAAGGATTTTCTGATCAGAAGGAAACCAAGCAACCCCTTCTGGCCAAAAATAATTGACCTTCGTAATAGTTACCAGGGACGGCATTTGGATTCAATTATGACGCATCATGAAGCACTGAGAGCTTCAGGGCTATCCTGTTTAAGATGTCTAAGCCAAGTCAGATTTGGAAATGGAATCCATTCGAATCCTCAAGGAAATTACCATTTGGAGTTTTAGAAAGCCTGGAATATTAAAATGGAACCATTAGCCCAGGGTACAAAAAAGTTGGCTTGGGTCTTTCAGCTACCTGGCTGAAGACAATAAAGATTACAATAAAACTGGAAGATCAACTGACATTTATGTTTTTGATGCTGAATTTTGTCAGGACATTGTCCTGGGAATTATGTTATGGTTATGACAAGAATGTTTGGGAATTTCTCATGGTTATTGGTAGGTAGTATATGTTTCTCTACGTTTACAACCTCAAACTTCGTTCTCTCTCCTTCTGTAGCTGCTGAAAGATAATTCTGATTTATAACATATGCACCTTGGGTTTTTAGGCATCTCCATTTTCACATGGAAAAGATTCTGCTGTTTCAAGTTTTTAACTTTGGGGGCACCTGGCTGGCTCAGTCAGTGGAGCTTGTGGTTCGGGCCTCACATGGGGTGTAGAGATTACTTAAAAATAGAATGTTAAAAAAATAATAAAGTTTTTAACTTTTTTTTTCTCCCTAGGAAAATAAAGCAACTAATACAGACCATTTAACCACTGTGCTCTACCTCCAATTTGCTATTTGTTCAAGTCTGCAGAACTTGGAGAAAACAATCCTCTGCCTACAGAAACTGATTTCTTTGCATCCTTTTGATCCTTGGAACTGGGGCAAATTGGCGGAGGCTTACCTGAGTCTGGGGCCAGCTCTGTCAACATTGTGTGCGTCATCTCAAAAACAGAACAGTTTTACCTCCAGTGACAAAACCATCAAATCCTCCTTTACACACTCAGGAAAAGACTGTCTTTTGTGTTTTCCTGAAACGTTGCCTGAGAGCCCTGTGTTTTCTGTGGAAGCAAGCAGCAGTAATAACCAGAAGAATGAGAAAGCTATGAAAAATATTCAGAATTGTGTGGCAGAAAAGAGAGAAGCAGTGTTGCTAGAGACTCAGATGAAAGCGTGTGCCTCCTTTATACGAACCAGGTAAAGGAAGAATAGATTAAACACCACATGGTACTAAGCCTAGAGTAAAGGTATTATTTTTTTAATTTTAAGCTTCAGAAAGTTCTAGGCGGGGCATTTGGTAGATTTTTGAGATTTTTTTCCTATAGTCTAGGTGAATCTTTTGAACTTGTCCTTTTAGTATGTAAGATTTAGATACAAACCTATATTTGCTCGAGAATATGATTTGTATCATTACTCAAGATAAAATGTTAAAGCTATAAAACAGTAAAATTAAGAAAAGAAAATTAAATGTATAAAACATTGACAAAGGGGAAGAGGTCTTTTAAACCAGGAATTTTTCACCGGTAGGTTCCACAGAAATCTGCAGACAAAAAAATCTGCTCTAGTGTTTGAATCACTATTAATAATATGAATAAACAATATTTAACTCATTCTACAGAGAATTCCCATGGTTTAGGTACTCTGAACACTTTAAATCCATAGTAATAAGAAAAAGAGAAAGGGGAGCATACACTTTACCAATTCTGTAATTTATGAGAGAAACAGATTTGCTGAAGTCTCAAACGGTGCCAAAAAACAGAGTGGTGTGGTTGTTGTTGTTATTTTTAACTCTGGAGAATTCAAGAAATACTGATTAACAGTGAGGCTTACTGAGAAGTGTATCTGTTTGGCAGATTTTAAACTTTATTCAGCAGATTTATGGTCTTGACTATGTTACTTTTAATTCAGAAGTGCATTGAATGGCAGTGGTGTGCCAGGCACCTGCCTGAGTCTGGGCTCATAAAGATTGTTAAAGAAAGAGGCCCTTTCTTTCCACCACTCGCTGTGTGCTGTGCTGAGGGAAACACTGTATCGTCAGTGACAGGTGGCACAGGCGCTGACGGGGTGTCAGTAGTGTGAGCAGAACCTTGCGGGCCGGTGACGGGAGCGGTTCGGTGTAGCAGGAAGAAGGAAGCCTTTGCAGGGGCAGTGACGCCTCTGCTGAATGTTTCTGGGCACCTCGGTCAGCTGTACAGAGAAATGGGTACCACGTGGTTCGCATACGCCGTTTCCCGTCCGTGCGCACCACTGCCCAGGGTGGGTATTGGATTCCCACCCTGGAGACTAGGAGACTAACGTAGAATTCTGCCCAGAGTGGCACAGCTATGAAGTGCTGCCGTGACCTTGACCCAGGCCTCTGACCCCAGAGCTTGTGTTCTTTCCAGGGTATCTTGCCGACTCCGTGCAATATTCCCCAGCTGAGAAGAGGCACGCTGGGTAAAGAGAAAGAAAGGGGGGTCCATGGGGTGGAAGCACTGTGTGGCACAGTGTGGTCACGCGGTCTGCTGCGGTGACAGAGCATTGATGGTGGAGCCAGAGAGGCAGGCTGGAGACCGCGAGCCCGGGATGGCATAGTGAGGAGGGGGAGGAGGAGGAGGAGGAGGAGGAGGGGTTTTGGGGGCAGAGCTCATTGTAAGGACCTAATAAATTGTTACTGAGTGAACGAATCTGGACTCCTCTACTTGTTAGCTGTCTGACCTTGCACAAATTAAACTCTCGAACCTCCGGTTTCTTCATCTTCACCTTCGTGGAGAAATGGGGAAATGCCTTCTTCGTTGTGAGAAGTGAGTGTCTGAAGGACTTGGTATAGTGCACACTGTGTGGTGAGCATTTGGTAAAGGCTGTACTTCTACTGGCATAAGATGTTAAATGTCATCTTAAAGAATTTGGTTCTTAAGCTGAAGGCCTGAGTAGTATTTGAAAGTTTTAAATGTCCCAAGTGGTGTGACAAGAGCTGTGATTTCAAGAGCGAATCTGGTGGCTGGAGGATGTATTAGAAGAAGGAGTTGGGATCCTGGGATGCCATGAAGGAGCTGTGGCGTCATCAGTGGGTGGCAGTGAGGACCTGACCTGGGACAGTACAGTGGTAAGAAGAGGAAATGAGCATCACTGCAGGAAGGAATAGACAGGACTTGGGGACCAGCTGAGGCTGTGGGAAAGACAGGGAGGGAAGAGGGGAGCGGAGGAGTCCAAGACGAGTCAAGACTCTACCTTGGGTAGATGGGTAGGTGGTGGCACCTTCTGCTGAGACATAACACACAGGAGGAAGAGCAGAGCAGACTGAGGGTGGAATTAAGATTTTGGTTTAATGTGCTGAGATTCAGGTGCCCGTAGGACACCCAACTGGAGCTTTTCGCCAGGAGGAGTTGAGCTCAGAAGAAGGGAGCTAGAGATGAAGGAGATTAGCAACCGGATGATGGTGAGGAGTCAGGTCTGAATGCCTCTAAGGAGATTTGACACTGAGGAGGTCATTTGTGGCCTTTGAGAAGGCAGCTTCAGTAGTGATGGGTGACAAGGCAGATGGCAGGGGGCTAAACAAACATGACACGAAGGAGCGAACGTAAGTTGTGTTTTCGAGTACTTTCAGGCGCAAGAGGGAGAAAGCAAGTACATAAGAGATCAAAGGAGTCACAAACGTCCATGCTTCCAGAGGCCAGTAAGCAGGTTTGAGTGAGTCAGGGGAATGTCGGTCAAGGCATGCTCTTTACCACACTCTCCAGTGACCTCCTGCTGCACCTACGTAAATGCTGTGGTGCTTTCCACGGGCTGCGAAATGTTATGGAATTGGCCTTGCCTTTCTTCTCCTCATTCACTAGTTTTCTTCTCTCTGGTCTAGCCACGGTGATCTCCAAGGTTTTCAAACATGTCAAGCTAATGCATGTGTCAGGGCTCCTTCCCCCAGATATTCTTGTGGCTGGCTCATTATTTGGGTCTTAGCTTGAGTGGTAACTCAGAAAAGCCTTCCTTCACTGCCTAAAATCGTCTTATTTATTTGTGATCTCTCGTCTTCCATTCCATGGAACGGGCACCTGTCCGTCTGTTGTGCTCACCAATTTCTCCTAATGCTTAGAGTAGTGAGCGGTCCATTCTTTAAGACATGAAATGAACAAACAGGAGAGCTGAATGCTTCTGGGAATAGCAGTAGGGACCAGTCAGGCTTGAGGGGAACTGGAAAAATCTACACATTCAATATTTAAAAAAAACAATGAAGCGGGGCGCCTGGGTGGCTCAGTGGAGCCTGGCTCTTGATTTTGGCTCAGGTCATGATCTCTCAGTTCGTGAGATCAGGCTCTGCTTTAGGCTCTGTGCTGACAGTGTAGAACCTGCTTGGGATTCTGTCTCTTTCTCTCTCTCTCTTTGTCTCTCTCTGCTCCTCCCCTGCTTGTGCTCTCTTTCTCTCAAAATAAGTAATAAACATAAAAGCAATTTTTTAAAGAAGAGGAGATATGTTGTCTAAAAAAATTTAAATAAATAAATAATAAAAAACAATGAAGAGAAGGGGCCACGTGAGAGGACAGGAGGGAGGAGGAAAGAGAAGACCAGGTTATGATCATGATGGGAAAGTTAGCAGTGAGACAGTTGCAAAGTGGTCACCAGAGGCTCATCAGAGATTTGACCCTGCTTTGGGTAATTGAAGTACACTGGAGAATCTAATTAGTCCTTGAGGTCAAGTTGCTGTGGGTTCTGGGAGATTGAAGGGTCACAGAACACTGACTTCAAAGGAACACATCCCAGCACTTTGTGGGGAGGAGCCTTTGATTGGGAAGCTTGTCCTTTTCACTCCAAATTGTTTGTGCTTTCAATCACTTGACTCCTACAGGAAGCCCTTTGAGGTTTTGCTTTCTAAAGATTTCTTTGAGAAGCTTTAGTCTGTGAATTTTAGAAAAGATGACTCTCCAAGGCAGTTTGCTCAAGTAAGAAGCTTTAGGGATTCAAATGAAGGCGAGTGCATTCCAAGCCTGGTAGGACTCCCATCCAGCAGCATGCCTGTGCTCCCTGGGAACATTCCCTCACTGCTTTCCCTTACCTGTGCCCACACGTTGGGACTTCTGTTTTTCAGGCTTTTGCTTCAGCTCACCCAGTCTCAGCAAACCTCGTTTGCTTTGGAGAGGAATTTAAGGACTCAGCAGGAAATTGCAGATAAAATGAAAGAGTTCGGCTTCAAAGAAGACACTTTGCTGTTGATAGCTGAGGTGAGTGTTCGCATAAACCCCTAGGGCTTTATGTGAACCGAGGCATCAGAGGTATTTTTCCTGGCTCTGGTACCGTTTTTCAAAAAAACAGCCAAATCTCATCTACTAAAAGGACCCTTTCTCCCTGCTTTACATGCCGTTTGATCACTTAATCCCCGAAAGCGGCCTCTTCGTCATCTTTCTCCTGCAGCATGCTAGAAGCAAGGGCTCAGTTTCATTTTCTTGTTGGTGCTTGTTAGTACATGCCTGCCTGAACACCATAAATGCCCCCAAATTGTTTTTTGAGTGCTGTTTAAACGAATGAATATTGACATTCTTGCAGCATTTCTGCGCATTTTTACCTCCGTTTGTTCTCCTGACACTCTTAACGGCTTATGGGACAGGTGGAGCTGGGAGTGACACCTGTTGGGACAGGTTGGGACCTGCCTAAGGCCAGATTTTAAGCGGCAGAGCTAGACTGAAACCCATCCGGCTACAGGTCCATTTTCTTTCTGCTCCACCTTCCTACTACCTCGATGGTTGAGAAATTCAAATGTCAGGGTTGTTTTTTTTTTTTTTAACCTTCATTAGCTTTTTAAAAATATGATGTTGAAATTTCTTAAGATAGAATTTGGAGATTATCTGTGTTTGTATTCAAGTTATTCACACTAGTTCCCTTTAGTATGAAATTGAAATTGACAGTTCAGGTACGTATCCCATGAAAGACCTTCTATCCATATCCATCCTAATGTCTTTCTTTCAAGAAACACTTACTGCATATCTAGATTGCCAGGCTCCCTCCTTCTCCAAGCTAAGCCCCCACTTGGACCCTGTTTTCCCTCTGGTGGGACCACGCCCCTCCATCTGTTCTCTCTGAGCCTTTTTCAACCTTTCCCCTTCCATGGGCCCTTTTCCTTGAGTCCACAGATGTGTGCAGACAGCCTGTCCCTCCTAAGTTTACTGTAGCCTTTCCTTGCTCTTTGTTTTCCTTCATCTTTCTGGGGTATTTATACCTACTGACCACTCACTTTTTGTTCCCTCTTCTCTTTACTTCCAGAGGCCACACCAGTCTGGTTTTCTCCTGAATTCTTGATATTCCTCTGCCTCTTGGGACTTCTGGTTTCCTTTGTGTCTTAAGTAACAACATTCTCTGAGGTTCCACTTAGGTTCTCTTTCCTCTCTGCCTGTCTCCCACAGAAGTCCTAACCCCACTCACGGTTTTAGCTGTCGCCTCCTGGTTGATTACCCTCCACTCTGTCCCTGGTCCCATCTTAAACACTCAGACTAGTTACCTACTGAGTATTAATCTGAAATTGCTGATATCCTCCTGTCATTTCAAGTACAAAGTGTCTAAAGTGGAGCTGCTCATCAAAACACTTTCCAGTCAGTCTTCTGTCAGTACCAAGCAGAGAGGAGTTGGAGAGAACCATGTCTGCGTTCTAGACTTCATTCTTTTCATCAGTCCTGTCTGTCATTCTTCTTTTACCCAGACCTGGGACCTCACCAGCTGTGGGCCTCGTCTTCTCCAGTCTCATCTCTAGGGGGCACTCAGCCCACCCTTCCTTCAGGTCACCTTTCATTTCTCTGGCACCGCCAGCACCCTCATCCTTGTCACCTCATGCTTGGCTCGCAGTGACCTCCTGGTTCATCCCTCCTCGCTTCTTTGCTTTCTCCCCTCAGATCTGTCTTAAACGTTGCTGCCACCAGGTTTATCTCACAGCATTGCTTCGAACGTGTTACCAGATGCCCCAAAACTAAAGTTGTCTCCACCATCACCTCAGAGGTCAGGTCTAATTTAGGCACCTTCCAGAGAGTAGCCCCAAACTTAGGATCTAGTAATTCCTTACGCAGATCTCGTACATCCTTTAGACTGATCTGCACATCTAACAAACTTGTCATGGGTGTTCTCATCTCCACCAATTTACTATATTCCCATCCTCAAAGACCCCACCGAAGTCCCGCATCCTCTAGGAAGCTTTCCCTGAATGTCCCTGTCTGTGGCAATGGCTCCCTCTGAGCTCAGGTAGAGTGAATCCTTGAATAGATAGCTCTTTGCCCCCCTCCCCCCCAAAAAAACCAAACAAGAATATATCTTATCTTTTCAACTAGGTTTTAGATTTCCTTATAAGGAAAAATATAAGGCATCTTTACAAGATGTCTTAAACATCTTCATATTCTTTGCGGTGCTTGATGTATCTGTGGACTGAGTGGAATGGTCGTTCTCCATCTGCACAACGCATATGAAGTATCTGTGGAGCTTTTTAAAAAAGACAAGTGTCTGGGCTCTCATTGGGATTATAATGTACATTTCACTATGTGCCTTTTAATTTTACTTTGTGACATGAGTAGGATCCTGTGTCCTTAAATGTCCTTTCATTTCATACTTTTTTCTCCTTTTTAGAGTTGTTTTATTTGAATTAGGATCCATATAAGGTCCACAGACTGTATTTGGTCTTCTGTCTCTTATGTCTCTTTCGTTCTGTAGTAGCTCCCCTTCTCTGCTTTTTTAAGATAAAAAAAATATACGTGACCTAAAATTTACCATCTTAATCATTGTTTAGTATACAATTCAGTACTTACATGCACAGTGTTGTGCAACCATCACCACTATTTCCAAAACTTTTTCGTCATTCCAAAGAGAAATTCTGTAACCATTGAGCAGGAATTCCCATTCCCCCTCCCTTCGACAGCTGGTGACCTCTAATCTACTTTCTGTGTCTATGATTTGCCTGTTCTAGATGTTTCAAATAGTGGAATCATATAATATTTGCCCTTTTATATCTGGCTTATTTCACTTAACATAATGTTTTCAAGGTTCATCCATTCGTAGCAGGTGTCAGAACTTCATTCCTTTTTGTGGCTGAATCATACTCCATTGTGTGCACATATGTGCCATGTTTTGTTTATCCGTTCAGCTGTTGATGGGCATTTGCATCATTTCCACCTTTTGGCTCTTGTGAATAATACTGCCATGAACATTGGCATACAAGTATCTGTTTGAGTTCCTGACTTAAAATCTTTTGGATATATACCTAGGAGTGGAATTTGCTAAGTCATGTGGTGATTCTGTGTTTAACTTTTTGAGGAACTGCCAAACTGTACTTTTCACTTTATATTCTGTTATTTTTACCTAACATTGTGACATAATCATGACCCCGTGTCTGTAAATACTGTTTGAGTATGTACTTTTTGATGGCCGGATAGTAGTCTAACTAGCTTTTGATGAGCTATCATTTATTTAAGTCCTCTATATTGAGCATTTTTAACAAATATCAAGTACCTATTTTAATAAGTCTTAGCAAAATAAATCATTGTATGTATTTGTCCCTTTTAGAATAGATTACTGGAAACAGAATCACTAGGCTAAAGTATAGTTTAAAGACTTGAAGCTCATTTCCAAATTGTGATTCAGAAAGGTTAGTTCACTTTATATATCCTGTATGAGAATACTGATTTCCCTTCTCCAGTCCTAGATACTAGGTTGCACCATGTGAGATTGTCAGTAGTTGATCCTTTATACCTCTAAAGACAATTCTGTAGCATTTATTACTTTTTGAAATTTTCAATTTGGTAAAAATGGCATGTTTTAGTATTACTTGTTTGATTACTATTTTTTTGTTTTTAACGTTTTATTTATTTTTGAGAGAGAAACCGAGCATGAGCCGGGGAAGGGCAGAGGGAGAGGGAGACACAGAATCTGAAGCAGGCTCCAGGCTCTGAGCTGTTAGCACAGAGCCCGATGCGGGGCTTGAACCCATGATCCATGAGATCATGACCTGAGCCGAAGTCGATGTTTAACCGACTGAGCCACCAGGTGCCCCTCTTGTTTGATTACTATTAAGATAAACAGTTTTTCATATGTTTCATATGTTTGGCCATTTCTATTTTGTGAAATACCAGTCATGCTTTTTCTTCATTATTCTACTTCTGTGTTTCTGTTTTTCTTACTAATTTTTAAGAGCTCGCTCTCTATCCTAGGCTTACTACATTTTATATGTTGCAGTATTTTCTTTTCTTTTTTAGTGTTTATTTATTTATTTTGAGAGAGAGCGTATGAGTAGGGGAGGGACAGAGAGGGAGAGAGAATCCCAAGCAGGCTCTGCACAAACCCCAAAGCAGGGCTTGGTCCCATGAATCATGAGATCACAACCTGAGCTGAAATCAAGAGTCAGATGCTTAACTGACTGAGCCACCCAGGTGCCCCTTTTGCAGTATTTTCTGAAGTGTATGATGTTTTTCTGGTATATAGAAGTTTAAATTTTTTTATATGGTCAAATATTTTTAAAAAAATTTTTTTTAACGTTTATTTATTTTTGAGACAGAGAGAGACAGAGCATGAATGGGGGAGGGGCAGAGAGGGAGACACAGAATCGGAAGCAGGCTCCAGGCTCTGAGCCATCAGCCCAGGGGCTCGAACTCACGGACCACGAGATCGTGACCTGAGCTGAAGTCGGACGCTTAACCGACTGAGCCACCCAGGCGCCCCTGGTCAAATATTTTTGCAGATATTTTGAACCTGTGAATGATGTACCTGCTAATCCCTTTTTTTTTGGAATATTGCACATTTGGGTATTACTATTATTCAAATCTCTTTTTTTTTAATTAAAAAAAAAAAGATGTTTGGTGTTATATCCCAGATTTTAAAGTTCTACGTTTCGTTGAGTCCAAGAAGTCACCAATTGTAAGCCACATTGTTGACGGGTCACCAAAAGAAAAGCAAGATGCCGCTTATACTATGACACACCTGTGTTTTAAGATACCTCTTGATGTCAGAAACGTTAAAATACAAAAACAGAAATTGTCTTAGAATGAATGAAAATATCATGCTTTAATAAATGTGGACAGTTGCCTGGTTAAACTGTTCATCTCATTAGCTCTTGCCTCAAATAATAAGTAGCCCTTGAAGATTTAAAGCCAGAGGAAACGATTCTTTGAATGTGCTTCTAATCCATTGTAATTTGCGTTATTCATCAACACACTGGGTCTCAGGGTTTACAGGAAACTTAGTCATCATCTAGTCCAAATCCCAAGTGACTTAAATTCCTTCTGTAGCATCCCTGCCAGGTGGCTCCCCAGCCTGTTATGCCACTGGTATGAAATGTATTGGGACATAGTTTTAGTTCACTGTCCTTACTGAAGATGGGCTGATCACTTAGTGGGTTCAGGTGCCGGCTTTCCACAACTTTTGCTTGTCTTACCGGAGAAGCGAACACCAGATCTGGGCCTGACTCTGACCAGTAGGGAGCAGTATTGTGCCTTCAGAGGGCATGTGCAGCAATTCCAGAGGGTTGAGTCTTTCTGGGTCAGGAAAGGGTAGGCCCAGCTGCTTGCTACTTGACTGTTCACAGTCTTTGACTTTTTTGGACAACTTCTAAGAGGAAGAGTCTGTGCCCTCACCCCACCCCCAGCAGCTGTATTCTGCCCCAGCTCTGTTTTCTGGTTATTTTACAGTGAGGGAGAAGGACTTGCAGATGCGGTCTTGCCAACAGAAGATGCTCTTTGATTTAAGAAGGTTGACCGGGCGCTCTCTCTAGGCTGATAGCTGCCACATCAGTAGTTCAGTGATTTGTTCACCCGGGAAGACAAGAGGAGAAATACAGGGTATTTTACACATGTGGTCCTTGGATCACTACTTCTAAACAAACAGCTTTTCAATATGTTGGAATTGTTGGAATTGTCCCCTGGCTGCTAAAGTATCCTGCTTTTTTTGGTATGAAATCCTTTACTCTTGACGAATAGCATAGTCTTCCATTCTGCGCACGCTGCTCCTTTTATTGGGACAGGTTTTTGTTTTTTTTTTCCCTCCTGCTACAGGTTATGGGAGAAGATATCGTCCCAGAAAAAATAAAAGATGAGGTTCACACAGAGGTGAAGTGTGTTGGCCCTACAGCCCTGACTGCCTTGGTGATTGCATCTTCGAAAGAATTTGAAGACAAATGGTTCAGAAAGATCAAAGACCACTTCTGTCCCTTTGAAAATCAGTTCCATACAGAGATACAAATCTTGGTTTAGTGGTCCCTTTAAAAAAAAAAATCCTGTACTGTTTTAATTGTTCTTGTTTATTTCAGATAGAATGCACTGCCATTCATTGAATATAATGGATTTGAAATAATTATTTGTTTTATAAAAACAGCTTCTCTTCAGATTATTTCTTCTGTGTTCAGTTTCTTGATTTTTTGTTTTCTTTGTAGATTTTTGCCATTCACTTATCTTAGACCTACTACCCCTTTAGAAGATATCTGTTGGAAGTGTATAAAAGAGCCTTTTAGGTATTACAGTCTTTTAAAAACAGGAACTGTGTTATAATCAGCAGTAAAAGTGGCCACATTGTTTAGGTAAATTCAGGAAAGAACAAGAATGTTGAGATGTAGCAGTAAACCGTTTCTAAGAAGGGTGTGTCAAGATCTGCGATTTTGCGTGTGGGCCTAAACAAAAGAGTACACATGGGGTGGGCTGTATTACAGGGGAAGAGCCCTGAGCTGAGGAAACACAGGTCTTCTCTAACAGGCAGTAGTCAGCATGCTTGCCTCCCGCTCCAGAGGACGATACGGTCTCTTTTGTAAGGCTGTTTGCTTTGCAGACATCATTGAAAAGATGGTCTGGAATGAAGGGCATTTGGTGCCTTGCTCATGAGATGGCACAGAATCACGAGGCCCACAGAGCACCGTCTCGCAGGGTGATGGTCCTGTCCTTCCAGCCACACGGATTACAGTCACAGTCTCTAACATCTTCGATACATCTTACCCGAATCATCTGAGATACAAGAGCTCCCTTATGAGGAGTGGAATTTAATAGGAAACCAAAACATCATCAAATGTTGTCCCGCACAACTTTTTATTCTCAGCAGAGGGAAAAGAATCCCAGCCCTGGGTCAAGAGGTGGAGTCATCAGGATTTCCCTTCCACCTGCTGCTTCTCCCCTTTCCAGGCCCCTTTCCAAAACAGACAAACATCTCATTGTGTTTCTATTTTGGCTGCTCTTTTAGTAGGTACAATAGCCTGACTAGCAACTGCAAGTGGTCATTTTTCTCTAGTGTGAGACCAAAGATTGGTATGATTAGTAGACATTTCGATTTTTAGGAACCATTAGAAAGTATGGAAACCTCTCAGCAGCTCCCCACTGGCCTCCATCTATTCGTGGAGTCATGAACCATCACTGTGTTATGTGTTACGTGACAATCATGCTAAGGTTGCCGTGGAGACCCTGGCTTTCAGGGAGTTAGCGGTCTAGCTGTGACCGGCCCTCCGGATAGAGCCCAAGCTGAGCTGTGGTTTGGCAAACCCTTCATCATAGTCTTTGGCTCCCAGGCTCCCTCCTTCCTTGCTCCCCAGCTGTGCCTTAGCTTTCGCCTTTAGGCCTTCACGCTGGCAGTTTGGTCTGGTACCCCTCCACACCCCCCATCATGGGGCTACTTCTGTTCACCTTTCAGGTCTCCACCTCCTTACAGCTTCCCAGGACTCTTGACCGCCAGGTGGCTGTAGGTTTCCCTCTTTCCTGCTCCTTTACTGTTTCACTCCCATACTGATTCTTCCTGCTCTGTTGTCACGATAGACTTCAGGACTGTCTTTTTTACATTGATATCCTCAGGGCAGAATACCCGGCATTTCATTAAATATTGGTTGAATTTCTGAATTAACTGGAGAGCATCTTACTTTGTTTGCACCCCAAAGATCCAGCACAGTGCTGAGGCCGTCAGAGCACCCTGCCTGTTTCTCTCAATGGAGCTAAACGCCTTCCTCCTGTTAGTCTGGGCCTCCTAGAGATGCCCTTTTCGGGGCGCCTGAGTGGTTCAGTCAGTTAAGCGTCTGACTCTTGATTTCGGCTCAGGTCCTGATCTCATGGCTCATGGGATCTGTGCTGACAACATGAAACCTACTTGGGATTCTCTCTCCCTCTGTGCCCCTCCCCCTCCCTCAAATAAACTTCTTTTTTTTATTGCCCTCTTCCCTGCCTGGCTTGGCTTCCTGTTTCCATCCTAGTGTCCTTCTAACTCTGTCCATGCTGTTAGCTTTCAGCCCTCTGGCTGTCCTCCCAGATCCACTGTCTGTGCTGTTCTGAACTGCCTGAGTGGTCTTCGTGAATCCGCCCACATTCTCACTCCTGCCTCACCTCACGTGCCCGGCAGCAACATGGTGATGTGTGTGAGAAGCCAGCTTCCCGCACTATGATGCTTGGCTGTAATACAGGGCAGGAAAGGGCAATACCGGCCACCTCAGAGTTTCATCACGCCCCAGTCATCTTGATCATTTCCAGCACAGATGGTGAAGGGTAGGGTTAACTGAGCAACGATTGTGCTAAAGAAAAATCTCAGGCCTGCCTATTTAGACACCCCACCCTCTTGTCAGTGAATGAATCACTCGGAAGGTGAGCAAATGTGAACCACAGAGGTGACTGCACTCCAGGTGGGTGGGGTGGGACCCAATGGTGATTCTTGTCTCCTGTGATTCCCAAAAGGCCTGTCTTCAACATTTTCTCCCAAGGGGGGGGTTTATACCTGGTATTCGAGCTGGTGAGAGTCCTTTATCCTTGACACTCTTAACACCTCTGCAGTCTTCATACAGAGCCAAAGGATCTTATAAAGATTGTTTTCAGTCATCCAGTGATTTCCCAACTGCTTCACAAAGCCCGTGTGTGAGGCTCTGTGTGGTCTGGCCTGGCCCACTTCGCCCTGGCTCACTGGTTTTTCTCATGTCCTTGGACTCTTCAAGCATCTTCGCACCCAAGCCCTATGTCATCCAGTTATCTCCACTTGGAACATTCTTCCCTGCAATCTCGTAACCCTGCCATAAGCTTCCCCTTCCTACAGATCTCAGCTCGGGTCCTTCTCTGGCCAGATGGTCCCGATCCCAGACTTGCTCAGGTTCCTTTAAACGTCATGGTACCTGTGCTTTCCCCCCGCAGAGTGTTTAATAGGATTATAATTGAATTTTTGTTGTCTGAAACTTTGCTGGGTCATAAGCTCTAGCACTGTGTCTCTGGTTTGCCCATTTATGGCAGAGCCCAGCTTACCGGACACCGTGACTTCTGCCCATTGCTGCCTCGCTGGAGGCCCAGGCCTTGCAGAGGCCACCAAAGGCCTGGGGAGCCAGAAGCCCGTGTGGCCCATTCCCACTGAGATCCACTGTCAGCGCCACAGGCCCCCTGCCTGCCAGCACGGTACTGCATTTCAACAAAGATGTGCCTCATGTTAGAAAATCTTGGGTAGAAATGTCTATGAAACAAACGCAAGGCCGCTATTTACAAAAACAGATTGTTTTAAATTGCAGTTTTCTAATACTTCTGCAATTTCATCTGTAAAAGTAGTTTATACACTGATTTCCAAGGTCTTAATCACAAAAACAATACACAAACAAGCACAAACCAAGGAGGATTGTACAAAACCACCAAAGCTTGTGAAACAAGTCCTGATGAGGGGCAGACGAGGCCTGGCTCCAATCTAATCTGAGTGTGTCCACCGGGAGGCATTGGTAAAGAGGTCAGGAAAAACAGAGGGCAGGCGTTTGTCTATTTGGGGCTCACACTTGTCCTTTTCTCCCTCCTTGGCAGAGTGGCTTCATCACCTAAAGCTTCAGTGTTGTGTCTGCTCAGCCCTTGAGCTAACAACCACCCCGCCCCCTGTCTCTGGGAAGTGCCCTCTCACCCACACCGGTGGCAGCCATATTTATACTCAATGACCCTAACTAATTGGAGAGAGGAAGGAGGGTTTACCTGATTGAAGCTGGACCAATCAGACTCTCAAGAGATTTAGAAATGAAAGATTCTTCTCCTGCGTCTGAAACCAGTAAGGGCAAAACCTGGGGCTGGTTTTGTTCTTCCAAGTGGACTGAGGAGCAGAGAGCAAGTCTACAGAGAAAAGGAGGAAAATGAAGGAGATGCCCAACTATTTCCTCATTGCAAACCCTTCCTGTTCTCTAGCCCTAGCCACATTCTTGGCCAAGGTCTCCATGAAACACCTGGAGTGTGGTAGGCAGAATAATGGCTCCCCAAAGATATACACGCCTTAAATCCCGGAAACTGTGAATACGTTAGGTTACGTGGCAAAGGGGAATTAAGGTTGCTAATCAGCTGACTTTAAAATAGGGAGAATATCCTGGATTATCCAGGTGGACCCAGTGTAATCACTGGAATGTTTCCAAATGGAAGACGGAGTATATTAGGGCTCTCCAGAGAAGCAGAACTAACAGGAGATAGGTAGGTAGGTAGATAGATAGATAGATAGATAGATAGATAGATAGATAATATGCAGATATGTAGATGTATGTGGGTATTGTGTACGTATGTATATGTATATTTGTGTATGTATGTATATGTGTATATACACACATAGAGATTTATTATGGGGGTTGGTTCATATGGTTATGGAGGCTGAGAAGTCTAATGGCCTGAAAATCAGGGGGCCAATGGTGTATGTCCTGATCTGAGTCCAAAGCCAGAGAATCAGGAGTGCCAATCTCCAAGGGCACAATATGAATGTCCTAGCTCAAGCAGAGAGAGCAAATTTGCCCCCTCTGCCTTTTTTTTCCATTCGGGCTTTCATGAGGATAGATGATGCCCATCTGCATTGGGGAGGGTGATCTTCTTTACCCAGTTTGTCAGTTCAAATGCTAATCTCTACCAGAAACTCTCAAGACACACCCAGAATAATGTTCTACCAGCCATCTGGGCATCCCCTAGTCCAGTCAAGTTGACACATAAAATTAGCTATCATCTGGAGGCAGAAGAAGTGGGTGAGGGTCAGAAAGATGCTATACTACTGGCTTTGAGGATGGAGAACAGAGCCATGAGCCAAGGAATGTGGGTGGCATATGGAAACTAGAAAAGATAAGAAAATATTCTCTCCTAGGGTGTCCAGGAAGGAACACACCCCGCTGACACCTTGACTTTAGCCCAGTGAGACCTGTGTTGGAGTTCTAACTAGAGAACCATAAGGTAATACATTTGTGTTGTTTTAAGCGATGATGTTTGTGGTCCTAAGTTGGCTGCTTAAGCTAGTTTCAGCTTCTGTTATTGTAACCAAAGAATCCTAACAGAGGCCACTTGGGCCCTTTCTTTTTTTTTTTTTTTTTTTTTTACTTTTTTTTTTTATTACTTGGGCCCTTTCAGTCATGGTTGTACTGTAAGATTTTGTTTCTCAGAAGACTTTCTTTTACACAGGAATTTGTTTTGTGAAAGCTTGATAGAGATTATTGTAGATCTCAAAGGCGCCGCACCTGATTTTGGGATCTTCCATTCTCCAGCAGAGGTGATAGGACATCCACATCAGTAGTAAATAAGGGGTAGGAGGGAGGTCTGGACATGGCAGAAGTGCAGAGGAAGGCTGGGCTCTCAAATAAATTTCATGAAGGGAGCGCCTGGGTGGCTCAGTCAGTTAAGCGTCCAACTCTTGGTTTCAGATTAAGTCATGATCTCACAGTTGTGAGTTCGAGCCCCGCATCGGGTTCTGTGCTGACAGTGCAAAGCCTGCTTGGGATTCTCTTTCTCTCTCTCTCTCTCTCAAAATAAATAAATAAACTTTAAAAATGTTTTTAAAAATTAATTTAAAAAATAAGTGAAAGAAGTTTCATGAAGGTGGTAACATCTGAGTTGGACCTTGGGAAGGGGAGAGTTTGTAGCAGGCTCTGTGGAGAATGAAAGGCAGGCATGTTGGGTTTCTCAGCAGCGGGATGAAAGGAGCCACCACGTGGAGGACATGAAGACTGGTTGTCCAGGTTAGTGGGCATGAAGGGATGTGGGTGATGAGACAGGGCAGGTAACCCAGCATCAAATTATGGAGGGTTGTCAATGCTGGGGTAAGAAGGTTGACTGTAGGGACGCCTGGGTGGCTCAGTCGGTTTTTTTAAGCCTCCAACTCTTGATTTCAACTCAGATCATGGTCTCATGTTTTGTAAGTTCGAACCCCGCGATAGACTCAGCACTTGCAGAGCCTGCTTGGGATCCTCTGTCCTCCCCCCTCTCTCTCTCTCTGCCTCTTCCCCACTCTTGCTCTCTCTCAAAAATAAATAAACGTTATGGGGCGCCTGGGTGGCGCAGTCGGTTAAGCGTCCGACTTCAGCCAGGTCACGATCTCGCGGTCCGTGAGTTCGAGCCCCGCGTCGGGCTCTGGGCTGATGGCTCAGAGCCTGGAGCCTGTTTCCGATTCTGTGTCTCCCTCTCTCTCTGCCCCTCCCCCGTTCATGCTCTGTCTCTCTCTGTCCCAAAAATAAATAAATGTTGGAAAAAAAAAAATTAAAAAAAAAAAAAAAAAGAAGAAGAAAAAAAAATAAATAAACGTTAAAAAAAAAAAAAAGGCTTTGAGCTTCAGGCAGTATGTGTTTTCTGGGTCTAGGAAAGCCCCAGATATTCGCACTAACATGGAGGGTGGAGGTGGGCTCAAGACACCCAAGGCGTCCGAGCACCTTACGGAATTTACATTATCGTAGTCTGTTACTCCCCAGGGCTTCCCGTTACACTTAGAATAAGGCAGACTCCAGCCAGCCTTTGCCTGCTGTCCTGCACACTCTTCCTGCCTCTTGCATGGCTGACTGCTTCTCGTGTTCCAGTCTCCGCTCCTGTCTCCCCTCACACGGGCCTTCCCTGCCCCCTGTCACTCTCAGACCCAACAAACCGCCCATTAGCAAGGAGCAAACCCCGGAGGCAGGGAGGCTCTTGATGCTGTGATGTAAACTGGGAGCACATCTGCTTCCATCTGTATTGACCACCCAGCTCTTGGCACACGGGTTGGGGCGGGAGGCGAATGTGTGATTAGATACACGAGTCCAGGCCCTTTTGGCGTGGAAGCCAAGACTGGCCTCGCAGGGCCTGGGATAGAGTAATTCCTCAAGGAGACGTGAACTGGACGTTTCTTCACGCTGTGCCTGAGGGGAGGGTTCCCAGAACAGCAGTGCTGGGCTTGCCCCTCAACAGCAGGCTGCGCTGCCTGCCGAGGCCTCTGCGAGGAGCAGACACGTGTGTATGTCTGGAAGAAAAGTCAGGAAGTGCCGTTCTCGAAGAGCGGCCGCCAGAAGCAAGCCTCTGACCCTGCTGGCCAAGAAACACAGTTTGAAGGGAGAACAGCCATTTCCAGACACTGGCTGAACTGACTCAGCTGTTGGGTGTTCCACAGCAAAGCAGGCGACGAATGTCGTGGGGACAGAGGGAGAGCGAGCAGCGGGGGTCGAAGGAGCAGCCCAGATGTACAGACCGGGCCCCTTCGGCCACGTGGACCCACAGGGGAGGCCTGCCTGTCAGGGCTGGACTATGTCTCCCCACTGAGAAATTGCCTGTTGAAACCCTAACCCAGAATGGGACTCTATTTGGGGATAAGGCCTTTAAGAAAGGTTTTTTTTTTTTTTTTAATGTTTATTTATTTTTGAAAGAGAGAGAGAGAGAGAGAGAGACAGAGAGTGAGCAGGAGAAGGGCAGAGAGAGAGGGAGACACAGAATCGGAAGCAGGCTCCAGGCTCTGGGCTGTCAGCACAGGGTCCGACACGGGGCTCGAAGCCACGAACTGTGAGATCATGACCTGAGCCGAAGTCAGACGTCTAACCCACTGAGCCACTCAGGCGCCCCTGGAGATAAGGCCTTTAACCTCCTGGCACCAAAATCTGTATCGGTCAGGATTCTCTAGAGCAACAGGACCAGTAGGATGTGCATATCTACACCTGTATCTCTATCTACAGCTCTAACTATCTGTCTAACAGAGAGAGATTTATTACATGGGTTGGCTTAGGTGATTATAGAAGCTGACAAGATCCACAGGGCGAGCTGGCAAGCTAGAGACCCGGAGAGCCCATGGTGTGGTTCCAGCCCAAAGGCCAACAGGCTGAAGACCCAGGGAAAACCGCTGTTTCAGTTGGGAGTCTGATGGCAGGAAAAGCCTATGGCCCAGTTCAAAGGCAGCGAGGCAGGAGGAATACTGTCTGACTCAGGGGAGGGTCAGCCTTTTCGTTCTCTTCAGGCTGTCCAGTCAGCATGACACAGCACCGTGGGGACACCCTCACTCGCCACACCCTGCCGAGGGAAGAAGGACGGAGCACCTCCGGAAGCCACATGTCTGGCTCGGTCAAAACACAGGGAACAACGAGAAAAAGGAGTTTGTGTTTATGCTCGTACATGTGTGTCTGCGATATTTATATACCCTGGTAACAGTTTTTCTGACACACATACGCTCTTCAGGAAGAAGCTGAGAAAGTGAATGACAGTTTCTCTGTGTCCCAACACTTCTTGGACCAAGTCCAGAAAATGAAGCATTTGGAGATGCGGCTCTGGCATCTCTGTGACGGGCCAGCAGGGCAAGCAGGGAGGAGGCAGGGAGCCCAGGTCAAGGTGAGAGCAGGAACGGGAAGAGTACAAGTCGTCCTGCAGTGTCTGAGTGTTCGTGTCCCCTGCAGGAGCAGAGAGAGCTCTTTGACCAGCCAGTCGGCACTCATAGTGCACTGGGACCAGCCAAGGCACTCAGGTTAGGGTCCCTTGGGCCTGCAAAGACACCCTTGGCCTCTGGGCTCTTACAGTGCAGATAGGAGGATCAGTGTCTGGTGAGGACCAAATGAATAGTACAGATAATTCCTAGGGGAGGCTTGGGGAACCAACACTTCCGGTCCTGGCTGATAATGGTACAGGTGGATAATGTGACCCCTAATCCCTGGTATGGGGTGTGCATGTGGCCATAAGTGGACCCCCCCCCATCTCTGCCATGCCCCCTGGATGAACACTATTGAACTATTTCTCTCATTCTCTCATGTTCTTCATGGTGGTGGTTCATGTAGGTGCCACCTCTCAGCTGACTTGGGAGTTCTCCAGGACAGATGTGAGTCTGAGTCTCTGCCTGGCACCAGAATGGTGCCCGGCACACCCACGGGGGGTGCTCCATTGCTGGGGTTGAGTTTCGCGCTGCAGTAGAGACGCCATGTTTGGGACGGCCCGCAGCAAGCAGGCCTGCAAGGCAGGTGCAGGTGTGATTCTAGTCCAGAGCAGAATTAAAGATGGGGCAAAGTGAGCTCGGGAGCATTGGAAACTCCAATAAGGGTTTATTTTGATCTTCGGCCATGCCCTTGCCATGGGTGTAAAACCCTCCCAGTCTCTGGTGGAAATAGTGTCTCGGAATGAGAGCTCAGGGCTGGGGGCCCTTGGAAATGCAGTCCCACAAAGGAAAGGCCCGGCCTCACGTGAGTGGGTCCCAACCTTGTATCAGGCTAGGCTGGATCATGGTGCAGGAAGAAATAACCCTCAATCTCAGTGGCTTACACACAAAGGTTTATTTCTGGCTCACGCTGCTTATCCACTGAGGGTCGGGTAGGAGTGGGAGGTCCTGCTCACCAGGGTCTCAGGAATCTGGGCTGGCGGGGGCGGGGGGGGGGGCTCCATCTGAGGCGTGCTCGTGCATAGCCAGCTGCACCCAGGCTCTTCAAACTTCTGCCGGGAAGTGATCCTCAACATTTCTCGTATTGCGCCAGCCACGGCTAATTTCCCAGCAGGCAGGGGTCACACGTGGCAAAGGTGTCCAGAGGAGGAGAAACAATATTTGTGAACCCCTAAGATGACAGGCCGGTGGAGAGTGACGGGGGGCAAGAGGGTTTGCTCCTCTCCACTCAGGCCAAGCCAGACACAGACAGAGGCAGGAGCGGTCCTTTGGGGCTGTTGGCCCCCAGAAGTCTTTACCTTCCTGAAACTTCCTCAGCAGACTGTGGAACTCACTTTAGAACCTTCTGCAGCCCCTGATTGTTCTAGCCTCGTCACCGCGGTCAGTAGGAAGACAGCACATCGGGACTGGGGTTTAAAGAAACTTAAGGAACCAAAGGGGTTTTGGGTTGGACTTTCAGGGAACTAAGGAGAAAAAAAGTAAAATGAGGACAGGAATGCTATTTAAAAGAAAACAGAAGCAAAGGTGCCTTTGCCAGGAGTACTGGACAAACAGGGATGGGCTGAAGGGGGGTTCTCTCTGTGGAGCGTAACTTGGGGCGCCATGAGCTGTCGGGGTTCAGGAGCCAGCGGGAGGAAGGGCTCTGTCCTCCCAGCCCTCCACGACAAAAGCAAAGCTTCTGAGCCAGAAACAGGCAACAGCAAGACATTTGCTGAGATGAGCTGGTGGCAGGAGGGCGTGGAAACAGGAAGTTGCCTGCGCGTCTCTGTGGCTGCTTCTGTCAGGCTAGAATAGCCTGGGTTCCATCCCTCCCCCCAGCTATAACACCCTTGTTCATTGGGTCTCGTTACCTGTCACCTCCCTCCCACGTGTCCCCTGAGGTCCCCAAAGTGGGCTGCCTGGCCCTCCCAGTGCTCCCTCAGCTTGCTGTATGTATTCTTTGTACCCCAGCTAGGCTGTGCCCTCGAGATCTGGTACCACCTCAGGAACAAAGGACGTGCTGTGACTCTGATAATGAATGAACGATGGGGTTTGTGAGGGCCCAGCACCCTTTCTCAAGATGTCAATGAGCCAGACAGAGGCTCCTGGGTCTGTCTGTGAGGGGGCTGCAGGATCAATGCTGAGCCCTCCATGGTTGCTCAAGGCCATGCTGGACACTGACAACTCAAGCCCCAGGGACTGGCCCGGACCGGGGGGACTCTAGGCCAGCCCAAGGCTCCCTGATGCCAGAAGCTGAGCTGCAGAACTTCATCCCCTCGTCACCTTGGCTCACCCCATCCCTGGTGGCTACAGTTTCAGCTGGCCCCACACTGCTTACAGCCGCACGTTCTGGGGCCTAATTCATCGGGCCAGGGATACTTTCCCAGAAACATTCAGAATGTTCCCATACCTGTGGAATCTCTGTAGAGTGGGCCATTCCCGAGCACTGGGAAACAGGAGTACCTTGGTCCCACCCTCAGCATACCTTTAGTGCCTCAGTTTACCCCTATGTCAAACTGGGGCTGCATCCGCCCCTTCTTACGTCTCAGAGATTCAGGAAACATTATTATTAAAGGACTGGCTGCTCTCTGGAGGAAAAGGACTCTATTTTCATGATTTTGTTCTCTAGCTCCCCACCCCACCCCCCAACCCGGAACTTTCTGGAATGTGCTCCACAGGCCAAACTAGAGAGGGAAGCCCAGGATCTGGTGGGTGTCGGCCAGTGAATGGTCTCAGGCCTGGGAACATTCAAACACAGAGGACAATGTTGTCTAAGCACTTTCAGCTCAAAGGGATGCACGTTCAAAGCTGCTAGTATTGAGGTGGGGTCCTTGGGCCAGACAGCCCAGGAATGCCCGGCCCCGGCCCTGGGTGGCGGCGTGTGGGGGGGAGGGTGTGCTGCTGGAGGAAGCGACCCTTCAGAAATGAGGGGAGGCCTGTAGAAACGGCCTCCAGATGTGGGCCGCCCTGGGCACCAAGCCCAGCTGCTCGAGCTGCAGCCGAGTGGGCCTGTAGGCGTTGAGGTTGCTGTAGGGAGCCGGCGTGCTGTCGTGGGGCCTCGGGCAGAAGTGGGTCTGTGGGCTCGGGGCCCCCCAGGGGCCGTGGTGGGGCTGAGGCCTGGGGGGCGGAGGTGGGTTTGGAGCCAGGGGACTGCCTGGCCCCGACGACGCCGACAGAGTCCGGTTCTGGGGGTTGCTGCCCGTCGAGGGGCTGCTGAAGGGGTTGGAGGACGTGTGGTCGCTGGCGGAGCAGCTACCGCCACTGAGGCAGCCGGGCGGGGGGCTGTGGCCGGCTCTGGGCTGGAGGGGGGCCGTCAGCCTGGGAGACTTTGGGCCCATCACGGGCTTGGAGGAGGCGTAGAGGTGGCGGAACTCCTCGTCAAACAGCTCCACCGCCGGGCCCGTGAACTTGGAGAGGATGTTCCGGTGGACGTGGCCACAGAGCCAGGTGAAGCTGCAGGGGAAGAGGAGCGTGAGGGGTGGGAGTGGGAAGGTGGGCTGACCGCCGGGCTGTGGGAAGGACCCCATTTCATCCTGGCAGCACCCGTGCAGGGTGGCCGTAGGAGCCCCCTCACCGACGGCAAGACCGAAGCTCAGAAACCAGCAAACGTTTGCAGGTGAACGGTAAAGACACCAGGTTGAATCCCGGTGCTCAGATGCTGGCCATCCCTGCAGAAGCACAAAAGGGCTAACAGCGGAGTCTCAGTGTCCCCAGCTCTGTGCCGATGAGTCGGTCCCCTAGCTGCTGAGGCCACTTGTGAAATGTGGGAACGCCTGCCTCTTCTGAACGAAGAGGCGTCTGGGGAAGGCACCGCAAGAAAGCGGCCGCTCCTTAGAAGGCAGGGGCTGTGTTCTCTTGAAAGCCTTAAGGGTGTGGGCCCCGCTCAAGCACCTGGACCCAAAGGGGTGGGAGGGGAGGGAGGATCACATGCTGTTCAGGAGGTGGGAGGTGGAAGGGAGAACACAAGGCGGGCCCACAAGCACCAGAATGACACAACTTGGGCACGCTTCGCCCGGACCCCCAGGGAGGACACCCTCCAGCAGGGACCGTGGCCCTCCCTCTGTGTACTGGTATTAAATGAAAATAAAATTCTGAAGGCATTTATGGATTACTTTTCACGATCCCGTGATTGAACCAAATTCCTTTTTATCTCTGATGGAAAAGCCCCCACATTATCTCTCCCTGCCCCACATCCACACCCCCTTCTGTGCCTGGTGACAGCACAGAAGACCCACCAGAAGGGTCAGGTTAGAGATTTCTGGGTCCCTAATAATGGGAACCCAGGTGTGGGGAGCAAAGGTGGCAGGATGGTCACAGGGAGACATGGTTGCTGGGGGGGGGGGACAGGATTGACCCCCACCAATGGTCTCAGCCACCCCCCCACCAGCCTAGCCCAGCCTGCAGAGTCCCTTCCCGGTGAGGCAGGGCAGGGCCCAAGCGGGCTGCAGCAATCCTGGGAGGAACAAGGAGGCTTTGTTTAAACCCCGCCTCCCACCGGGGAGGGGCCTCCCACACACCCCAGAGAGGTGAGCAGCTGATGCTGGGCTAGGGCCAGCCAGGTGACAGGGAAGGCGGCAAATATGGGGACAGGGGACCCTTGGCTATGCTAAGAAATCAACCGCCCTGTGTAGTTTGAAATCAGACTAGATTAGGCCAAGCTACTGCATGCTTTACGCAACAAAACACGTGCAAAGGTGCCTTAGCAACTCTTCGGACCCCCACGGCCCCTGCACCCCACACTCAGGTCCCTTGTGGGTCGCTGTAGCCCCTGCGTGCCTGCGCACTGTGCTGGGGTCCCCCTCCCGCACACCCCACATGGCCATTCGTCCTGTGCTCTAGTTTTTACTCTTTTCCTATCACCACCCATGGTAAGAAATACACTTCATTTCTATTGCTTTTTGGCACTTCATACATGGAAATGACTTTCACAATCTTTGGCTCAAGAGCAACTCTCATGACTGGTCTATTCTTGGCCCATTTTAATTTATGTGGCTATTTACTTGGTTATTTTAAATAATGTAATAAGCACCAACGAACCCACCACCTAAAATAAAAAGCTAGCATCTTGGCAACAACCAGCATCTAATCATAAGGGTCCCTCCCAGCAACCCATTTTCCAGGGCCCCCCAAAAGAAGGAATCATCATCCTGAATCCTGTGGCATAGCTCCTATACTTTCTTTTCTCTATTACAAAAAACAAAAAAAGTTTTATGTGTTCTGGAAAGAAAATGTCTTAGTTGTTTTTAAAGTATATGTAATATTTGGGGATTTTTTTCACTTAATATTATATTGCTAAGATTTAGCCATGTTATCTGTTTCAGTACTCCATTCATTTTTGATTGCTGTATAATATTCCACTAGTGGCTAGATGATGGTTTATTTCTCCATTCTCCCACTGACAGGCATTTGGATTGCTTCTGCTATATTTCTGTTGTGACCGGTGCTCTAATGAACATTCTTACATATGTCTTTTACTGTACCATGGGCTCATTCTCTTGGAAACATACCTAGGAGGAATTGCTGGATTATAAACCAGGTGAATAGTCAGCTTTAGGAGAAAACTCCTAACTCTGTTGAAAGTCACTGTCTAGATTTACAGTCCCATCAGCAATGTAGAAAAGATCCTGTACATCCAGCATTTGGTATTGTCGGTCTTATCTTTTTTGCTTGTTGAAAAGGAATAAAATGGCAACTCATTCTAGCCTTGATTTGCACTTTCCTGGTCACTGATGATGCGGAACACCTCATCATGTTTTCACACATGTTTGCTCCTGGCCGAAACGCCCGCTCATGCCTCTTGCCCACTTTTCCTTGCCCTGCTCTGCTCTTGTGATTCCTAGGAGTTCTTTGTGGTTCTCGACACAAATCTTCTCAGGGCATCGTGAAAACCTGCTCTCACTTTGTAATCTGACTTTTCACTTTCCTCCAGATATCTTTCAATGAACCAAAGTTCTTGATTGTAATATAGTCCGATTTAGCAATCTTTTATAGGCAAGGCTCTTTTGTGTTCTGCTTAACACAAAAGAGGGGTGTCTGTATTAAAATACTTAATCTTTGGGGGCACCTGGGTGGCTCAGTTGGGTAAGCGTCTGACTTCAGCTCAAGTCATAATCTCGCAGTTCGTGGGGATGAGCCCTGCATTGGGCTCTGTGCTGACAGCTCAGAGCCTGGAGCCTGCTTCAGATTCTGTCTCCCTCTCTCTAACCCTCCCCCGCTTGTGCTTTGTCTCTCTCTCTCTCTTCATGCTTTGTCTCTCTCTGTCTCAAAAATGAGTAAACATTAAAACTTTTTTTAAATAAAATTAAAAAAAAAAGACACGTAATCCTTATCCTAAGGGCTAAATGATATTCACGTATTCTTTTCTACTAAGAGTTTTAAAGTTTGTTTTTGACATTTAAGGCCTTTTAATCTATTGGAGGGTGATTTTTTTTTTTTTTTGTATATGTGTTTGGTATATATACTTTCTGTATGGAGATTTTTTTTCCTTTCCCCATGCCCTGACATGCCCCATCATGTGCAGGTCTCTCTCTGGGCTTTCTGCTCTGTTCCACTTGTCAGTCTGCTCCTCCAGAGTCACATCGTCTTCATCACTCGAGCTCCATGACAAGTGTTGATCTCTGGCAGGGCAAGTCCTCCCTGCCTCTCCTTCAGACTTATCTCAGCTAATCTTGGAGAAATACATTTTACGTCATGACCTACTCACGCATACAAACACATACATGCCCCTGCAACAGTTTCCAGAACATCCCTTACCTTGGTCTGCTCTCATTATGTTTATTCTATCCTATTTCACTATTAAGAAAATTTCCAGGCATCCTCCACTAAACTGACTTCCTATCCTGCTAATGGATTGATGATGCACACAGTTTGAAAAACTTTGTTCCTCTAGCTACACTGGATGACCAGGACCTAATGTGGACATTCATTCGTTCATTCGTTCAACAGATATTTATGGTCATATATGAAACTCAGGCACCTGATTAACTGTACTTCACACCAGGAATGCGATTGAGAAGAAAACAGACCCAATCCAGGTTCTGACATCATGTTTCCATCTTGGCTAAACAAGCCCACAGAGAAGCTCTCTAGGGGATGATCTGGAAGCTATAAGATAAAGAATTAGCAGGATAAAGACAGCAGGAATGACCTCTCCAGCAGAGTAAATAATCAGCAAGTGCAAAGGCCCTGAGGTGTGAAAGAGCATGAAAGACCTGGAGGAAAACAGTGTGGCCACAGCACAGTGGAGGGGAAGGAAAATCCTGCTGAGACAGAGGCCATGGTAAGAATGAATTTTTTTTTTTTTTTCATTTCTAGGAGCAGTGACAAGTCTGGAAGGATTTTCAGGATGCAAGTGATTTGATCTGGTTTGAATTTATTTTTTTTTTTCAACGTTTTTTTTTTTTTGTTTGTTTGTTTTTTTTTTATTTTGGGACAGAGAGAGACAGAGCATGAACGGGGGAGGGGCAGAGAGAGAGGGAGACACAGAATCGGAAACAGGCTCCAGGCTCCGAGCCATCAGCCCAGAGCCTGACGCGGGGCTTGAACTCACGGACCGCGAGATCGTGACCTGGCTGAAGTCGGACGCTTAACCGACTGCGCCACCCAGGCGCCCCGATCTGGTTTGAATTTAAAAATCTTTCTGTTCCTGGTGAAGAAAGTCCAGAGGTGGAAGGGCGGCTCGGGGCAGGAATGGAATCAGGGCCAGTTAGGTTCTCATGCTGTGCCCACCAAGGCCCCACCCCTGGACCTGCCATTAGGAAGTGGGAGCTTCCTCCTGGTTGACCCCCCGAGCACCTTCTTAGCTCATGCTGATCTTACAGCACATATCACACCGCTCTACAGCCATTTATCCATATTTTTTGATGACAGAGAAGAGCTCTGTGTCCCCAGACCTGGCACAGTGCCTGTGCTGGGGTAAGACTTTCTACAAGAGCTTAAATGTTGAAATACATACGAGCCCCCCAACCTCACCCCCACCCCTCGGCTGAAGATGCGGACAGAGCTCTTCAGTTTGAACTGGGTGCAACCAGGGCCAAAATATCTGAAGTCCAGGGATAGCTGGATTGAAAGAATGAAATAGAGACTGCTTTAACTGTGTTTTAACTGGAGACAACTCTGAGAGTCCCAAGGAAAAGGATTTTCGGAAAGCCTGGCAAAGAGGTCCCCCTTGAGAGCTGAGTGCAAAACAAGTGATAGTTGCCGCCCTGCACTCTCCCCAGATTCTTCAGTTCTCAGGAACGGCCTTGCATGTCTTCAAGCCCACTGCCACCCTCCTCCTGACACCTCCCGTATCCGGAGGACAAGCCCAGTAGCAGAGAGGACAAGCTCTCTCTAGGAGAGCCAGAGATCCTAGCCAAGGAAACTGGTGACCCTGGGCCAATCACCCACCCTCTCTGTGCCTCAGCTCCCCCATCTGTCAACTGGAGGAATAATGCCTCCTTCAAAGGCTTGTCAATCCTTACGAAATGTCTGACCACACCTGGCCAAGGGTCTGGCACAAAGCTCAACAAGGTTGGCTCTGCTTCCTTCTGCCCCTACCAAGGGCAAGGGCCGCCCCTGCGTGCTGAGCCCTGTGAGAGCAAATACAAATGAAAACAGGCTTAACTCTCCCTATTTAGAATAAGAGGAGAGACTTTTCCTCCTCTTCATTTTCTCTTTCAGAATTTCTTTCTCTGTCCCTGAAGTCAGCAGAAGAATCGAATGAAGAGGCCTTTTGCTACATTTCCCCAGTAACTACCTGGAGCTTTATACCCTTTTGTTCTACCACAATTTCCACGACTTTCCAGGACTTTCTACTCTTCATCAAACCTCATATAAAAAATGCTCAGGCTCAACCATGTCTTAGGATCATTTCTTTATGGAGGCTACATATGCCACATAAAACTTATAAACAAGTCCATATGCTTTTCTCTTATTACCTTATCTTGTTTAATTTACAGGCCCCAGGCAAAAAACCTAGAAGGGTAATAGGAAAAAGAAGTTTTTCCTCCCCATATAGTGGGTATGGGTTTTTTCTGGAGGTGATAACAATATTTTGGAACTAGACAATGGTAATGGTTGCACACACAGTGAATGTACTAAATGCCACTGAATTACACATTTAAAGTGGCTAATTTTATGTTATGTGAATTTCCCTGTAAAAAAAAAAAAAAAAAGAGGGAGGGAGGGAGAGAGAGAGAAAACTCCTCAGCTATGGTGGGCCCCTGCTTCCAGGCTTGGCTCCTTGGGTCTGGGGCAGCTGCCCAGATAGAGATCTGACCCTTCCCATCCGGGTGGCAAAACAGGTCTAGTGGCAGCTTGGTCAAGGTCAGAGGCCAAGGTCAGAAGCCTCAAGTCCTGATGTGGGGTGTGAGGCCAAACTGGGTCCCAGCCAGAGCTTTATGCCTTGATGGACAAAAGCTGCGAAGCTGGTTTTGGCCACTTGGGGAGGGTAGCTCAGCCCCACCTCAGCCTCTTAGGGAACAACCGAGTGCCGGATGCAGGGCCCAAGGATCAGAAGCAGGTGGCCTTCCTTTTGCACAATGCGCCGCGGAGAGAAGCTGTGGGTAGAAATGCCCTTGGGGCTCAGTGACCCCCGGACGCTGGAGGTGGTCCCTGAGGACTGCCTCTCGTCAGAGCCCTTCCCGGTATAGAAGCCATGAAACAACCACGTCCCCCTGCAGACGGACCACACTGCATTCAGCTCCGGTGCTGCACGGCTGAGGAAAACAAGACCCAGAAAAGGTGGAGAGAGAGAGGCCCAGAGGAGAGCAAAGGGGAACCTCAGCCCACCCCAGCCACCTCTTCCCAGGCTCCCATCACTCTCTATGTGCTGCTTTTTTTTTTTTTTTTTTAAGTAATTTCTATGCCTAACATGGGGCTTGAACTTACAACCCCAAGATCAAGAGGCACATGCTCTACTGACTGAGCCAGTCTGGTGCCTCTGATCTGGCTGTTGTTTATCTCCTTGGGGTTACTGGGAGCTCCAGAAGGGTACCCCAGCCCGGAGCGTGCCTGGTATGTACCCAGGAGGGCTTTACGTAGCTGTCCGATGAATGAAGGAACAGAGCGGTGTGGTGCCTTGCCCAAGGTCACCCAGCCAGGAAGCTACAAAGCTGGGAATTGAACCTCTGTCGTCTGACTTCCAGTCCGGGCTGCTGCCACTCCCTGTCCCTAGCACCAGCCTTAGATCCCATGGAATTTGGACACACTTCTGAAAATAAACTAGGACACACACACATACACACAGCTCAAAGCAAATTGCATAGTTTTACAATCGTGCCTGAGAGAGCTGAGGAGGCAAAAAGAAAATTCTATGTCCTATGGCAATCCGAAGGGAAACTGGAAGTGCCTCTGGAGCCTGAAGCTCCACCAGGAAGCGTCCAGATTTCCCTCTTCTGCCCAGACTGGTACTGCCTCCCGCCTCATGTATGTGATAAAGTCCCAGTCCTGCCGGGCACAGGACTGGTAGGGGTGTGTGGGCCCGAGTGGCAGGGGCTGCCGTGTATCGCGCTCAGCCTGGGCCTCCTCCAAGCCTTCGATAGGTGAAACCCAGCACGCACCTGTACGATCCAGACAGCACGTATCTCCAGTCCGAGATGATAAACTTCTCCTGGATTTGGCCGGCGAACTTCCGGCCTGATTTGGCACAGTATACCTCTCCTTCCACACTCCGGATGGAAATGTTCTGTCACAAGGAGAATCAAGCTGTCATTCACTATGTATACATACATGTTTCTCTAGGAAAACATCTGGAAGGATGCTCACTAAGACATCAACAGGAGGGGTTATCTTTAATCGGTAGGATCATAGGCCATTTTTATTTTTCCCTTGGCTGAATTTTCTAAATTCTTTTCATTGTCCTGATATTATGTGAGTAATGGGAAAGACAAAAAAAAAAAAAAAAAAAAAGGAAAGGGGAGATGGTAGAATTTAAACAAAGCAGAAAATAGAAGAAAGATGAGGGCCTAATGCCCATACAACCCTTAGTCTAGGCTCCTATGGACTCCAGAGGCCTGGCAAGCCCAGCCTTGCCTTGTAAGTGACATGAGTCCCCGACCCCAAGCTAGTCAGAGGGAAGTGCAGCCAGAAGGGGTGGCTCTGTTTGTCCCTTTCTCCCCCAGGAACACCTGCTCCCCCGGCCATCAGCCAGAACCCTTGGGAGGCTGGAGTAATGAAAAGACGGGCAAATCACAGGGGTCTCCAAGGAAGGTGGGATACTGGTGGGGTCCCATGAATGTCTTTAGTGGCTGTGCGGGCTCTGGGAAGGGGATGCCTAATGCCTCCAACAGTGACTCCCAGCCTCTCCGTAAGCTCTATGACATGTTGACGGGAGGACCACATCCCACTGTCCCTTGGTGGTCAGAGGACTGTTACGTGTAGCTGATGTGGGCCATGGAGGCAAGGCCTGTGCTGACTCTCTAGGCCTGTTTTGATGACCTCATGTCGAGGAGGTGTGATCCAGGTAACGTCAAGCAGACGCAGTAATCAGAGGACCCTGAGGCCTGCTGGTCCAGGAGGTGGCTGAACTCAGCAGCATCCCAGGTAGTGAGGAGGGGAGGTGAGGAGAGCAGGGTCTCTCTCCCGGAGGCTGGCCTTGCCTGAGCTAGAGGAGAGTCGCCAGAGGAACTACCCATGTGCTGCTGTTCAGCTGGGTCTGCTTATAAAAACTGGGTGGTTTTACATTTGACCTTGAATTTACATTTGGCCTTAATATGGGCCGCAATGTCCTTCTCTATGTTTTTTGTGTTTTTTTTCTTCACTTCTCCAACAGATTTATTTTTGAAAGGAATGGATTTTGAGGAGGAAAAACATGGGGTAGAGATATGGAATAGAAAATAAATACAAATGGAAGCTGTTTTGCTAATTGTTTTATAACCACAACAAATTCGTACAGAGAATGCCCTGTACAAAACAACACAATAAAGGTTCAAAGATCGAGGTGTTCCCCTAGGCAAGGCTGAAGATTTCAGTCTCTGGTATTTGGAATTTGGGCTGCAGTCCTTGTTTTTGGATGGATCACTGGGTGTGTGACACAGTCCATGCGATTAACCAGATATGAACAGAAGAATGGCCACTTGGCCCAGGTAGAAGTAGATGAAGCCCTAAATGTGACATGACTAAATGAACTCTCATCTCTGGGTTTCTTTTCTGATTGCCAGAAGAAGGAAGTGGGGAGTTGGGTTCAGTCCAAGAGGATCAGCTTTCTGGTGGGGCTGGGGAGTCCTAGACATGCACCAAGCAGGACTGGATGTTGTCGCCCTGGCCTATGACGTGTGGCCACTGGGTGTCAGCCAAGGGGAGAAAAAGCATCTGCAGAGATTGCTGCCCACGGGATATCCATGGGCTCCTTGCAGTTCCCAGCCCCCGTGTATCTGTGTGAGTTCAAAGGGCTATATGTGGGAGTGATGGAGTCCGTTCGCGGTCAAGTGCTGCGGGGGTCCTCCTGTTCTCTCTCTCCTTGTCGCTGCCATCTTGGAGGCCAGGTATTCCTTATGGCGTAGCTACAAGATGGGGAGGGCGGTCTGTCCTACACTGGACTTTGAGCAAGAAATAAACCTTTATTACGTTAAGCCATTGAGATGGGGGGATCTGTTAGCGTGGCATAAGCTATACTATCCCTTTTTTAAAAAATTTTAATGTTTATTTATATTTGAGGTGGGGGAGGGGCAGAGAGAGAGCCGGAGGCAGAATCCGAAGCCGACTCCAGGCTCTGAGCTGTCAGCACAGAGCCCCTTGCGGTGGTCAAACTCACCAGCTGTGAGATCATGACCTGAGCCAAAGTCAGGCACTTAACCGACCAAGCCACCCAGGCACCCCCAGCTATACTACCCCAATACAAAATACCTTTTGGATTCTCATTGGGAGCCCCTACCTTGAGGTGGCTGTCAGAGATCTGGACTTTGTCACACATCTCTTGGAAGAGCTTTACACCTCCCTGGTCCAGCAGCACACAGACAAACACCCCGCGCTTGTTTGCAGCCTCTAGAATGTCACAGAAGATCTCTACATCCGTGAACACATCCATCAGGATGGCCAAGACCTGGGCCAGGGCGGAAAGGTGGAAACAAAAAGAGTCAGGGGCCCCGTGCTAAATGGTTGCAGCCAAACTTCCTGAATCCCAGTGGGGCTAAGAGAGCCCTTCTCACTTCTGTGGGGCTGCAGGAAAAAGAAACAGGGACGGGGGGGGGGGGGGGATGCTCTGCCAGGGCAGCATTCAAGGGAAAGAGCCGTTGTGGAGGCCTCTGTGCTAATTCCATCTCTCCAGTCCAACCACACACCCTGTGGCCACTTGGTCCACTGTTGGTGCAGCAGGCACAGGAGGAAGGAGAGAAAGGTAGAGACCGAACGCAAGGAGGGGACGAGAAGAACAAGAGGAGGCGGCCAGGCAGGTTTTGGGCAGAGAGATAGATTTAACGACATGGTTGCTCAGTCATGTGGAGCTCGAAGGCGCTCCAAGGCCACTGGCCTTCAAATGGCGGTAAGCCACACAATCCTCGCCTCAAACAAAATCCCCGTGGAGACCCTATTATAGACTAGACTAGGCTGAGCTGCCCCAGTAGGATGAAGAAGGGAGTCCTGCTCAGCCAGCAGTTTACTGCCTCCTCTGTCATAACGGAATCCTGGGGAGGAGGGAGCTCGAGACATCCAGCAAAGCGGGGGACACGAGTGTGTGCCTGCCGGGCCAAGCAACCATTCCTCCTCCAGCCAGCAGGACCGAACCTTCGCTTTAAGGAATCCCCTCTGCTCCACAAGCAATGTGGTTTGGGTGGGGCCATTGCCTTGCGCTGGATTGGGCACAGGGAGGGCACATCACCAAGGCCAGACCAGTGAGAGCACTGCATCCCCTGCTGGCCACAGTGATTGGCCCGGGGCCGCTCACATGATCTAAGTTATTCTAAGAAGAGCCGGTTCAGGACTTCAGGACTTCTGGGGGAAAGGAGGCGTTCTTGCTACTGGGTGGCTCGGCTAACCGATTCTGAGCTAGATTCTGAGCTACTGCTGCTAGCGGCCAGCTCGCCATCACGTGGGAACAGTCTGCCCGAAAATGAAGCCAGTCCTACCCTTCACTTTCCCACCGTAGATGTCAGTACATGTTCCCTTCTTAAACTTGCTTGGGGTTGTTTTCCACAGTAATGTGATTTATAAAAAGAAATGTATGGTCTCTGACCCTGTTTCTGGCACCAGAAACACTTGGAATTTCCTAAGTGGTGAGAGCTGAAGGAGAGAGATCCTTTGTTCTGTTAATGAGGTGGCTTTTGGATGGGAACTGGTTGCCAGGGGAACCAACTCAGTGATTAGAGGGTTGGAGTTTTCTGTCCCTCCCACCACCCTCCCCCCAGGGAAAGAGAGAGGGGCTGGAGGTTGAATCAACCCCCAATGCCGATGATGCAATCAATTATGCCTGTGTAATGAAGCCCACTAAACACCCCAAAAGGACAGGTTTAGAGAGTTTCTGGGTTGGTGATTTGGGCAGAGCAGAGTGCTCAGAGAAGGCATGGAAGTTCTGTGCCCTTCCCCATACCTTGCCCTGTATCTTCCATCTGACTGTACCTGAGTTCTATCCATTATAATAAACTGGTAGTCTAGAAAGTGAAAAGTTTCTTTGTTTTGAGCCACTCTAGCCTGCTGATCAAGTCCAAGGAGGGGGTTGTTGGAGTGTCCAGTCTGAGCTGATTGGTCAGAATGGTCAGAAGCACAGATGACAATCTTGGCTCGGGACTGGTGTGTGCTGGGTTGCAAGACACCCAGCTGGTGTCAGAGAATTGCTGAATGATGGGAGAGTCCCCCACAGTGGGACTGGAGCAGAATCAGATGTCTGTCACCCTATTAAAAGTCTGTCCCAATACCCAAATCATGGCATATTGACAAGTGGGTCATTAGGCAGCCATTAAAAATGATAATTATAATGGTTACACGAAAACTGTAAGACAGGGTGAAATGCGGAGGTAAAACTTGCTGTGTAATCCATGCTCAACACGTGTATTGGCAAATAATTAATTCAGTTAAAAAAGGAAAACAGAGAACAAAATGATAGTATGTCCAGTAGGATTGCCAGTGAGGGACAGTAGTATGTAGACACATCAGCCAGCACAAAGCCAAAACTACCAGTCAAGTTTGGACTGGGCACTAGGGCAGTTTTCAGCATTACCTGTAATAACGTTCCACCATTTTTCTAATAATATATATAGTATATTATTATATATTAATGTATAATAATATGCTATATAGTATATATGCTATATATAGTGTATATATAGTATACTCTAGATATATAGAGAGTATACTCTGTGTCTCTCTATAGTATATATAGAGATATAGAGATTTGTTGGCCATCAACATCTGGGAAGTAGTAAGGACAAGAAGAAGGTCACTGAAACAGGTGAAGGAGATGTCTGGTACCACTTGGAGCTGACTTCCTGCTCAGATGATGTGGGTCTCTGGACAGGGGAAGGAACTGCCCAGGTTAGAAATCAGAAAAGATGCTCTAATAGGGAGGCCACACTCCTTTAGAGCCATGGATGGCCCCGTTATCATAGGATTGTCTGTACATATTTAAACTTATGGTACCAAGGACAACTGAGACCCTCTCTGCCAAAAGATAAATGCCTCCTCCTTGAGGGACGTATTGACAAAAGGGACAGTTCTCTCTCCCCAGGAGATCAGTAAATCCTCCCATTGTGTTCCAGTGAGCCCTTGTTTCCCAGAGATGAGGTTGGTGACAGATTGAATAGAGAAGGGAGCAGCTTTGCAAATAACCCCACGTAGTGATTTAAGGGATGCTTGGAAATACAGGCTCACAACATCTAGGTTTATCCTGTTTGCCTCCTGTTGGGATTGTTTCCCAGCTGGATTGATTCAAGGCCAATACCCTCTTCAGTCCCCTGCGTGGATGTGCTACCTTACATGGCATAGCAGGATGAATGAGGAACTCCAGAAAGATATGTCCACATCCTAACCACCAGAACCTATGGACGTGACCTCACTTGGAAGAAGTCTTCGCGGGTGCAATTAAGACTCTCAAGATTAGATCATCCAGGATATCTAGTAGGTCCTAAATCCAGTGGCACATGTCCTTATAAAAGACACCCAGGAGAGAGACAGAGAGAAGAGGAGGAGTCCAGGTGAAAATGGAGGCGGACGCTGGAGTGAAGTGGCCACAAGCTGAGGAATGCCTGCAGCCACCAGAAGCTGGGAGAGGAAGGCAGGACCCTCCCTTAGAGACTTCAGAGGAAGTAGGGCCCAAGTGACAGCTTCATTTATGTATGTATGTATGTATGTATGTATGTTTATTTATTTTGAGAGAGAGAGAGAGTTGGGAGAGGGGCAGAGAGAGAAGAGAGAGAATCCGAAGCAGGCTCTGTGCTGCCCTACCTCATGACCTTGAGATCATAACCTGAGCCAAAATCGAAGAGTCAGATGCTTAACGGACTGAACCAGCCAGACGCCCCTGACAGCTCCCGTCCTACTGGAGATGAGGTGACTGCTTTGGACAAGCCACATACCCTCTCTGGGCCTCAGTTTCTTTACTGATAAAACGCTGCTCAAAAATAGAGCATCAGCTATCATTCAAGGTGCATCCAACCCTAAGCCCAGATAATAGAAATGAAACCATGTGCAAAAAGCATAGGTTTTTATTCTAGCTTATAGTTTAAATATGACTATGATTTTTATATGCATTCTGAGCAAGTATGAATACTGTTAGAATAACATGCAAAAACGTTTTAGTCCAGATTATGGGAGAGGATTAAAATTAGTGCCTACACCTCTACGGACATAAAAAAGAAATAAAGTAGGCCAATCAGCTGGACCAGCACATCGGGGTGTGGTTGGCTGAGAAGAAGGAAGCACTTTGATGACATCTTGTAAGGGAGGAAGTGCCGTGTGGCAGGCCAGCTCTGGGTATCTGAGCCGCAGTGAGACCAAGGAACCCCACCAGGGGGCTGCTGGGCTGCTGGGGCAATACCCACACGCAAGGGTCATCCTGCGGGGACCTCAAATCCTGGCTGAGAATCTCTCACAACCTGCCAGACAGATGTGAGCTCCTCCTGGGCTGAAAATCCTGATGCTTCGGGAAGGGCAGGGTGTAGACCGGGAAATGGGATTTGGGTCCTGGCGGCGCCCAGGCATGTTGGGGACAGTTGTTGGGAACACTTACCCCCCCCCCCCCCCCACTCAATGCTTCTGTTTCTATTCTTTCCTCTTTCTCTTCTATCTGCTGATGCTCCTTTGTTTTCCAAAAACAACAACAGCCACACGCAGCGAGCGGAGTGGCATTCCTTTACAGTTTTGCAAGTCTCTGTGGTATCTGACTTAATGGAAGACAGCTGGCTTCTCGTATCTGCTTCTGCAGCAATCTGTTGTGCTGTGTTGTGTGGGTGGAAGCATATGAAGATAATCTGGCCTCACACGGATAAGTGATTAGAGAGGGCATGGCCTCCCAGGCCCACTGACAGGATCTTGGAACCCTCAGGGATCCTGACCACACTTGGAGGATGTATTATTAATCACGGTTTTTCCAGGGCGCCTGGGTGGCTCAGTTGGTTAAGTGTCCGACCTTGGCTTAGGTCATGATCTCAAGG
The DNA here is from genome assembly GCF_007474595.2 of Lynx canadensis. Taxonomy (NCBI): domain Eukaryota; kingdom Metazoa; phylum Chordata; class Mammalia; order Carnivora; family Felidae; genus Lynx; species Lynx canadensis. The sequence continues at coordinate 16,782,777 of NC_044320.2, forward strand.
GTGGCTCAGTCTGTTAAGTGTCTGACTTCAGCTCTTGCAATCTCATGGGTGGCTCAGCCGGTTAACTGTCCAACTTTGGCTAAGGTCTTGATGTCAGGGTTCATGAGTTCAAGCCCCACGTAGGGCTCTCTGCTGTCAGCCCAGAGCTTGCATCAGATCCTCTGTCCTCCTCTCTCTCTGCCCTTTCCCTGTTCGTGTTCTCTCTCTCTCTCAAAAATAAATAAACATTTTTTTTAAAATCATGCTTTTTCCATATTTTATGATGCTTTGCCATCCAGGGTTAATTGATTCCTGAAGACTAGCAAAAACACCTTGCCTAGGAGCCTTTGAAACCCACACCAAGCAACCCCAACCCCCTCCTTTACCTAACACACACCAAGCCAACAGTCCCCCTGCCTTACGTGACCCCAGGGCTGGGTCCCGGACAGCGAGGGACCACCTGCAGCCCAGAGCCCACTGAGATGGCCCCAGCTACACTGCCTGCCCACCCCTTTCTTGCAGAAGCACAGTAAGGGCCTGTGCCCATGCATTCCCCTGGCTCTGTCTGCCTCCCGACGGACCCGGGTGCTTCCTGTGGGGTCCTGCGTGGCGTCCTGCTCCTAGGGAACTGTGAGTAAAAACTTCTTGATTCGTGCCGGTCATTTCTGTGCCTGCGTGCCTTCCCACCCCTGGGACACCCAACCCCTCCCCACTCCCGACCTTTGCCCGGAATCCTTTCCCCTTCCCTCTCTGCCTGACGACTCCTTACTCAGCCTCTGAGACTCAACTCAGAGGTCACCTCTTCCGTGAAGCTTGCCTTAGTCACCCTCCCAGCCCCTCCCGGGCACAGAGGGCTGCTCACACCAATGTCTTCTCCTCTAGCGGGCAGGCAGAGGCAGGAAGGCCTCTTGTTCTGCTCTGCCAACTGGTTGCAGGGCCTGGCCGTGAATTAGGCTTCATGGGATAAAGGAGTGTGAGCATGGAGGGAAAGGGGGATGGTTCCCTCTAGTTGGTGCAAACTGGTCTGGAAAACACAGAGCGGGCTCTGTCTGTTCTTTCAGAAGGCTGAAACCACAGGAGGAGAATGCAAACCCGACCACCTCCAGTTCTGAGCGGCGAGGCAGGGGGCACAGCCTGTGACTGGGTTCCAGGCCCCCTGGGCTCTCTGTGGGCCCAGGACAGCCCCGAGCCTGTGTGTGTGTGTGTGTGTGTGTGTGTGTGTGTTGATGGGCAACAAAATGGGTGAAGCTCATGAAGGCCATGAGCGTAGCCTGGGACAAGAGGGTGTGGTGGGGACTGTGGCAAAGGGAACTCACCCAAAGAGGTGGCTGCCACTTAGCACCACAGAGCCAGCCCTTCCCACGAGCTAAGTGGAGGTGGAAAGTCTTACTTTCAGGTGACATCTTCAGATTGTTAAGTGTTGTCTTAAATGCATAACATGCTATATTGGTGAAACAAAGGACATCAGGAGCCTCAGGGCCACAGGGGAGGGAAGCCTTGCTGGGTGGGGAGGAGGGGGAAGAAGAGGGACTCAGCCAGGGGATTGCTTCACAAGCCCTAACCTGGCTTCTTTCCAGGGAGCCTCACTCCCTAGAGCTGTGGTTGACAATCTCCCTAATACCACTGGTCCCCATGCACCAGGAGGGCACTGAACTTCACACGCAGAGAGACCAGAGCTAGCGCACTTAGGAACAGGCCCTGGGAGCTAGAAGAGACCTTAGTCCAGCCTGGAATCTGAAGCCTGGGGAGGTCAAGGGACTTGCCCTAGGTCACACAGCCAGCCCCAGGCCGTGTCAGACCTCCTGGCTGCCTGCCTGGGCCCATCTGTCAATTTCTAATGCTGACATGTCACTGAAACATGAAATACTGCTCTGAAGCAGCATTGCGACTTGAAAAGCCGATGCTCCACCCACTGTAACCTTACTTAACTTTTCAGAACTCCACTCCCTCCCTCCCCCATCCACCCACAGCCTCTCCACGTTATGTGGGCTTTTTCCCAACCCCCCCCCCCCCCGGAGCCTTCAGATCTCACACAGTACTGAACTTCAGAGGGGATTCAGTCATGAGACTGGGGATCCTAGCAGAAAATGAGCTTAAATATCAGCTTGTTCTTTTTTGAGCCTATTCTTGCCCCTCTGCAGCTTCAGGAGGGAGGGGTGGGCATCTGAAGCTCTATTCAGAATGGTTATTTTACACACCGTAGAATGAGTTACTGTCCATTCCCCAGCTGCAGCAGATAGCCAGTGTGGCCTGTGATTCTGGGGCATAGGGAGAACTGACCACATGCCAGTCACCGTGCCTGAAATTCTATCAGCCAACCTCTGGTCTTGAAATATTTTTTCTTCTTCTAAAGTCACGCATTAAAATGTAAATACCCTGGGGAGAGAGAAGCCTTCTCTCTGCCTATTCGGTCCCCTATCTGACCACCAGCTGGATTCAGGTGCTGCACAGTCCTTTGTGGGCAGGCAGGTCTAATAGGGGACAGGGGACAAGTGTATGCTGCAGTGGACGGGCCCCTTCATTCGGAAGCACAGAGGGGAGGCACCTGGCCCAGCCGGGGGAGTTCAGGAGAGCCTTCCTGAGAAAAGGACTTGGGTGCTGAGTCCTGAGGAAGGAGTAGGCATCAGCTGGGTGACAAGCAGGGAAGGTGAGAGGGTCCCAGGCAGAGGGAACAGCACATGCAACGCCCTGGAGACAGAGCACCTTGGGCTGGAGAATCTGCGTGTCCCTCAGTTTTGAGCGGCAAGAGCTGGGAGAGGAGCTGGAGAGGGTTGTGAGCTATAAGGAGCTTGCTCTTCTCACTCTGGGCAACTGGGAGCCATGGAGGGCTCTAAGCAGGGAAGGGACCAAGTTAGACTTGAAGTATAGAAAAAGTGCTCTACTGCCACATGGCGACTGGGTGGGTGGTTGGGGGGAGTCAAGATGGAAGAGGAGGGGCAGGCGGGAATCTATCACAGGAGTTCCAGTGATGGGTGGTGGTGGCCTGGACCCAGACTGTGACAGGTGGGATCAGAAAGTCAGTGATCCGGGGTGAGACAGAGAACAACATCCCTGACTCCATCCTAAACCCCAGTCTTCTGAACTCCATCCCTTAAAGCAGGAGGCACCCCTCTTCCCTTCTTCCAGAACCCACCCCATGGCCACGGAGACTCAGGCCCCACCACCGATACCTGGCTGGTCCGGGTGATGCAGCGGCGAATGAGGTCTCTGATGTTGTTGTGCTTGTCCGTCTGGAAATACACGGTGGCGCTGGACTTTTCCTTCAGGTAGGGCTTCTGGGCTGAGGTCCAGCTGTGCAACAGGGTCGGCTCGCTGCCCTCGGAGGCCACGGGGAAGTAGGTACCGGACTGCAGGGAGCAGGAGTCGAGTCCCTTGGGACCCGCCTCTGCCCCTCCTGGGGGCTCCGGGGCACAAGGAGGCTGCTTGGCCTGGGCCTGAATGTACTGGGCCTCCACCGAGGACAAGAAGTCTACCTCACCTTCCCGGCCCAGTGCCTGCCAGTAGGCCTCGGGACCCCCATCCAGGAGGGCGTCTGTGGCCAGCCGGGCACTCTCATTGTCGCTGAAGTCAGCCCTGGCCGGCCGGACCCACTGGCTCTTGACATCTTCCAGGCGTTTCCGGATCTTGCCCACATGCCTTGACCGGCTCATGCTGCCCTGTCCCTGGGCCGTGGTGGGGAGGCCGGCGCCTGAGCTCCTCCTGATGGCAGGGCTCGTGAGCCACGGAGCGGGGTTGGGGAGCCCTCAGCACTCCTGGGAAGCACCTAGCATCCACCTGCCACCCCTCACACCCGCTCCGAGGAAGTGATTTAACGTTGTCCTGAGTAACACTTCACAGCCAGGCCTTGGCTTATCTCTGGGCGACTCCGCCCTGCCCGCGGGCTGCAGGGCCGGCTCAGTCACGCCCTGGCACACTCAGCCCTGGGAGCCGGCCTCTCCTTCCAGCAGCCTGCCTCCGCTCATTGCACAACGCTCCAGATCCCCCGGCCGGCCGCTGGTGCAGAGCGGGGAGGCTCTCCCTGCACCCCTGGGCCTCGGCTCCTCCCGTGCTCTCGGTTCAAATGCCATTGGTTCAAGACGAGAACTCCCCTGTGCGGCAAGATGCTGCCCCTGAGATTGCGCCAGCGTGGGGAGGGAGGCTGGACGCGGGCCACCAGAACTGTCCCCCAGGCACTTCTCTCTCCCAGTGACACCCGAGTCCCCAGCCTCCGGTCCTCTGAAAAAAAGCTTTTCTCTGCTTCCTCCCTCCCCTATTGTCTGTCAAAGTCATGTTTGAACAGATCGCCCAGAGAAGCTCCAGTCTGGGGGCCAGCACTGACCTGCTGCACGACCCGCTTGGAGTACCGCCTGGAGAGGAGGCTGCGGCTGAGTCTGGGCCGATGGGACTGGCCGTCTGTGAGCTGGAGCGGCAGGTGCGGCAGGTGCAGCAGGTGTGTTTGAAGTGTAGGAACAGCTAAGGGAGAAGCCACATTTTCTTTCCAGGTCAGGTCACGGTCAAGTCCATGTCGATGGCATGCAACGTACGTCTTTGGGTTCTGCCAGAAACAGACTGAGACAGGATTGGAGTACAAGTACGAGGGGGCCGCCACGGGCACGTTAACGAGGGACATCTGGGGTCAGTCCTGCCGGGCCCCCTGGGAGATGGTATCCAATACATCTTGGAGGTTTCCTACGCAAAGGGTGAGAATTTATCTACCAACCTCCATTTGTCACTGGCGGAGGGCTGCTCCTGGGCCCACATTAAGCCCCCTGTGGCCGGCCTGCCCTGTGCGCTCACCAGGCACAGCCCTGAAGTCAGAGGAGGCACGTGGTCAGACTCTCAGGTGCACGGTCAGAGATTCACGGGAGTGGTGAGTGCTGACGGTCGGGAGTAGGACCCTGACAATGTCTGCTCAGGGAACTAAAAAACTGGGACTGTGTGGTCTCACAGCTGGCAGATAGGGAGAGCCAGAAGCCTGTGGCATATCTATTCTTTGGAGGAGAATTGCTGTTACATCTGTAACCCACCAAAGCTGTGGCCCAAGTGGCTCAGTCCAGTAGGAGAATAGTATTTTTTTTTTAATGTTTATTTATTTTTCAGAGAGACAGAGACAGAGCATGAGCGGGGGAGGGGCAGAGAGAGAGAGAGAGAGGGAGGGAAACACAGAATCTGAAGCTCCAGGCTCCAGCTGTCAGCACAGAGCCTGATGTGGGGCTTGAACCCACAACCTGAGAGATCATGACCTGAGCCGAAGTCGGACACTTAACCAACTGAGCCACCCGGGTGCCCCAGGAGAATAGTATTTTTGAAAGCACAGTCCAGGGGGACCTGGGTGGCTCAGTCGGTTAAGTGTCCGACTTCGGCTCAGGTCATGATCTCGCGGTTTGTGAGTTTGAACCCCACATCAGGCTCGCTGCTGTCAGCACAGAGCCTGCTTCGGATCCTCTGCCCCTTCTCTTTCTGCCCCTCCCCCACTTGCACTCTCTCAAAAATAAAACATTTAAAAAATAATAATAAAAGCATAGTCCAAAGAAGACAAAAAGAAATTTCCTCTCTACTTTTGAAGGTTGTTGAAAAAAATCCAATTCATGCCCTCAGGCAGCCCTCCCTTTATTAGACTTTATCTCTCCCCCCTCAATCCCTGGAACGTTGAGGACAAAAAAACCCAACAAACTCTCCCCCTATTGCCTTTGTGCCTCCGTGCCCTTCTTCCTCTCTGTTTGGCCAACTCTTGCTTGTGCACATTGACTTAACCTCTTTCCCACATTCTCCTCTGAGCTTGTCTCCTCTCTGGCCCTCCTCAGTGCCTTCTCTCATTGCCTAAGTCCAGTGACCAGTCTGGCTAGACCAACCTGGGGAGGGAAGTACTAATCCCTGGGATTTGTTCTGGTTCACGCCAGGGCTCAATAGTTGTCTGCAACTCTCCATTGTCCGCCATGTTGAGTACCCATTCCTGAGTCTCGAGTTTGAGGTCCTGCATGTTTGGGACCTGTGTGAACATTCCATTCCTCTCCTATACTTGGCCATAATTGAGTGCTCACTGCATGCTGGCCATCTGTGCTGAGGGAGACACAGATTAGTGGACTTCATTACACAGATGAGGAAACTAAGGCTCAGAGAGGTTGAGTGACTTGTCCAAGGTCACACAGCGAGTGAGTGGCATAGCCTGGGCACTGTTGCCCTAAAGCCCATGTGTTTTCCACTCTGCCAAGTGTCACCCTTTCCCTTCCCCTCCCCTTTCCCCTCTATCCTCAGAGCAATCCCCATCATCTTATGAGTTCCAGAATGTATACAGGAGAGAATGGAAGAAGTGGGTGGACATGATGGGGTTCTCTTCTCACCCAGGCCCAATTCTCTTTGTTAGATTAGTCAATGACTGAGGGACGCCTGAAGCAGTGGTAGGTCTCCAGGGCCGGTAAGGACTATTTTTTTTTTTAATGTTTTTTTTTTTTTTTTTTTTTTTTTTGGGGGGGCGGGGGGGGGGGGCGGGGGGTGGATGGCATAGAGAGAGAGAGGGAATCCAAAGCCCAATGTGGGGCTCGAACTCATGAACCATGAGATCATGACCTGAGCTAAAATGGGATGCCTAATTGACAGCTTGGAGCCTGGAGCCTGCCTCGGATTCTGTGTCTCCCTCTCTCTTTGCCCCTTCCTTGCTCTCTCTCTCTCAAAAATAAATAAATGTTAAAAAAAAATGAAAGAATAACACAGACATGTCAAAAATATGAAGAAACCAGCTTGGAGTTCCCACTGGCTAAACTTGGCACAATTTGAGTATCAAAATAATGGTAAAAAAGGATTGTCATACATGAAATAAAGTAGAAAACCATGAGTCCATACGAACAAAAATATACATACTGAAGTTTGAGCAAGAACAAATGTTTGTTTTTTCTTAAGATTTTATTTTTCTAAAGTAATCTCTACACTCAACGTGGGGCTCAAACTCACAACCCTGAGATCAAGAGTCACATGCTCCACCAACGAAGTCAGCCAGGTGCCCCAAGAACAGGTATTTAAACAGTTTCAAATAAATTCTCCATGAAATACTTAGTAAGTACAAAGAGGGAATAAGAAACTTTGTGGCAACAGACCCCATCAGCCACACCCTAACCACGTGATCAAAGTGACTCTCATCAATAATGGGACAAATCAAAACCTGGAACCAGTTGATAGGATGCAGTGAGAAAAACCCAGCATCGCTCTCATGATATTCTTGCCAAAAATACATCACCTGAATTTTGGCTGGGTTTTTAAAAATGTGTTTATGTGAGGGGCACCTGGGTGGCTCAGTCAGTTAACCTTCCGACTCAATGTCGGCTCAGGTCATGATCTCGCTGTTTATGAGATCGAGCCCTATGTCAGGCTCTGTGTGGAGCCTGCTTGGGATTCTCTCTTTCTCTCTCTCTCTGCCCCTCCCCTGCTTGTGCTCTCTCTCTCAAAATAAATAAACATTAAAAAAATGTGTTTAGGTGATCCCGCAAGGAGGAAACAATCAGATAAATCCAGACCATGAAGCATTCTAGGAGACCAGCAGGTGGGAGAATGGGGGAGAGGACTGGGACCTGGGGAAGGGGGTGTGGAGAGTCCTGTCACATACATAGTAAATTGCCCAATGGCCCAACAGCAGAGCCTCCAAAGCCCTTGCTCCAATCTGCAGCCGGATTCTGTAATTACTGGTTTAGGTGAGGCTCTCCTCCTTTAGGCTGTGAGCAATTGTGGGTGGGGGACGGGGGTCTAGCAAGGCCTGACTTAGCTTCTTGGCACCCCCGGTGCCTATGCCCCTTGGGGGCTGGCACATAGTAGGCATTTAATAAATGCCTATTAGGCAAATGAGTGGCTCAGTGCTCCTGGGACAGAGGCCGGTCACTCAGGATGTCACAAAGAGGATTCCAGAACTTGTCTCGGAGAGGCCCGGGGCTGAGAGCCTGGGCCTTGGGCCCAGGACCCGGGAGGAACAGGATGCCTGTTTGACCTTAAGGAGCAGCTGCCGCCTTCTCTCCAACACCTCTCCATCAAGGCCTGCAGCAGCATGAAAACTGTACGGTCTCATTACCCAGTGACCCAAGAAGTGCAATTAAGTTGAAAAGTAGTTGGCATAATTAATTAGACGGGTAAATAGCTCCCTGTCAACACCAATCAATCCATTCTGCATCTAATCAGCCCCGAGAAGGCAGGCTGGGAGCCCTGGCAGCTGTGCCTTCCGCTGGCAGGCAAGGGCCTGGGGCAGGAGCAGAAACGGGCAGAGTATCCAGCCGGGCACCCCAAACCCCACGCACATGCCCTTCTACATTCACTTTTCGTGGGAGCGGCCTCTCCGGGGCTGTCTTCAGGGATTCCATCCTGGGCACCCAGCAAAAGCACAGCTTAACTCCCAGGGACCCTCAGCTGCACAGTCCCTTCGCCTCCTTCAGGGTCCTATTGGAGTTTGAGTTCTCAGTTTGGGGCTCGAGATTTCCGATGTGCATTAAAACCATTACAAACGTGCATAAAAACTGTGGGAGCTCCCAGTTTTGGAGCTAGTAAATTTGCAGATGCTTTTGTTTTTAAATTAAGGTATAACTGAGAGGCAGTAAAATTTGCCCTTGTTAGTGTTCGCCTCTATGAATTTTGAGAAATGCACACAATCATATAACCACACCACAGCCAAGATCTAGAACATTTCTATCACCCACACTCTCCTGTAGTCAACTGCTCCCCACACCCAACCCCTGGCAACCACTGATCAATGATCTCTCCCAAAAGCTTTGCCTATTCCAGAATTTCCTATGAATGGAATCATACAGGGTGAGCCTTTTGGGTGTGGCTTGTTTTCACTTAGCATAATGCATTTGGGATTGATCCATATTGGGCATGTGTCTCAGTGGTTAGCTACTTTTTAAAAAAAATTTTTTTTAACGTTTATTATTGAGAGACAGCATGAGCAGGGGAGGGGTAGAGAGAGGCGGAAACACAGAATCCGGAAGTAGGCTCCAGGCTCTGAGCTGTCAGCACAGAGCCCAACACAGGGCTCGAACTCACAAACTGTGAGATCATGACCCAAGTCGAAGTCGGTTGCTCAACCAACTGAGCCACCCAGGCGCCCCAGTGGTTAGCTACTTTTTATTGCTGAGTAGTGTCTTATAATACAGATGTACCAGTGTATCTGTTTCTCAGGTGAAGGACATGGGGTTGTTTCTAGTTACGAGTGTTTATGAATAAAGCCACTATAAATATACATCGATAAGCTTTTTAAAAAATGTTTTTTTTGAGTGATAGAGTGCGAGGTGGGGAGAGGCAGAGAGAAAAGGAGACACAGAATCTGAAGCAGGCTCCAGGCTCTGAGCTGTCAGCATAGAGCCCAACATGGGGCTTGAACCCATGAACCGCTAGATCATGACCTGAACTGAAGTTGGATGCTTAACCAAGTGAGCCACCCAGGCACTCCTATCTATAAGCTTTTGAATGAACTTAAGTTTTCACTCACTTAAATACCTAGGGGTGAGGTTGCTGGGTCTTATAAATTATAAATTTCTTATAAATTTCTTTATAAGAAATTGCCAAACTCTTTCCTAAAGTCCTGTACCATTTTGCGTCCCACCAGCAATGTATGAGACTTTCAGGAACTTTGCATTTATGCCAGGGTATAGACTTCAAAAAACAATCATATCCCATTGCTGCTGACAGCAAGGCCAGCCATATAACTTTTCGGGGCCCCGTGCAAAATGAAAACATGGGGTCTCGCGGAGCCAAACAAAAGGAAAAAACTGCCATTAATGGCATTAAAATAGAAAGATTTTTCCTTTCTACCACAGAGTCTTTCTCTCTCGACTTCTCGTGGTGTTTTTTTTAACTTGCTATTTCATGTTTTAAGTAAAGAAATACTAAAATTCAAAATTATTAGCATGAATTTTACCTTTCATCTTCATATGGTGCAATGCCTTTATGTACGTATGTATGTATGTATTTATTTATTGTTTAATTTACATCCAAGTTAGTTAGCGTATGGTGCAACAATGATTTCAGGAGTAGATTCCTTAAGCCCCTTACCCATTTAGCCCATCCCACCCCCGATCCCTGGTGCAATGCCATTTTAAATGCAACTACGACAGCATTTACCGTGTATGTAGAATCACTGAAATTATACAATGCGTATTTTGTTTGTGCATGCGTATGTATTTTCTTCTTCCCAGAGAGTGGAAATGCTGCAGAAAATGAGCTCACCTGTTTTTATTTCACTTCTTGCTATGTGCATATTCTACTAACAGTCTCTACCTCTGGCTTACCGGTGAATATGGAAGGGCAGAAAGAAGGAAGTATTTCTTTCTCTTCCCTTCCGTAAGCATATGTAAAATCCCTTGGTTGTTTTTTGGGACATGATTGCCCTTTGCTGCATTCGACGCAAATTCTGGTTCCAACAGAAAGCGTGACCTCTCGGGTCTCGTCTTGCCTCTCTCAGTCACAGATGTAAGGCATGTACCCGGTCTTCACTGGGAGTCTCACTGACTTCCCACGCGTCATGGACCCACCGGAGTTCAGTGCTCACGGGGCACTGTGAATGCTCTGTGCCAGTGGGTCAGCAAGGAACTGCAGGCAAGCACAGTACACACGTCTGTTCTGCTCACTCCGCCATTGGACTTGACTTACAACCCCCCAGCTCAGGGGTGCCTGGGTGGCTCGGACAGTTAAGTGTCTGACTCTCGGTTTTGTCTCAGGTCACGATCTCGTGGTTCATGGATTTGAACCCCCCATCGGGCTTGCCACTGGTAGCGTGGAGCCTGCTTGGGATTCTCTCTCTCCCCCTCTCTCTCTGCTCTCCCCTGTTTGCGTGCTCTCTCTCAAAATAAATCACTTAAAAAAATAAATTAACAAAAAACCCACAGCTCAATGATAAAATTATTAAGAATTTCAGGATGGTGACGGCAGAGTATTAAACCGAGTGCAGGGTCCTTCTGAGCCTGGGACCTGTGTGAGCAAATTAAATATTTGTGATACCACTAAAATACTTTTATAATATTAAAAAAAAATCAATCCCTGAGATTCTAGCTAATTACATTATTTGGGGTATTATGCTTTGTTTCTCTAGTGAAATTGTTCCTTTTTCTAGAATAAAGAACACAACTTCTGGGGGCGCCTGGGTGGCTCAGTTCGTTAAGTATCCGACTTCGGCTCAGGTCATGATTTCATGGTTCGTGGGTTCAAACCCCTCGTCAGGCAGCTCAGAGTCTGGAGCCTGCTTCAGATTCTGTGTCTCCCTCTCTCTCTCTGCCCCTCCCCCGCTCATGTTCTCTCTCTCTCTCTCTCTCTCTCTCTCAAAAATAAACATTAAAAAAAAAAAAAAAAGAACACAACTTCTGCTCTTTCGTTACAGCACAGCCCCTGGCCTGGCCAGGACTCCTATGGGCACTCAGAAAGTTCTAGCTGGTTTTCAGAGAAACCCACTGCAGTGGATAAGCTCCGGCACCACTCTGGCTCTGTGTGGAAGCAGGAGTGGGGACGAGCACCGAGGCTCCCCCGTTACTCCCCTCTACACACGGCTGGGAGTGGCTGCGGTAGGAAGGTTGGGGATATCAGATGGTAAAGGAAGGAATGTATGAGTAGGTCAGCCCAGCAGCATCTCAATGACTTCGAAATGATTATCAGGAATTTCACATAGTGCCTGGTGCAGGTCAGCAAATGGTCAGAACCTGCCCAAGGTGCCCATCGGCCTGGTGTGGGTTGTCAGAGGGACCCTCCCTCCAAGCTGGGCGGGGAAACTCTCTGGGACTCCACCCTGTCTCTTTGCTTTGGAAAATAATTCTGGTGGCTTTGCCCTTTGTTTTGTGAATATTACATGTTCATTATAAAAGTTTGTGAAAAAACCGTGGCGCCTGGGTGGCTCGGTCGGTTGCACGTTTGATTCTTGATTTCAGCTCAGGTCATGATCCTAGGGTCGTGGGATGGAGCCCCGAGTCGGGCTCAGTGCTGAGCTTGGAGCCTATTTAAGATTCTCTCTCTCTCTCTCTCTCTCTCTCTCTCTCTCTCTTTCCCTCTGCCCCCTCACCCATTCTTGTGGTGCTCTCTCTCTAGAATAAAAAATTTAATTAAAGAAATAAAAAATTGGTGAAAAAACAGGCAAAAATAAGTAAAATGCATTAAAATGAAACAAACAAACAAACACCCTATTTTCCATAGCCACGTCACTGACATACTTTTTAACATTTGTTGTGTGTGTGACAACAGTGTAGATTAGACCTCTCAGGATCCACTGCAAACTCCCTCTAGTGTGTGCATCTCCCTTTTTCCCCAGGCCTCCCAAAAGCCAGAGCTCTGCATGGGACCCAAGCTCTGTGGGACAGGGGCCATCCTCCTGGGACAGGAGCACCCTCATGGGACAGGGCCATCCTCACGGGACTTGGAAGGCGCTAGTGAGCAAATCGGAGCCACCAGGACCATGCTGGGGGTTCGGCTCTTCTGCAGCTGCAGCTGAGGCAGGAATGAGTGCAGGCTCCAGTCCGGTGTCAGAGGTGGAGAGCGCCGGTACCGAATTTCCACTGGAACCATCCGTGGTGTGGCCGGGCATCTTCCTGGGGTTGCCCTTGCCTCTGTAGCGTCCAAGCATGGTTCCCCAGCCCTCCTGGAAATTCTGTAATGAGCTAACTCTGCAACAAATACCCTCCTGCTTAACCAGCTAGAGTAGATTCTGTCGTCAGCAGTGAAGAACTCTCTCCTGGGGTCTCAGCTTCACTCTGCCCAACCTCCTTCAGAGCACTTACCATAAAATGGAATGGCCTTGTGTATGTATTCCTTTACCACTTAATGTGTCTTCATGAGGGAGGAACCAGTTCTGTCTCATTCACCACTTGGATCCCAGTGGCTGTCTCAGGGCAGCGCTTGGTTAGTATCTGTCCGGTGAAATATTTGGTCACCTTCCAGCAGCACTTAGCCCAGCACCAGCCACTCCTGTGGATCAAGTCAGGGGGTATTCTTTCTACATGTGTTCCCTCCCCGCCAACATTTGCTGACTGCCTCTTCTGCAGAGAAAAGCAATGAATTGGAAGATACCAACTTGCACCCCTCTGAGTCTAGTGACTTAAGGTTGGACAGATGAATGAGCTCACTGTGGCCAATTCCTTGCGTTCCTTCAATGAGCAAAGACCTGCTCTGTGATGAGCATGTGTGTGTCTGCAGGTGTTAAGTGGGGACAGATTTTCTGAATAAAAAGACCCACAGACTCAGAATACCAAATTCATTCATTCACTCACTCATTCATTCATTCATTCATTCCACAAACACTGATTGAGGGTCTGCTCTGATGTATGTATGCATGAAGTGCAGAAGGAGGCCTGGACCTCCCAGTCAAATCCACTTTGTAATCAGACTTTCTCCCTTTGGCTATCAGACTGTCACCTAAATCACTTCCAGCCTCTAAGCCTTAAATTAAGAGCCAGATGATGCAACCTTTCCATTATGTGGTTGTGCAATTTCAGGCACAAACTCTATGTTTGAAATACAGGTGCGGGAGTAGATTTTAGTGATATGCTTTGAAAGCATCAATATTTGAGCAGGCCAGTCCCTGGATACCTACTGCAGGTAGGAGCCATGACACCCATTGGCCCTGTGACGAAGGTGGCTTCATGCCTGTGTGTCTCAGGGCTGTGCCAGGACACACAGTGTGACCTCTGTCATTGCCATTGTATCTGTTGGAACCATAGGCAAAACCATTGTCTTCTTCCAGGTCTGAACCTGGAAGGGGCAGGCCCACCTCCTTGGGGCCCCAGGGCTGCTGGAACCACACCCATCACCACCTGTCTCACCTGAGGAGTGGGGAGGCCCTGAGAAGTGAGTGCTGTAACCCTTTCCTCTCCTCTGGCTAAGGGACCTCGCTGTCCTCTCCGCCCCGTATGTGAAGTGGGCAATGGATCTTCGAGTCCATTCCTGGCCAGGTCATGGAAAGGCCTACTTGGTTATTAAATCAGATCCTGCACGTGTTTGGAACTAACAAATGGGTTTTTGATCAGACTAAAATTTGGGGATATAGAAATGAACCAACAGCAGTCCCTGCTCTCCAGGAAAGACAAGCAATTACAGTAGAATATGAGAAGCTTCCTCTCCTAAGCAAACGTTGGAAGGTCCACCATGGGTTCTACAGAGCCTACAGCAGACCCCTGTTGTGGTGGTGCCTACCTTTCCACGGGAAAGACGGCAAATGAACAGTCACAACATCTGCTCATTTGAAGTGTTAAGGTCAGGGGAGCTAAGAGAGAGAGCTATGTTCTCTGCAGAACAGAGAGGCCTGACCCAGCCCCAGCCAGGAGGCCTCTCTCAGGTCATGACACGTAGGCCGTGACCAGCAGGGTGCTAGGAATGAGCTGGGAGAGGTGGGAGGGAATGGGCACCCCCTTCCCATTGTGTCAAGGTTGTGCAGAGGGTGGTGGGGGGAGGGTGGGGAAGAGATGAACTCCAAAGCTCAGGCCTCTGAGGGCACAGAATGACTTCCCACAGAGGAAGTCTGAGGAAAAGCCCCCTCTGGCCCGATGTTCTGCCTCTCGCAGTCTCTCCTCGACCTGCCCAGCTGGCTGTGCCCTCGCTCCTGGCCTGTCACAGCCAGAATAATGAGATGGGACACGTGGGCCTGCAGCCAGTTACCAAGTCCTGGCTGGGAAGGGACCAGGCCTGGGAAGTCCCTGCTGCTTCCCAAAGTGCCGCAGGCGAACTTACACCATAAATGGGGCCTTTCTCCCCAACCCCTTCCCTTCCCCGATAGCCCTTCCCCTCGCTCAGCCCTCTATATTTCATTTTTGTTAATATGTGTACATTAAATGTAGTATATATAATTATATGGTATATAATTATAAAATATAATTTTACATGTATATATATGATATATTATATGTATATATAAAGCAGAGAGAGCTGGAAAGGAGATGAGAATCGCAGTGAGCTTGGGCCCCACGACCTGCTCACCCGGACTTCTGCCCAACTAGATCAGTGACAGCAGGGAGCTGTTTGAGGAAAGACAGGCTGTGGGCTGTGGTCAGGTCAGATGCGGCCCACAGCGTGGTGGTGACCCTGCCAGGCAGATGGAGTCAGCGGCCCCGTGGGTGGGCTGGAAGTGCAGGGAGAGGTCAGGGTGGAAAGCGAAGTCCCAGCTCTTCACAGCTGGGAATGCCTCCACACAGACAAATCCTGGAGCTTCTGGTCTTCGCCTTCAGGTACGTGGAAAATTCTGTACGTGCTCCCTTGGGAGCGAAACAGCAAATCCACCAGAAGCCAGGACAGAACAAATGTTTTGGCGGTCCCTCCACAAGTGTGTCAAACACAGGCACAAGAATGGTTCGCGGCAGCATTGGTTACTGACTGGGAAGAATGAGATGTTCCAGAATCAGAAGACCCAGGGCAGCTGGGGCTGTCACAACAAAGCGCCACAGACTGGGTGGCTGAAACAACGGAAACGCATCCTCTCACAGTGCTGGAGGCTGCAAGTCTGAGAGCAAGGTATTGGCAGAGTACGTCTCTGAGGCCTCTCTCCTCTGCTGGTAGGTGGCCATCTTCTCCTGTGTCCTCATACAGTCTCCCCCTTGTGGGTGCATGGCCTGATCCTCTCTTCTCTGCTGTGGTTACAAAGAACAGGAAGATCTATATGTATTGGCAGAAAAAGAGTTCCAAGCTTACTATTAGTGGACAAAGTCAGTCACAGAACAATAGGATACTGGTATCAATGGTTCCCTCTGGAAGGGAACAGATTAGGGGCCAGGATGGGACAAGGGGGATTTTATTTACTTCTGTATGTAGGTATGTATGTATGTGACAGACTGAATGATTGTTCTCACCTCTTCACTCCCTCCCTTGCCCTGGTTTTGCGCCTCTCTGGCTGGGAGCTGAGTATATTTCCCTATCCCATGGATGTTGAGCTTGGCCAGGTGACTTGGTTTGCCCAGTGGAATTTTGATGGATGCACCCAGAGCAGAGGCCTTAAATGTGCTTGCTTGGCATAGCTTGGCCTCTTGGGCTGCCATGACCTTCAGTGAGAAGAATATACCCCCAGGGAAAGGCTGGTGTCAGGAGAAGGTGGGGACAACAATGAGCAGAGCTGAATTCAACCTCAGCCTAGAGCAAGCCCAGCAACCCACATACCTGCGAGCAAGAAAAATACATCCTTACCTTGAAAATGTTATGCTGAGTGAAATAAGCCAGACACAGAGGGACAAATATTGTATGATTCCATGTACATGAACTATCTCGAATAGGCAAATCCATTCAGACTAGATGAGAGGCTACCGGGAACAAGGGGGTGGGGGAAAGAGGGAGTTATTGTTTAATGGGTACGGTTTCTGCTTGGGGTGACACGAAGGTTTT
Organism: Lynx canadensis; assembly: GCF_007474595.2. Taxonomy (NCBI): domain Eukaryota; kingdom Metazoa; phylum Chordata; class Mammalia; order Carnivora; family Felidae; genus Lynx; species Lynx canadensis. The sequence continues at coordinate 16,799,049 of NC_044320.2, forward strand.
GGAAATTGATAGTTCTAACAGTTGCCTGACATTGTAAATGTACCTGGTGCCATTGAATTGCTCACTTAAAATGGTTAAAATAGTAAATTTGGTGTATCTATCTTCTGCCACAATTAAAAAAAATAATGTAGGGGCGCCTCTGTGGCTCAATCAGTTAAGCATCCGACTTCAGCTCAGGTCACGATCTCGTGGTTCGTGGGTTTGAACCCCACATCCAGCTCTGTACTGACAGCCCAGAGCCTGGAGCCTGCTTCAGATTCTGTGTCTCCCCACCCCCCTCTCTGCCCCTCTTCCACTTGTGCACACACTCTCTTTCTCTGGAAGAAAGCAAGCAAGCAAGCAAGCCAGCAAGCAAGCAAGCAAAATCGTTGAATTTAGCACAATGGGTAGTGAATTGGATGGTGTGTGAATTACATTTCAATAAAGCTATTTTTGAAAAAGAAAAATACATGCTTGCCATTTAAGCCATTGAGTTTTGAAGAATTTGTTAAGTAGTACTAATAAGGCAATTTTAGATGGAGAGAGTAGGTGTGTAGGTATGTAGTCTATAATGAGCATGTCTTATTTGTGTAATATAAAATATGCAAAGTCAGCATCTATTGGGTTCCCCTAACCAGGCCCCTCTTTCTTGTTTTCCTGCCTGTTGATGGCACCAGGACTTTTCTGGACATTGTTCATCCTAATTTCGAGTGCCTCTTGGCTTCTCTCTCTATCCTTGGCAGTTAGCCAGACCCCAAGTCCTGGCTGTTCCTAGAGTACGTGTCTCCACTGGCTCCCTAATCTTAGTCTCCATAGCCATCCCCTGGTAGGGCTTTTGTCGCCCTGGGCCTGGATTGTGTCGTGGGTTTCCCGGGTGGCCTCTCTGCCTGGGTCCATCCAGGCCCGGGGAGAGCAATAATTTGAATATGTTTCCATGAAGTGGAACCCTGTTCAGCTGGCCCTGAGGCCTTCTCTCAAAACACACGCACTCAAGCACACACACTTTCCACTCTGTAAAATGGATTCACAACAGTCTCTGTTGCCTGTCAGTACACCCATGGGTATATGAGGAGGTCCTAAAATTGATCAGCTGGATGGTGGGGGGCAGGGGTGGGTTAGGCCACTGCTCCTTCTCCATCCCTTGTTTCCCATCTGCTCTTACTGCACTTTTGGGGTTGTAACATATGGGTGTGGAAGCCTCTGGCACCTCCAGTAAGGGGACTGTTCGATTCAACATTACTTAGAAGTTGAGAAAACTAGGGGCACCTGGGTGGCTCAGTTGGTTAAGCTCCGCTCACGATCTCATGGCTCATGGGTTGGAGCCCCTTATCAGGCTCTGTGCTGACAGCTCAGAGCCGGGAGCCTGCTTCAGATTCTGTGTTTCTCTGTCTGCCCCTCCCCCAGTCATGCTCTGTCTCCCTCTCTCTCAACAGTAAATAAAAAACATTAAAAAAAGAAAAGTTGAGAGAGCTAAAGATTCTAATGACTAATTATTGTGGCTTTCAATTCAAAACTGAAAGAGGACCAACCAAGCTGCTAAATGGATGAAAATGATTTTTGAAGTATTTGTTAGGCTATAACTTGAAACATGCTTAAGGAATTGAGTTTTAGTGCTGAAATGAAACCCTTTCCACCTTTTTTCCTTCTTTATGTGAACAGTTTGTATGGATTCCATACAAACAATAAGCTGTTTTATTAATTTTTTAAAAAGAGGTGGGGTTTTTTTTGTTTGTGATATGAAAAACAGGAATAAAATTAATGTTGAAACCCATCTTATTCTGGCAAAAAGTAAGAGTCATACACTCTATGAACTACAGAGGATTAGAATGTTGCATCCATCTCTTGGATATTTGTTTTGGATTAAGTTTTACACTTTTTTTCATTTAATAATTATTCTTCAAATCTAGATATTTTTTTGATTCACCGGTACTAATAAAAATAGCAATATGTCAATTTAGAAGAAATTTTTGGCCCTTAGAGCCTTACGGTCATGAAGAAACAAGAAGACTGCAGTTTATGTACCTATTTTTGTTGCTGAGAGACATGTTAAGGCGATCGACTACAGTTATTAATCAGAATATGTATTATATGGGGTCAAAACTCTAGGAGGCAGGGAATAAAATGGAAATAGAAGTTAGGGGCAGGGAGGTGAAATAAATGCAAACTTAACCAGCGCTAAAAGGGAGCTTGTCCATATGTATTTAAAATAGACTATGGGGGGCAGAGTGCACCCGGGTGGTTAGTGGGTTGAGCGTCCAACTCTTAGTTTTCAGCTCAGGTCACGATCCCAGGGTCGTGGGATGGACACCCGCCTCGGGCTTGTGCTCCGTGTGGAGCATGGAGATTTTCTCTCTCTTTCTCTCCTTCTGCTCCTCCCCTCACTCTTTCTTTCTCTAAAATTAAAAACAAAAAAACAAAAAAACCCCACCTCTTAAAAAGAAAACAAAATAGCTTATTATTTGTATGGAATTCATATGATATTTTGATTTCACTGGATATATGTTTAAAAAACAGTATTATTTTTAGAAAATTTGCATACACTGAAAATTACATCTTTCGTGACTGCAATTACAATGAAAAAGTTTAGACATCAACATTCTTCAAGGAGGTGCCTGAATGTTTCCAATTTATTTTAGGGGGCGCACGTGAAGAAACACGTTCGCCAGTTGCTGCTGGGGGTGGGGGGAGAGAGGCCCAGCGTTGTCTGACGCCTTGCCCCCGCCCGGGCCCTGCTACCAGCGGTTCCAACTTAAGCCGGTCGTCTAATCGCCTTGAATTTGAGTTTGCGCACCTGTAGCTGCAGAACAGGGGTGGTGCTGACCCCTTCAGGTTGTTCCCGGAGTAAATGCGCCGCCTCAGGAAAAGTGTTCGCTGGGAGGAAGAAGCGCTAGAATCCACCCAAGGGAGCGGCGCAGGGAGCGGGGGAAGAAACAGATGGGCAAGGAAAGGGGGGATCAGATTTTTGCAGAGGGAGTGACTTTTTGCTTGGCTGAAGAAAGGCAAGGAAGAGGTCCCTGTCACAAGGTGCTTGACGGTGGGAAAAGCATGCGAGCCTGGAGAACAGCCCGTCTAAGGGCCAGGAGGTGGAAAGGGCTTGTTTGGGGGTTCCCCCCCACCCCCACCTCCACCTCCGGCGCTGGCACAACCTGAGGTCCTGCCAGGCCTCCGCCATCTGTCACCCACTACCAGCCAGGCCTGGGCGGGCTGAGTCTGCGACCCTGGTGGGCAGGTGACACTGACCACCCCTTCCTCCGGACTCAATCAGAACACAGCCGGTGGCATCCAAGAGGTGCCAAGTGGGGACCCGGCGCCTGCCCAGGTTCTGCAAGAGCGTGGGCCTTGTGGAGGCAGGGAGGAAGCACGTGTGTGTCTCAGTACAGGGACTCGCTCGGAAAAGTCTTTGAGAACTGGTGACACACGTATTTGAAAGATGGAGACACTTTTTTTAGTGGAATATTTGTACCTCCTCCCCCCGCCCCGCCCAACTCCTGCGATCTACTATCCGTAAGTACGTTTGGGTGATGATGTGGGGTCCCCTGTGTAGGGGCCTAGCCTGGTTCCCCGCACGCAGTCGTGGCGCAGTGTCCCCAGCAAGATCGAGTGGCCGCACCCCCAGACCATCCCCGCGTCCGCTCCCCTTTCCCCGCCCCTGTGCCCCGGCCAAGGGCCCGAAGAAGTTCTAGAACCAAACGGACCGCCCCGCCTCCCTTATCCCGCCTTCCGGCGCGAGGCAAACCGAAGCCCCGCTGGGTGAGGGCGGAGAGGGTTGGGCAAAGCTCCCCCTCGCGGCCATCGGGCTCGGCCAAGACTGGGTGCCCCGTGCAAACACGCCCCCCACCCCAGGCCTCCCCTCCTTCTTTTCTCCCTCCTTTCTCTCCTCTTCACCTTGTCGCCCCCCCACCTCCCGCCTTCCTTTCCTCTTTCCCTTCTCCTTCTCCCTCTTTCCCCTCCCTCCTCCTCCTGCCTTCTCCTCCTCCTCCTTCCTAGTTCCTGCAGTTTGGGTCTCTTTTAGGTTTGTTGATTCATAATTTTAAATAGGCAATAGATTAACACACTTCAAGTATTTTATTTTCAACTATTCAAAGGTATACAGTGAAAAGCCTTCACCCCAGAAGAACATCAGACAAGTCCCCTAACTGAGGAACCATCTACAAAGTATCTGACCAGTCCTCAAAACTGTCAAGGCCACCAAAAACAAGGCAAGACTGAGAAACTGCCACAGCCAGGAGGAGCCTGAGGAGACATGACCATTAACTGTGATATGGGAGCCTGCATGGGATCCTGGAACAGAAAAAGGACATTTGGGGAAAACTAAGGAAATCCGAGGCAAGATGGACTTCAGGCAATAATATATCAATGCTGGTTCATTAACTGTAACCAAAGTACCACACTAACGTAAGATGTTGGTAATAGGGGAAACTGGGGGTGGGCTTTATGGGAACTCTGCTAATTTCTCCATAAATCTAAAACTGTTAAAAAGTAACAGTTTACTTAAAAAAAAAAAGTCTTTATCCTATCCTTGCCTCTAACCATCATTTCCACCCACCCCCAATACATAAAAATCATTGATCTTAGTTTTCTGTGTATCCGTTCAGAGATGTAGGGTGCAAATACTAGCAAATATGAATATTCTTACCCCCACTTCATACTGTAACGACGGCACACCCCACACCCAGTTCTGCCCTTGCTTTCTTCACCTGTTTCGTATCAGGCATAGAGCGTTCTGTGTTCTTGTTTTCAGCCTGGAAAGACCCTCATTCCTGTGGCCAGTTCCCTGTTCATGGACTTGGGCTCTGCGATGTCTTGCAGTCCTAACACGACTTGAGGACAAACCGAGGGCATAACCCTGGCAAACAGTGGGTGAGTTTATCTGTTGGCCTGCGGGACCCAGGAGCGACTCAGTTTGTAACAGTGGTAGACAGGGACCCCACAAGGGTTCCTATGAGGGTGTGTGTTGGGGGTTTCCCTCTCCAGTCACTCTGCCCCCGGCCTCGAGCTCCTGCACCCGCGGGTTGGGGGGTGGGGGGAGAGGGGTTGTGCAGCGATCTCACCTCGAGCACCGCCCCTGTGTTGGATCCCCCCACTCCCACGGAGCGTGGGTGGTAGAGCTGCCCCGAGGATTGGGTAGTCGTGGGGCTCCCACCCGCCACAGTGAGTGTGGGGAACTCCCCTAGGATTGGGTGGAACCCCTCCGCGAGTCCTGGGTCCAGACTGCCTGCACGACCCGCGACTCCCCCTAAAGAGACTCGATGCCCTTAAGAGCCCACCCCTGTCCCCCGGCCTCATCTGCCCTGGAGCTCGCTCGCAGTCTTTCCCCGTGTGGGTCTCGCTGATCTCCCGCACTCCAGGGGTCTCTCTCCAAAATATAGAGATCTGCCACCCACCCCACCCCCGACTCTCTTTCCCCCAACTCTCAGGAGTTCTGGTGCCTGGTCTGAAGACGAAAGTATTTTCTCCACCTCCTCACACCCACCTTGCCATTCGCGCCCCTAACATCCCACGTATCTCCCAAATTCTGGGTGATTAAAAAAAAAACTCCTCCCGCAACATTTTATAATGACAAGTTTCAGAAAAATAGAAAACCTTGAAAGACTTGTAGAGTGAGTGTCAGTATGCCCACCACCAAGATCTACATTAACATCCCTCTGCTCCAGCAGACTTCGAATCTCTACCTCGCTGTCCTTGAAGTTGGCCCGCCAGCAAACTGCCTGAGTTTTTGAAGCACTTCAAACTTCCAACCGTCAGTGCATGCCCCCAAAGCCCTTCTGCACGCCGGTCGTCGGCTGGAGTTCATTCTTAATTTACGTTTTTAAAGGTAAAATTCACATACAGCGAAATATACAGATTTTAAGTGTGCCGTAATGGTAAGTGTGCCAGATGGTACATGGAAAAGTATTTACTAGTTTAATAGTTATGTATTTATTTTAAAGTGTATTAAAAAAAAAACAGTCGCTTTCCATGTATGATAGGGACATAGTTTCCTTTAACAATGAATATAGTATGTAAAGGGCTAGGGGGAGGGGAGGGCAAAGGAAGAGAGGGGACTTCCAAGAAGCTGAGGCTGTGGCGAGGTGTCGTTTCCTGAGCTACTGTCGCTTCTAAGAGTGGCGCAGCCGGCGAGCTCCGGGCCGCGGTGCAATCCTGGGGCGCCTGGAGGGGCTGGGCAGGCTGGATCGGGGATCTGCGGTGGGGCCGGAAAGGTGTGCATGTGTGCTTGCCTGTAAGTGTGTGTTTTCAAATCGTTATGCATCTGCGCTTCCACTCCCAAGTTTGAGGCTGGGAGTCCCTATGAACGCAGCACTCAGCACAGGGCCGGGAATACAGTAGGTGCCCAGTAAGTGTTTCACTTGATCACAAGTGTGCAAACACTTTGTAAGCACTGTACAAAAATAAGGTAGTACAGCAGCAGGAAGAATCCCACTCCTTCGTGTCCTCACTACTCAGCGCAGTGGGGTGTTTGTTGATTGACAAACAGCGGAGCAGGCGGAGGAAAACTCAGCGCGGGTGGTTGGTTGCCAAGGACGCGGGTCTGGCGCCAGCGTCGGCTGTGGGGTCTCACAACCCATTGCAGACAGAAATAAAGCCACAACTTTCTGGGCATGCGCGCCCCGTCCCCGCACTAGCCTCATTACCCTACGGCCGCGAACAGCCTGTAGGTGCCTCGTTAGCGCAGTAGGTAGCGCGTCAGTCTCATAATCTGAAGGTCGTGAGTTCGATCCTCACACGGGGCACAATACTTTTGTTCTCTTCCCGTCTCCACTCCTGCCAGCACGAAGGGTTTTATTTGCTTGTCTGAGGACAGAAAGACCCCCGGCGTCCGCGCTTTTCCGCAAAGAGGTCTCCAGTGTGTCGTTAGGCTCGGTCTTGCCTCCCCGAAGTACCGGCGCAGGGACGCTGTGTTAAGTGCAAAGCCTCCCTTCTCTGTTCGGGTCCGGGACCGAGGACGGGAAGGCGGAGGCACGATGACCCGGGGGCACCCTAGTAGACTGGTCCGCGCCGGGTGGGCCGAGACCTCGTAAGCCCTGGAGAAAGAACCGCACCCCTCCGCCCCCTGTGCGCGGCGGCGCGGAGGGGCCCCCGGAGGCAGCGTCCCAGCCGTGCCACTCTCCCCCGTCCTCCTGTCCTGGCCCCGGAGCACCCGCAGTCGCCGGCGGGGCGCACGGTCTGGGGTTCGGCGGCACCGGTGCTCGGGGTCCAGCAGCGCGTTGCGGGCGCCGCGGGCGCAAGGCTCGCTCGGGGAGGCGCCGGAACAGGTGGTCCCGGGAGGGGGCTGGTCCTTTTCGCTCGACAGCAGGGAAGGGTGGGCCTGTGAGCTGGCCAGCCTGCGCGGGGCACCGAGCACCGCCGTGCAGTGTGGGCTGCGGAGCTGGGAGGGGGCAGCGCCCGAGAGGGGAGGGAGAGGGGTCTTAGGGAGTTGGTGCCGGTGGCCGCTGCAGTGGCGTAGCGGGACGGGGGCCGTGTTGCGACTGCGTCCGAAACACGTGCTACAATCGCAGCCGTCACCAGCTAAGTTTCTGATAACTCTGTCGTGCCGCACAGGTCAAATAGCCACTTAGATGGAGATGTGATAGCTGGTATCTCCCCTTCACCTTTCAAGTTTTTGACGGCGGCACTAACCTCCTGCAATTTCCCCCATCAGGGATGTGGTAATACTTTTGGTTTACTATCCTGAGAGGAAGCACCTTCCAGAGGCTTTCACTTAGCTCTTTTTACCGTAAGGACCCTTGGTCAGCGAGTCGTAGTGCCACTGCGGAGATTCTGCCATTTGTAGAATGTGTTTATTCCGAGTATGCATTCAGGTACTCAGAAAAGAACCACAGTTGGCTTCATGGCCCTACTGCCTCCGCTGGGATTCAAGACTTGTCCCAAGACCCTATCACCTGCCACCATTAGCTCTAACTTTGGTGGACACAGGAATTGGTGTCAATTTAGAGCCAATGTCTAGGGACCCCTGAAAGGGCTGGGTGCTTTCTTTTCCCTACTACCAATCCTTCAAGTAAATGGCAACAGGCCCCTTTGGAAAAGCTTGGGGGGTTATTTATAGCATAATATGTGGCCCTCACTCCTGCAGGACTCTTCCTCAAGGGGGCCTGCCCCACCCCCCTTCAGTCAGATGGCTTTGGATCTGGAAATGAGTGTAGGTCTGGAAAGGGTGACAGGCATGGGTCTCCACTGTGACGGCTCAAGTCAGGTTTTCAGACACCAGGTCTGAAGTTTCCCTGTTACATATATCAAGCAAGCAACATTTTCGTAGGCTGGCAACTATTTCATTCTTCTTTGGCAACTATTTCATTCTTTTTTTTAATTTTTGTTTTTAGTGTTTGAGAAAGAGACAGAGTGTGAGTGGGGGGGAGGGACAGAATGTGAGTAGGGGAGGAGCAGAGAGAGAGGGAGACACAGAAGCCAAAGCAGGCTCCAGGCTCTGAGCTGTCAGCACAGAGCCCGATGCAGGCCTCCAACTCATGAACCTGGAGATCATGACCTGAACCGAAGTCAGGCGTTTAACTTACTGAGCCACCTAGGTGCCCCGATGTTTATTTATTTTTGAGAGAGAGAGAGAGAGAAAGAGAGAGAGAGAGAATGAAGGGGAAGGGGCAGACAGAGAGGGAGACACAGAATCCAAAGCAGGCTCCAGGCTCTGAGCTGTAAGCACAGAGCCCGATGCAGGCTCGAACTCACGAACTGAGAGATCATGACCAGAGCTGAAGTCGGGGGCTTCCCGACTGAGCCACCCAGGCGCCCCGCAACTATTTCCTTCTTAGGGACAAGGGAATCCATTACCAAGAGCCCAAATCCGCTATCACTGCAGCTTCTGTGCTGCCCACTGCTCTAAATGGTTGCCTCTGGTAGCTGAATGCCGCCACTTAGCCTCTGCTACTACGGAATCCCGTCACCTGCACTGAAATCAGGGAGCATATCAACAATGGCATCTCTCACCCTCCCCCATCACCCACAGAATGCCACCACAGAGCTTTTCAAGTTCACAGATACTCCCTTCACTCGGTGCCTTAACGAAGGGAGCGTCTTCGGGGCTGAGCATGTGGTTGGGCAGTGAGCCGGAAGTTCGTATGTAATAAATCCACTCCTACATTCCTACCTTCCTGAGCTTTTGGATTCTGCCGTCCACATCATGCCAGGCAAACCCTGGCATCTTAATTTGATTTAAAAAAGGCAAACATTGAGTCCACATTGCTGTCAACCAATGAAGTCAAGTGTGAGAACCACTTTTAATTGCATGGGAATGCCAGTTACCAGTTTATCGCCTCTCAGCTCCAGCGTCACCCTTCCTTACCTGCCCTGCAATAACCCCCTGGATTCCAGCCCTTCTACAGCGTGCGTGCAGGACAGCAAGCTGTCGGCAGGGGGTGCTGGAGGAAGTGGCAGGAGGAATGGGCCTCCTTTTAGTTCCCAGGTGCTGTGCTGCTTATTCTTGCCCCGCTTCTCATAACCAGTGAGAGTGTGTGGGAATGGCCGGGGTACTCCGCCACAGCCGTGTGCCCTGAATGCACAATCTCCCAGTGACTCCAGGGCCTCGGCCCGATGACCACTTTGCCACAATCCTCCCAACACGGAGAGGGCCTGTTCCAGGTCTGGAGCCAGAAAGCAGCCCCTGACACGCTCTCGGCACTTGCCTTCCAGCCTCGGTTTGCTGTGTCCCGGAGGGTGGTTTCCCGTGGCCCTCTCAACATGCACAGTGCAGAGGGGGCACACCCCCCCCCCCCCAGACAACACTCCAGGGAGTAAGAGGAGCCTCCTTTCCGAGTTAGTCCTTCATTTACTCTCCCCTGATCAGTCCTGGGTACCCTTTACATCTATACATCTTTAAGTTAGCTACTCGCTTATAGTTTAATAACTCATTGTATCTTAAAGTTTTCCTGTTAAGATCACCATGCCGTGTGTCTCCTAACTGGGTCCAGATAGTAACTCCAGAAGCTGTGCCGGATGCACTCCTACTAATAAATCAACCTGCTCGCAGTCCTTATAGTGGCTCTTGCTGCTGTGACGGTCGGGGGCGGTGGTGACTGTGCAAGGGCCTTTAGCAAATGCTCAAGTCTTGCTCAACATCAGAGAGCTCGTACTAGACAAGAACCATATGAATGTAATAAACGTTAAACGGGTTAATTTATTTGACACCACTGAATTCATATTGCAGAGAAGTGCTTAAGTGTAGCGTATGTGGAGAATTTAGCTGAAGCCCCGAATTTATCCAACACTGAACCATTTACACCAGAGAGAAACCTTATGAATGTAATAAATATGAAAAGGCCTTTAGAAACTGCTCTGCTTTCACAAATTCAAGGATTCAAGGGAGTACCAGAGAGAAGATACCAGGAGTGGGAAGAATTTTTGCTAAGCTCAACCTTTATTCAATTCCCAGAGAATTTACATTATAAAGAATCTGGGGGTAAGTTGAAGCTATGCCAAGAAGCAGAAAGAGATAATCAGAAATGTGTTTATGTATTTTATGAAGTGTGATAGCCTTTGAAATGCCAACCAAGCACATATGACCGGAGAGTCAAGCAAATATCTGAAATCTGCTAAGGCAGTGACGTTAGCAAGAGTATTACTGGGAGAACTGTAGATTCAGAGAAAATTAAGAATGTGGTAAGAACTTCATTTGGGTGTTAGTATGCATAACTCACTTTCACTGGATAAAGGGAAGTTTTTTTTAAATGAAATACTGTAATACTATAAAAGAGATGTGGGTAGTTGCAAAACCAGTCTGAGTAGGTTTAAGTTTTCACAGAAGGGGACCTGAAATAGAGGTAAAAATGGGCCTTATACAGCTGATTCTGGCTGGCAGGATCGGGAATATTCAAAAATTTCTTAATGTTTATTTTTGAGAGAGAGCGAGAGAGACAGCACAAACAGGGGAGGGGTAGAGAGAGAGGGAGACACAGAATCTGCAGCAGGCTCCAGGCTCTGGGCTTGTCAGCACAGGGCCTGATGAGGGGCTCAAACTCACAACTGTGAGATCATGACCTGAGCCAAAGTCGGACGCTTAATGACTGAGCCACGCAGGCGCCCCAGGATTGGGAATATTTTAGAATTTGAATGCTTTTAAGTGACCAATTTCTAGTTCACCCAAGTTCCCATCATTATACATTTTATATTCTGTGACTTCCCTATTGCCAAACACACACCAGCCTGGCCCTTGAAGGCACGTTTGTGATGACCTGCAAATGAACAAAAAAGTAGACTGAAGAAAGTGCTCTTGGGAAACCAATGCCTTGCCTCAGGACCTTGCCTATTAGCCAAGAGAGCATTTTGCTTACTGAAGTATTTGGTTTACTATAAGATTATGCTTTATGACCACAGAAACAAGAATTACTATTACGTATTACATGCTTACTATATGTCAAGCACAATACCAGAACTTTACATTATCTTAATCCTCACCTCAAGTCCCTGAGCTATTTCTATCTTTCCTTTTATTTTTTTAAGATTTTAAGTAATCTCTACACCCAACATGGGGCTTGAATTCACAACCCCAATATTAAGAGTCACATGCTCTACCAACTGAGCAGGGCAGGTGCCCCTTTACCTTCCTTTTATAAAGGGGTTCACGGGGGCACCTGGCTGGCTCAGTCGGTTAAGTATTTGATTTTGGCTCAAGTTATGATCCCAAGGTTGTGGGATTGAGCCTTGGGATTCTCGTTCCCTCTCCCTCTGCCCCTCCCAACTTGCACACGCACATGCACTCTCTCAGAATAAATAAACTTTAAAAAAAAGAAAAAGAAATGGTTCAGGGAAGGTTCCAGAAGTAATCTGCCCTAGATGATGAAGTTGTGAGGAGCCCTGTTATGGAGCTTAGGGCCCAAGTGAGAGAGCGGCCAGTGCTGTCCGGAGAAGGAGAGACGGAGACCCCAGGGTGGGCTCGCTAGCAAAGAGGAGACCCCCGCCGCCGGGGGACAGCACGCTGTGGTGCACACTGTCGGTGCCCTAAATTTCCTGCTGCCTTCCCCCTCAGTTCTGGTCGGACAGTTGTTGAGATGGTTTCCTGTTCTTTACTTTTCTGTTTATCTTTAAAATAAACTCTCATCAACTAAAGTTAGAGGTTTATGCTGGTCCTTGTGACCTGAAAGATCCTAATACGAGCTTTAATAGCCTCACAAATTTTATTATGAAAAGTACAAGAAGACATTTACAAGCCCAAAAGCATCAGAATGAAATAGTCCACATAATTTTTATACATACATTTTTCTATACAAAAAGTTGATTTCTGTAGGGATATAAAATAAATAATGTAAAAATCAGTGCCACTGATTGCCAAGTAGGTATCTCTCTCTCCACCTCAAGGTGACCAGCCTCCTACGTGGCCAAAAGATGAGGTGTTCGGCATCTGTTACGAGCCTGGGCCGTGAGCCTCTGGCGAAGATTTCTCACTCTCTCCATAAGATCCTGTTCCATGGTGTCCCACTGTACTCTTCTTTGATTTAAAGAAACTTGAAAACAAAATTTTAAGATAACAATAGTTTAATGTTCTGATATTAGCAACGATACAGCATGGATTTTAAAGGTAAACATGTTGCAAAAAATCAGTAATGAAATGATATTTGAAAAACCAAATTTCTTTAACAAAAAACTTAATGTGTTGTTCCCTATACTGTTCCATTTACAAGCCAAGTATTTATTTGTTGAATTGAATGAATGTTATCAGAGAAAGAGAACTCATCTACTTTTGGTTATTTACCATTTGTTTTTTATTTGGGGGAGATAGACAATCTTTATTAACAATAATTTTTTTAGTATTTTTTAATTTTTAATTATTTAATATATTTTAATTATTTAATAATATAAATAATTTTATTTTTGAGACAGAGAGCGGGGGAGGGACAGCGAGAGGGAGACACAGAATCCCAAGCAGGTTCCAGGCTCTGGGCCATCAGCACAGAGCCCGATGCAGGGCTTAAACCTGAGCCGAAGTTGGATGCTTAACCGACTGAGCCACCCAGGCACCCCGTCAATCTTTTAAATTAGGAACAAATCTTGTCCAAGAGAGGATGAGTGAGTTCTTTGCAACAGTAAGTTTCCTCACTATGATGCTTAATGGTATTGAAACAAAGCATTCTGAGTTGCCAAAATTAATATTTAGAAATGTATACCAAGACTACTTTCCCAATGACTAAATACAAATAAATCAAATGGTTTTAATAGTGGCCAACACAGGGAGAGTCAAATTAAAATATTACAGTGTGTCTAACCAAGTGTAACAGCCATTTCATACTGAGTTGGGGCGGCGGCTAGTAAACACTGGAATCTGAAGAAAAAAAAAAGCCCCTTAAAAATACACTTCTCTCAGGGTACCTGGGTGGCACGGTGGGTTAAGTGTCTGACTTCGGCTCAGGTCATGATCCCATGGTTCATGGGTTTGAGTCCCACGTGGGCTCTGTGCTGACAGTGTGGAGCCTGCTTGGGATTCTCTCTCTCCTCTCTGACCCTCCCCCACATGCATGCTCTCGCTCTCAAAATAAATAAACTTAAAAAAAAAACCCACTTCTCTTAAATGTAGTTACATATTCAGTCAGCTCCAATTCCAGAAAACTATATTTTCCTCCAAAGGAATACAATGTTTATGGTCTTATTTTGCTGCTAAATAACCTAAACTTACCAAATGTCTTGAACTTGATTTTCTAATTTAGAATTATCTAACTAAAAATTTAAGTTCTGACATGTCAGCATAGAGAACAATTGAGAATCTCGTGTACTTTCATTTGACTGATGCATGGCTTTTCTGACACAGAATTTACAGATACAGGTAAAGTATGAGTTAACAAAAATATACAGTACTAGAGTCTCATGACTTGTTATTTATTAGGTATATTTCTTATAAAGCTTGTTTGTCTTTAGAGGGCACTGTATAAAAATCTGTTCTTTTTTTTTTAACGTTTATTTTTGAGAGACACAGAGAGACACAGAGCGTGAGTGAGGGAAGGGCAGAGAGAGAGGGAGACACAGAATCCAAAGCAGGCTCCAGGCTCTGAACTGTCAGCACAGAGCCCAACACTGGGCTCGAACTCACAGACTGCGAGATCATGACCCGAACCGAAGTCGGATGCCCAACCGACTGAACCACTCAGGTGCCCCTAAAAATCTGTTCTTCTAAAAGAACTCAAAAGATCTTGTTAAATTCTGCTTCTTCTATATGACAGTTTTATTGAAAAAGTCGGTGGAAATCAAAGTCTAACAGAGTTTCTTGTTCCTTCCCCCATTTTAAAAAGAAATCAAATACTTTATTGGGAAAACTGTCAGCTCCTTTATGAGTTAATGACCATATTTCTGACCCACCCTGTCCCTTCCAAAAATAAAAACTTCAGTGGATCAAGTGGAGGGATCAAAGGTTGGCTAATCAGGGCGCCTGGGTGACTCCTGACTTCCGCTCAGGTCATGATCTCACAGTTCAGGAGTTTGAGCCCCATATCGGGATCTGTGCTGATGGTGCAGAGCCTGCCTGGGATGCTCTCTCTCCCTCTCTCTCTGCCCTTCCCCTGCTCCTCTTCTCACTTGCTCTCAACAAAAGAGTTCAGCTCATCAGCATGAAGCCGATGGTCTCCAGCAGTTCCAACACCAGTGGCCTCAGCGGTCCATCACGGTGCCGAGAGCAAATAACACATTTTCAGTGGCTGCTGGATGGAGCCCAGCCCAGAAGAAGAGAGTCAGAAAATTTCAAATACGTAATAGCTTTGAAAACTAATGCTCAGATTTTCTTTCCAGAAGGATGTAAAAAACAGTTACGAATGTCATTAATGTACTGAGTAACAGACTTCTGTAGCAGCCCGCAACCGTTTCTGGACAATGAAATTCATTCTGGTGCTAATGAAATCGCATCGATATCTGGCAAACCCTCCTGACTTGGTTTCGGTCTGATCTCTTTTTAACTCCCCATTAGAAATTTGAGAATTTTGCTCCCTCCATTTCAGGATTGCCATTATCCATGCCCTGGGAAAATGGCGTCAATATGCTGTACATATAATTCAAGCCACAATCTTGCTTAAATTAATGCTAAATTTTAAATGGCAGAAGAGGGGCACCTGGGTGGCCCAGTAGGCTGGGCGTCCAACTCTTGATCTCAGCTCAGGTCATGATGTCACGGTTCACGAGATCGAGCCCGGAGTTGGGCTCTGTGCTGACAGCAAGGAGCCTGCTTGGGATTCTCTCCCTTTCTCTCTGCCCCTCCCCAGCTCATGTGATCTTTCTCTCTCTCAAATAATAAAACTTTAAATAAATAAGTGAATGAATGATAAATGATAGAAGAAATATTTATTGCTTATCAACTTACTGTGTGTTGAGGAATCCACTTCAGAACTGTCCTTTAATTGTGAGGTTCTAGGCACATAGCCTGAGGCAGCCTGTCCACTTTGGCATCTGGGCACTGTCACAGCAGTGAGGAGATAGAGAAGACATGTGGGAGCGAGTAGGAAGCCTTTCTTTTTTATTTATTTATTTATTTATTTATTTATTTATTTATTTATTTATTATTTTTTTTTTTCTTCAACGTTTATTTATTTTTGGGACAGAGAGAGACAGAGCATGAACAGGGGAGGGGCAGAGAGAGAGGGAGACACAGAATTGGAAACAGGCTCCAGGCTCCGAGCCATCAGCCCAGAGCCCGAGGCGGGGCTCGAACTCACGGACCGCGAGATCGTGACCTGGCCGAAGTCGGACGCTTAACCGACTGCGCCACCCAGGCGCCCAGGAAGCCTTTCTTTTTTTTTAATTTTATTTTATTTTTGGGACAGAGAGAGACAGAGCATGAACCGGGGGAGGGGCAGAGAGAGAGGGAGACACAGAATCGGAAACAGGCTCCAGGCTCTGGGCCATCAGCCCAGAGCCCGACGCGGGGCTCGAACTCCCGGACCGCGAGATCGTGACCTGGCCGAAGTCGGACGCTTAACCGACTGCGCCACCCAGGCGCCCCAGGAAGCCTTTCTTATTTGCAAACGGTCCCTAGGAAATTACAACTGCCAAGGATGAAAGCCCCTAATGTTTCTATCGAGAGGAGCCGCCATCACCATCCTGGAGGCAGGGTAAGTGCCGCGAAGGCTGAAGTTCTGGGGACGTATTTTACTTATTTATTTTTAATTGATTTATTCTTTTTTTTTTTAAATTTTTTTTTCAACGTTTTTATTTATTATTGGGACAGAGAGAGACAGAGCATGAACGGGGGAGGGGCAGAGAGAGAGGGAGACACAGAATCGGAAACAGGCTCCAGGCTCCGAGCCATCAGCCCAGAGCCTGACGCGGGGCTCGAACTCACTGAGCGCGAGATCGTGACCTGGCTGAAGTCGGACGCTTAACCGACTGCGCCACCCAGGCGCCCCATTTAATTGATTTATTCTTGAGAGAGGGAGAGAGCACATAAGCAGGAGAGGGGCAGAGACAGAGGAAGAGAGAGAGAGAGAATCCCACTGGCACGGCAGCTAGGCGCCGCTAGCTAAAGGTGTTTTTAAAATATGTCCCCAAGGGGCACCTGGGTGGCTCAGTCTGTTAAGCGTCCGACGCTTGATTTCAGCTCCGGTCATGATCTCGCGGGTTGTGGGCTCGAGCCCCTGTTGGGCTCTGCTTGCACAGGGCCTGCTTGGGATTCTCCCTCTGCCCCTCCCCCACTCTCTCAAAATAAATACATTAAAAAAACCTCCACCTTTAGCTAAAACAAAAAGCCAACAAACAATTCAAAAGTAGCGACGTTAGGACAGAGATCCCAAACATTTCTTGGAAAAGATCATCAACTGTGATGAGCAAGCCCTCCCCGAGGACTACTGGGAGCCCACCTCTGGCAGCTTCCTGCACGCGGGGCCTAATCTCAGCAGCAGAGAGCAAACGAGAAGCTGCGAGAGGCAGGCGCCCCTGAGACCTTCCGGAGCAGCTGGCACAGCAGTGTTCCAGAACCGATCTGGGGCCTCCCCTGGTTTGAATCACTCTCATCTCAAAAGTTATACTTGCCCCTCAGCTGTGTCTTCTCTGTTCTCCAACTCCTACAGCCTTTCATCCAGTAAGACACCAAGGTCTTTTTTTGATTTTTCATCCTCACAAGAGTCATGACTGTTCCTTCCTTTCTACTCCCATTACTAGGGTCCAAGCTTCCAGGAGTCAGGCCCACTGGAGTTACACTGACTCATTAAGATGCCTGCCTTTTACCCGGTCTCAAGGGCTTTAGCTAATGGTTCAATGAGTCATTAAGACTATTTGGGGCTAATTATCAAATGACTAATTTGAACTGGTGTGGGGAAATGGAATGTAAGCCTCGTCTTCAAAATATCTGAAGGGCTGTCATGTGGCAGAGGTAATAGATGTAATCTGCATTTGCTCCAAAGAACGGTTTCTGATGAGAGAATTTACTAACACACACACACACACACACACACACACACACCCCTATTCAACTTTACAGAAGGAAGACATAGCTTTTAAATAAAATACTGGCAGAAATAGAATCAGGTAGTGAGCTCGCCAGCTCCGTAATATTCTGGCATAAGCTAGGTACGCACTATTCGCTACCGTAGTGTCGCAGAGAGGATTCACACGGCAGGCCCTGGTTCTTCAGATCCTTCCATGTCTGAGACCCCACTGTGCCTTGTCTCGCATCCGTCCTCTAAAACCCATCGTGCCCATGGCTGTTTACGTCCCCTTCACAAAGGGCCACGGTGTAAACATGAGGTACCTGTTCCAGTGCCGAATGGTCCCCTCTGCCTACAGCCATGTTTCACACACTGCTGAGCAGATTCACCTATGAAATTGTACAACAAAAATCCAGCTTTCTAGCTTCTATCCCAATTCTCCCTAATTCAATCACTGTAGGTGAGGTCCTGAGTATGTATTTTTTTAATCTGTAATTTACCAAAAAAAAAAAAAAAAGAAAAGAAAAAAAAAGCTAATTATAACAAATTTGAACGTATAAAGTAAAAAGCCAAAAAGTTCCTTTCATCTACTTTTTGTACAATTTATTCTTTTTCTTCACTTAATGTAATATATTTTAAAGCCCCAAAGGTGATTCATATTAGTTTAAATCAGTATTTATGTACTGATTTTGTATTATGAGTATCACAAAATCCAAAAGGAATAAAAGGTACGTACTACAATTCCTTCCTTTTCGTAACCCTGCGCACCAAGTTCCTTCCCCAGGAGGTAAGCCCTACACTAGTGTTTCCAGGTCATTCTGCTGTGTATCCAGGTTGGCAAACAGGATGTGGCCCGATTCCTGAGCCTGGCACTGATGGTCCCTGTCTTCTTCAGTGGTCTCGATAACTACTCTGCTCCAGCTGGTCTAACTTCTGTCACCACCACAGGCAACTTTCTCCAATGGATTCATTGCATCCAACATGTTCTATCATGTATGAGTGGAGTTCATGGAGGCTTTGGTTGGTGAATCCACAAAAATTATAAGGGAAGACACTCTGTGTGTGTGTGCGCATGTTCCTGGGAAGATTCTCAGAGGGGCCTATGGACCGTACATGGTTTTGCCATAGACAATGGTGTACCGCCATGCTAGAGCCGTAACAAAATGGAAGATCACCCAGTCTCTACGTTCTCATTTTACAAATGAGCAAAGTGAAGACCAGTCAACATTTCTGAACAAATCCAAATGAAGAAACACAAGTGGCTAAATAAACTGCCCCGAGGTCTACAGCTTAGTGACTCCGGCCAAGTTTCACGGACCATAAAGCTGGGACTAGGAACCAGTGCGCCTGCCGCCCAGGCCGGGGTCTTGCGCCACACGGTGAAACCCTCCCTCTGAGTGTGTTCCTGTGGCACCAGGCCTGTCCTCTTTTTAAAGGCCCACTAATTTAAAACCTGGTCAAACGGCCCCACCTGTTACCACCTGGGAACAGCACTTACTAACGTCTTTTTTGAAAATAACGGTTCACTGACATATAATCCACATACCAGAAAATTGATCCTGGTGAAGTGTACGATTCAGCGTTCTTTGTATATTCCCAGAGTTGTACAACCATTAGTTGTACAACCATCACCACTAATCTAGAACATTTTCATCATCCCAACTCCCCGCAGCCATTTGTGGTCACCCTCCCGATCCCCCTGAAACCACCAATCGACTTTCTGTCTCTATGGATCTGCCTGTTCTAAACATTTCACATGAATAAAATCATAGGATATGTGTACTTCCGTGTCTGGCTCCTTAAACATAGCATAAGGTTTTTAAGGTTCACCCACATTTTTATTGCTATGGAAGTTTCCATCGTATGGATATACTATATTCTGTTGGCCGATTCCTGGTCTGATGGATATCCAGGTTGTTTATACTTTTTGGCTATTATGAATAATGATGCTATGCACATTCACGTACAGGTTTTTGTGTGGACGTGTTTCCGAATCTCCCGGGCACATGCCTACGAATGGAACTGCCGCATCACACAGCTACCCTACACTTACCCCTCCGAGAAGCTGCCAGACTGTCTCCCAAAGTACACCACGTTACATCCCCTCTAGCACTGTTCCAATTATTCTCTGACCCTCGTCAGCACGTGTGATTATTGTCTAATTACGGTCATGCTAATGGGTGTGAAATAGTATCTCACTGTGTTTTGTATTTAAAAAATGTTTTCCTCATGTGGTTTTGGTTTGTATTTCCCTGATGACTAATGAAGTTAAACAGCTTTTCATGTGTGTATTGTGGTCATGTGTATCTTCTTTGGAGAACTGTAAATTCGTATCTTTTGCCCGCTTAAAACTCTGGACTAAAAAAAAATAAAAATAAAAAAATAAAACTCTGGACTAATACGGTTTTACAGGACGTGCCTATTCAGCTACAATGTAAGTTTATGGACCTGGGATTTTAGGGGTAGCAAGGGCCATTCACATTGTCCAGAAGGTTGTGTTTTCTAGAAAATAATAAGAATTTCCTCCCCCACTGCTAATAAAGATTTGACACTAAGCAAAAATTTGAAATAAATGACCCGTCACTGGCACACTCTTATCTGGTTCCTACTGCATACTCCTCTATTCTAGGCCCTGAGTGACAGACCAATGCTGAGCGCCTCCAATCAAAATGCCATTTTCCTAATTACAGCTGATTATCTTCCAGTGTTAAGATCAAATGACTGATTTCATTTATACACCCTGATTAAGAAAATGACAAATCCTTACACATTTGCCTTTTGAAAAATGGATGATTCTTAACCAAATGGTCTCTCGTTGGTGAAATTTAGGCAAGTTCAAAAAAAGTTAGGTAGCATGGCGGGAAGAGCCCACGGAGGCAGAGGGGCCAATACGCAAGACTACTGATTTCTGATGAGGGAAGCGGAAGAAGCTCTTTACAGTTTCTTCCTTTTTTGTACTTCTAAATCCATAGCTTCTCTAAAAGCCACATGAATTGTCTCTTCCTAGAGGAGGGGTGAGTGTGAGAGGGTTAGTGACAGGTCGCGGCTCCACTGGTTACTGTCTTCTGTAGGCCGGTTGTAAATATTTACTTTTTTTTTTTAATTTTTTTTTTAACGTTTATTCATATTTTGAGAGACAGAGCATGAGTGGGGGAGGGGCAGAGAGAGGGGGAGACAGAATCCGAAGAAGGCTCCAGCCTCTGAACTGACAGCACAGAGCCCGACGCGGGGCTCAAACTCACAGACTGTGAGATCATGACCTGAGATGAAGTCAGACGCTTAACCAACTGAGCCACCTAGCCCTGTAAATATTTACTTTGTGCAACGAGTGACACTCTTCTCTCCCTGCTTCTTCATGGGCTGGGGTGCTATCTGGGACCTAAATCTAAAGTATGACAGCTTGGGTGCCTGGGTGGCTCAGTCAGTTGAGCATCCAACTCTTGATTTTGGCTCAGGTCATGATCTCATGGTTGTGGGATGGAGTCCCACATTGGGCTGTGCTGACAGCACAAGCCTACTTTACATTCTCTCTCTCCCCCTGCCCCCCTCCGCCCCATGCTCATTCGCATTCTCTCTCAAAATAAATACACACGAAAAAAAGTACGAGGGCTAATGAGGAGTTTTAAAAGTAGGCATAATTAGATGATGATGCACCTGACCTACATTTCTACTTTTCAAATTTGTGAATTTTAAAAGTTGCACACATAGTGACATTATTCATAAAAGCCAAGAAGTGGACACAATCTAAATGGATAAATGAAGTGTGGAATACCTACACAACGCAATACAGGCCATAAAAAGGAATGAAATCCTAATGCATGCTGCAACATGGCTGAACCTTAAAACATTATGCGAAGTGAAAGAAGTCAGACACAAAAGACCATAGATCACTGGACTCCATTTATATGAAGCTTCCTAAACAGACAAATCTATGGTGGAACAGGAAGTTTATTAGTGGGAGCTAGGGGCTGGGCGGGGAGTGAGGGGAAATGGGCCGTGAATGCAAATGGGTACAGGGCTTATTTGGGGGCACCAAAAAAAAAAAAAAAAAAAAAAAAAATATATATATATATATATATATATATATATATTTTAATGTTTATTATTGAGAGAGAGAGAGAAAGACAGCGAGTGCACAAGTGGGGTGGGGCAGAGAGAGGGAAACAGAATCTGAAGCAGGCCCCAGGCACTGAGCTGTCAGCACAGAGCCCGATGTGAGGTTTGAACTCAGGAGCTGTGAGATGTGAGATCATGACCTGAGCCGAAGTCCAATGCTCAACTGACAACCGACTGAGCCACCCAGGCGCCCCTACTTTAGAATTCTAAGTACAGTAATTTAGCTTTTCAGTTGATGCCACTGCAAGCCTGTAAACCCAAACCTAACGTTTGGTTTTAACAAGTTTCCTTGTGCTACTTTACTACACTGTTGTTCTGAGGACCGGCTATTGGCAAAGCACAATTTCTACCAAAATAAACTAGAAATAGCATTTTGGGAACAAATCATATCCTGACAGATGAAGGGGATACCAAGGACCATGAAACCATGGAATAAAACAGAATTCTACAGGACGGTTGAGAGATTTTTCTTGACTGGAGCTGGGTTTTTTTGTTTGTTTGCCTGTTTTGTTTGTTTTAATAAGCCCCAGCAACCCCCAAAATGATGACTAGTGATCACCTGTTAGTTGAGCAATCATTTGAATAAAGTGCCAAAATACAGCTCAGGGATTTGCTCACGACAGCAAACAGCCTACCTGTGATGGATGAATGTGTACTGTCATGAAGAGAAAGGCACTCATGGACACGCACCTGTATTATACGGATGTTCAGCATGTTCTAAAGCATCATCTAGCTCTTTCTCCAGAAACCACTTTCGAGATGCATCTGAGAGAGCCGAAGCTTTCTTTTCTGACTTCAGATGAAAGTCTTTTTCTTTAGCTTCTTCCCACTACATGCAAATAAATGAAAGAAAACAAAAATCACCTAAAAATTGAGGTAATGTCAGTTCCTACAGTGGAATAACTCCCTTCTGTCTCCTCTATTCCACTTCCTTCGGGATTCCCATGGTGCGTGGGATCTGTTTGGTTTTAGGGTAATTTGGGTGCCAGTCTTGGCCCAAGGCTGCTGAGGAAACTTCAAGGTGCAGGCACGTGTGATGTACCACTCAGTACCTCCAAGTGCTACAAGCACACACACAGGTGCCCACTGTCTTTGCAATAACAAGTCGTTTCAACACATTTCACATGTCAAACCTTGCAGGATGTAGTTTTCAGAATTAATGATAATTTTCTTATTTAATTTGCATGCTATCGCTTAATAGTAAGATCTGCAAAGTTCAGAGAATGAATTCTTTGCCCAGCTCTGCCGTGGAAGTCAAGGAATTTCTATTAACCCCTACTTTCTTCTTCCTACAGTGAGAAAACAATTATCTTAAAATTAGCTCAAGGGTAACTAAAAATAACACGTTTAAGATATTCTACAACTCCTAAAGTTCATCAATGTTCTATGCTGTAGCGTTTATATGCAAACATATAGTTTTTTAAATTTAAACCCAGTTAGTTAACATATAGTATAATTTGTTATAGAAATGCTAATGCATTAAATATGTGTGAAATGACACAATTTTAAGGAATCATTAGGGGCCAAGAAATCCAGGCCTTTCCCATTACTGATAAGGAGGCCGAGTTTTAGTGATTTCCCAAGGCCTCTCAGTAATCAGGCTGGCTTTAGAAGCCAGCACACCAGATACAAAGGAGGAAAGCCCTTACAGTGATCCCGAGTCTACCCTCAAACACTCTGTTTCACCCAAACTACAGCAGCACCTAACAGTGTGCAGTCCAGCGCTAAGGTCAGCAATCCTCGAAGACGTGGGCTCCCACCATAACGTTCCTGAGAACAGCCTCAGTGGGCATCATTCCCGCCCCTCCCTGTCCTTGACCGAAAGTGTTCTCACACAGGGCCACGTTATATGGGGTAGGAGGAAAATGAATAGGAACAGTCACTTGAAGGAAATACATTATGAAAAGCTTTCAGAATAGACATCACGACAGAGCAGCATGAAGAGGAGTGAACTACAGCCAGCCCTCTGGTTCCTGACCTCTCCCTAGCTCCGCAGTGCCCTCGGGGAAGTCCGCTCTGTCTGCGATAATATCGACAGAGCACGGGTGCCAGAGCTGCTGGTGGGATCCACCAAAGGATTCGTCTGTGTGACATGCTCTTCGTTGCCTCCTTGAAATCCATTCTCTGACTCTTCTTGAGGAATAGAATTCTACTTTTATTTCGGATGATAATGCTCCCTGCTAAAAATGCTACATGTCCCAACATCCTCTGCAGACAAATGTGGCCAGAATGTGATGTGGGACTTCTAGAAAGGAGTTACAGAGTTGTCTCAGCCGGGAGTGGGCCCTTTTCTACTTCTGCCCTACCTTCTTCCTGCTGTCTGGAATGTATATGTGATGGCTGGAAAGCCAGCAGTCATCTTGGGTGGTAAGCTGTCCCCAAGAACGAAAGCCATGCACCAAGAAGTAGCACAGAAAGACTGAAGGAGGCACTTTCCCTAATGACCTTGGAGCCAGGAAACCAGCCCTGGGTTTCCTACCCCTGGACTTCTTTCACATGAAAAAGAAAAACACTTACATCTTGCTCATTGTCACTATTATTTCAGGTTTTGTTAGTAGTAGCTACATATAATTCCTAACCGTTTAAAGCTGTCTACATTGTAAGAATCAAAAATTAGGTAAAATTAAATAGTAATATTATCCAATCAGCCAGAACAAACCCAATCCAGGAAGCTGAGAACTTGAGAGGCACTAATGTCATTGAGAAAGATGCCTTGTCATTTTTAGGTATTGTATTAGATTCCTTCTCTGTATATACCTATTAAAATTAGATTCGCTTTTCCAAGAGGAATTATCTGGTTTGATGCTTCTGTTGTTTGATTATATTTCAAAATTTATACGATGAATAACAAAAAAATCTGTAACCCCATTCTTACCTTTTTAGCTCCCTCCCCCACCATTGCATTCAATACTTCTGTTTCTTTCCTTCTGTTTTCCCGAAGGAGTTTGGCCACTTCCTGGTAACATGCGTTCCGCTGTAGATCATCACATCTTTGTTTATGTAAAGCTTGAATTCGCCAGTCGGCATTTAGACATGCTTGTTCAGCTTCTGCCAAATTTTCTTCAATTAACTAAGAAATATTTGTAAATTTCAGAAACAAGGTCAGACTATATATAAAATATGGTATATCTGTTCAATGTAACCAAGTTTCGAGGGTAGCTGTTTGTAACCTAACGGTGTTTACTTTCACTTTTTATTTTATTTTTTTTTACATTTATTTATTTTGGAGAGACAGAGTGAGACAGAGTACAAGCAGCGGAGGGGCAGAGAAAGAGGGAGACACAGAATCTGAAGCAGGCTCCAGGCTCCGAGCAAGCGTTCAGTACAGAGCCCGATGTGGGGCTCGAACCCACGAACCGTGAGATCATGACCTCCGCTGAAGTCGGTCACTTAACCGACTGAGCCACCCAACCCAGGCGCCCCAACCTAACGGTATTTAAAACAAACTGGTGTCCAGGACCCAGCACAAACCAATTACATCAGCTTCTGGGGTGGCGAGATGTTGGAACTTTTACAAAGGTGATTCTAATACATAGCCAAGTCTGAGAATTTCTAGGCTCAGGAATGGGTAGGATTAAACAATTTCCATATTTCAACCCGTGAAAAGGAGTCAGAAGAGCCCATTCTTACAGACTGAACAAAAGCCTATACGGAAAAATCAATGGTGGGCTATGCTGATGGGATCCGCTAAGGGATGGTTGTTGAACAGAAGACAGGGAAGTCTTATATCGTTGCTGGCTTTTGGACCAGGGCCAGGCCTGGCCACAGACCTACTCAGCATTTTGTTGACTGGATGATACAGAAAGTTCTTTCTTGAAGTTCTCAAATTCTATTTCAATTCACTTGAGCCAGCATTTCTGAAAGGGTACTCCACAGAAATTGTACAAAATAAGTTTGGAAAATTTTCTTAAAGCCTCACAATGTACCATATCCTCAAATTTGGCATGAAAAATCCTAACTTCTTTTTTTAAAGTTTATTTATTCAGAGAGAGAGAGAGAGAGAGAGAGAGAGAGAGAGAGAAAGAGCAAGGGAGAAACAAAGAGGGAGAGAGAGAATCCCAAGCAGGCTCAGCACTGTCAACACGGATACAGCCCAATGTGGGACTTACTCCCACGAACCGTGAGATCATGACCTGAGAAAATCAAGAGTCAGATGCTAAACTGACCGAGCCACCCAGGTGCCCTGAAAAATCCCAACTTTAAACAGCACTTCCAATACTTAGTTGCCACATATTTTACTGAATAATAGTTACGAATATTCTACAGAATATACTTTGGAAACCCTGGCTTATATACCAGGCAAAGACCTGATGTTTTGCAACTAATCTGCTCAGGGATAACTTCTGAGACATAAGACAGTAGGTTAGTATTTATGAAGTTATTATTTCCCTTGTATCTTCTAGATCTTAAAATTCTCAAAATATAAAAGATACTTGTATATGTCTGGCAGTGAAGTAAGTAGCCTATAAATAAAATAATGTGAGATTCTAAGAGCTGTGATAACTGAAGCAAAGAAATGAATTAACTCCTTTGCAGAGTTCAATTTTGAATTTTCTCCTTTGAGAGGATGACAGATGGGGGAGGCAGGGCAGGAAAAATAAACACAGAAAAGGATGACAGATGGAAACTTCCCCCTCTCTATGTGCACTAAGTTTACCATATTTTTACCTTCTGAGTTTTTTGGTTCTGAGTTTGACCTGCTTCTATCAGTTTATGGAACATGTGTTCTTCAAGATCCACTTTTCGTCTATAGGTATCTGAATCTTCTCTCATTTCTTTTGCAACAGCTTCCTGATTTCTAATAAGATTCTGTTAAAAAAATTTTTGTAAAAAAAAAAAAAGAGAGAAAACACAAATCTATATAGTAATGCTAGAACACAAAATGACTCCCCCCCCCCCCCCCCAATACTAGCACACAAATAAGAATTGTGGTCATCTAATTTTCAAAGTAGAAAGCAAATAGCAGTGACATCAGTGAAAATAAAAGTAGGGACCTGTGAAAATACTCTCATCCAAAAAAGCACTGAGAACACTTGCAAAACCAACTCTTTCAGAACTCTGGAAATTAACCAAAGGCTTGAAGCAATTTGAGGATCATTTACTCATAAAAATGGCTCCATCTTGGTAAGAACAGAAAGCATTAGGGCATTTTTAACTTGCCTCATCTCTAGTCCCACCCTACCCTTAAGCTCTGCATTAGCCTTTAAGACCAGCAACCTGGCAGCCAAAGGAGGGGGCAGAATGGAGGTGGGACTCCTGCAAACTCCCACTGTCCAGTAACGGTCCCCATTGACCAATACGGTGGTTCTGGAAGAACGTACTCCCAAAGCTGTCTTTATTTGCCATGACTCAGAACTCACTACCTTGAACCGCCTTTTCCCTGGGGACATTTGCTGAAATACATGAGAGGACCCTGGTGAATATCTTGGCTGCTGGAGAGAGCCTATTGCAGTGCAAACCACAAGCTAACCAAAAAGTATTCACAGAAAACAATGAAGAATTAGATGTCTGCAGGGCACTTTGAAAAGCTGATAGATTCCCGGAGACCTAAAAGTCCATGTGCACGTGGAAAGCTGTACACATGCGCAGGGCTATGTGAATGCTCAGATCTGAGGAAGCGCAGGGCTCTTAAGTCTGGTGAATGGGGGTTCTGCATAGTCAGGAAGGGAACTCTGGAGTTGTAAGCTGCGAAGCGAAGCGTTGAAGGCAGGCCCCAACACGATGCACACAGAGCCTCTGGGCAAAGACCTAGAGGCTTTACTGGTACAAGGCCACTTAAGGAAATCGCTGTCCAGTCGCTAAACCCAAGTGAAGACTTTAATTTAGTTCTCTGTAAATTCAACTTTACCAAATCAACTCAGTGAAGTCACCAAGAAACAAGAAATGCTGAGGAGGGAGGAGAATCTGATTTTCAGAACTGTCATATCACATGATTTAAAATATCTAATTTTCTTTCTTTTTTTAATGTTTGTTTATTTTTGAGAGAGAGAGACAGAGCACGAGCGGGGCAGGGGCAGAGAGAGAGGGAGACACAGAATCAGAAGCAGGCTCCAGGCTCTGAGCTGTCAGCACAGAGCCCAATGCAGGGCTTGAACCCACAAACTGTGAGATGACCTGAGCTGAAGGTGGGCGCTCAACAGACCGAGCCACCTAGGCACCCCTAAAATATCTAGTTTTCAATAAAAATGACAGGAGATATTAAAAACCAAAAGCATGGCTGTGCGGACTCTGAATAGACATTAGCCACACGTTCTCCAGAGAAGATATAAAAATGGCCAATATACACATGAAAAGATGCCCAGAATCACCAGTCCTTGGAAAAATGAAAATCCAAACTGCAAGACACCACTTCATACCCACTGGTGAGGCTAGAATCAAGAGGACGGATGGTAACAACTGTTCACAAGAATGTAGAGAAAGGAGAACTCTACACTCCTGGGTATAGATCTAAGGGAACTGAAAATACATGTTCGAACAAAAAGCTGTACATGAATTTTCAGAGCAGCACTACTCATCACAGCCCAAAGCAGAAACAACCCAAATATCCACCAATTGACAAATGGATAAACATTTATCATACAACGGAATATTATTCAGCCATAAAAAGGAATGGAGTACTAACTCACACCACAACGTGAACAAACCTTGAAAACTTTTGTGTGAAAGAAGCCAGTCACAAAAGACTATACATTGTATGGTTTCACTTGTATGAAATGTCACAACAGGCAAATCTATAGAGACAGAAAGTAAATAAGTGCCTGCCAGGGTCAGGGGGCTGGGGAGGGAGTGCTAACAAGTAGTGCTGGGAAGGACAGCAAACAGAATTCATGAAGATTTAAGTTAAAAAGACGTGTAATAGCAACTGTATGTACCAAATAATCTCACTTATCCTTACTGATGATATTAGCAGTTATTTCCTAATTCAGGAATTTATTCCTGCTTTTCTAATTATCCACTGGCAACACAATTACCTTCATAATTAAAAATAAAAATGTGGGGCACCTGGGTGGCTCAGTTGGTTAAGCATTTGACTTCGGCTCAGGTCATGATCTCACAGTCTGTGAGTTCGAGCCCTGTGTCAGGCTCTGTGCTGATAGCTCAGACCCTGGAGCCTGCTTCGGATTCTGTGTCTCCCTCTCGCTCTGACCCCCCCCCCCCCATTCATCTTTTGTATCTCTCTGTCTCAAAAATAAACGTTAAAAAAAATTAAAAATAAATAAATAAAAATAAAAATGTTTTCCAATTATATGCAGAGAAGATATATGTATGAAGAAGTTTATTGCCAAAATTGTAAACCACTTAAACATCCAACAACAGAAAAAAAGTTATTTTTTTATTTAGCTTATTTAAAGTTATTTAAAACTTATTCGAAGTTATGGTTCATCACTATGACAAATGACAATATGAAGATATGCAGTCATTTAGAAAAAGGATTTTAGTAAGTAAAAATGAAAAGCAGAATATAGAATCTTAGATACTCCATAAAGAAGCAAAACAATGTATGTGTAGAGACTAGGGATTAGGAGGAAAACAACAGCAAAGAGGAAAGACGACAGGGTGGTGGTTTAAAGAAGCAGGTGGGGGAAGAACGCTGTCAATTCATTTTGTAAAATGAGCATTTTAGGCCAGGGGGAATGAGGGGAAACTAATACCTACCCGGCATGTGCCAATATCAGACACTGAGCAGTAAAGGGTGACTCAGAAGCCTGAGCTATTCAAATTCTACACACTCCGAAGCAAAGATTAACCCTTGACCAGCTCTAAACCCCTGGAATATGGTGCCTGAAGAGTGTGTCTGTATACCTGGGGCCTTGGGCTCCCCCAGACAGTTTATGCTAATAATGGTGCATGGCAGCAGCCTTGGGACACACTAGATCAGCCTGAGCTCTGCAGAGTAAGTATCCAGGTTCAGCCACATGACGCTCCATGCCTATGTGACTGACTCCCAGTAAAACCCTGGATATCAAGACTCGAGTGAGCTTGCCTGTTGGCAGTACTCTACATGTGTTGTCATACATCTTTGCTGGCAAAATTAAGCACTGTCTGTATGACTCCACTGGCAGAGGATGACTGGAAGCATGTGCCTGGTCTCTCCCGGACTCTACACTGTGTGCCTTTTACTTTTGCTGAGGTTTTTGTTTTTTTTTTTAAGTAATCTCGACACCCAATGTGGGGCTCAAACTGATGACGACCCTGAGATCAAGAGTTGCATGCTCCATCAACTGAGCCAGCCAGGCATCTCCTACCTTTGCTGAGTTTCATCTGTATCCTTCCACTGTAATAAACCATGATTACGAGTGTAACAACTTTTCCAAGTTCTGTGAGTCCCTCTAGCAAATCACTGAACCTGAGGTAGTCTTGGAGACTCCTATCGCTGACATCTAGATATAACTCATTTCATCATCACAGCAATGTTGACAAGGGTGGGCCTATGCCAAGGAGAAGGTACATATGCATGAGAAAGAGACCACGGCAGAGGCAGAAAATGGATTTGACGTAACAAGGTCCTAAGAGATGAAGGGGACGGAATCTGGATCAGAGGTCAGTATTCATTTGTTTGTGCTTTTATTCTTCTGTTAAAAAATTTTTTATTCAAAGTAGATATATATGGAATATTGAGCATGAATTTTCCAGCAGAGGGCAACACAATATTGTCTGTTTTCTAGGATAGAATTGGTTTAGAAATACACATAGCTAATCTGAATGTCTGAATCTAACGGACCAGATAAAATTCAAGATACAGTTTTGATGAGTAGGTTCAGTATTTTCTAACTCTATTAATAGTTTGCTTAATAAATACTTCCTTCAAAAGAGGGCAGAAATGGTATGGATACGTTGATGTGGGGAAAGAAACTCAGCATCATTTCTGAGGCATTCCTGCCAAAAGTGTGTAAGTTGAACCTTGGATGAGGAAGCAACAAACAATAATTGAGGGACATTCTATAAAATATCTGGTCAAATGCTTCAAAAACATCATTGCTATAAAATATAAAGAAGTAAAGAAGAACTCAGGAATGGTGCCGTAGGAGACTAATGAGACAGGACAACTGAAAAAATGGATTATCTTAGATTTTCTTTTGCTCTAAAGGACATTTTTTTTTAATGGTTATTTTTGAGTGACAGAGCATGAGTGGGGGAGGGGCAGAGACAGAGGGAGACACAGAATCTGAAGCGGCCTCCGGGCTCTGAGCTGTCTGCACAGAACCCGACGTGGGGCTCGAATTCATGAACCACGAGGTCATGACCTGAGCTGAAGTCAGGACACTCAACTGACTGAGCAACCCAGGTGCCCCTGCTCTAAAGGACATTTTTAGGATGATTGATAAAATCTGAATAAGGCTTATACAACAGATAATGATATGTTCATTTCCCGATTTTGATAAGTGTTCTGTGGTCATGTATTAAGGATTCCTTGGTTTTAGGAAATAATACGCTGAAGTATTTAAGGGTGAAAGGGCATCATGTTTGCAACTTTCTCTTAAAAAGTTTAGAAAAAAAAATGTATCTACGTGTGTATTAGTATACAGATAGAAAGAGAAGGATAATACCAACTTAGCAAAATGTTAATATTTGAGAATGAGAGAAACAGACTTGGAAATTCTTAGTGTTTTACTTGCAAATTTTCTGTTAATTCAGAAATCATGCCCCCGTGGTGTCATCACCACTTCCCCCAAAGGAAAGACAGTAAAAAGTAAATTTAGGTTTGGTCCAAATGAATTCAAAATCATAGGAGACTCAGCCAAAGTGTGAATCCCAGGCTCAGTTCTAGAAGTAGTTCAGTGTGGTAATTAAAAGTGTTGCAGATATGAATGGATGCCATATGTTTTAAATCTTATTTAATGTGAATAACAGTCAATTTACCTGTTACATATTTGCAGTTATCACTAATTTCAAACTCAAAGTCTCACTTTAAGAGGCTGAGGGAAGTGAAAACTTATGGTTTCAACATTAAATAAATGAATAACAAAATGCTTTTCCCAAATGATAAATATTTATATTAACAAAATTCCTTTTTCCAGTGTCGTGGAAACTAAATTATATACTCTAAGTAGATACTTGACAATTTGATTCCAGAAGATTCAAATTTAAAGTACTGTACAGCTCTTGTCTGATTTACCTCGTAAAACCCTTGTGAAGCACCAGGATAATTCTGTAGTCACTATTATACAGATAGAGGGAAACTCAGTACATCGATAGAAAATCCTGAGGCAAAATCTGGGGCTTACATCTGGTGCTTCAGACCCTAGACTAAGTTGCTAAGAGAAAGGTGAATTAAAGAATTACAACAAACTGTACATTCAGACATTCTGGCTACAGACATTCTGGCTATCTTAACAATCCTGGGTGACATTATATTCTGCTTAAAAAAAAACAATAAACATTAAAAAATCATGAATAAATACAATCTAAAAAGAGTATAAACCCTGCTGCTCTTACGGTGAAAACAGATGATTTATACCTTCTCATAAAGTCTTTTCTGTGATTCCAGTTCCAGATGTCTCATTTCTAGGTCTTTCGCTGTAGTAGCAATTTCTTGATCTCTCATATGTACCTATGGCCAAACAACAAACTGAACACCAAAAGGAATTTACAAGATAATTTCTGTTTAACAGACCTGGTAATCTTGAAATCCAAACAACCCATTAAACGTATTTACAATAAGAAGTACTGGGCTTTTGATACCAGAGTAATTGACAGTATATTAACACTCACTGTAGAGTCTAGGAATAATGTTTGAGTTAAAGTTAAGCTTAATTTTCTAAAAAGCAAAGTACAATTACCATATGCTCATCTACCCAGACTGGGAGAACAGATGGGAGCTCTTACCATATTATATCAGCCAATATTATGTGTTAGAAAAACTTGAGCAATATAAATTTGCGGTGGCTAAAAATATAGAATGTTTAATCTTATTAAATATAATATTATTTAATGTTCTTTTTGATTAAATGTCTATACTTTTGTAAATTCACTTTGGAACTCCAAGTTTAAATGTGCCCTGCTTGGACTTAGTTAATTTTTTTTTTCATGTTTGTTTATTTTTGAGAGAGAGAGAGAGACAGATAGTGTGAGCAGGAGAGGGGCAGAGACAGAGACACAGAATCCAAAACAGCTGTCCAGGCTCTGAGCTGCCAGCACCGAGCCCGATGTGGAGCTCGAACCCACGAACCATGAGATAATGACCTGAGCTGAAGTCTGATGCTTCACTGACTGAGCCACCCAGGTGCCCCTTGGACTTAGTTAATTTTAAGTTTACCTTTCCCCAAATTTTGATTACTTGGAAGCTTTTCACTCCTCTACACTAGAGGGTTTGAATAAGGCCTTCTTGAGGTAGACAGAGAAACTGAGGAGCTCTCTTAATACAATACTTGGCTTCCCAAAGTCCCCATTTCTTAGGCATGACACATGTTTCAGAAAGAAAACCAAACAAACTACCCATCAGTCATCTCAGCCCACTCATTTATTCAGTAAACATTTAATGACCGCATCACTAGTTGTATCCCTGAGTTTTAGACATTGGAAAGATAAAAGACACACCATCAAATACCTCTCATCGGAGAAACAAAGGGTAAAAATGAAAATATGGTGGGGTGTACAAGAAGGATATAC
Source organism: Lynx canadensis (assembly GCF_007474595.2). NCBI lineage: Eukaryota > Metazoa > Chordata > Mammalia > Carnivora > Felidae > Lynx > Lynx canadensis. Next base: position 16,832,093 of record NC_044320.2, read on the forward strand.
ACCTGAGAAGCAAATAAACCACTGACTGGCAAGCAGTTCAACTTAAGGAGGTTCCTGAGAAAACAGCTGGCTCAAAGGTGGAGATGCTTGAGTTTATGAAACAAGAGTAGTAAAAATGCCAATAGGTGGAGGAGAGGTTTGGCACAGTTAATAATGCCTTTTAGGACTTTCAATTAGAAAAGCTCTTCTGTTTATGAATTTTTAGACACACACCTAGCTCTGTGCCAGAGCAAACGCACATCCACTCTGCTTACTGCTAACGAACGTGCAGTCACTTGTACGTGTCGCACTGGACCCAGTCTTCCTCCTGGTGCCTGAACTCTGAGTAGGAAAGTTCTGGCAGGTTAGCAGGGTCAGAGCTTGCTATCGGAATAAGGAGATGAGGGACAGAAGGCTGGAAGGGTGGGCAGAGGCCAGATCATGCAACCTGAAAGAACTTTCCAGGATTCTTTGACAAAAAATTGCCTTCACCATCTCAAAGAGTTTGGAATAAAGAAGGCAGAGTTTTAAGCCTGTATTACTTTTGGAGAACATAGACACTTTTAGAATAATGTATATCAACCTCATTTGCTAGATGAGATAAAAGGAATGATAGCTTTCAAAAACCAATTTAAAATTAATTGGCTTTAAACAAAACAAAAACTATCTGATGCTATAAAAAAAGAGATGACAGATTTCTAATATATGAATCCAAATATTTTCAGAGGCATGTGAGTGGCTCAGTTGGTTAAGCGCCCGATTCTTGATTTTGGCTCAGGTAATGATCTCCTGGTTCATGGGACTTAGCCCCGCGTTGGAGTCTGTGCTGACAGCATGGAGCCTGCTTGGGATTCTCTCTCTCTCTCTCTCTCTCTCTCTCTCTGCCACCCCCGCTCATGCTCTCTCTCTCTCTCTCTCTCTCTGCCACCCCCGCTCATGCTCTCTCTCTCTCTCTCTCTCTCTCTCAAAAATAAATAAAAAAAAATACTTTCAAAGACTGGAAAATATTTAGTATTTTACTAAAATTAGGTTTAAAACTCCCTAAATCAGTCTATACATTCAACGCAATCCTAATAAAAATGCTGTTAGGATCAGGGGAGGTAAGGATTCAGAAAGAAAGAGTGGTAAAATTCTCAAAGTCTATTTGAAATGATACACATTTGAGAATATGGAAGAAAACTATGAAAAGGCAGACTAATAGTGGGAATTAGGTCCGCTAGTCAGAAAAACGTTATAAAGCTGCCATTCAGTGTGGTGTTGGAGGGGATAAAGCGCGTGCGGGGATAGAACATTTAGTAACCATCCGCTGGCAAGTGACTCTGCTAATCAAAGAGTGGGTGTGACTGTGTGCCAAGAAAACTGTATTTGGGGATACTGAAGTATCAATTTCATTGTTTTTAAGATGTCATATAATTTTCATGTCAAGAAATTATTATTTACTTGAGTTCTTTTAACCATTTAAAAAGTTAAAACCATTCTTACTCAGGGTCCTTACAAAATAGGTAGCAGGCCAGATTAGTTGGTGCTTTATAATTTGCTGACCTTTGTGACACATCAAAGATCAAAACCAACAAACAAACCCACCACAGAGGGGTGCCTGGGTGGCTCAGTCGGTTAAGCGTCTGACTTCAGCTCAGGTCATGATCTCGCAGTTCATGGGTTCGAGGCCCGTGTTGGGCTCTGTGCTGACAGCTCGGAGCCTGAAGCCTGCTTCAGATTCTCTGTCTCCCTCTCTCTCTGCCCTGTCCCCCACCTGGCTCACGCTCTGCCTCTCTCCCTCAAAATGAATAAACATTTAAAAAAACCCAAAAAACAAAAAATGTAAAATTTGAAAAAATATGAATAAATGGTAATGTAATCTTAGAATGGCAAGGCCTTTCTAAATAGGACACAGGGGGTGCCTGGCTGACTTAGTCAGTAGAGCATCCAACTCTTGATCCCAGGGTCATGAGTTCAAGCCCCACACTGGGCATGGAGCCTACTTAAAAAAATAAAAATAAGTAAGTAAATAAATAAATAGGACATGAAACCTAGAAATCATAAAAATTAATAAAAAGTTATTCAAAAATTAAAGTATTTTGCATGATTAAAAAAAGACATGATAGCCACTCTTAAGAGACAAGCAACACTGACGTGAGGAAAACATTTGCAATGAACAAAAGGGTTACTGTCCTAACTCTAAGCTGTATGCAGCCATTAGTTACATATGTCTGTTGAGCGCTAAAATGTGACCAGTCCAAATTGAGGTGTCCTATAAGCTGACTACTGGATTTCAAAGATTTAGTTAAAAAAATTTTTTTAGTGTTTATTTTGCGAGAGAGAGACAGAGAGTGAGCAGGGGAGGGGCAGAGAGAGAAGGAGACACAGAATCGGAAGCAGCCTTCAGGCTCTGAGCTGTCAGCACAGAGCCACCCAACATGGGCTTGAACCCACGAACTGTGTGGTCATGACCTGAACTGAAGCTGGACACTTAACCAACTGAGCCACCCAGGCACCCCTCAAAGATAAAGTAAAACAGCTCATTAACCATGTCTTTATACTAATTACATATTAAAATAATTTGCAAATATCTGGAGTTAAATAAAGTGTTGTTAAAATTAATTTCATCTGTTTCTTCTTACTTTTTTAATGTGGCTATTAGAAAACAAAATTGCCGATGTGGCTCACATTGTATTTCTACTGCATAGTGCTGCCCCAAATGGCACAAACAGCCCATGTAAATTGATAAGAGAAAACTTGATAGAAAAGTGGACAAATGATAATGGATATACAATTTATATTTCTTCCACAAATGGAAGACAAGTAACTGGAGAGATATTTAACCTCACTAGCAAGAAAAAAGAGGCAAATTAGAATATATAATTTCCACCCAGCAGATTGGCAAATGTTAAGACTGATGCACTCCAAATTGACTAGGGTATAGGCACTCTTACATATACACTTAAAATAACAGAGGTGGGTTCATTTTTGGAGGATAATTTGGTATGCCTTGGAATTTACTCAACAAAACTGTATCTGCAACTCAAGGTTTGTACTGAGAACATACAACCTAGCACCATCTTGGAGAGCAAAGCACTGCAAACAATATCAATGTCCAATAGCAAAGGATTAGTTAAATAAATTATGACGGTCACACAATGGAATACTATGCAACCATAAAAAAGGGAAAAGATAAGGGGTGCCTGGCTGGCTCAGTCAGTGGAGTATGAGACTCTTGGTCTCAGGGTTTGTGAGTCTGAGCTCCGTGTTGGGTATAGCGATTACTTAAAAATAAAATTTTGGGGCGCCTGGATGGCTCAGTTGATTGGGTGTCTGACTTCGGCTCAGGTCATGATCTCACTACTCGGGAGTTTGAGCCCCATATCAGATTCTGTGCTGACAGCTCAGAGCCTGGAGCCTGCTTCAGATTTTGTCTCTGTCCTCCTCTGCCCCTCTCTTTCTCGCTGTTTCTGTCTCTCTCTCTCTCAAATATAAAAAATAAAACATAAAAAAAAAAATTAAAAAAAAATCTTTAAAAGAAAAAGATATATATCCATTTTCTCATTTTATTTCTGGGGACAAAATGAGAGAAAGTAGGAAAGGTCTATTTTTGACTCCATGTATTTAATAATGGAAATTTTCTTATACTGGCCATGTGTACATTTTTATATTAAAAAAGAGTACTTCCCCTACTTCAGTTAGTGGTTAACTGATTCTTCTATTTTTAGAGAAAGAGTCATCAAGGACACCAGTCAAATTGACTAATTTTCTTGACATTTCTGAAAACTTAAACCATTAATGAAAGAGATCAGGAAAAGCTGAGGGAAAAAGTAAATAAAACCAAAGGGTCTATTTAGTATTCATTGTGGATCCTGGCAATAACCTTTAACTTGAAGGTGGTCATGACATTTGAGTGAGAGTGAATGGAGATCATATGTGGGTACTAAGAGAAGAATCATGAACCTTTCTCTCGATTTCATCGTTCAGTCTTCTTAGTTCCATTTCACACTGATCTTGCTGAAGCTTCAGAAAGCGCCTTCTTGTAGCATCTTGTAAGTGCATTTCCTTCGCTCTCAGCTCTCTTTTCACAGAAGCTAGTCTTAAACACAAAATACGTCAAGAGGAAAGCATGAAAACATTTCCCAATGTGGATTTAAATGGAAAAATGCTACGTTTTGCAACAATGAAAGGCCTGGCCCACATCCCCAGCTTAGCTGCTGTTGTACCACACACAGCTGTAGGAGTAACACACACACACACACACACACACACACACACACACACACACACACACAGAACGAACGACGCCCGTGTCTGCATTTGTGAAAATGACAAGCGGTCCAAACACAACTGGTTATTCTTTTCATATTTAAAAGTTCCTAACAGGTCTACTCAGATCATCTCAATATAATCGATATCCTTTATCTGAAGGAAGAATGCCAAAAAACGCTCCAGTGTTACCAAAGATTATGTATGCTTATTCTTTCAGAATTTTAGGAACAGGTTACTGCTCAGTTCAGTCATTCTTTTTAACCCACACGTGAAATCGGTTTCATGAAGTCCCAATCAAAAGTAAAAATAAGTAAACACTTACAGAAGTGAGTTTCCCCACAATTTGGCATAGTCTTAATGCTCATCCCATAATCTTAATTTGAACATTTTGTTTTATGAATATACTTTTGAATAAGCATTTAATACATCTTCCTCTGGCCTCCAACGCATGAAATGCATAATGAGATAATCCTTTTATGTTCCAATTTTTTTTTTTTTTTAAAGATTTTTTTTTTTTTTTCAACGTTTATTTATTTTTGGGACAGAGAGAGACAGAGCATGAACGGGGGAGGGGCAGAGAGAGAGAGGGAGACACAGAATCGGAAACAGGCTCCAGGCTCTGAGCCATCAGCCCAGAGCCTGACGCGGGGCTCGAACTCACGGACCGCGAGATCGTGACCTGGCTGAAGTCGGACGCTTAACCGACTGCGCCACCCAGGCGCCCCTATGTTCCAATTTTCAAGTCACACAGATATGTTTAAAACATAATTTTCAAAATTATACTCCCCTAAAGGTGATTTATCCAGCGCTGTATTACAAAGCATTTCTGCGTACAGTACAATGATGTTTCTAATAATGTCCTCCAAGGAACATTAGATCTTGTATTACTTCTGAATAATCAGTGCAAAGTTATATTCAATGTAGTTTTAGAATTACATTTCACTATATGCCAATTTTTTGCAATGTGGTATATGCAGATATCTTTTTACTAACTTAAATATTTGCTTACTGGGCATGCCATGGCTGGGTAATGTTGTATATAGAAAAAAGAAAGTAAAAATCATCCAACTGACTCACATGTCCAGAGTTTTTCGAAATGATCAACACACCTCTGTCTCTGCTGTGCCATCTTCTCCTCCTCCTGTAAGAGCATTTCTCTCCTTGTCTCCTCAGCTTTACGAAGTAGTTCTTGTTTTTGGTACCAAGCTTCATCTTCAACTCTTTGCTGGTCTACTTCAGCTTGCATATCTTCAACCATCTGCCTTAAATAGATAATATTATTATATCAAGATGCAAACAAGACCCCAATATGCATGTGTGGTTATGAAAGGGTAAATTACTATTTCCCTTTGAGACCTTGAATTACTGCCTTTCACTTTTACAAATAAAATTTTACCTCATTAAAGTAGTAGAAAACATGGAAAAGGGGGCGCCTGGGTGGCTCGACTGGCTGATTGACTCTTGATTTCGGCTCAGGTCATGATCTCACAGTTTATGAGTTCGAGCCTCACATCAGGCTCCACGCTGACAGAGCAGAGCCTGCTTGGGATTCTCTCTTCCTCTCTCCCTGCCCTTCCCCTACTCTCTCTTGCATGCATACACGCTCTCTCTCTCTCAAAATAAATAAACTTAAAAAAAAAAAAGCATTGAAAAGGATGCCCTACACAAGTCTCACAAAAAAATGCAAACAAAGAAAACTGAGTAACTTAAAATCCAAGAACAACTAAAACACAAAATGTATACCAGATCAAAATGTCATTATTTTACTTCTATATGCAAGAATTAAATATCTTTAAAGATATTTCTAGCCTTCAAACTCTGATTTTACACAAATACTTAATAATTTACCTGTGTTTCTTACAAAAAATTTTCTTGTCTGTATTTTTAACAGATTTTGCTTCTATCACACAAAGAACAACTGTTCTATGATTACCTCTCCCTTAAGAAGTCCAACTCATCATTCCTTATTCGTTCTCGCTCCTGTGTCTGATAGTCCACAATAAACTTTGGATACTGGTTAAATACTGGATATTGCCCTTTCGTCAACGCCACAAAAGCATCAAGCTTGTCGTTCGGATGAATATCGGTAGGAGTGGTATCCATGAGATGATAAACTTCTCTAATCACAACACTTATATCCAGGTTATTCCGATGATGAAAAAAATACTGTAAGAAAATTTTGTGTTTAAGTTGAGATTTACCTAACACAGCCATTATGAGGTAGAATTAAAACCAGAGTTTAAAAAGTAAATGTGAATTTATCTTTAGGAGGATTTCCTCCTTCCTCCCTTCCTACTGCCTTTCTTTCTTTTTTGGCAAATTCACTGAAGCTTTTCTTAACCTAAGTTTTAAAATGAAGATCCAATTTCATATTTTCAAAGTCAAATAAAATTTCAAAACCAAACATCTGAAATAATACTTTGAAAATGTGAACTCAAACCAAAGGCTTCCTTTGTATCAGAAGAAGAATGCTTCACCCAACAATGGAATAAACTTTTCTGCTTGCATTCTTTTCCCTTCAAAATCCAAAATAAATAAAACTGAAAATAAATTAGCTTGATTCATTAAACACATCTGAACTGTTTCCACATTAACTTGTTCTGCTGGCAGGTCCGAACTCATACATATATGGATGTATCCTGCGAACATTAAGTAAAAATAAAGTTTGACGGGAACCATAAAATAAGTAACAAACAAACCCAATTCATCCCGTCTACCAAAAAAACCTCCCCCTTTAAAAACCTCCTCTAATGCTGTCAAGTAACTTTCCGGCCAAGTCTCAGAATTCTCCTAGTTACCACTTTGTATGTGTGTGTAATAAGCATGCAGATTGTCACGGACCAGATGGATCGCTGATAAAACCACGCACAGAATTAACAACGACCCAACTGTTAAACATCCTTTCCGTAGGCAACAAGCACTAAATTCCAGTGTTACCAAGTTTGTTTTCTAAAGGGATGATTTTAAGACAGTTAGTCTGCTGTAACTGTCTGTTGAATTATCTACCAACGACGTCAGGGTAAGGATGTGATCTAACTTGCTCTCCACTGTTTACCACGTTCCACGGGCGCCGGACGTGCAACAGGTACTCAATAAGCGAATGGAGTTTTCAACTGAAATACATGAAAGTTGAGAACTGCTCCTTGAGAACAAGGATATTTACCTCAAAATCATCTCTGAGACTGCAGTTGAGCAGAGGAGCCCTGGAACATGTGTTGTAGGCCACGACAGTCATCAGGAGGAATGAAGGATGGTTGGAAAAGACATTATCAAATAATTTTAGCCACTCCTCTCTTGTTAGTACTTCTGAAAAAACGGTTTCAAGAAGAGGCCATGCATACAGCTACAATCAATAAGGAAAAATTGATCAGTCTTCTACAGAAAAGCCGTAAGTCATTCATTGCTAATACTCTCTTACATTTGATGTAGCTATTAAAATCGTTATATCAAAAACAATTATGAAAAGAACTACCTCACTATGGACCCTTCTTTATAGATTTTTAGGAGAGCAGTTTAATGGAGAAAAAGAATGGAATACTTTTTATTCCATTCTTTATTCCAAAATATAAAAGGTGACCGGTCTTTTATTATATACTTTCAAGAAAATACTGCTATATTTATATCAGAACCAATGTGAGCTTCCAAAATAAGTCATGTTATTCTAAAAACCTTTTACTTCTTACCTGGGAAGTTATATCATGATCTATGAAATGCTGCAGTAGTTCTTTGTCGTGAAATGCCAGAACATTTTCTATCAGACTGAGAATATTGATAGGAGGATTAGGAAAATATTCAAACCAGTGTTGACACCAATTGACTATGAAGAAAAAAATGGGAAATTTATCTTTACCATTCTGTATTATCAAAGGACTTTGTAATTCTTAAATGTATCCACTCTTTATGTCCTTAATATGCCCATTCATAAAGAAAACATGATAACTCTTTAAATTCTAGAATAATCGATTTTAAAGTTCCATCATGTTAACTTAGTATTTTAGGTCTGTAGAACTGGCCAATTTCTCCAAATGAGAGCGGTCAATGACAAAGTGTCCATTAAAACAAACAAAACTTCCCAAAGTATTCCTGATCCTCACCGCAGGGCACTCTGCTTCCTGCTTCTCCTGGTTAACAAAATGACCCTTCGAAGAAAGGTTCCTTTTTAAGTCTTCATTAAATGTGATGAATGTTAAGTGCTAATCTCCTGAAATCTACTCAAGTTCATACCTAATGAAAATTAGAAAAGTTCACGGGAAATGTTAAAAATTACATTCTTATGCATCAGTAGCAATACATTAAAAAAATGGGCATGTATCAAATCCCTATTCTTGAAATGTTATAGGAGAATAAACACGTCTCCATTACTAGGACAAGAATGACTGTTCCACAGCCATGGTAACAAGTAACCACCAGAATTGTTTTCATTTTTATATTTTAATTAAAAAAAATTTTTTTTAATGTTTATTTATTTTTGAGAAAGAGAGAGAGACAGAGACAGAGAGAGAGTCAGGGAGCAGCAGAGAGAGAGAGAGGGAGACACACAAACTGAAGAAGGTTCCAGTCTCTGAGCTGTCAGCACAGTGCTTGACACAGGGCTCGAACCCACAAACTGTGAGATCATGACCTAAGCTGAAGTCGGAGGCTTAACCGACTGAGCCACCCAGGCGCACCACAGCCCCCAGCATTGTTCTTAAATCTATGTCATCAATGACAACCTATTCAGTTGACCTATCTTTGAAAACCAAACAGTGACAGCGGTATCCTCTGAAAGTCAGCCAGTGGAAAGCATTCTGCTAAAGATGCTTCTAAAGCTGACTTTAGGGGCACCTGGGTGGCTCAGTCGGTTGAGCGGCCGACTTTGGCTCAGGTCATGATCTCGCGGTCCGTGAGTTCAAGCCCCGCATCGGGCTCTGTGCTGACAGCTCAGAGCCTGGAGCCTGCTTCTGATTCTGTGTCTCCCTCTCTCTGACCCTCACCTGTTCATGCTCTGTCTCTCCCTCTCTCAAAAATAAATAAAACGTGGGGCGCCTGGGTGGCGCAGTCGGTTAAGCGTCCGACTTCAGCCAGGTCACGATCTCGCGGTCCGTGAGTTCGAGCCCCGCGTCAGGCTCTGGGCTGATGGCTCGGAGCCTGGAGCCTGTTTCCGATTCTGTGTCTCCCTCTCTCTCTGCCCCTCCCCCGTTCATGCTCTGTCTCTCTCTGTCCCAAAAATAAATAAACGTTGAAAAAAAAAAAAAAATTTAAAAAAAAAAAAAAAATAAATAAAACGTTAAAAAAAAAAAAAAACTAACATAAAGCTGACTTTAACTCACTGAGTAACCACTGCAACCCCCAAAACATTCTCCTCAAAAACCCTGGTAAGATCAGTATGTTTCACTCAGTGAACTGTATCTAACCACCACAGTGCTCCTTAATTATTAAATTCAGATTTTTTTACTTTAAGCATTGAGTTGGGATTTCATCCTATGATGATAAGATCTCCTTCTTATATTAGCAAAAGAAGGCTTCGATCAGCAGAATTTTGGATACATATGGTTTATAAAGGGCTCACTAATGCCAGAAGTCAATTATTTATTAGAAAGTAAATTTGAGTTAATAATTAAGGCATTAATAAACTCTTGCAAAGACTAAACTTTAAAAGACATTATTTCAACTTCTTTAACTGCTGCTTTTAAGTTAACTTTAAAAGAAAAATCCAGTTCAGGGGCGCCTGGGTGGCTCAGTAGGTTAAGCGTCCAACTCTGGATTTTGGCTCAGGTCACGATCCCACGATTTGTGGGCTCAAACCCCGTGCTGTTAGTGTAGAGCCTGCTTGGGGTTCTTTCTCCCTCTCTCCTCCTCCCCTGCTCATGAGCTCTCTCTCTCCCTCATAAATAAATTTAAAAAAAAAAGAAAAAAATGCAGTTCAGCAACATGTACTAAGTACCTACCATGTCTCAGACACTGCTAGTGCTAGGAATTTTAACACACACACACACACACACACACACACACACACACACACAGCCCTGATTCCTGTATCTAAATCTTCATCAACAGAACAGTGTTCTCATTTAGGCATGAGGGAAACCCCGCTTTACACGGAAACTGTTTGCCTTCTCTTCTTTCATTCTGCTCGGTGTCACCACAACAGAGTGTGCGTAGAGGACCCGGTGACAGAACGGGGAGCAGGATAAAGAGAAATACCTGCGTGGAGATCCCTGACCAAACCACAACAACTTTCTCTTGGTCATAAAAGACCATAAAGAATGCCTACAGAAGACTCATAAACATTCCAAATTCTACATCAAAGTGACCGTGTTCCATCAAACTTTCCCCTAGGTCCCAAGTAGACTGTGAACCTAAAAAGCCAGAACAACGGCATATTGCAAGCAGCACTAACATTTAGTTGGAGCTCAGTAAATGTTTACTTGCAAGAAAGTTAGTTTGAAACCCTTGATGAAAAGTCACAGCTACTCATGCTGATCATGATGGATCTTCTAGATTTAGATTTCAGGTTTAGAAGAGAAAATCAATTTCCCTAGCACACAATCATACTCCAGGGATGTAACAAGATTTTACTGGAAATATAAATTAGTTTTGCACGCTTACCTAGATATAATAAGCCTTTCTTATGGTAAAACATAATGTGCCACTTTAACCATTTTTAAGTGCACGATTCAGTGCCATCAACTATATTCACAGTGCTGTGTAACCATCACTATTTGCAAAATCCTTTTCCAAAAAGAAACTGTACCTATTCAGCACTAACTTCCTATTTCCACCTCCCACAGCCCCTGGTAAGCTCTAATCTACTTTCTACGTCTATAAATTTTCCTATTTGAGATATTTCACATAAATTTGTCCTTTTATGCCTAGCTTATTTCACTAAGCATAATGCTTTCAAGGTTCATCCATGTTGTACCATGTATCAGAATTTCATTCCTTTAGATGATGGAATAATATTCCATTGACTATAGATAGATAGATAGATAGATAGAAAGATATAGTTTATCCATTCATCTGTTAACAACAATGATGTTAACATGATGAGGATGGTGATGGTGACACTCAGGCTGTTTCTATCTTTTGGCTGTTTGGAATAATGCTGCCATGAACATTCACATACAAGTATCTGCTCGGGGCTCTGTTTCCAGTTTGTTTGGGTATATCCCTAAGAGTGCAATTGTTGGGTTATATGGTAGTTTCATGTTTAACTTTCTGAAGAACTGCCAATTTTCCACAGTGAACGTACATTTTACATTTCCAGCAGTGTATGAAGGTTCCAATTTTTCTCCATTCTCGCCAACACTTGTGCTTTTTTCTGTTTTCTAATTATAGCCATCCTAGTAGGTATAAAGTGGTATCCTGGTGTAGAGGATCCTTTCATGTACTCGTTAGCCATTTGTGTATCTTCTAAGGAGAAATGTTTAATCAAGTCCTTTGCCCATATAAAAATTGGATTGTCTTTTTGTTGTTGAGTTGCTTCTTTTCCTTTTAAAACTCTAAGTGTTATTGCCAGAGTAAACTAGGAAAACCCTTCTGAGGAATCAGTTGGAATACTCATATTTTATGACCTAATAATACCAATTGTAGGAATCTGACCAAGAGAAAATACTGTAAATATTTATATGTGAAGATCATTATAACACTGCTTCTTTAACTAGGTAAAAATTAAAAATAACCTAAATGTTCAACAACAGATCAGGCTAGTACACTCACATTAGAGAATATTATAATCATGTGGGAAAAAAAAAGAATATTACAGTCACTAAAATATTTATAAAGTTTATAAAAAGAAATATACATATTAAATAAAATAGCATAATTGTAAAAATATAAAAATTAAAAACCTGCTTTTAAGTATGGAAAAATTATCAGAAAAACTAAAAGTCTAGCACAGTTGGCACTAAACTATGATATACCTGTATAATGAAATATTACATTATGCAGGGAATAAACTATGTTTTTCAAGAATATTTAATGATTTGGGGGAAATGCTCTTACAAGAAATTCATCAAGGGGTGCCTGGGTGGCTCGTCATTTGAGCTCCAGCTCTTGATTTCAGCTCAGGTCATGATCTCATGGTTTGTGAGATTGAGCCCTGCATTTGGCTGTGCTGACAGGGTAGAGCCTGCTTGGGATTATCTCTCTCTCTCTCTCTCTCTCTCTTTCTCTCTGCCTCTTCCCTGCTTGTACTCTGTCTCTCTCAAAAATAAATTAAAAACTTAAAAAAATTCATCAGTGTATGGGGGTGCCTGCCTGGGTGGCTCAGTCAGTTAAGCGTCCGGCTTTGGCCCAGGTCATGATCTTGTGGTCTGTGAGTTTGAGCCCTGCGTCGGGCTCTGTGCTGACAGCTCAGAGCCTGGAGCCTGCTTTGGATTCTGTGTCTCCCTCTCTCTCTCTGCCCTCCCTCTCCTGCTCATGCTCTGTCTCTCAAAAATAAATAAAACATTAAAAAGAAATTCATCAATGTATTATCAAAGATTATACATGGGGAGGAGGAACACTGGTGAATTTTCTTTTGTATATTTTCCTATATTTTCTCCAATGATCAGGAAAAAGTTATCAAATCAAATGCAATGTAATTAAATGAACAAAAAACCATAAAGTATACTAAAATATTCACAATATATATGCTTGAATCTTTTTATTTCTACTCTTCAGAATTTTACTGTTATAGTTAAGTGCTTATCTCCTTTGTACAAGAAAACCTTTTTAAATAATTTAAAATACAAATGAAACTGGTGATTTTTGTTAAACCAATGTAAATTGGATCTGGTTTATCAACTGTTTAGCTGACCCAATTATATTAAGATGAAGAAAGGATTCAGTTTTCAGTGTAGACGAGCTGGTAACACAATGGTTGGGAGCACAGGCTAGAGTCTGACTGCCTGGGTTCACATCCCTGTTCTGCTACTAACCTACCCTGGGGAACTTAAGCTATCTGTGCCTCAGTTTCCTCAACTATAAGAAGGATATAATAACACCTACCTCATAGGACTGTTGCAAGATTTAAAGAAGTTAATAAAGGCAAAATAATAAGAATGCTACCTGTTAAAGAGAAAGTTCTCAATAAATGCGCACTACGAATAATGAGAATGAGGATAGCAGCCAGAACTTGCCACATTAGGCACTGTGTGCTAAATGCTTTACGTTCTCACTAAAATCCTATGAATAATAACTGACTTTCAGTAAGTGAAGCACCTGCTTCCTTCTGACCACCAAAATCTGGCCTATAACATTATCTTCTAAAATGCAACTATCCTGAGTCCCCTCAGTGGCTCAAACAGTTGAGCATCTGACTCTTGATTTTGGCTCAGGTCATGAACACAGGGTCATAAGATTGAGGCCCGCGTCAGGCTCCACATTCACTGTGGAGCCTGCTTGGGATTCTCTCTTTCCTTCTGTCCCCCTGCTCCTCCCTGCCAATAAAAAATAAAATGTAACTATCCAAATTCTCTTGTAAATTAAAAAAAAAAAAAAAGGTTTATGTATAAATGTCCAAACCGTCCATTTTGTGCTCTAAGTCTGTTTGCTTCCCACTAGAATTGTTGAATGTTGCAAAGTGGCAAAGACATCAGAAAAACACACAGGAATCCACTCTTGGTTTCATTATTACATACTTATTTACTTACTTATGAGAGTAGCAACAACTTCAAAACAGATGAGTTGGTTGTTCTGGAATAATTTTACAAATGGAAATGCCAAGAGTGGAAGATACGGTGTGTCGCTAAAGATGGCAGACCAGTGAGCTAATGCGGAGAGCGTTCTGTGGATCAGAAAAGAAATACAGGCCAGGAAACAGTTTGCTACTAAAATTCATCTATGTAATATATTAACATGATAAAAAATTGGATACAGGGGCGCCTGGGTGGCTCAGTCGGTTGAGCGTCCGACTTCCGCTCAGGTCATGATCTCGCGGTCCATGGGTTCGAGCCCCGCGTCGGGCTCTGTGCTAACAGCTCAGAGCCTGGAGTCTGTTTCAGATTCTGTGTCTCCCTCTCTCTCTGACCCTCCTCCATTCATGCTCTGTCTCTCTCTGTCTCAAAAATAAATAAACGTTAAAAAAAAATTAAAAAAAAAATTGGATACAGAAGGGATATTTGGTGAAAGTTCTCCCTCCTACTTTTATCATCTAGTTTACCTCCCCAGAACCACTGTTAAAAGTATAGTGATTTTACTTTACAAAAAGTATAGTGATTTTACTTTACAAAAAAATATTGTGATTTTAAAAATCACAAACGTAAATGTTGTTTTGCACCTTGCATTTTTTGCTTAAATAGTATCTTGGAAATAGTTCATTATCAGTATATGTGGAGCTTTGATACACAAGACAGTTCTGTATAAATATACCCTAATTTCTTTAACGTGGCCTTACTGGGCATTTGTTTCTAATCCTTTATAACCAATGCCATGCTTACTGTTGTATTTACATCATTCTTAATGTGGGAATATAGATTTGGATAAATTCCTAGAAATGGAATTGCTGAGTCAAAGGACATGTGCATTAATTTCAATAGCCAGTGCCAAATTATTCTCTGCAAAAATAGTGTCAGTTCACATTCTCATTAGCAGAGTTAAGGGGATGCCCATTCTCTCACTCTAGCCAACATGTTTTATTATCAACCTACTTTTTATACCTTTAGTCTAGACGCAAAATGGTATTTCAATATGGTTGTATATATATATATATATATACACACACACACACACACATACATATACATACATATATATATATATACACATATACACATTTTTTCCAATGTAATTTTACTTTTGTTAAAAAAATTTTTTTTGTAATGTTTATTTATTATTGAGAGACAGAGAGAGACAGAGCATGAGCATGGGAGGGGCACAGAGAGGAGGAGGAATCTGAAGCAGGCTCCAGGCTCTGAGCTGTTAGGCTTGAACTCACAAACCACGAGATCATGACCTGAGCCAAAGTTAGATGCTTAACCGACTGAGCCACCCAGGCATCCCTCCAATGTAATTTTGATTAGCATTTATTATAAGGGAGGTATAGCATCTTTACATGTTTAAGAACCATATCCCCAGCTATGAACTATACATTCAATCCTTTTTGTTTTTTATTGGTTGGTCCTTTCCATGTTCATTTACACGAATACATCGTATAGAAATTAGCCTTTCATTTATCTGATGTTTTGTATATATACGTATTTTCTCGGCTTCATATATGTCTCTGGGGAGTTTTTTTACATGTAGAGATTTCTGTTCATATCAAGCTCTTCTAGATATGTCATGCTCAAAAAAGGCCTGCCTTACTCTATGACTGCAATTCTCCCATATTTACTTCTGATACTTTTAAAGTTTGTCTGTCTTTTTTTTTTTTTTTTAAACCTTTCATTTTGAAATAGTTTCAGGTTTATGAAAAGTTGCAGAAACAGTAGAGCGTTCCTGTATATCTCACTCAAATTCTTCTCATGTTAACATCCTGCATAAACACAGTAGTTATCAACACTTAGGATTTAACATCGGTACTATGCTAGTAACTAAATCAGACTCATTCAGATTTTATCATTGTTCCCATTTTCCTGTGTGCTGGGTTTTCACCTCGCCAGTCTAGGATATAACACTGCATTCATTCGCTAAGTCACCATAGGTTCTTCCAGTGCGGGAGCTCCCCAGTCTCTTATTTTTTGGACACTGACATTGTTGAGGAATACCAGTTATTTTATAGATTGGCCCCCAACGTTTTCTCATGATTTGGACGGACGTTATAAATGTTTGGCAAGAATATCAAGAAAGTTATGGGCAACATACTGATGTGTGTTACTACTGGTGACTTTAAATTTGACTACTTGGCTAAGGTGGTACCTGCTGAGTTTCTCTACTATAAAATTACTATCTTCCCTTTGTAATTAATAAATATCTCGAGGAAGATTCCATATTGCTGCAATATACTGAGCATACCTCTGTAATACTCTGAGTAGTTTCCTGCTTTTGATGGGGTATTTCTTCTGAAGGTTGAGAAATGCCACGTGAACACCTTTATCCACCAGGCTACTAAATGCAGTATGATTTTCAGGCAGTTGTAGCAGAGAGCGCCAAATGAACATTCTGAAATAAAAATAGAATTTTAACCAAGAGAAGTTTGGGGGGTGCAACTGATTTAACATAAAAGAATATAAATTTTACCTGTATTTCGTTGGATATTCACCATAGCCTTTTAATAAGATTTGTAAACGCTTTTTGTTTAATCCATCTGACGCCTCATTCTTAAAGAAAAAAAATAATGTCGATAAATGACGTAATCACAAAACTGAAAAGGTAACACAGCCCACAGTGGCTTTCCAACTTCAGAACACAACACACAGTAAAAAAAATGTTTTTTACATCTGAGACTTTCTATTCTCTCTCTCTCCAGTGTGCGTACCGTGTGCAGATAAAGTTCCTGACATATTACCCTAGGTCCAATTCTGACAAACTTTTCTGTAAATGGTCAGTCGATTTCTTCCCTCTCCCTCTTTTTTTCCATCTTCTTGCTTTTTTTTTTTTTTAATGGAAATCTGAAGGTCTTTTTTAAAGTTTATTTATTTTGAAACAGAGCGTGAGCAGGAGAGGGGCAGAGAGAGAGAGAGAGAGAGAGAGAGAGAGAGTATCCCAAGGAGGCTCCACATTGTCAGCATAAAGTCTGACACAGGGCTCGATCCCATGAACCATGAAATTATGACCTGAGCTGAAATCAAGAGTCAGACACTCAATTGACTGAGCCATCCAGGTGCCCCTCCCCGCCTTACTTTTAAGTCAATTTTTATCTTGATGGAAAAATACTTCATAAATTTTTGGATTATAAAGCCAGTTTCACAGATTACTTCATTTGATACTAACAACTCAATGAAACGGATGGGATGCTGTTTTCTTTTCTTTGAGAAAATGGGAAGGTCAGCGCTCAGTGCCAGGAACCTGTGAGTTCAGGTCACTAACTTGCTGAATAAGTCTCAGCTAAAGACTCAAAGCCAGGTTTTCTGACTTAGTTCAATGCCAGTGTGAGAGGCGTGAAGGGAAAACCCAAGATGATAGCGAATGAAGATCCTCATTTGAGAGCCATGCACCAGACACTGAGGGCAACTGGGCGAGACTGGGGCAGTGTGATCTATGAAACAGATATATTCATTTTTGTCATCTGCAGGACACCTGGTGCCACTGCAACCTCTTTTTAAACAAAGATAAAATGCCCGGGTGAGTTTGGCCTGAGTTTGATCTGTTCTCATCTGGACCATCTATGGGTAAAGATCCCACTTCCCCTTCCAGGTCCTGACACTGATCGTTGAAGAGATGCATCTCACCGTGCACAAGGGCTCTCCTTCGCCCTACTCTTAGCGCTGGCTGAGGGTTGCTCAGAAGCAGACTGCTCCCTGATGTATTTCTGTGGGATTTCCAAATTTCACTAATACTAGAGCTCTGCCAGATGCCCTGACTGTGATGTCTCTTTTATTTCCCAGAAGTCAACTGGGATCATGGCCACAGTTTTCCCAGAAAAGGCTCCTGTAAATTCTCAGGAAAGCTGTAGTCAGACCACGTCTCAGAGCTCACATTCAGCTTATTCTCTCATTAGAGCATCAACTAATAGGAACAACATTGTCCAATCTTTACACAGCTAGATTTGTGCCTGCTACTTAGCATTTTAAAACTAAACCCTGGGGCACTTGGGTGGTTCAGTCGGTTAAGTGTCCAACTGTGGCAGGTTTGAGCTCTGCATCGGGCTCAGTGCTGACAGCTCAGAGCCTGGAGCCTGCTTCGGATTCTGTGTCTCCCTCTCTCTGCCCCTTCCCTGCTCATGCTCTGTCTCTCTCTCTCTCAAAAATAAATCAACATTAAAAAAATTTTTTTAAGTAAAAAAAATAACAAATAAACCCTAAACAATATTTTGTTTAGGGTTACAGGTAGAGATGATAAAACTATAAAGATAATCAAGGACATAATTAGCACAAAAGCAAGGACAATAGTTACATCTCTGGGACAGGGAGAGAGATACGGGTGGGGATAAGCACACAGGAGCTTCAAAGCCATGGGTAACATGCTCTTAATGAGGATCTGGGTATGCCCAGAAAAGTGTTAACATGTCAGGTCTGAGAATGCTACCCTTAGAAAGGCATACTTACAAGGTTTGGCCTTGTCTAGTGCCTAGAAACCTGGATTTTGAGAAAGTTCCCACTATCCCCAGAACCAGTAAGAGCGGCTCACTGTGCCTGAATTGTTTGTATGCTATGATGTATGCTGAATACCTAATTTCCATGTAGACTCTGGGATTTTGACATGTACTAAACAGAGAATGCCTACATAGCCAGCCTCCACTAAAAGCTCCAGGCACTGGCTCTCTAATGAATTTCCCTGTAGACAACACATTATATTTTTTACACGAGTTTCACAATTTTCAAATGCTCAGAGAAAAAAAGGGGTTATTAAAATTAACGTGAAAAATGTCAAGTGCTGATGAGACCATGGAGCACCGGAGTTCTCAAATACTAGAGCTCTTGGTGGGAATACGCATGGTTTCAATCAACTTCTTGGGAAAACTGACAACTTACTACAGATGAATAAGCGCATTGCTAATAAGCCAGTAATTCCATTGCTAGGTTTATATCCGGCATAAATGTGTCCTATGTCACAGACAGAGATGTAGTAGAATGTACTAGAATAGTGGCAGCCCTATTTCTAATAGCACAAAAAAATTAGAAAACTACCCGAATGCTTACTGACTACAGAATGGATAAAATATGGTTTATTCACATGATGGAATTTTGCACAGCTACAAGTGAATGATTTACAACTACACGGATTTCTCAAACATAAATCGAACTTAGTGTTGAATGAAGGAAGCCAGACGCAAAAGAGTACAAACTGAATGACCTGATTTATGTAAGTACAAAAAAGGCAGAACTGACCTATGGT
Source organism: Lynx canadensis (assembly GCF_007474595.2). NCBI lineage: Eukaryota > Metazoa > Chordata > Mammalia > Carnivora > Felidae > Lynx > Lynx canadensis. The sequence goes on from NC_044320.2 coordinate 16,851,218, forward strand.
GTTACAAGTCAGAAGAGTAGTGATCCTTGGGGTAAGGGGGGCAAAGGTCTGGAGGGGAGAAGAAGGGGGTCTTCTGGGGGTGCTGGTAATAGTCTATTTAAAAAAAATGTTTTTTAAATGTTTATTTACTTTTGAGAGAGAGAGAGAGAGAGAGAGAGAGACAGAGCACGAGCAGGGGAGGGGCAGAGAGAGAGGGAGACACAGAATCCAAAGCAGGCTCCAGGCTCTGAGCTGTCAGCACGGAGCGCGATGCGGGGCTTCAACTCGTGAACCACAAGATCATGACCGGAACTGAAGTCGGATGCTTAGCTGACTAAGCCACCCAGGCGCCCCTGTATTGTTTGACTTTTTTCAAAACCATAAACATGTACTAACTGTATCCTTAAAAGTTTAGAAAGCACATTATAATTTCAGTTATTCAGTTCTTCTCTTCATATCTTTCTTAAAAACTTCTAAGAGAGGGAAGAGTGATGATGGCCTAAGTATCATAAATCTTGTCCCCAAGCAGAGTCATGACAAACAAAAACATAATTATAACATATTCTTACCTCTTTATTTTCAAAATTACCAGTCAGGTCTTGTTTTAATATTCTGGCTTGTATTTTGTTTTCCCTTGATTTTGCTGGCCGCTGAACTCTTCCTGATGTGACTTTCATCTTAAGGCCACCAGAATTCAGTTTACTCTTAGGCAAATCTTCAATCACTTTCACTAAGGGAGGAGGTGGCTAAAAGGGGGAAAAAATAAAATCCAGTGGCTATCCTTGGAAAACAGACCTGTTCACATAGGATTTCCAAGACATGTTTTGAACAGTTTCATAATGTGCCTTAACATACATCCTTATTCTTCAAGCAAAAGTGTAAATAAAATATTCAAGAAATGCTTCCTGGTTGTCAAATCCAATTTCTGCGAAATTCCTTAGAAGAACACAATAAAGATACACAATTAATAGCAACAATAAATAGAATTTAATTATCCCTTGAAAACTGGCCTTAAATCGTAGTATATCAGTCCATTCTTTGCATGATAAAGTTAGTAGTTTGGTGCATGATAAAGTTAGTAGTTTGCATGATAAAGTTCTTTGCATGATAAAGTTAGTAGTTTGGTGATAACTTGTAGCAGAGAAGCCACAGTTAGACACAGGGCCCTCTAGAATGCTGAGAGAAGCACCCTAATATTCTTCGGGCTCAAGTGAACTTTCTCTGAAGGAGCTGTCAAATGACTTCCCTCTGGAAGCCTGGGACACCTGCCTCTCTGTCCTTGGTTACATTTTTTAATCTGCAGAGAGATGGCTGTTAGTCCCCTACCGCGTCCACAGCTTGCGAGGCAGTTCAGACAGCACAACTTAAATTCTAAACCTTCATTTTTATGGGAAAATAAACCCCAATAACTTCAATTTACTTAGGGGAAAATGATTCACTGAAACAGTTTCTCTATGAATAATACCTGTTTGTAATCAAAAGATCTTCCCTGAGTTCAAAGGAAATGAGGAGATACGATAACTCAGCTTCCTGAGATCATTTAAATGTTTGAGGTGAGGGCACCTGGGCGGCTCTGTCAGATAAGCATCTGACTCTTGGTTTTGCCTCAGGTCACGGTCTCATGGGTTCATGAGTTCAAGCCCCACATCGGGCTCTATGCTGATGGTACAGAGCCTGCTTGGGATTCTCTCTCTATGCCTCTCTGCCCCTCCCCCATTCAGCTTGCTCTCTCTCTCTCTCTCTCTCCCAAAATAAATAAATAAGCTTAAAAAAAATAAATGCTTGAGGCCATTATTGCTAAAGACAAGGTGGATTTGTGATTTTAAAAATGTTTTTCTGGAAGCCAAAGTGCCAATTCCTTTCATATGAGAACAGAGAACAAGAACACAGGGAATACCCCACATGTTCAAATGAACACATTAGATTTCAGAAAAACACAATTTATACACATTAGCTTGCGTTTAAACTGTCATGAAGGCCAGAACAGTGTTCTTCCAAGATCATGTATAATGAAAATGAAGCATCACTCCTCAAGAAAGCTCTTTGAAGAGGAAACCAAACTTTTAAAAATATTTACTTACTTACCTGAGAGAGAGAGAGAGAGCGCGCACAAGCAGGGGAGAGGGGGAGAAAGAGAGAATCCTAAGTAGGTTCCACTCTCAGCATGGAGTCCAATGCAGGGCTCAATCCCATGACCCTGGAATCATGACCTGAGCTGAAATCAAGAGTCGGACGCTAAACTGACTGAGCTACCCAGGTGCCCTGAGGAAATCAAACTTTTTGACCTCCTCCCCTCTCATCTCTGAAAGAAAAAAACAGAATAAAGCAAACATCTTGACCCTTTTTTATAACATAGACGACTAAAAGACCGCTTTGAGGTTTCAAAGATTTTTCTCATTTTATCTTCATACGTTTAGGACTTCTGCTTTTGAAACCTGCAGCCTACTGTAAGTGTCCAAAAAATTTTTCCCTATTGTCAGCTGCAGTATGATGAATACATAACACTGTGAAATGTGTCGAGTAGGTAATGAAATGATGTACATGTATGTATAGATACAGCATTTTTGTCCTAAAATTATTATAAGAAACTTTTAAAGTTGTCACTGTATCTATAAGGCTTTTTAAATAGTATTTTTCTAGGATACCTTGTTATTTATTCACATCTATAAAGAATACAAGGGTAATACAAAATGTAACAATAGCTCTGCTAAAAAAAAAAAAAGTAAAATGGCCACCTATTCTATGACTTAATTTTTCAATTCTTTCTCTATGAAATATAATTAAAAATAGTCTGGGGGTACCTGGGTGGCTCAGCTGGTTAAACGTTGAACTCTTGACCTCAACTCAGGTCATGATCTCACAGTTGGAGAGATCAAGCCCTATAATCAAGCTCTGTGCTGTCAGCACAGAGCCTGCTTGGGATTCTTTCTCTCTCCCTCTCTCTCTGCCTCTTCCCTGCTTAGGTGCTCTCTCTCTCAAAATAAATAAATAAACTTAAAAAAAAAACTGTCTGACTTCTGGGGTGCCTGGGTGGCTCAGTCAGTTAAGCATCTGACTCTTGATTTTGGCTCATGATCTCAGTCGAGAGATTGAACCCCACGTTGGGCTTTGCACTGGGCTTGAAGCCTGCTTAGGATTCTTTCTCCCTCTCTCTCTGCATCTCTCCCTTGCTTGTGCTCTCTCAAAAAAAGAAAAAAAATTTGAAAAGGTCTCACTTCGGAATATTGCCCATCTTTAATATCCTTGAATGATCTTCTCTCTAACCTCAACCCATTCTTCCAAATCTTTATTAACATTGTTATTCTAGTGCCACATTTTCTCCTTTTGAACTCCATGTGCTTCCACGAAATACAGTCTCCTGAAGGTTAGAGCCTGAGATATGACCTGAATTGCCATACCATAGTAGTGTTCAAACTTCAACACATTAAGTAGGAATTAGAGTACTTATTAGAATAATACTGGAAATTCTCCAGTGCCCAATAAACAGGACTTGAAGGAATGGGACGTGGGTGGGGTTTATAGAGACCACAGACTGGAGCGTTTGTGTAAGCCTAGAATAGCCATAAAGACACTAGTGGTGTTGGTAATGTGTCAAAAAAAAAAAAAAAAAAAAAAAAAAAAAAGAAAGATTTCCTACTTCTATTATAGGTTAGTTTTCTGGTCAATATGATCTTAATTGAATGCTTAACAAATACCAGAGAGGAAGTCAATGACTTATTCTGATTTTTCTCAGATCTTTCCCTGCTTCCATTAGTAACATTTCCCTAGCTTTTGTAAAGTTCAGCTAAGCTAAAAACTCTAAGAGCAAATAATATGTTATTAAAATGTTTAAAGTTTACAAGAACAGTAGAGTGTAACTCCATATGGTTGAAGAAAATGTATGCGTGTCATATGCGTGCACACACACGTACACACACACACACACACACACACACACACACAGAGTAGATCCTCACTATTCATGGTAGTTCTGTTCTATAAAGAAGCTGCAAATACCAAGTTAGTGAATACTGAATCATTGCTCCTAGGAGAAATAGTTAGGTCCCTGTGAGCCAGAGATCACAATATGTCAACCAATCAACATATAACTATGTTTAGTGTGTGTTTCTGTTTAGCAACACTTTTTAAAAAATATTTATTTTTAGGAGAGCGCAAGCAGGGGAGGGACACAGAGAGGGGGACAGAGGATCCTAAGCGGGCTCCACGCTGACAAGTTGACAGTAGTGAGCCTGACATGGGGCTTGAACTCATGAACTGCGAGATCATGACCTGAGCCAGAGTCAGATGCTCAACCAACTGAGCCACCCAGGTGCCCATTTAAAAACACTTATTTCATCTATATTGTTGATTCACTAATATTGAACTCATGCCAACAGCACTATAACTTGTACCTGAATTAGGTTTATCACAACCTTCTTATGCTTAGGAATGTTAGACAGCACTTGAGCATTATGTCTGGGGGCCATTTAAAAGAGCAAAATCAACAACAAAAAGCACAAAACTAAAGAATGCAGCACTAACTAGACCACGGAAAGGACACTTGTCACGGGAGCTGAAGTAAGAAGGCCACGCGCTGCCCTGTCTGGCCTCAGCTGGGAGCCTGCACGACGGGCAGCCCACGGTTTGCACTGCTATGCACATACGAATCCCTGTGAATAGGCACCAAGTACGGATTCGAGTTGCAAGTATATTTTTAGCAGTGGCAAGTTCACATTTAAAGAATCCATGAATAATGAGGATTATAAATCCAGGATAATCTGGATTTAAAAAATTAAAAAAAAAAAAAAAAGATACAGATAAGCAAACAGTTGAGAATCAGTCTCTTTTCTCAGATGATTCTGAAGTGTGTATTTTCCCAGTCTTTTTTTCTGTTTGTAAATGTATAGAGTCAATCCTCATTATTCATGTATGTATACATATATGTATGTATATATGTGTGTGTGTGTGTGTGTGTGTATACACACACACACATACATACCCAGAAGTATGAATAAGCAATCCAGGATAATCTGAATTTAGAAAACTGGAGCATAAAGATTTTATTTTTGATGATACAACATTTAAATCTTGAAAAAACTTGATGTTCTTTACTTGAAAACATACCTTATTTATTTCTTGTGTTAGAGCTTGAACTGAATATATGTTCAGACTTCCATTTTCCATAATGGATGCAATGTACCGTCCATGTGGGCTAATTACTGATGAGCTAATTCCTTCATCAAGGCTCCCAATTTCAAAGAGAAGTTTGCAAGTCTGTATATTAACAAATCTCATGATACCATCTTGACTTAGCACTCCAAGAACCTAAGAGTAGAGAGAAATAATATGAGTTCCAAAAACATACTTATTTTAACCTCCCTCCCTCCCTCCCTGCCTCCCTGCCTTCCTTCCTAAGAGAGAAAGAGAGAATGCCCAAGCAGGGTAGAGAAGCAGAGGGAGAAAGAGAATCTTAAGTAGGCTGCACGCTCAGTGCAGAGCTAGACATGGTGCTCCATCCCCTGACTCGGGATCATGACCTGAGCCGAAATCAAGAGTCAGATGCTCAAATGACTGAGTCATGCAGGCCCCCCAAAACACATTTAAAAGTCAAATGTCTCTTGGGGCACCTGGGTGGCTCAGTTGGTTAAGCATCCAACTCTTGATTTTGGCTCAGGTCATGATCTCGTGGTTGTGGGATCGAGCCCTGAATCAGGCTCTGTTCTGACGGCGTGGAGCCTGCTTGGGATTCTCTCTCTCCCTCTCTTTGCCCCTACCCCACTTGCTCTCTCTCGGTCTCTCTCTCATAATAAATAAAAAACACTTAAAAAAGTCAAATGTCTCAGATGTTAACTAGACTTATTATAGAGATCATTTCACAATCGAAATGATCGAATATCGCAATTTCACAATCAAAATATCGAATCATCATGGGGCGCCTGGGTGGCTCAGTCGGTTGAGCGGCCGACTTCGGCTCAGGTCATGATCTCGCGGTCTGTGAGTTCGAGCCCCGCGTCGGGCTCTGTGCTGACAGCTTGGAGCCTGAAGCCTGCTTTCGGATTCTGTGTCTCCCTCTCTCTGACCCTCCCCCATTCATGCTCTGTCTCTCTGTCTCAAAAATAAATAAACATTAAAGGAGTATACAAAGTATACTTATAAAAAAAAAATATCGAATCATCATGAAGCTAATCTTTTATGCCAATTATACATCAATTTTTTAAAAAGTCAACTCTCTGAAAGTCAAACTATACACACTTACATGTACACATATGTATGTATTTATATACGGGGTTTGGTTATTTTTGTTTTGAGGGGAGGACAGTCAGAGATTATATTCACAAAGGGCCATGATATATATCAAAATTGCTAATTATGGCTCATGTAGATTTGCCCTATTCAGGTCCAGGTAAGCCTGGCTCTGACCAAAACCAGTAAGGTGCCCGTGCTGGGAGACTATGGCAAATGATCAGCCAGGCCTTCACCTGGACCCCCACACTGGTTGTCAGAGGCAAGGAGGGGAGGGCTTGCTCTCGCTCACCACACCCACAGCTTGATGAGAACTGGCATCTGTCCCTCATGCACCCAGCTCTGGGCAGTGGTAACAAACATTTGGGGGAAGAAAGAAAGTCTGTGGGCTGCACAGACAGTAGAAGGGTAAGAAGGAAACTAGTCTTTTAAGGGGAAAAATTTAGTCTTAAGTCACACAATTTGAAAAATTAAAAACATGTATTAAAAAAGCATAAACAAATACACAATAAACTCCTCTACTGCCTGATCTATGCACAGGCTCTTTTCCCAGTGCCGCTGGCTGGTAAGCAGTGCCACCATGTGACTACATGAAATGCTCATGTCACTTGTTATATGGAAGATGACAGTAGCTGGAGACGGTTTGAAGGTGACAATCTCTTCTGTTGGGTCAGGTTGTGGGAAACCCCCTCATTCACAGCTGATGCAACCTCTCTGGGGGGCAATTTGGCAAGATCTCTCAAAGTTACAGATGTACCTGAGTCTGAGAACCACTGCTTCAGCTCTGGGATTTTATCCTACAGACAGGATGTATGAAATGGTACATGCAAAAAGTTATTCAGTTATTCTATTTATTTACTCACTCACTAACTCAGGCAATCTTTATACCCAATGTGGGGCTTGAACTCATGACCTTGAGGCCAACAGTAGCACGCTCTTCCAACTGAGCCAGCCCCAGGCAACCCTGGTGCAGCGTTATTTGTAATAAAGAAGGACTAAAAACAAGTTAGGTGCCCAATAACAAAGGACTGGTTAAAAACCTATAAAATACTATGCAGCTGTTAAAAAAAAAAAAAAAAAGAAGCTCTGTACTGACATAGAATAAACCATCTTCGAGGGCAGTGAAGAAAACAAAAACAAAAAAACAACAAAAGTGAAGAAAAGCAATGTGCAAAGCTGCATTTTTTATATGGCAGAGGGGCAGTTCATGAGATTGAGCCCTGCGTCCTCTGTGTGGACAGTGCAGAGCCCATTTGGTTTCTGTCTCTTTCTCTCCCTGCTTGTGCTCGCTTGCTCTCTCTCAAAATAAATAAATAAACTTTAGGAAAAAAAGTGGCAGAAACAGTGGACTATTATAACAGTAGCAGTTATGGAGAATAACTGGACAAATGGAAAAGAAGAGATTTCACTTTACTGTCTTTTTTTTTATGTTTTCCACCTTGGGAATGCATTATCTATTCAAAAACTTAAGTTGGAGGCAGCCACCTGGCTCAGTCAGTAGAGCATGCAACTCTGAATCGCAGGGTCATGAGTTATATATAACTTGTTAAAGTACAAGACTCAAAATAGTCAATTTACAATAAGAACGTTAAGGTTTAACTACTCAACCATTAAAAAGAAAAATGGTGTGGGGGCATCTGGCTGGTTCAGGCAGTAGAGCATGTGATACTTGATCTCAGGGTCATGAGTTCAAGCCCTATGTTGGGCATGGAGCCTACTTAAAAAAAAAGATGAAAAAGATAAAATAAAATACATAAGCAAAGAAAAAAAATTTTTAAATGGTGTGTAGAGGGGGAAGTACTTTGCAAATTAAGGCAAGATACAAAGAAAACACGTTTCCTAAAACTAAGGCAACCAGTTATGGTAGGTAGAACACAGTACAACAAGGAGAAAAATTTTAATCTTAGCTCCCCCTTTTTAATCCTTACAATCAATAGGAATGTTGACAAGTCCCTTAATGTTTCTAAGCTTTAATGTCAGTCTATGTAACGGAGAGAGTACCTTCCATGCCTGTGTGCAAATAGAAAATAATATGTTAAAACACCCTGTAAGTCATAAAGTATGACATAAATTTAAAGTATATAGATTTTAGAAAAAGGTTAAATTGTCAGTAATACACAAAACCTAATATTTTAAAACTTTTTCAATTTTAGACTCTTCGCAATATCAGCAATTTCAAGTCTTTGTAACAACGAGGGTACAAGTTAACTAGGAGAGCTAATATAGTTCAGAAATTGATATGCTCTTTCTCAGAAAGTATAATGTCCTACATTTATTTATATTACTAACCTGATTAGAACCAGCATCAAAACTATCAGGAAGAAATTCTAGATGGCGAATGGCTCGAACTTTAGTAGGCATCTGAATAATTCTAAATAGCTGTTTAGCTTCCAAGCACCACAAGTGAAGGTGATTTGATTTACCCCCAGCAGCCAGGATTCGACCATCTCTGTATAACAAAAGGTGAGAAATTAGGACTACGTGAATAGTTTTTAAATTTTTTTTAATATTTATTTCTGAGAGAGAGAGAGAGAGAGAGAGAGAGAGAGAGAGAGAGAGAGACAGTAAGCAGGAGAGGGGCACAGAGAGAGAGAGAGACATAGTATCCGAAGTAGGCTCCAGGCTCTGAGCTGTCAGCACAGAGCCCAACCTGGGGCTGGAACTCACGAACCGTGAGATCATGACCTGAGCCAAAATCACACGCCTAACCGACTGAGGCACCCAGGCACCCCTAACGTGAATTGCCTATGGTAGCAATGTCCAGTATGATCCAACATGATAGAAATATTCTGTATCTATACTGCTCAATATGGTCACTACTGGCCACATGTGAATGAGAACTTGAAATGTAGCTAATGCTTCTGAAGAAATAAATTCTTAATTTTATTTACTTATTTTTTAAAGTTTATTTATTTTGAGAGGGAGACTGACAGAGCACAAGCAGGGGAGGGGCAGAAAGAGAGGGAAAGAGAGACTCCCAAGCAGGCTCTGGGCTGTCAGTGCAGGGCCAGTTGCAGGGCTTGATCTCACAAACCATGAGATCATGACCTAAGCCGAGATGAAGAGTCAGAGGTTTAACTGACTGAGCCACCCAGGTACCCCATATTTAATTTTTATGAACTAGTTCATGCACCCAGTAGCTACCACATAGGAAAGCTCAGGTTTATAGCATATATTTTTTTTACCTATTGTATTAAGACACCAGCTTAACATGTTTGTTCGATGACTTGATTGAGAATTTCTGAGTAACATTTATCTTTTATAGCATAATCTCAAAGTTAACACCCTCCAACTTCCTATATTTCACACATGACTATACTGAACTGGTACAACACTGCTACACGAAAACTCAAGAAGCCCAAACTTTTTTTCCTGCTCAAAGAAAGCTACTTTTAGAAAGGTACAAAAAGAATAAGCTGTATTAACTTGCAAGGCTGTTGCCCATTCATTCACCAAGGACTTGTAGTGTCTAATACAAGCCAGGTATCATTTCAGGCACCAGGGACACAATGGTGAACAAGGCAGGGAAGATTCCTGCTCTTGGGGATTTTCAGTTGAAAGAAAGGCAAACAAATAAATGAACTTGATCTCAGCTGATAAGTTCTATAAAGAACTATACAATGAGATGGGAGTTACAGAGCTGGGAAAGGAGAAAGGTCTACTCCCTAAAAAATGAATGAGCCAGGGGCACCTGGGTGGCTCAGCTGGTTAAACGTCTGACTTCGACTTAGATCATGAGATCAAGGTTCATGAGTTTGAGCCGTGCATTGGGCTCTCTGCTGTGAGCACAGAGCCCACTTCAGATCCTCTGTCCTGCTCTCTCTCTGCCCCTCTCCTGCTTATGCTCTCTCAAAACTAAATAAACATTAAAAAAACATTTTAAAAAATGTGAATGAGCCAGTCACGGGATGATTTGGAGGAAGAATTCCATGCTGGTCGGTATTCCAGACTGCAGTGCACAGTGTGAGAAAGGAATAAGGTTGTACCTAAGGAAGAGTGAGAAGCCTCACTCAAGTGTGGTCCTAACCATGTTAGGGAAAGGAAATAGGACAAAGGAGAGGGAGACGAAGGCCAGAAAACAGAGGTCTCAGGAATATTATGGGAAGTTTGGATTTTATTCTAAATATCAGGGAAAGCCTTTCAAGGGAGTTCAACAGGGAAATGACATGATTTGACTTATTTGACTAATGGTTTAAAAAGACCACTCTATCTGCTATGTAGAGACAGACTTTAGGAAATGAAATTGAAAACATTGAGACCAAATAAGGAGACTATTACAGGAACCTGAAAGAGACTAGGATAGTTGGAGGTAGGTGATACTGTGCAAAACACAAAAGATCAGACCAATTCAAGATATAATTTGGTGGAATTGATGGGATTTACTCATGACTTAGAAGTGGGTAAGAGCAAATGAGGAAATAATATGTATTTTCTAGCACTTTCCACTGAAAAGGCCTAGAGACATTGACCAAATCAGTCACAAGGAGTGTCCCCTAGCATCCAGATTGGGTCTTGAAATATCATTACCCACACAAATGAAACCAGGTTTGGGGCACCTGGGTGGCTTTGTGGGTTAGGGGTTGGACTCGATTTCAGCACAGGTCATCATCTCATGGTTTGTGCGATCGAGCCCCACATGGGGCTCTGCACTCACAGCCCAGAGCCGGCTTTGGATTCTCTCTCCCTCCCTCCCTCCCCCCCCCCTCCCCTGCTCATGCTCTCTCTCAAAATAAATAAATAAACTTAAGAAAAAAACAAAAACAAACCCAGGCTCTTTAGAAAAGTGGCTGATACCAGGTTTGGGACAGAAAATATACAAGATAAGCCTGGAACATTTTGTTAGATTAGAAACAATGAGAGCTTTCAAAACAAACAACTGCAGTTGTATCAAAAGGGTTCAAAGCCAACTTGAAGAGGATCCCAGTGGTCGACAATGAGAGAACTGCAGCATCACTAAGAGTAATGTTAATGGATTAGATCACGTTGACTATTTAAATCCATTCATTCACAAAGATTAAGGGCAAAAGCCTTCACTGGCTACCCTGGGAAGATGCCAATGAACAATTCATTATTTTTCATAACAATTTTTTTTAAAAGAAGGGAAATTAAGCATTTATCCTGCGTTTCATTAAAACCTATAAAGTAACCAGAGAGTTAATGAGAGGAAGTTTTTTCTTTAGAAAGATTCTGGTTAATAAGGGAAGAAGGAATGACAGAATGAGCATAGCACCATTTTGCTAACCTCAAATGCAATACTGGATCTAGGTCATGACCATCGATGGCCACTAATATCACAAGAGAAACGTTCCTCCTGATGAAAGTACACAAACCACCTATCATACTTCTTGCCCCCAAATCAAGTCTGAATCAGACCAAGCCTCCAATTTACAAAAAATATAGGTGTAAGCAATTTACAGGAAATACAGATGAGAGAGAGTCACATTCAAACACCACCACAGGGATGCAAAAAGCAAATCTGGAAATACAGAAAATGCTATAGGACAAATGACCAGTTCCTTAAATTAGCTGCAAAGAAAAAATTTAAAAAGGGATATATTAACCAAGACACTGTGTGAACCTTGATTCCTGATTTGAACAAAGATTAGATACGTGAGACTATTAAGAAATTATTCATTTTTAAAAGTGTGGTAATAGGTTAACTAACTGAAATTTAAATAAAAACTTGGGGGAGAAAAGTGGTAATAGTACTGCGGTTATGTTCGAAAAGGACTCTTTCCTTTAGAGATACACACTGGAATACTACGGATAAAATGATATGCATGGGCTTTGCTTTAAGGCAACGAGGTAGGTAGCAGGAGGCAGTAATGGGTGGAGTTACAGATAAAATAGAGGTGGCTATTAGTTGATTATTACAACTAATAAGAATACTCTAGTTAGGGGGGCACCTGGGTGGCTCAGTCGGTTAAGCGTCTGACTTCGGCTCAGGTCATGATCTCACAGTCTGTGAGTTCGAGCCCCGCGTCGGACTCTGTGCTGACAGCTCAGAGCCTGGAGCCTGCTTCCGATTCTGTGTTTCCCTCTCTCTCTGTCCCTTCCCCACTTGTGCTCTGTCTCTCTCAAAAATAAATAAACATTAAAAAAAATTTTTTTAAATAAAAAATATAAAAAGAATAATTAGGGCTTCATGTATTTTTATATTTTTCTGTAGATTTGAAATTTGCCACAATACAGTAAAAAGTTTTACAGATCATATGTCAGTTTGAAGGAAACTTTTCTCATATGACCGTAAGATAATGAAAACGGAATGAAAATTTGTAAAATTTTACTGGAAGCTAGATTTCTTAAAAATTCTCAGTGTTGGGGCGCCTGGGTGGCTCAGTCGGTTAAGCGACCGACTTCAGCTCAGGTCATGATCTCACAGTCCATGAGTTCAAGCCCCGCGTCAGGCTCTGGGCTGATGGCTCAGAGCCTGGAACCTGCTTCAGATTCTGTGTCTCCCTCTCTCTCTGACCCTCCCTCATTCGTGCTCTGTCTCTCTCTGTCTCAAGAATAAACAAACATTAAAAAAAATTTAAAAAAAAAATTCTCAGTGTTGTGGGGGAGGAGGAGCTAAGTCAAAGGAGCGTGTGACTCTTTATTTCAGGGTCATGAGTTTGAGCTCCATGTTGGGTGTAGAGATTACAAAAACAAAAAAACAAACAAAAAAACCCCCAAAAAACTTAATAAAAAGGTAAAATGCACATTACCTGGTCACGGCAAACACTTTGTATAATACACTAGAGCTTTCAGGTGGAGCTGGCAGTTGATATTTGCAAGAAAGAGTATCACATTCCCAGGCGAAGATGGAATTATCTTTAAAACAGCTGAGGATGGTATTACTTAATGGTAAAAAGAAAACCTAAAGAAGGAGAAAAACAATTATTGTTCACATAATGATCATATAGCCCACAGCCCTCTTTAAATTTAAAATTATCCAAGTTGGGGCGCCTGGGTGGCTCAGTCGGTTAAGCGTCCGACTTCAGCCAGGTCACGATCTCGCGGTCCGTGAGTTCGAGCCCCGCGTCGGGCTCTGGGCTGATGGCTCAGAGCCTGGAGCCTGTTTCCGATTCTGTGTCTCCCTCTCTCTCTGCCCCTCCCCCGTTCGTGCTCTGTCTCTCTCTGCCTCAAGAATAAATAAAACGTTAAAAAAAATTTTTTTTTTAAATTAAAAAAAATAAAACTATCCAAGTTGTCGGGGCTTCTGGGTGGCTCAGTCAGTTGAGCATCCGACTCTTGAATTCTGTTCAGTTCGTAATCCCAGGGTTGTGGGACCGAGCCCCGTGTCTGGCTCCACACTGTGAAGCCTGCTTAAGCTTCTTTCTCTCTCTCTCTCTCTCTCTCCCCCTCTTTCCCTCCTGCATGCTCTCTCTCTCTGTAAAAATAAGATAAAATAAAGTAATACAAGTAGTCAATTTTTCTTTTAAAAAGTTACTTTTTCTTGGGGTGCCTGGGTGGCTCATTTGGTTAAGCGTCTGACTTCGACTCAGGTCACGATCTCACCATTCATGAGTTCGAGCCCCACATAGTGCTCTCAGTGCAGAGCCCACTTTGGATCCTCTGTCCCGCCTCTCTCTCAAAAATAAATGAACATTAAAAAAAATTGTTTTTAAGATTCTTTTTTTAGTGTTTATTTATTTTTGAGAGAGAGAGCGAGAGAGTGAGTAAGCAGGGGAGGGGTGGATAGAGACAGAGACATAGAATCCAAAGTGGGCTCCTGGCTCTAAGCTGTCAGCACAGAGCCCAACACAGGGTTCGAACCCATGAGCTATGAGATCATGACCTGGGCCGAAGTTGGGCACTCATCCGATTGAGCCACCCAGGTGCCCCTAAAAAAAAAAAAAAAAAAAAAAAAAAAAAAAAAAAAAACCTTAAAAAAAAAGTTACTTTTCCTTAAACTGGAAAAAAAATACATTTACAACATATGATGGGATAATACTGATATCTCATATACTATCATAAACTAAAAGGAAAAGTTTCTTAAATAAAAAATAGGGGACTAAAATAACTAGGCAATTCATAAAATACTAAGTAAAAATTTTAAAACATTTAACCTTACAAAAGATTGAAATGAAAACAATGATAGCATTTTATGAGTATCAAATTTACTATAAAAATAACACACACATATACATGCACACAAACTACATATGCTAACATATGTATTTTATTTACAAACTATATGCCAATATAAACACAATGAAATACTGGCTACTCATAAATGTTAAAAATACTAAACGTTGGTGACAGTATAGGAAACAGGCACTGTTATACATGGCTGCTGGTAATAAAAATTGGTTACAGATATTGTACAACACATTTCAACAGCCTTGAAAATACACATCACTCCTAAACTAGTCAGTCGGCTTCTAAAAGTTAATCCTTTGGAAAAAAAAATCAGCAAAGTGCTTTGAGATAAATGTACATAAATGTTTGTTGAGCATTATTTATAAAAGTAAAAAGTTGAAAACAAAAACATGGTATTTTATTCATGACTATTTAATGGACAATTGAGATTGAACTTAATAGCAAATCTGAAAATACCATTTATTGCTAGTTTCTATACATAAACACTAAATGATGCTTACTTTTTAAAAAAATTTCTTTACTGTTTGTTTATTTTTGAGAGAGAGAGAGAGAGAGACAGAGAGACAGAGAATGAGCAGGAGAGGGAAGAGAGAGATGGAGACACAGAATCCAAAGCAGGCTCTAGGCTCTGAGCTGTCAGAGCCCGACACGGGGCTTGAACTCATGAATGATGAGATCATGACCGAAGCTGAAGTCAGACACCCAACGGAATGAGCCACCCAGGTGCCCCAACACTGCTTAATTTTGATAATATAAAATTTTAGTTAAAATTCACCATTTTCTCATAAGACTTTCAATGGCCTCTAATAAAATTTTGTGTCATTTGTGTAAAGCACACAAAGGGAGGGAGGGAGGGAAGGAAGGAAAAGAAAGAAGTAAAGAAAATGGAAGAAACCAATACCTTAAGAACAAAATATTCCTGCCCATCTTCTCAAAATACATCTCCTCAAATAGCCTGAGATATTTCCCATGGTTTAATCCTTAGCTACATCTCTAGCTCTTTATTCTTTCATTCCCATCTAGAATAGACTTCACTACATCCAAGCTTATTGTAATACTTTGTATTTGAACATAGGATTTGTTCTTGTGTTGGACAGGAACAGGGATTCACCGAGAAGGCAGAACCCCTTGGACAATCTGTAGACTCTTTTCTGACCCCTGATTTGTCACACACCTTCAGAATTTACTAGTGTCAGAGGGAGGCCTATTTTCTCTTGAAATGCTACATTCTTCGGGGAGGAAGCACTCAACGTTTTTAACGCTGGATTGGAGTGTCTCTTGAGTATTTACAATCAGGATATGGCTGTCATCACAATAATGAGAGGGAGCAGGCCAAAAAGGTCCAGGGGAAAAGCAGGGTCAACGTCACATCTACTGTGGCTGTTTCCAGTGTTACAAAAATAACAAATCAATAAGGCACCTGTATGAAATACTTCTGCAACTTTCCATGTAATTTATGTTTTCACCTAAGCTATTATATATACACAGTTAAGAAATGATTCTAATAGTTAATGATATTACTATAAAAATTTCAGGGAATGGAAACCTGTTATTTTTATAACAATAGTTGAAGGCTGTTATCATGAACTGTTCTGTCTGATATACATATAATAGTATCTTTTTTCAAAAGCAAATAGTGATAAAAAAACACAGCCCTTACACACATACATACATAGTACACTACGGGACATACTGGTTAATTAAAACAATCTACTCAGTGTTAATGCTAATAAGACACAATAAAAAATGCTAATTTGATTGCTGCCCTTGCCTGATTCAACCCTCACTTTAGTCCTTGGCCCACTTTATCAAAGACAATCACTGGTACATCATTCGCCAACAGATTCAGGAAGATTTATAACTGGAAGTTCTTACTGAAAGCATGTGCACTGAATACCCTGTGATCAGTAATGAAGGCTGAGACACTGTTTCAAAACCAATGTGGAAAAAAGTAACTTAAGATTTTTATTATAATTAGCAATATTTTTCTAGAAAAGTAATAAAGTTTATTCCTTCTGGGAGAAGCAAAAGCTTTAAAGTTAATGAGCACCAACTGCTATTTTAGGGGAAGAGCTGTGATAGATTATTGCCTACATGATTATTCATTACTAGATTTGTGATTTTAATTGCCAGATTTTAATGATTATAAAATTGTTCCTAATGAATCATGTCATTATTTAGATAGTGTCATGTCTTGACAATCATAAAAAGCTTAGAAAAAACTTCAAAAGGACTAGCAAAACATAGTTTTTGGAGGGTTGGGCATCAGGGCGGGGCTGCAGTTTTCCTTGTAAAATAGGAAAATCCAGGCTTTCCAACTCACTTTTGAATTAAAAAAATTTTTTTAATGTTTATTTATTTTTGAGAGAGAGAGGGAGAGAGAGTGCGAGTGGCAGGGCGGTGGGGGGGGAGGGGCGATGAACAGAGAGAGAGGGAGACACAGAATCCAAAGTGGGCTCTGGGCTCCAAGCTGTCAGCACAGAGCCCGATGCGGGGCTCGAACCCACGTCCAACTCACTTTTGAGAGGCCTGTGAGCTCTTTTGAAAGTTAAGAGTTCAGGATGGTAATAAGAGCAAATGTACAATTAAGTCAAACGTACAATTGAGGAAAAATTTAGCAAGCGCCAACTGTGCACAAAAAGTGAATTAAGTTTGGCAACACATTCTTTGTCAAATGTTTTCTTACATCCATCAGAAAACATTCTCTGACATATACTGAACCACAGTAATCAGAAATCCTAGGATTTATTCAAAAATCCCAAACTAAATATTTAATTTAAATATTCTACCTCAAACATCAACAAAATAATCAAAATCTACTAATAGGAAGAGGTATGACTGGCTTACCTGAGAGGCAGTATGGTATCCTGGAATGACTTTGGGGTAAGACGGGCCTACAGTCAAACCACGCGTCTTTGGTAAGCTATGTGACCCAGGGCACATTACTTCGTGTTTCTGAACTTCCGATTCCCCATTTGTAAAATGAGAATGGTATCTACTTTTAGAATTATTTAAGTTTAAAAATAACTAAATGAAGTGTAAGGTACACAGTGAATACTCAACAATGGGTTATCTATTGTTATTGGTATTGATTACTTCTACTGCCAGGTACAAAAACCCAGTGGAAAGATGTTGGAATGACAGGTTCTATCTATCTATCTACTTATTTATTTATTTTGAAGTTTATTTACTTATTTTGAGAGACAAAGAGAGCTAGCGGGGGAGGGGCAGAGAGAGACAGAGAGAAAGGCAGAGAGAATCCCAAGTGGGCTCTGTACTGACAGCAGAGGTTCGAACCCACGAACCGTTAGATCATGACCCAAACCAAAACCAAGAGTTGGACGCTCAGCTGATGGAGCCACCTGGGTGCCCCAGAATGACAGGTTCTTTAAAAACATTTTGAAATCAAAGGTCCACGGTTATTTATCTGAAACCCTTGGTGCCAGATATGTTCCAGAATTCAGAATTACTTCCACTTTAAGAAAGGTAATATGATGCGTATTTTGTAACATTACGTGTGGAACCCCTGGGTGACCTGGGGCAATACTCCATACTCAAACATATTAATATTTCAGCCTCATGTCAATTCAGTTCAGATTTTGCTGCCAAATGAATTTATGCAAGATCGGATTTTGCTGCCAAGTAAGTTATTTAAAAACTTTCGGGTTTCTGAGTTGCTGATGAGGTATCGTTCATCCATTTCATGTAGTTCGAAAGAAATACAACACAGTTACCTTGCGGCTTTATAAACAGGCATCTGATTGGACTGAGATAATCCCGTAACAGAACCAGATAACGGGTAAGAATAACAGACAACAGAAACAGCAGCAGCTGCAGCTGACTTGTACTGTGCTCTGTGTGCACCATCCCCCTCCCTCCTGAAGCCAACACTAAGGCGAATGCTGCTACTGTTTGCATCCTACTCGTAAGGTTAGTGGCTCGGCTCATTGAAAATGTTGAACATGAATCTAGTCAAGCCTTTAGTTTACAAGAAATACAAATGAGAGAATAAGTTAAATGAAATAATGAAGAAGAGTGAAAACAAATCCAGAATTTGGGGCATTTTCCAGGACAGCTGTCCTGGTTGCTCTCAAAATAAATAAATGAGAGGTGTCCGGGTGGCTCAGTCGGTTGAGCATCCGACTTCGGCTCAGGTCATGATCTCACGGTCCAGGGGTTCAAGCACCGCATCAGGCTCTGTGTGGACTGCTCAGAGCCTGAAGCCTGCTTGGGATTGTGTCTCCCTCTCTCTCTGCCCCTCCCCAACTTGCACTCTGTCTCCGTCTCTCAAAAATAAATAAACGTTAAAATAAATAAATAAATCGGGGCACCTGGGTGGCTCAGTCGGTTAAGCATCCGACTTCGGCTCAGGTCATGACTTCGCAGTTGGGGAGTTCGAGCCCTGTGTCGGGCTCTGTGCTGACAGCTTGGAGCCTGGAGCATGCTTCCGATTCTGTGCCTCCCACTCTCTCTGCCCCTCCTCCTCCCCTGCTCATGCTGTTTCTCTCTCCTTCAAAAATAAATAAACATGAAAAAAAATTTTTTAAACAAATAAATAATAATAATGTCATAGGACAAAAATGGCAGAAGGCTATTTTAGATTAAAAAGAGCCATCAGGGGCGCCTGGGTGGCGCAGTCGGTTAAGCGTCCGACTTCAGCCAGGTCACTATCTCGCGGTCCGTGAGTTCGAGCCCTGCTTCAGGCTCTGGGCTGACGGCTCAGAGCCTGGAGCCTGTTTCCGATTCTGTGTCTCCCTCTCTCTCTGCCCCTCCCCCGTTCATGCTCTGTCTCTCTCTGTCTCAAAAATAAATAAAAACGTTGGAAAAAAAAAAAAATTTAAAAAAAATTTAAAAAAGAGCCATCATAGGGGTGCCTGGGTGGCTCAGTCAGTTGAGTGTCCAATTCCTGATTTCAGCTTGGGTCATGATCTCACAGTCTGCAGGTTCAAGCCTTGAGTTGGGCTCTGCATGACAGCTCGGAGCCTGCTTGGGACTCTCTATCTCCTCTCTCTGCCCTGCTCACATGCTCTTCTCTCTCTCTCTCTCTCTCTCTCTCTCTCTCTCTCTCTCAAAGACAAATAAACATTAAGAAAAAAAAAAGGGCCATCATAAAATGAAACTCACAGCATCATTTGTCACCATGTATCACCAAAAAAAAAAGCCACAAAAGTTCTACTTATTTATTTACTTTTGAGAGAGGGAGAGCACACATGCACTCCTAAGACAGTCTTAAGCAGGTTCCACACCCAGCACAGAGCCTGACTCAGGGCTTGGCCTCATGACTGTGAGATCATGACCTGAGCCGAAATCAAGAGTTGGAAGCTTAACTGACTGAGCCACCCAGGCACCCCAAAAGTTGTTCTATTTGAAATACAGAATCAGAAACTGGAATAAATACATAGACTTAGTAAACACTTGGTAAGAATAAAAGTTTTACTTTTTTTTTTCTTAATTTATTTACTTATTTTGAGAGTGAGTGAAAGAGCAGGGGAGAGGCAGAAAGAGAGAAAGAGAGAGAGAGAGAGAGAGAGAGAGAGAGAGAGAATGAATCCCAAGCAGGTTCTGCGCTGTCAGCACAGAGCCTGATGTGGGGCTCGAACTCACGAACCATGAGATCATGACCTGAACGGAAACCAAGAGTAGACGCTTAACCAGCTGAGCCACCCGCTTAACCAGCTGAGCCACCCGGGTGCCCCTAAAAGTTTTACTTTAAGATTAGCTTACAACTACTTCCTGTTTTCAACAGAATAAGCCAGGAGTGGCAACAATCGGGCCCTCCTTCGGTTCTTGTTTTGGACCTAAGAATGTTTCTTTTTTACCTTTTAAAAATTATTTCACTGTAGGCAGTCATGTAAATATATACATAATATCTTCAATTTTGCTCTTGGTCTGCAGAATCAAAAATATTTACTATCTGGTCCTTTGAGAAAACGTTTGCAGGTAACATATAGACTATAATGTCCTATTATTTTAGAACAATACTTACATGCATACTGCATATTATACGTATGTTTTCTAAATCTTATTCTCCTATCACTAACTTCTGGAGTCCTATCTGTTAAACTAAAATATCTAAATGACAATGCAAGGTTAGAATTGGCAACTATCCAGCATCTACTAGTTTTAATTTCATGGTAAAAAGAACAGATGGTTTTTGTGTCATTGTTTCATAACTGTTTCCATTGTGGGTTCGATTCCAAGGCACTCTTCTTTAGAATTTAAAATTCAAGTTAAGCACTAAAGCAATTAAACAAGAAAAGACCTACTAAGATATTTGGCCTAAATCCCTGATGAATAAGCTGGCTACAACTTTTATCTTTTTTTAATTATTAAAGGCAATCTAAAGAACTCTGACATGTCCAGGGAGACTACAAAATAAATTTCTGGTTGACATGCCCTGCTAGCTGTTCATGTTAATGACCAAGAAATTAAAAGCAATATTGCACATATAATATAACCTAAAGCAATCTCATAGGAGACTCAGACAATCTTGAAAATAGTATTTAGCTAATCAAATGGGGGAAAAAAAATTAAGTCATAAAAGCAAAAGAATTGGATATTCTTTTAAAAAGTGATTTATGCATAGAAAGGAATACTGATCAACAATAAAAAGGAATGGGGCACCTGGGTGGCTCAGTCGGTTGAGCGTCCAACTCTTGATTTCAGCTCAAGTCATGATCTCACGGTTCGTGGGACTGAGCCCCACATTGGGCTCTGAGCTGACAGCTTAGAGCCTGCTTGGAAATTCTCTCTCTCCCTCTCTCTGCACCTGCCCTGCATGTGCTCTGCCCTCTCTCCCCAAATAAATAAATACACTAAAAATAAATAAGTAAATACATAAACAGGAATGAACTGCTGGTACATACAACAACATGGGTGAATCTCAAAATCATGCTGAAGAAGAAAAGCTTCATACATACCAACAGTGACTGGTTGTAATATTTATTTGAAATTTTATTTTAGGGGCGCCTGGGTGGCGCAGTCGGTTAAGCGTCCGACTTCAGCCAGGTCACGATCTCGCGGTCCGTGAGTTCGAGCCCCGCGTCAGGCTCTGGGCTGATGGCTCAGAGCCTGGAGCCTGTTTCCGATTCTGTGTCTCCCTCTCTCTCTGCCCCTCCCCTGTTCATGCTCTGTCTCTCTCTGTCCCAAAAATAAATAAACGTTGAAAAAAAAAATGAAATTTTATTTTATTATTTTTTAGAGAGAGAGAGAGAGAGCATGAGCAGGGGAGAGGAACAGAGGGAGACAGAGAATCTCAAGCAGGCTCCACGCTCAGCATGGAGACTGATGGCAGGGCTTGATCCCACAACCCTGGGGGTCATGACCTGAGCAGAAATCAAGAGTCGGACGCTCAACTGAGTCATCCAGGCGCCCCTTATTTGAAATTTTAGAACAGACAAAACTAATCTACGGTAAAAAAACATTAGAATAGTGCTTACCCGGGAAGGGATATATGGGAACTTTCTGGGATGATGGTAATAATAGGATTACACAGGTTACAAAGGTATATGTATTTGACAAAACTTAACAAATGAATACAAACATCTGTGCATTTCATTATATGTAAGTTTCACATCAACAGATACTGAGCCATAGTCAATTAAATTCAGTCTTAAGTATTTACAGGCAAATACATTAATGTCTGCAACTCACTTTAAAATGAAAAGCAAGAAAAGAATGAACAGTGGGACAGAAAGATGGATAGAACCTTAATACGGTGTTATAACAACATAATAACGTAATAACGAAAGTACAGTACAGGATAGTATAGGAACATGTTAACCGTAGAATCTACATGGTGTTCGTACATGTATTCACTGTGAAATTCTTACAAATCTGCTCCGTGTTTGAACTTTTTCAAAAACAAAAACCCAGTAAGTTAGAAATTGTAGCCACAAGTAACATCTTTCATCGCATGGGCCACTCTGCTTCAGTTGTTGCTGACTTATAAGAACACGGCTATGTGGGACAAAGTACATCGTTCCTCTCACATCATCTATAAATCCTGCTAACCGAGAAACGAGTCAGAGAAGCACGACAGACCAAGATGTGCCCCGCACTCACTGACCTTCTGTATTCCCACAGACTGTAGAATATTCAGCTTTCTTTTTCTCTGAAAGGTGTCCAAGTCCCACAGCTGTGCCGTATCAGAAGAAGTAGTGATGGCATATCTCCCTGATGCGTGCACAGAGATTGAAAATACTGATGATTCGTGTCCTCTCATCCAGCTAACTAGCTCCTTGGTAACTGTGGTAAAAAGTAAAAGAGTCATACAGGGAAAACACTATGTATCATCCAAGGACTGATTCAACTGATAGGTGGGTATTTATACGAGACACCTTCGTTAACACCTACAACAATGGAAGCTGGCCAGTTGATAAAATGCACAATGGAACAGGTTAGTAACGCAAACATCATGGACATGTGAGGAGATGAGGCCAAATGAAAAAGAGTTTAAGAACAGCTTTAGATGTGGTGGTAGGGAGTTTGGGCTTTCTCTTGTAATAGTTTTACACAGAAGAGTATCATATCTGTTGTGTATTTCAGAGAGAGCACTCTGAAGATACATGAGAGATACGGTGGAAAGAAGGAAGAGACTAGACAACTAATTTATCTGCTGCTATAATAATCCGAGGAGGCGATAAGGAAGGTTTAAAATACAAATGTGGCAATGGAGAAAGGAAGAAAGTCAAGAGTTATGAAGGAGAAATTCAAAGGGCTTTGTGATCAACTAGATGTATTGAAATAAAAGACGAGTTAAGACTTCAACGGTGCTAGTTTAGTTATATAACTAGATGGCGATACTATTAGCTGATTTAAGAAACACATAAGGAGAAACAGATTTACAAGTGTGGGAAGAAGAGATCATGAATTTGATTTTTTTTTTTAATTTTTTTTTTTTTCAACGTTTATTTATTTTTGGGACAGAGAGAGACAGAGCATGAACGGGGGAGGGGCAGAGAGAGAGGGAGACACAGAATCGGAAACAGGCTCCAGGCTCTGAGCCATCAGCCCAGAGCCCGACGCGGGGCTCGAACTCACGGACCGCGAGATCGTGACCTGGCTGAAGTCGGACGCTTAACCGACTGCGCCACCCAGGCGCCCCGCTGAATTTGATTTTTAAAATGGATCCTGAGGTGCGTGTGTGCATGTGAGAGAAGCACAGAAAACAGCCCGGCAGAGAAAATACCAAAAACTTCATTACAATTATCACTGGGTCATAGAATTATAAGTGATTTTTATGTTCTCTCTTACATTTTCCTGTGTTTCCAGTTTGCTGCGGTGAACATATTTTACTGTTATGAACAGAATTTTTTCTTTCAGAAAGATGAAACTGAGGAGAATAATCAGAAAGCAAGATGTAAATCTGGGAAGCATTAAGACACAAAGTAGGTCAAAACTGAAAACAGAGGAACAGAGGAACAGAGAAACCCTTGGGGAGAGAGTAGTAGTTTCCAAACACCGGTCTGAAGTCTGGCATTAGTTAATGATCAATTTTTCATTGGTCTTCAGTGAAATGAGAAAAATAAGGACAATGACATGAGTTTTTCATAAAGCTAAACTGAAAGTACTACCTTTTAATCTAGCATTCTATCCTTCTAAGTTTCTTTATGTTAAAAACAATTTCTCGTTTTATGAAATGAAGTTCTATCGTTTTTTTTCCTATGTCTTTTAAAAGTTGACAACCCATGTGGGTTGTTGTTCCTCTACTTTCTTTTTAATTGGGTAAAAACTCCCTAAGTCTAGGGACCACTGAAAGAACACAGGAAAGACTACTGAGAAGCAGTCAGAATGGTAGGAGGAAAACCAAGAGAGAGAAGAGTATGAAAACTAAGGTCTTAATGTAAAGCAAAGTGTTAAATGCTACTGAGGGGTAGGGTGAAAATTATAAAGAGAGCTTAAACAAACAGAGGTTATTGGGGCACCTGGGTGGCTCAGTCAGGTAAGCGTCCAACTCTTGGTTTTGGCTCAGGTCATGATCCCAGGGTCGTGGGATCGAGCCCTATGTCAGGCTCTTTGCTGAGTGTGGAGCCTGCTTGGGATTCTTTCTCTTCCTCTTTTTCTGCCCCTTTCCCACTCGTGCACGCACACACTCTCCCCCTCTCTCAAAATAAAGAAAACATTTAAACAATCAGAGGTTACTAATGGCCTTAGAGAAGTCTCAACAGCGTGGAGTGGGGAAAGCAAAAATCAGAATCCACCAACGGGTGCCGTGAAGAAGCAAGATTTAGCAGTGAAAAGGGAGGTAGCTGGGGAGGTGGAGAAAACATCTTAAAGAAGGGGCTTCATTGGTAGGGGTGGGGCGTTCAACAGACAGAACAGATTGTAAACAGATGGAACTAAGAGAGAAGAAGAGAATGGGTGGAATCCAAGGGAAGCAATCACAGATGAGTATAAACATTTGGTTTTTTAGAACTTCTGTGACAGTAGTGTTTTTTTAACACCAAAAATTGGAGACAGTTTAAAGGCCACTGACAGGTAACAGGTTTAATAATTATGGTGCTGCAAACATCTGTAGAGTAGAATATTCTGTACTGATTTTAAAATTCTGTATGAATATTTTTAATGAAGTAAAGGAAATGACTCCACACGACAGTAGAGATAGGATCATATATTTGTTAGAACGGAAAAGAGGCATATGTAGAGAAAACAGACTAGAAAGAGAAGTCCCTGCTGTACAAACACAGACTGTGTCTGGGCATCACTGAAGGACGACTGGTTTGTCTTCGCACGTGCACAGTGACAGTGTAGTAGTGATTAAGAGCAGGGACCCTGGAGCTAGGCTTCCAGGTTAGGAATTCTGGCTCCACTGCTTACAAGCCGTGAGAGACCTTGGTTAAGTTACTTCTGTGCCTCAGCTTCCTCATCTGTAAATGGAGTTAACAATATCGATGTCTGTGGGTTTTATGATGATTAAAGTTAACATACATAAAGTCATAGAACAGTACCTGGCAAAGAGTAAACACTATGTGTTAACTATCACTGTTATTACTATTGTTATTACTATCTTTTAAAATATTCTATCAATTACTTTATTTACTTTTTTAATGTTTATTTATTTTTGAGAGAGAGAGCATGAGTCGGGGAGGGGCAGAGATAAGGGAGTACAAAGGATACAAAGAGAGCTCTGTGTAAAGAGCCCGATCCGGAACTCGAACTCCCGAACCGCAAGATCATGACCTGAGCCCAAGTTGGACACTCAACCGAGCCACCCAGCTGTCCTTCTATCAAGAAAAAAACAATACAGTTGAGATATCTTTTCTCTTAATAAGAGGTTCAGTTTACAGAACTCTAAATGTTCTAAAAATACACAATGTAGTATAAAACACATAGGTTATATTAAGAAAGTTATTATTCTTGTTCCTACATAGTAAGGAGTTGGGGCTTCAAAGAGAGGTATGGCCTTTGTCTAGGTTCCTGGGAGACAATCTATAAATCCCTTAAATTTCCCCAGTGATAGGGTGTCTCTGTTATTCACGGCAGGTCCCTCAGACAACACCCGATGGCTTATCTAAGAAGAGAACCTCAGAGACTGGGCTGGCCACGCGGGAAAGATCAATCATGTGAGTGACTAAAAGGTTAGGGCGTTCAGCCACGTGATATCCGCCCAACCTCCAGAGAGAGGAGGAAGGCTGGAAATTTGAGTTCAAACAGGTGGGCAATAACCCAATCGGTCATAAATCTGTGTAACGGAGCCTCAATAAAAGTCCTGGACATCAAAGCTTAGGTATATGTTTGGTTTGGCAATACTCAGTGCGGAGGGCCACATATTGATGCTGGGAGGGGACTACGTCCCTAGGGATAACCGCAGCTTCTCCTTTCGGAGCCTCCCACTTTCTACCCTGTGTGTCCCACCTTTGGCTGGTTCTAATTTATATCCTTCCGCTGCATTAAACTATTATCATAAGTGGAGTGTGTTCCTGAGTTCTGTTGAGTCATTCTAGTGAATATCAAACCCGAAGGTAGCTGTGGGGAACCCTGAATTTGTAGCCAGCTGATCTGATGTGAGGGTGGTCCCGGGACCCCCAAACTTGTTGCTAATGTCTGAGGTGAGTGCTGTCTTGTGGGGACTACCCCCTCAGATGATACAGATTGGCAAATTCCTTGCAGTGCTTCAGTCTAAATTCTACTCATATTCAGAAGATAAACAGGAGGATTTCTTACCTGAATCAAAACATTTAATAGAGTAATCAGCTAACGCCACAAGGAACTCAGACTTCCTACGGAGATTAAAGGCCAGAGCTGTGCAAGCTTGTGCCGTTCGCTGAACAAGATTAAACCTATTAAGAGATTACTGCATTAGTATCAGAAATTCCTCCAACAATCATAAATTTTACGCTGGAGGAGTCCTTAGAGATGAAGAAAATGAAATGCAGAAAAATGAATGCCCATTGTGGTAGGCCAAAAATAGATTATGAAGAGTGCTGTATGCATGTAAAGGAATCTGGATTTTACTTACCAGGTTTTAAGCATAGCAGAATTATGACGAGATATGTCTTTTAGGAAGAGGATTCTGGCAGCAATGGCAAATGGATAGAGGGACAAGAAGAGACCATGAAGAAAGTTACTAAGGAGGCGCCTGGGTGGCTCAGTCGGTTGAACGTTGGACTCTTGGTTTCAGACCGTGATCTCACAGTTCGTGAGTTCAAGCCCCAACTGACAGTGTGCAGCCTGCTCGGGATTGTCTCTCCCTCTCTCTGCCCCTCTTGCATACTCTCTCTCTCTCCAAATAAAGAAATAAACTTTACAATAGAATAAAATAAAAACAAAAAAGAAGGAAGCCACTACAGAGCATCTCAATCGGAGTTACGGGTATAAATGGAAAGGACAAACAGGACAAGTGTCAGGTGTTAAGCGGGAGAGAGGCTTGGTGATGCAGCAAACATGAGGTGAAGAGGAAGGAATCAGGAATTCCTCACGTGCAAAATGAGGGTGAGAAAAGACATCTCATAAGCTTGTTGTGATGATTAAGTGAGAGAATATGTTGATTGAATGAAATAACATATGCTAAGTGCCTAGCAGAGTACTTGGCACATAGCTAGAGTTTAATTTACTAAAAAAAATCAAGTTTTCAAGATTGAGCAAAAGAGGGACAAGTCTGGGGGTAGGAAATAGGCCTGGTTTTAAATATGTCGAGTTTAAGGCCTTTGCAAAACATTTAGAGCTGTGCTGTCCAAGAAATGTAATGCAGGCCATTTAGGTGTAACTTAGAATGTTCTAGGAGCCACAGTGAAAAAGGTGGAAAAAGGTAAAGTTAATCTTCATAACATATTTTATTTAATTAATATATAATTATCATATCAACATTTAATCAATAAAAATTATTGAGATATTTTACGTTATTTTTTTCATACTAACAATACATCTCAGTTTGAACTGGCCAATTTTCTTTTATCTTTTTAATGTTTATTTAGTTATTTTGAGAGAGAGACAGGGGTGAGGGGCAGAGAGAGGGGGAGAGAGAATTACAAGCAGGCTCCCTGATGTCCGCGCAGAGCCTGACACAGGGCTCGATCTCACGAACTGTGAGATCGTGAATTGAGCCTAAATCAAGAGTCGGACGCTTAACTGACCGAGCCACCCAAGTGCCCCCGGAGTAGCCAACTTTCAAGGGCTCCAGGGCTCGATGCAGCTCGTGGCTCCTGCACGCGACAGCCTAACATAGAAGACATCCAGCAGGTAGTAGAAGCAGATCTGGGTTAACAGTATTTGCACAGCAGCTGAAAGCTTAGGCGTGCTGCTGATGAGATTATGAATGAGAATATGGGGAACATGGAAGGGAGCAGCCCAAGGACAGATGCCTGAGCAGCACAATTAAGGGGTAGGCACTGGCAGAAGAGTCAGCAAAACCAGGGGAAAAATGATCAGACGAGTAGAAAAATCAGGAAAGAGCTGTACCTTGAAGCAAAAGAAAAAAATTCCAGGGAGGAGGGGAAAATGAGTATTTAGTAAGATGAGAGGGGCGCCTGGCTGGTGACTCTTGATTTCAGGGTCATGAGTTTGAGCCCCATGCTGGGTGTAGAAATTACTTAAAAATAAAGTCTTAAAAAAAAAGTACATAGTATGATGAAAATTGAAAAGAGACCAGTAGATTAGGCAAGTAAGATTTCTGAGGGAACCCCACGTAGTGGGTGTTAGAATCAGACAAGCCCGATTTCAAGTCTCAGTTCTACCACTTAACCTCTCTGCTTTATAGACGGAGAGAAAAGGGACAGTGAACAAAATAAAAGAGAGGAACACTCATGGTGCAAAGTCTCAGGGTCGGCTATAGAAGATCAAGATTAGCACTGGAAGAAGTTAGGATCACTTATTTTTATGAATAAACTGACAAAGAGATATGGATGGTTATATATCTGAGGCTGCTCTGGGGAGGAGGAAAGGAAGCTTAAAAGTGTCTGTTTTCTAATGAGTAGGAGGCCACGTAGTTAAGTAAGAGTGGGGTCAAACACAAGGAGACAAGGAAGCAGGCAAAGGTTTGGAATGCTGGAGGAGAGTGGGAGAAGTAATAACTATTGATGAGCAAATGAAATGAAAGCATCATTAACGTTGAAGTCCATTATTCTGTAACGGCATCAATCAACAGTTATTTTTGTTTTCTTTAACAGTGGGAGCAAAGAAGAGACAGTTGTATTGATTTAAGATTGAGAATTGGCAGGGTAGGTAGGTTAGGCAAGAGTAAAGGGTGAGAGAATTGTGACTGTTACTTTTTTGGTAAAGAGCAGAAACAATGATTAACAGATTTCTACCTAATAAATCACAGATAAATTAATTATATAAGACCTCTTCCTTTCCTGAACGATTTGAGAGTAAGTTACCATGATCATGTTTCCTACAAACAAGGAAATTCTCCCATATAATCACAATACAACTGTACGAAAATTACATTTATATGTTACCACCACCCAATCCTCAGACCCCATTCAATTTTGCCAGTTGTCCCCAGTAATGTCCTTAACAGCAAAAGGATCAGTCCAGATTCACGCCTTTACTTGTCATGTCTCTAGTCTCTCCCAGACTGGAACAATCTTCTGGTCTTTCTACAACTTTCATGACCTTGACCCTTGGGAAGATTATAGGCCATCTTGTTACACACTCCCTTAATTTAGCTTTGTCTGACTCCACTGATTAGATGCAGGTTACACTTCTTCGGCAGGAATACCACAGAAGTGAGACTGTTGTTTTCCCCGCGCCCCATCAGTGATTGGTCCCTCCACTCATTGACTTTAATCATTTGATACTAGTGTGGTGTTTGCTAGACTTCTTCAGTGTAAAATTAATCTTTTTCTCCTCTATAATTAGTAAGCATTTTGTGGGGAGGTGCTTTGTGACTATGTGAATATCCCCTCTCATGAAACAGTTTATTGATTACAGCATGAATTTATAGATTTCTATTTTACTCAATGGGTTATGTCCCATTACTATCATTTTTTATTTTGATACTCAAAGTGTCTCCAATATGGAAAGAAGGAGCTCTTTTAAGCTGACATTTATGTCCTTTTGATACTTTTTCTTTAAATAATTCCTTCTTTCTGGCTACATAACGTTCCAGGCTCACCTTGTACTTTCCCTGCCTCCATCCTGAAACTGGCCATTTCTGCAAGGATCCAATTACTTTGAGCAGAAAGTGATATTTAGAAAACAAATGGGCACTGGGTACATTCATTGCTACCAGGGTGCTGTTGCTCCCAGGTCCTATAAGCAGGCAAAGCTAGGAAAGAGCTATAATCCATTCACTCTTGGGGTGCTGAGTGGCTCAGTCAGTTAAGCATCTGACTCTTGATTTTGGCTCAGGTCATGATCTCATGGTCCTGGGATCAAGCCCCTCATCTGGCTCCATGCTCAGCATGAATTCTCTCTCTTGCTCACTCTATAGGCCCCCCTCCCATCTCTCAAAAAACATATTAAAGAAATAATAATAATGCAGGGGCGCCTGGGTGGCTCAGTCAGTTAAGCGTCCAATTCTTGCTTTCATCTCTGGTCACAATCTCACAGTTTGTGAGCTCAAGTCCCAGGTCGGGTTCTGTGCTGACAGCATGGAGCCTGCTTGGGATTCTCTCTCTCCTCTCTATGCCCCTCCCTCACACACATCCCTCCCCTCAAAAAAAGAAAATTCCTTCACTCTCTCATATACATTTCTATTTATTTCTATGTCTATATATTCAAAACCAGCAGTACAGACAGATACATCCAATATCAATCCAGTGCCATGGCGTTCATTCTAGTTTTCTACTTTTCCATATTTGTAACTCCCCTTTCCGATTGTTAGAAACCCGGCCCCGTTATCCTCAACATATTTACTCACTCCGTCAAAGCCCTCTGCCTAAGCCCTCTGCCTTGCCCGTGATTGCCCCAACCCCCATGCAGGTACCTTCTGACTCTGGCCAGGCAGACAGGTCTCCCTCCCACCTACCCCCCTTGCAGGGATGACTCCCTCCATCAATCGCACCTAACTGCTTCTGTACTAAATTGTTCAGCAAAGGAAGAGGCAGAAGAGTGAGGAACACTTCTTTAAAACTGCTACACGTGTAAACTGTGACAATAACGTACAAAGTAAAGTTCTTTCTAAATTGCCCAATAAAGTACCAGATGTTGATAAGTTAGCAACAGTAAATTTTTAAACTTAAGGAAACACATGCTACTAGAGATACTGTTCCAACCGGAACTTTAATTCTCTAAAAAAAATCTAAACATATTTCCCATGCCTTCCCACTTTCTCCTGTCAGCACTTGTGACAGTGTTTTACAAGTTACCTGAAATACAGTCAGAACTTAATGAATCTTGCTGAATGAATAATTAATAGCAGGTACTAAAACTGGCAGTGAATAACTTGTTAAATAAAGTATATATCAAAAGTATCTGCTCACCTGTTTCCATACAAGTCAAAAACATAGATATTTCCTTGATGGTCCCCGGCAATTAAGCAATCACCTGAGCTATCAAAAGCCACGTTCAAAAATCGCAAGACTTTGGGCAGGTGATCAGAAGAGCTGTGAATGATGTTCACTATAATTCTGTCAAAAACAAACAGACATTTAATTCTATGTCAAGCATTACTTGTTACTATGAAAAATACGGGTTTTATAATATACTTCACTGACTTTGAAGTTTCCTGCCTACCCGCTCTTCCCTCTCCTCCCGCTGCTCTCCTAGAAGCAATCCGACAGTGATTTCTTTTTTTAAATTTTTTTTTTAACATTTATTTATTTTTGAGACAGAGCATGAACGGGGGAGGGGCAGAGAGAGAGGGAGACACAGAATCGGAAGCAGGCTCCAGGCTCTGAGCCATCAGCCCAGAGCCTGACGCGGGGCTCGAACTCACAGACTGCAAGATCGTGGCCTGAGCTGAAGTCGGACGCTCAACCGACTGAGCCACCCAGGCGCACCCCGACAGTGATTTCTAAAAGCAGTTCAGAAAGTTATTTGTTATCAAAATGGCTGCTGTTCATATATTCATCAAATACTTGGAAATTCACTATGTGTCAGACATTGAACAAGCCGGGACCTAAAAGTAGTTGATGGACATGGGCCCTGCCCTCATGGAGCTTTTGGTTTAGAAGTAAAAAAAATTTCAGGGGCGCCTGGGTGGCTCAGTCAGTTCAGCGTTCGACTGCGGTTCAGGTCATGATCTCACGGTTCACGGGTTCAAACTCTGTGCTGACAGCTCACAGCCTGGAGCCTGCTTCAGATTTTGTGTCTCCCTCTCCCTCTACCCTTCCCCTGCTTGTGCTCTGTCTCTCTGCCTCTCAAAAATGAATAAATGATAAATTAAAAAAAAATTTTTAGGGGCACCTGGGCGGCTCAGTCGGTTAAGCGGCCGACTTCAGCTCAGGTCATGATCTCTCGGTCCGTGAGTTCGAGCCCCGCGTCGGGCTCTGTGCTGACAGCTCGGAGCCTGGAGCCTGTTTTGGATTCTGTGTCTCCCTCTCTCTGGCCCTCCCCCGTTCATGCTCTGTCTCTCTCTGTCTCAAAAAAAAATTTTTTTTTAAATAAGCACACTTATGAACAGATTCATAAATCGTGATTAACTGACAGACAATAACAAGATATAAGACACTGTATTTTTGATTGAATAGTCAATTGTTACATTAAGCAATAAACACATGTAATGCAATCATGTAATTAGCGAAAGGTAGTTTCATATAAATCACAAGCTACCACATGTAAGAAAAATTTCAATATCTTAAAGATATCTTAATGAGATTGTTTCTGTACTATAAAGTGAAGTGTTCCAAAGTGAATTAAGCATAAATGAGTTTTATTTTCAGCTATATTTGTTTATTTTTGAGACAGAGAGAGACAGAATATGAACGGGGGAGGGTCAGAGAGAGAGGGAGACACTCAGGGGCACTCCTCCATCTGTGTGCTTCCTTGTAAAATCTAATTTTAGCAAGAATCCTGCTCAGCCCATTTAATTAGAACCCCTGGGCGCGCCTGGGTGGCTTAGTCAGTTAAGCGACCAACTTCAGCTCAGGTCATGATCTCAAGGTTTGTTGAGTTCGAGCCCTGCGTTGGGCTCTGTGCTGACAGCTCAGAGCCTGGAGCCTGCTTTACATTCTGTGTCTCCCTCTCTCTCTCTGCCCCTCTCCCACTTGTACTCTCTGTCAAAAATAAATAAAATGTAAAAAAAAAAAAAAAAAAAAAATTAGAACCCCTGACCCTTTGGGGTGCTTGGGTGGTTCAGTAGTTGGGCGTCTGACTGGATTTCAGCCCAGGTCACAATCTTGTGGTTCATGGATTTGAGCTCATCAGGCTCTGTGCTGACAGTGCAGAGCAGGCTTGGGATTCTCTCTCCCCCTCTCTCTGCCCCTTCCCTCATTACATTCTCTCTTAAAATAAAATAAAATAACCCCTGACCCTCAAAACCTGATCATCCTTGATAACTGATCAATCTGATCACCCTGGCCTATCTTCATCAAGAATCTCCTTAGAGGCTGGTTTAGGCAGAAACCCATTATCCTAGATGTTTCATCTTAATAATTTTCTACCCACTGACTCCCACCCTGCTCCTTGGCTGTACATTCTCACTTGCCCAGGCTGTATTCAGAGCTGAGACCATTTCTATACTGAGGTCTCCTCTCTTCTATTGCAATAGTTCCTGAATAAAATCTGTTTTTACCACTTTAACTACTGTCCAGATTTGGTTTTCCTTTGACATCCCCAAAGGGGAGAGGGGGAGAATAAATGTGTAATAACATCAAAATGTTCCCCAGCAATTAAAATCAGACAGAGCCAACGACTTTTCCCTCCACTCTTTTTTCTGTAACATTTTATTATGGGTTGGGATCACAAAGTTACAGGATCATTGTTCAAAATAAGGAAGGTAAAGAAAAACACTAATAAATAAATAAATCTGATTATAACCCTACCACCTAGATATAATCATAATTAATAGCAACATTCTGCCCTTTTGGATTTTCATATAACTCAAGCATTTATTTTGGAACAACTGCCTTTCAATTGCTCATAGGTTGCCTGACAGGTTCTCAGTCCTTAAACATAATTAAAAAATCAAATATTTACCAAACACCAAGATGCTTGAGATACTACTTTAAAGTCTTTATAACGTGCTAAGACAACCCTGTCTGGTAGGCATTATTAGCTTCACTTAAAGTCTTAGTGATTAACCTGCCCAAGGTCACAGAGTTAGTAAATGGACATTTACTTCAACTAAAGTCCATCTGACTCCATGCGATAACAATGAGCTTTAATGAACAAAAAGAAAGCTACATTTTCATGGAAGCAGCAAATAACATTTGCATAAAACTTGTTTCTTTTCTGTTTTTGAATCTTGCATGTATATCCAGATATTTTTTTAACAGCAAGAAATAGAATTACTGTGGGCTGGCAATAACTTTCAGACCATTTAGAAAATATCAGAAGAAGGGGAGTATTTATACAAACTCCATGTTTGGAAATGAAAATCCCTGCTGAAGAATCCCTACTCTAAACAAAAATTTTTATTCAATTTTTATTCAGAGTTGATGGGAAAGCAGCATTGCTAGGAGGCTGACAGCAATTGGAAACCAAACAAGCAGCCAGTGGGACGTCCAGCACCAGGCTTTGAGCAAACATAGCTGGCACTTAAAGTCTGTTGATTTGTTGAGGAGCAACCAAAGGGTCGACAGCAAAGTTACTAGAACAAGAAACATGAATCCAAGGGATGCAATAAAGGCTATGAAATTCTGGGAAATTAAAAGCAATAAGATCAATCTGTGTGCCACCATTGGAACCAAGATGGCACCACTTGGGGCAAAGGTTTCCATTAAAGTCACACCGGAGTGGCTAAGACTCAAACAGTTTAAGTATCTGGGACCAAAATGAAAAGAAAAGCTGAGGAGGGAGGGAAAAACAGGCAGAGCAGAGGATTTTTAGGGCAGTGAAAATACTTTCTGTGATTCTATAATGGTAGAGACAGGTCCTTGTACAGTTGCCCAAACCCATAGAAATACAACACCAGGAGTGAATCCTAGCATAAACTGTGGCCTTTGGGTGATAATGATGTGTCAACCTAGGTTCATCCACTGCAACATATATACGTCTCTGATGGGGGATATGGATAATGGGGGAGACTATGCATGTGTGAGTGCAGAGGGTATACGGGAAATCTCTGTCCCTTCCTCTCAATTTGGCTGTGAACCTAAAACTGTCCTAAGAAAATGAAAGTCTATTAAAAAACAAACAAAAACCCAGCAGCAGGGCTGGCCGTACTAGGAGGCCACCTTGCACTGGTAGTTTGTAACCCCCTGTCATCCCTGCCATACACACTAACGTGTAAGCTCCAGAAAACCGGAAGTTTGTTTTGTTCCCATGCCGTCCCCCAGAGCTTCCAAGCTTGGGAGAGAGTTGGTGCTCAACAAATAGCTGATGGATGCATGGCTGTCTGAATACATACAATGATACAAGATGGGTAACTTGGGGCACTTGGAAGGGGTCGAAGTGCACTGTTCCCCTTCCCCTGCATCATTCCTCGTGAGTTCTTTTCCAGCTGCAATAGTTAACAAATATTTACTGAGCATCTACAGCGCACCGGGAATACTACAGGGCCATTATGGTAATTAGGCAGAGTCCTGGCACAAAGTCTCGCCCACATCACCAACCACCTGCCTCCTGCCCCACGCTAATCTTGTCCAGACCCCCGCCCCCAGGACCGGGAAGAGATCTCTGATGAGACCTCGGCTTCCGGGGCACAGCGAGACTCAAGCTACCAGCCTTTCAACAGATCACCCAGGCCAGGGATCTGGGGCAGGGTCAGAGGCAGAACCCGCCCTTCTACCCGGCGCCATACCCCCCTTCCGAAGACCATCCCCAACAGCTCCTCCAACGCCTCTCCAAGGACGCGGACCCGCCCCTCGCGGCCTCCAGGCCCCTCCGCAGCCCATCGCCTTTACCCGTCCCGAGCGGCCGGGGAGGGCTTGCGGTGCCACAACTTGCCGCTCTCCTTGTTGCCCAGGTCTGTGCTCTGCATGGCGAAGCCCCCCGCGGCCGCCGCCGCCCGCCTGATACACAACCGACCCGGCGCCTTCCCAGCAGGCCCCGCGCTCCGGGCCCGGGAAATTTGAGCTCGGGCCCTGGCGTCCTGGATCCCCGCCACCCGACCAACCGAGCGCTAAACACCGCCCTTTTTATTCCCAGCCAATATGGAGGCGCGTTTCCTCCCAACTCCGCCCAAGCGACCCCTGCCGCTCTGGACGATGGAACCGGCCAACGACCTTCTCTTAGATTCCACCCCTTTTAGAGGTTCACCCCACCAGCCCCGGGGCCCAAAGCCTTCTGGGAATTGTAGTTTTCTGCGTGTGGAACCGGGGTATCAGCGATCGGCTTGAGAACTCTGCACTCCGAGGGCGCCGTGGGGTTTTAGGCTCCCGGTGGAAGCAATAAAAATGGTTTTCTCCTGTGGTCTGTACATTCCTTTCTACACTGCGTTTAGGGATTAAGGGGTTGTAGAGACAACTAAAGAGAAGGATCCAAATACATTGAGACTTGAAGTGTTTCTCTTATAGAGTGTTCCTTTGAAAAGAACCTCTATAGTGTACGTTCTTGGCCTTTTCACCATCGTCGTGATTAGTTTTTCAATTCCGTAATCTAACAAGGTGCACCAGTATCATGGAATCCAGCCCACCAGTCACGGACCAGAAAAGCGATGTCATCAACAATCAGCTGCATTGACGCCAGAGTTCTTTTTTGTAAAAACTCAGCACTTCTATCGTGCCTGCGAGGTATCAAGCATTCTTCTAAGTGCTCATTTAATCCTCATAGCAAACCTACAATGCTGGTAGTACTATTCCCATTTTTTTGTGCTCTGTGAGTTAATGTATTGGTTTTCTGAGGCTGCAGTAATAAATTACCACAAATTAGTTTTTTTTTAAAAAAAAAGGTACTCTCTCATGGTTCTGGAGGCCACAGTCAGAAATCAAGGTGTAGGCAGAACGCTCAATCCAGCGGATCCAGGGAAGATTCCATTCCCTTCCAGCTACTGGTTTCCTTGACTTGGGACCACATTGTTCCATTTCATCCCTCCATTCTCTGCCTCCATTTTCACATTGCCTTATCTTTTCCCCCTCAGTCTCCAATCTCTCTTGCTTTTCTCTTACAAGAACACCTGTCATTGGATTTAGGGCCCACCCAGATAATCCAGGATGATTTCCTCATTCCAAGATCCTTAATTTTACCTACAGAGACTGTTTTCCCGAATAAGGTAACATTCACATTTTCTGGGGATTAGGTCATAGATATGTATTTTGGGGGCCCACTGTTCAAACCTACTACAGGTAGGTGCTTCTTGTATCTCTGTTTTGCAGACAAGGAAATTGAGTTCATAGGAGAGCCAGGATTAGATTTTTAGTCTTTTCATTCTTGGTCCCAACAGAAAAATAAATTTTTACAAAATTATATGACCATCATATTTGAAAAGCTCAAACTTTACCAGAAAAGCAAAACTCTCACAAAAATTTTCCAATGCAGATTTTAAAACTTTTTGTGTTGTTACTAAGGGGTGGCTCTGAGAGACCACACAACTTAAAAAAATTTTTTTTGTTAATGTTTATTTATTTTTGATAGACACACACACACACACACACACACAGCATGAGTTGGGGAGGGGCAGACAGAGACAGAGACACAGAATCCAAAGCAGGCTCCAGGCTCTGAGCTGTCAGCACAGAGCCTGACCCAGGGCTTGAACTCACAAACTGTGAGATCATGACCTGAGCTGAAGTGGGATGCTTAAGTGACTGAGCCACCCACGTGCCCTAAGACCATACAACTTTTAATAACCTTTTGCAGAAGAGACAATCACATTCCTCATTTTTATTTATTGGATTTGAGATGATAATAAGTTATGTGTATGAATGTTTGCATTATTATTCAAGAAACTTAGGGTGCTAAACTTATGGGTGCTTAACTTGAAATAAAGGTTTTTTTCTATCCCATGCAGGTAGCCAAGCAACATTTTTATCAGTAGCAGAGACAAATGTGCTGAATGATTTCCTGAACTACTTTGGTTTAACCTGTCTGCAGTCAAGCTCATATCGGCTGTCACAGCCCATGCGACCATCCTACTCAATTTCAGGTATGTGACAAAGAGGTTTCTATATTACAGATCTTCTGCACTCCCACTTTGCACTTGTCTTTGGATTTAGTTGAGCCAAATCTGAAGGTCAGGCTGGCAACTGAAGAAACATGCACCCATAGCTGCCAACCTTCTACTTACTGTAATTTCCCAATGTTTATAACCCAAGTTGGCAGACCATTTGGTAGTTCCTTCCTGAATCATTACTCAGTCAATAACTGATGCATTCTATACATATATTTTTCAGCTAAATTGAGGTGTAATTGACATTTAATAAACTGTACATATTTAAGTTGTATAATTTTATGATTTGACATAAATAGACTCCTATGAAACCATCATCATAATCAAGATAATGAACATAGCCATCACCCCCCCAAAGTTTCCCCTTGCCTGTTTGGAATTCAATTTCTTTTTATCCCCACCCACCTTGCCTACAGGCAACCACTAATCAGCTTTCTGTATCTTAGTTAATATTTTCTAGAAATTGATGTAAATAGGTCCTAAACTATGTACTCCTTTTTTTTTTCTTTTGGCCTGGCTTCTTTCAATTAGCATAATTATTTTCAGAATCAACTATGTTGTTGGGTATATCAACAGTTCGTATGTTTTTATCATTGATATTCTATGGTATTGATATACCACAATTAATGTATCCAGTCACCTTTGATGAACATTTGGATTGTTTCCAGTTTGGGGCTATTACAAAGACAGCTGTTATGAACGTTCCTGTACAAGTCTTTGTGTAAACATATGTTCTCAGTTCTGTTGGGTAAATTCTTAGAAGTGGAATGACTGGGCCATATGGTAGGTGTAGGCTTAACTTTTTAAGAAAGCATCAAATGTTTTCAGAGTAGTTGTGCCATTTTACATTCTCACCAACAATGTAGGATAGTTCCAGGTGTTCCACATCTATGATGAGTCTTTGTGATTACAGCCGTACTAGGAGTATTGTGGTACCCTCCTGGTGATTTCAATTTCCCTTTCTGGAATGACAAATGATATGTCCAGCATCTTTTCTTGTGATTATTTGCCTTCTGCATATATCTTTGGTGAAGTATATGTTCAAATATTTTATCCATTGTTTAACTGGTCTTTTTTTTTATTGAGTTTTGAGAGTTCTTTACATATTGTGGATACAAGCCGTTTATCATACATGCACTTTGCATGTATTTTCTCCCAGTTTGTGGCTTGTTTTTTCATTCTCTTAACAATGTCTTTCGATGAGTAGATGATGTTAGTGTTCAAGATCAACCCAACAGTGTTTTGGAGTTTTTGGTGTGATATCTAAGAAATCTTTACCTAACTGAAGGTCACAAAGATTTCTTCCGGTTTTCTTCTTTGTATGTATTTCAACTACTTTCTCAAAGGAATGGAAAGTTGTGCATGTCCAAGGGATTTTTGGGTTTTGCTTTACAAAGTCCTTCCTCTTTGTCCTCTTGCCTATCCCACTTCCATTGTTGAAGGAAGCCTTCTTTTTTGCTGTGATAATATATAATCTAGAAAGAGAAGAACTTCCACTGTGTCTACTTTTTTTTTTAAGTTTATTTATTTATTTGGAGAGAGACAGAGACAGCGTGAGCAGGGGAGGGGCAGAGACAAGGGGAGGATTCCAAGGAGGCTCTGAGCATGGTAAGCACAGAGTCTGATGTGGGGCTCAAACCCATGAAACTGTGGGATCATGACCTGAGCCTAGATCAAGAGTTGGACACTCAACTGAGCCACCCAGGCGCCCTCACTTCATCTGCCTTGCTAGAGGGAATTTAGTGGACATTTGGAATGCTCAACATCTGAAAACCTTTTCTGTTTGGGAAAAATCCCAAGATATTTAGAAGGTGAGGGGCAGCTATTCTCTTTCCCAATTTCTTGGCAACCAGTTCTCTAATATGCCCAAACCTAAGCCAGTCAAGGAGTGAGCAAGCAAATCAAACCAGGATGATAACCAAGAACAACTGAAAATAGGGGCGCCTGGGTGCCTGGGTGGCTCAGTCGGTAAAGCGGCCGACTTCGGCTCAGGTCACGATCTCGCGGTCTGTGAGTTCGAGCCCCGCGTCGGGCTCTGTGCTGACAGCTCAGAGCCTGGAGCCTGTTTCGGATTCTGTGTCTCCCTCTCTCTGACCCTCCCCCGTTCATGCTCTGTCTCTCTCTGTCTCAAAAATAAATAAACGTTAAAAAAAAATTAAAAAAAAAAAAGAACAACTGAAAATACAATTCAAACATTTATTGCAATTTCTCAAAGAGCACCAAGTAGAAAGCAATAGATAACCTTTAGCAAAGTTCTTCAAATACCCTTTCTCACCTCACTCAGTTAGGTTAGATTAAGTTATGCCACAGTAGCTAGCCACTCCAAAAGTCAGTGGCTTAAAACAACTCAGTGGTGTGTTTAGCTCATATTGTCTCTAAGGGAGCTAGGCCGATGGAGTAGCCACCATTACAAAAGTTTAGGTTGCTGTCCAGGGGGTGGAAAGAGAGTTCTAGAGGGTCTCATACCACCAATTGAATGCTCTAGCCCAGAAATGTCACTATAACCTTTACTCTCAACTCACTACCAGAACTGTGGCTTCATCCAAACACAAGGGGCCGGAAGTGCAATCCTATTAAGTTAGTTATCTGTAGCTGCAATGATGCTGTGAAAAAGCAACCACCAAAACTCGGTGGCATGCAACAATAAACATTTACTGCTCACTCATCTGGGATCGGCCAGGCTGTTAACTGCAGCATAAAGTTAACTAATAGAGTTAGTTAATGGTTCAGAACCATTGGTGTGGTTCTGAATTCTTCCAAAAGACCTATTGCATGCACCAGAAAATAATTTATTGCTAGCTTGGGTTAAAAAACTCTGGGAACTGGGGCGCCTGGGTGGCTCAGTCGGTTAAGCGTCCGACTTCAGCTCAGGTCACGTTCTCGCGGTCCGTGAGTTCGAGCCCCGCGTTGGGCTCTGGGCTGATGGCTCAGAGCCTGGAGCCTGCTTCAGATTCTGTGTCTCCCTCTCTCTCTGCCCCTCCCCCGTTCATGCTCTGTCTCTCTCTGTCTCAAAAATAAAACAAAAACATTAAAAAAAACCCCAAAACTCTGGGAACTATTATAACAAGATTCTGTTTTATCTCCTTGGAAAAAGGGTTTATTTGCACATTAAAAGGAGTGTTGGTAAACAAAGATGTTGACAGCACTTAAAAAACAATAAAGTACTGAGTGGGGTTGGGGAAGGGTACGGTAAGACTGTAGACATGGATATCCATGTCTATCCAGCACTGTCCCTACCCCTGTCCCCCACCGCCTCCAAGCTCCTCAAATGCAGTATGACACACACTTCTGAGAAATGCTTCTAGCCCACCCCTCACTGGTCAAATGATTGGCTCAGGGGTGGGGCCTGACTCAGCTGAGCCAACCAGAGCCCTTTTGGGGGGGGGTTTAAAGTTGAGACCAAGGCCAGCAAGTTTCCTCCCTCTCTGGTAGACTGGGAGCTGCCAGAGACAGTACCTCCAACTTTGTGGTGAGAGCCAGTCTCAGAGAGAGGGTAGCTAAAACTCAAAAAAAAAAAAAAAGGGGGGGGGGGAGGGGCAAGAAAACCAGAAATAGTAAAAGAACATTCTGGCAGCATTTATGTCCCTTGTTCTAACTGTCCCAGAAGCTAATCTGGACTCCTGTCCTTCCTATACTCTGGTTATTTGAGCAAAAACATTGCCTTCTATTTTCTAAAGTAGAGGTAATTGGAAGAAAAACAAGTCAGGGAAGGCTTCAGGAGGTGGTGATACTTGAGCTGAGTCTGGAAGAATAAATAGGGGTTATAAGGCAGAGAAGTTAGGGAAGGAAACAGCATCTGCAGAAAGGCAGGGGCATTTGTGAAACAACATGGAACCTTCCAGAAACTAGAAATGCTGAGTGCAATCAAAGCACAGATGCACAAGGAGTTATTATGCATGTAACATGCTTAGCACCTACAAAGCTCTCAATAATAATAGCAATAACTATTATTATAATTATAATTATAATAATAATAATAATTATTATTATTATTATTGTGGGGGTGAGAGGCAGAAGACTGAGACACATGTAAAACTAAGAATATAAAAGTCCCATATTGCCATGCTAAGGAGGTTGGATCTTATTCTAAAAGGTTCTAGGGAAACTGGTGGTTTCTAGACATATCCCTCTGTAGTAGAAAGATCATTTAAGAGTTTAAAGCTTGAGGGGCACCTGGGTGGCTTAGTCTGTTAAGCATCTTACTTTGGCTCAGGTCATGATCTCGCAGTTCATGGATTCAAACCCCACATTGGGCTCTGTGCTGACAGCTCAGAGCCTGGAGCCTGCTTCAGATTCTGCGATTCCCTTTCTCTCTGTCCCTCCCCCACTCACACTCTGTCTCTCTCTCTCTCTCTGTCTCTCTCTCTCTCTCAAAAATAAATAAACATAAAAAAAAAGAATTTGAAGCTTGAGGCAGAAGGAGGGTGAGACAAAAGTGATGAAGGGTTGACCAAGGCAGCCACCGTAAAAGGAATCCAAGCAGGCAATAGTTAAATGACAAGGGTACATTGACATATTGTGTGGGTAAGCTGACACTGCAAAGAAAGAGTTCTGTTTCATCGGTAACACAGGGATGCGTGTCATACTGCTAACTGATGCAAACCCAGGCAATGTTTTCCATTTCCCAGACGGCTCAGCTGTTTGGCGTGGTAGGGATGGGGGGTGGGGGCGGGCAGTAAGGCAAAAACCATAACAGGTTAGCTACGACATGGTGCACCTGCCCCACCCTTTTAACATGACTCAGAACAGAAGAAGAAAATCAAAGAGACATGCTCCAAGTTGCTTAAATAAATATTCATGTCTAGGTGTCCTCATAAAACATACATGAAAGCAACCAAGGGCAGTGTTTCATGTGTAATCAAAAGGATTTGACAACTACAGCTGGAATTGTATAGTATCAAAGTGTGTGGGGGGGGTGTGGTGTTGATTTTGACAGGCAGCAAGATCATTCCCACGTACGATGAGAAACTGCTGCCATAGACTGTGGTTTTTTTAAAAGACCTCCTGCAAGCCAAAGGAAGGAGGAGACCATAACATGACAGAATGGGCAGTGGCTGCAAGTTTCCAGTCTTTGCAGCCTTTCCACGTGGCCAGGAGAGGAGGAGCGTGTGGAAATCTCGGCCCCCATCATGTCCACAACTGTCCTAAGAAGGACAGCCTATAGCTACCTCTGTCTTAGCGACAACTGCATGATATCCCACCTTATGGACGTGTGGTGTGGCATGAGTTTATAATCCCTCTGTTGTTGACAGTTGGGTTTAAAAAATTGTTTGCAAACTTGATGCTAGAGAAATTAATACCTCAGCGTGCTATTGCAAACTTTATGGTGGAGAAATTAATACCTAAGTGCACTATTGTACTCTTGTAGGCGCTAGTTTAAGGTCGGTTGGAAAGGTTCTATTGGAAGCTTAAACCTTTCAAATTATGCTCTGTCAGTGGTGGCCTGTTCCAAAGGCCTCCCTGGGCAGAGGACTGTGGAGTCAGGGAATGCTGGGAATATCTCCCACAGGACTGAATAACAGCTTTGATTCACAGGCTCCTAAAAACATTTATGGGCTCAGAGGACAGGCTATCAATCAAGTGTGACAGGACGCCATAAACCGTGAGTAAAATACCTCTAATTGCTGTAAGGGAGGAAGGCAGACTGAGCAAAGCATTTATTGTCCATTTAAGTATTCGAGGGCAGCGTGGCTTCTTTTGTCCAGTGCCCACTCTGGGTAGCATGTGGAAAGAGGCCATAGAGCCGAGTGAGGATGACTGGTAAGGA
This sequence comes from Lynx canadensis, assembly GCF_007474595.2. Taxonomy (NCBI): domain Eukaryota; kingdom Metazoa; phylum Chordata; class Mammalia; order Carnivora; family Felidae; genus Lynx; species Lynx canadensis. The sequence continues at coordinate 16,894,864 of NC_044320.2, forward strand.
ATCCACACCTAACAGACCAGGCACTTCGGTCTCTTCTGGTTTTTATGTGGCCTTACTGAATAGTAAAAACCATCTCCCCTAAATATATTTTTTTAAGGAATTTTTTTTTTTTAGGGGAGCGTGGGTGGCTCAGTAGGTTAAGCGTCTGACTTCAGCTCAGGTCATGATCTCGTGGTTTGAGCCCCACATCGGGCTCCGTGCTGACAGCATGGAGACTGGAGCCTGCTTCAGATTCTGTCTCTCTTGCTCTCTGCCCCTCCCCCACTCGCAGTCTGTGTGTGTGTGTGTGTGTGTGTGTGTGTGTGTCTCTCTCTCTCAAAAAAAAAAATTTAAAAAAATTAAAGAATTTTTTTAGAGCAGTTTTAAGATCACAGAAAAATTAAAGGAAAGGTATAGAGATTTCCCCACATACCTCCTGCCCCCACCCGTGCACAGCCTCCCCATTATCAGCATCCCCACCAGAGTGATACCTTTGTTACAACTGATGAACCTACATGGACACATCATAATTTCCCAGAGCCCCTGGTTCACACTATGGTTCACTCTTGGTGTTGTACATTCTGTGGCTTTGGACATTATAATATCATCCAGAGTACTTTCTTTGCCCTAAAAATCCTCTGTGCTCTGCTCATCCATCCCTCCCTTCTCCCCTTTACCCAAGTAGTTTGGGTTTTATTATATTGATGGCTTTGAAAAATACTGCAAGCAACTTTCTTTCTTTAAAAATTTTTTTCCCAAAGATTTTATTTTTAAGTAATCTCTACACCCTATGTGGGGCTCAGACTCACAACCCCAAGATCAAGAATCATATGTTCTACCAGCCGAGCCAGCCAAGCATCCCTGTGCAAGCAATTTTCTACATGAGCAAAGAGAAAGATAAGATAGGGTATGCACAATGGGATTACCACCTTCACCTGTAGACCTTAGAAGGGTGTTACTCTGCCCAAACAGGCCTATTACAAAGGCCTTGCTGGGCAGAGGGCTGTGGAGTCAGAGAATGCTGGGAATATCTCCCATAGGAGTAAATAAATTTGACTCTAACTCATGAGTACTGTGAACACGGAGTCCTAATTTCACATATTCCACCCTGTTCTCCCCATAAGTATGTTGCCTGAGTCCACTGCTTACTAGTACTCTAACCCTGGGCATAATATTGAACTTCTCCGTGCCTTGATTTCTCCATCTGTAAAATTGGGATAAAAATAGGAGCAACCCCAAAATTGTTTAGAGTTTAGAACAACTTTGGCACACAGAAGTCCTCAGTGAATGCTAGCTGTTATTACTACTATTATTATTTCTTGTATCTTTCTTTATTAAACCGTCCAGAATGCCAGACTTTGCTGATTTTTACCCACAGACAAGAAATAGGCAACCACATTATGCTTTTCTCACTGGCAGCACAGCACACAGCAATTACTTGGAAGGCTCCATGACCATCACTTAACGCTGTAGATATACAAAAAAACAATAGTCCAGTAAAAACTTGTACGCCCAGAATGTCTCTGGTGCTGCCTTCATCTGTATTCTCATAGCATATCCTGCTAAGCTATGAAGGGAATTCATTATTTGCATGATAATCCTGTTTATTCCCCATTAACACACCACACACACACACACACACACACACCCTAAATATTGTATTATTGCTATTATTTAAGCCCCTCTAAGGAGAGTACCAGTGATGTGCTGATAAATTTAACAACTGGCTCTCTGGACAAAAATAAAGCCCTGGTTTGTAGCATTTGGTAATTTCTGTGGTATAAGTACTCCTACTATTCAAGGCCAATTTCAAGCTACCAATGTGATGCCATTGGAAAGAGGTGAGCAATAGTACACTATTACATAGTATGTTCACCATACAGATACGATGGACATAGAAAACCTCAAGAGCATCAATAATAGTAAAATATGGTATAGGAATTAACAAATGATATGTTTTATTTTTCATTTTTTAAAATGTTTTATTTATTTTTGACAGAGAGAGAGACAGAGCATGAGCAGGGGAGGGGCAGAGAGAGAGGGAGACACAGAATCCGAAGCAGGCTCCAGGCTCTGAGCTGTCAGCACAGAGCCCGACGCGGGGCTCGAACTCACAGACTGCGAGATCATGACCTGAGCCGAAGTCGGACGCTCAACTGACTGAGCCACCCAGGCGCCCCAAATGATATGTTTTTCAAGAAATGATATGTTTTGAGTATTTGAGTATTTCCTTTGAGTATTTCCTTGAGTAATAAAATATAATTTATTTCCATCTAAGTTTATATAATTCAATTTTTGATAAAGGCTGTATTTAATTATCGTCTCAGAAAATCCTGAAAATTTAACAGTTGGCTCTTGCGAGCTAATACGAGCCTGCTCTAGCACTGCACCGCTTCCTTCTCATTTCAACGACTTAGACATTTGATGTTTCAGTTGTATGTTGCTGTGTAAAAATTACCTCAAAATTTATTGGCTTCAAGCAAACATGATTTCCTAAATTTCACCATTCTGTGAGTTGACTGGGCCCAGCTGATATACCACGATATAGCCTGACTCACCACGATACAGCCGTGGTCACTCGTGGTTGCGTGCAGCTGAAGGCTCACCTGGGGCTGAAACATCCAAGATGGCTTCTCACCTACCTGTGCCTCTGTCCACGAGGCCTCTCATCATTCAGTAGTCTAGCTTGAGCTTCTTTACATGGCCCTGGGCTCTTAGAAAGGAATGTTTCAGTAGGACAAGCCTGAGTGTGGAAGTGTTTCACAAGCTGTTGCATGCATCACCATGCCAGCCAATGTCCCATTGGCTAACGCAAGTCACATGGTCAAGTCTAGCCTCAATATAGAACGGAACTAGACACTGTCATGACCTTAAGAGATGTGTTTTGTTAGAGGCTTCTAATGTCATGGTTGACCACGGATGACCTCAGGAAGTCCCAGAGGCACATTCGGTGGGAGAACATATAGGAATAAATCATCCTTTGAGGAGAGGGAGGTGGGAGGGTTGTTTCACTGTGTGTGTGTGTGTGTGTGTGTGTGTGTGTGTGTGTTGGGGGCATAAGGGGGAGTTGCCAAGGAAGGAGGGGGAGTGGACAAGCATCACATGTAACTCAGTGGTTCTCAACCAAGGGTGACTGCCCCCAGAGGACTTTTGGCCATGTCTGCAGATGTTTTTGGTTTGGGTGCTACTGTCACATGGTACCAAAGATGCTGATAATCATCCTCCCACACACAGGGAAGCCCCTCACCAACAAATAACTGTTTGAGCTGAAGTGTCTACAGTGCCGAAGCTGTGACCCCTGCATGTAACCTAATGCACGCACGAACTCGGCTGGTTAGTATGTACTGTCCCTTGCCAACACATTTTTTTCCTACTGCCTTTGACAGCACGTACCAGATATAAAATGCTTTCAGAGCTCTCTAAACGCATGTTCAGCCTACTTGGACTGGCTTCAGACAAGCGTGACAGCTGTAGCTTTTTTGGCTCCAATGCCTTGCCAGTCAAGCATATGCATGTTTGCACATTACATCTGCGGCATCAGCAATCACATCCCGTGATCAAAAGAGGTTGTATATCCAACTTTCACTAAAACATTTGAATTACTTTTCCTCCAAGTCTTCCAGCTCTCAGGTGCTTTGCTATGTCTCTTTGCTTTCTCCAGGTAAGCTATTCTGTTCTATTCCTCATTATATTAAGATTGCATTTGTCCTCTCTCTGCAAAGGAGATCCTCATTTGCTAGTTCAATAAATGTCAGTGGAGCTCCTGTGTGGGAAAGGGTTGTTCCGGGTGCTGGGGAATGGCAGTGAACAAGACAAAATTGCCCTTTCCTGGAACTTGCATTCTAGTTGGGAAGACAGACAATGACTAAGAAAATAAATAAAGTATATCGTGTCAGGTAATGAAAAATGAAGAAAAATTTAAGCAGGGTAAAGGAATGAGCAGGATGGGCGGGTGATACCTGGATTAAGGTGTTCGGGGAAGGCACTGCTGGCAGGTATTATCTGAGAAGAGATCTGGGCACTGTGCAGGAAGGAGGCACAAAGACAGGTTTTCAACAGTGTCTTCATTGTGCTATGTAAGACATTTATATTGGTTTCCCAGAGACGCGGTAACAAAGTATTGCAAACTGGGTGGCTTAAAATAGTGAAATTCATTCTCTCATGGTTCCAGGGGTCAGAAGTCTGAAATCAAAGTCTGGAGGCTTTGAGGGAGAGTCTGTCATGCTTCTCTCCTAGTTCCTGGTACCGGTCGGCAATCCTTGGCTTAGAGATGCATCACTCTGATCTCTGCCCTTGTCTTTGCATGGCCTTCTCCCCCTGTGTCTGTGTCTACATTTTCTCCTTTTATAAGTATATCAAGTCACTGTTAATCCAATGGACTAGCTCACCCTAATCAACTATGACCTCATTTAAGCTTGATTACATCTGCAAATACTGTTTTCAAATAACATCACATTCACCGGGACCAGGGGTTAGGATTTTAATATATCTATTTGGGGAACACAATTCAACTCATAACATGATTGTTTTGGGTTATCACAATAACTAAGGGCACAACAGGAATTTAGGAAAGGGGGTCAGGGATGTTAGGCAGACATCCTACAATGTATAAAATGGTCCCGCATCCTTTTGAACATTTCCAATACATTCCTGTAAGTAAAAATCCCATTTGTAATAGCTGAACTAGTACCTAATTCTGTTTTACATATAAACATGAAGAATATTTACAGGGATTTAATATACTCTAAATTTTCCTGGAATGTAGCTACTGTATTAATTGAGACATGATTGTACTTGTTTTTTTGTTTGACTTGGTTTTTTAATTTAAATACATTTGACATATATCATTGTGGAAATTTAAGGTGTATATACTTACTGTTTCTTTAAAATTTTTTTTAATTTTAAAATTTTAAATTTTTTAAAAATTTAAAAATTTTAATTTTTTTTAGGGGCGCCTGTTGGTTAAGCATCCCACTTCAGCTCAGGTCATGATCTCACAGTTTGTGAATTCGAGCCCCGCGTTGGACTCTTTGCTGACAGCTCAGAGCCTGAAGCCTGCTTCGGTTTCTATGTCTCCCTTTCTCTCTCTCTCTGCCCCTCCCCCACTCTGGCGCGCTCTCTCTCTCTCTCTCTCTCTCTCTCTCTCTCTCAAGAATAAATAAACATAAAACAAAAGCAAAAACAGCGCAAGACTGGGGAGGGGCAGAGAGAGAGGGAGACACCGAATCTGAAGCAGGCTCCAGGCTCTGAGCTGTCAGCAAAGAGTCCAATGCGGGGCTAGAACTCACAAACTGTGAGATCATGACCTGAGCTGAAACCGAGTTGCACGCTTAACCAACTGAGCCACCCAGTCACCCCTCCCCTCATTTCTAAGAAAGTTAGGCAAGAGCCTTGGAAGTGCCCAAGTAAGCGAGGACCCCTGTAGCCTAAATCTGACTAGCCAGTCTCTGGGAGTGATAGTAATAAAGATGCTCACATCCTTTCACGTCAGAATCCCCCTCCTGGAAATCTGTTCAGTAGAATTATTATTATTTTTTAAAAGATTTATTTATTTTTGTTGTTTTTTTTTTTTTTAATTTTTTTTTTCAACGTTTATTTATTTTTGGGACAGAGAGAGACAGAGCATGAACGGGGGAGGGGCAGAGAGAGAGGGAGACACAGAATCGGAAACAGGCTCCAGGCTCTGAGCCATCAGCCCAGAGCCCGACGCGGGGCTCGAACTCACGGACCGCGAGATCGTGACCTGGCTGAAGTCGGACTGCGCCACACAGGCGCCCCTATTTTTGAGAGAGAGAGAGAGAGCGCGCGCAAGTGGGGAAGGGGCAGAGACTCGGGGGACAGAAGATCTGAAGCAGGCTCTGCACTAACAGCAGTGAGCCCGATGTGGGGCTCAAACTCATGAACTGTGAGATCATGATCTGAGCTGAAGTCGGATGCTCGACCGACTGAGCCACCCAGGCGCCCCTGTCCAGTAGAATTATTGAGAGGCAATGTGGTGGAGTGGTTAAGAGCAGAATAGAGGCGCCTGGCTGGCTCAGTCAGTGGAGCATGTGACTCTTGATCTCAGGGTTGTGAGTTCAAGCCCTAAGTTGGGTGTAGAGATGACTTAAAAATAAAATCTTTAAAAAAAAAAAAAGAACGGAATAGAATGCAACGTCCTTTCCGTAACCTACAATGTCCTGCCTGATTCTAAGTACCCCTCCTTCCTTGCTCTCTCTGACCACCCCCCGCCCCCGACTTTCTCCACTCAGCCACGTTGGGCTTGGCGCTGTGAGGCCTCCCTGCCAGGCACGCTTCCACTCAGGGCCTTTGCCAGCCCTGCTGCCTGAATGGTTCTGGCCCAGCTGTCCGCATTGCTTGCTCTTTCACCTCCTTAAGATCTTTACTCAAGCGTCCCTTGAGATCACAGTGAGGCCTTCCCTGACCAACCCAAATCTCCTTCGCTTTATTTTGGCTCCAGGCACGTGTCAAGGGTTCATCTACTGTGCATCTAACTTCTGCCCCTTTCGATAGTCTTCCTGCCTCCTCTAGAATGTAAGCTCTAAGAGGCCACGGATATTCGTCAGTTTGGTTCACTGCTGCATCCACATTGCCAGGAAGAGTACCTGGTACCTCACAAGTTGCTGTGGGCTGATTGTGTCTCCCCAAATTCTCCCCACAATGTCAAAATCCTAACGCCTAATGTGATGGTATCAGGAGGTGGGGCCTTGGGGAGGCTCTGCCCTAATGAATGAAGTTAATGCCCTTATAAGAGAGACCTGAAAGACCACTCTTCTCCCTTCTACCGTGTGAGGATAGAAATGCAAGATGGAAGGGGACACTCACCAGAGCCTGACCGTGCTGGTGCCCTGATCTTGCACTTCTAGTCTCCAGACCTGCGAGAAATAAATTTCTGTTGTTTATAAACCACCCAGACTATGGTACTTTGTTGGATGACTGAATTAGAGAGTACCACCTTTGGCTCTAGACAGACCTGGGTTTGAGTCTTACCTTTGCACTTACTAGCAAGTGGCAAGTGACTTAACTTTTCTGAGGCTGTTTCTTCAATTATAAATAAAAATAAAAGTACCTCATAGGGTTGAAGTGTTCTTGTGAAGACTTATTAAGACCATACCCACAAAGTTTCAATTTATTAATATTCAACACGTATTATTAGTAAAAAGAAGCTAGCTATCCATATACAAAAATGTATACACATGAAGATGTTCAAGCTGTATTAGGTATTGCAAAACAGGCATCCGAAATAGGAAAATGGTCAAAGGATTATGCTATATCGCTAGTAGAATATTATTTAGTCAACAGAATGATAATTATGAAAACTTTGTAGAAACAGGGAAAGCCTCTTTTTTCTTTTTAAATTGTATTTTATTTTTTATTTTTATTTTTTAAAATTTTTTTTTCAACGTTTTTATTTATTTTTGGGACAGAGAGAGACAGAGCATGAACGGGCGAGGGGCAGAGAGAGAGGGAGACACAGAATCGGAAACAGGCTCCAGGCTCTGAGCCATCAGCCCAGAGCCCGACGCGGGGCTCGAACTCACGGACCGCGAGATCGTGACCTGGCTGAAGTCGGACGCTTAACCGACTGCACCACCCAGGCGCCCCAATTGTATTTTATTTTTAAGTAATCTCTATACTCATCGTGAGGCTCAAACTCATGACCCTGAGATCAAGAGTCATATGCTCTACCGATCGAGCCAGCCTGGCAACCCAGGAAAGACTCTTTTTGTGAAAAGGTAAATGAAGGGGCGCCTGGGTGGCTCAGTCGGTTAAGCGTCTGACTTCGGCTCAGGTCACGATCTTGCAGTCTATGAGTTCAAGCCCCACGTCGGGCTCTGTGCTGACTTCTCAGAGCCTGGAGCCTGTTTCAGATTCTGTGTCTCCCTCTCTCTCTGCCCCTCCCCTGTTCATGCTCTGTCTCTCTCTGTCTCAAAAATAAAATAAAAACGTTAAAAAAAAATTAAAAAAAAAGTAAATGAGAAGAACAGTATGATATGGAAAAAAAACAAACTAGAAGATAGTAAATTTTTATATCTCCCCCCTTCTTTTATTTTTTTAAAGCTTATTTATTTATTTTGAGAGAGAGTGGGGGAGGAGAAGAAAGAGGGAGAAAGAATCCCAAGATGGCTCCAATGGTCCACACAGAGTGCGACGTGGGGCTTGAACTCAGAAACTGTGAGGTCATGACATGAGCTGATATCAAGAGTCCCATGCTTAACTGACTGAGCCACCCAGGCGCCTCTCTCTCTCTTTTTTCAATAAGCATCCTCCCTCCCCTACCTCCTGTTCTACTTACTCTATTCTTTCCTAGTAAAACAACCTACCCTTAAAATTTTTAGTTGCAAAACTCATAGTCTTAGTTACATTTTGGTTAACAGCTGCATGATACTGTGGTACAATGGGAAACATCTATTTGTTTTTTGTCCCTGTTCCTGGCACAGAACTTCATTTCCTGAGTGCTAGGATGCAAGGAGCACCTTTTGTTATCCATAATCATTTTCTATCAGACCTGAGTTTATGCTATTGTGGTGACTCTAGGAGGATGGGGGCCTGGTTGCAGAACCTACCTGTGGTTGGAGGGAACTTTCTTTTTTTTTTTTTTTTTGTTTTTGAGGATGGGGGCCTGGTTGCAGAACCTACCTGTGGTTGGAGGGAACTTTCTTTTTTTTTTTTTTTTTTTTTTTTTTTAATTTTTTTTTTAATGTTTATTTATTTTTGAGACAGAGAGAGACAGAGCATGAATGGGGGGAGGGGCAGAGAGAGAGGGAGACACAGAATCAGAAACAGGCTCCAGGCTCTGAGCCATCAGCCCAGAGCCTGACGCGGGGCTCGAACTCACGGACCGCGAGATCGTGACCTGGCTGAAGTCGGACGCTTAACCAACTGCGCCACCCAGGCGCCCCTTGGAGGGAACTTTCAGCCACACCCCTCTGACCTTCCAGGGAGGAGGAAGGGGCTGGGAATTTAGTTCATCACCAATGGCTAATGATTTAATCAATCCGGCCTAGGTAATGGAACATCCATAAAAACCCAAGACGAAGGGATTCCGAGAGCGTCCAGGTTGGTGAACACACCAAGGTGCTGGGGGGGTGGTGCACCCAGAGAAGGCATGGGGGCTCTGAATACTTTCTCCCTTCCTTGCCCTGTGCATTTCTTCCATTTGGCTTTTCTTGAGTTGTGTCCTTTATAACAAACTGGTAATAAGCTGTTTCCTGATAGTGATGGAAACAGGCCTCAAGTCTTTGCAATAGCTCAGGATTCTGGTTAATATGCCTTTCTCTGGATGTGTCTCCAATTAAAGGCTTTTGGGAGTTTTGCTTGAGTCTTAATTCTAGTGGAATGTCTACACCATGGGTGATGACTTGGATCCAAAGCCAACTGATAAGAATCCTGTATTTAAATATTACTCACATTCTAACACGGACATTAGCTTGAGGAGTTTTTTCTTTGATTTAGAAGGAAGGTATGTCAGATCCTTGAAGGCCTTCCCCAAGGCATATCTTGAATGAGTATCATTTACTATTGTTCTGATTATGAATATAAACTATGACTGATGAATATAAGTTATCAATAGCTGTAATCATTGCTTGGATTACTGTTCTCTGATGATTTTGGCATGTGGAGTTGTTACTTAAGAGAAGTCTGATATTAAAGGGATTATTTTATTCCAAATACTTCTTGCATAAACTTTGGTTCAGCCAGCCTGCTTTACTCATCTATACAACATTAATTGCCTCCCATGTGCTGGTCCTTTGTGTTAGTTACTAGAGTAAAACTAGTATCTGTGAGATGCTTTGGAGTTTATAAGGAACTTTTACATTTGTCACAGAGGTAGAGCAGAGCAGTTAAAAGATGGACTCAGGTCAGACAGCCCTGGATTGGAATCACCACTTACAGTTATGGGACCTTGGATGAGTTAGATGATAATCTGTTTCTCAGTGTCCATAATAATGATAATGATAATAATAATAATAATAATAATAATAATTCTGTACCTATCTATGGGGGTTAGTGTGCCCATTAAGGGCATGCATGGAAACTTCAAGCCCAGAGCTTGGTTAACAGCAGGCTGTCAGTTCAAACGGACAACAAACAACTTTGCTGTAGTGTCAGGTAATATTGTTATTGTTTTTAGTGACCTGCCCATGGTCACATACAATCAGCAAAGGTCACACAATCAGCAAAAGACAGAGGCAAGCCTGGAATCCAGATTCGTTCCTTATGGTATGTAAAAGGCTGACTTTATTTTTATGTATTTATTTTCTACTTTTTTATTTTAAGAGAGAGAGAGAACGAATAAGCAGGGGAGAGGCAGAAAGAGAGGACAGAAGATCCAAAGCAGGCTCTGTGCTGACAGCAGACAGCCCAACAAGGTGTTTGAACCCACAAACTGTGAGATCATGATCTGAGCTGAAGGTGGGCGCTTAACCGAATGAGCCACCCAAGCGCCCCTAAGGCTGACTTTTTAGTACACACACACACACACACACACACACACACGCACGCATCAAAATAACAAATGGGGAATAATCTATCCAGTGTTTAGTAACTGCCTTGTTTCCCAGCCCAGTGTGCCAAAATCTTTAAAATTTCCCAGACTTAGGACTAAAAATATAGGACAGGTTCTGCCAGGCATGACAAAAGAGAAATTATTATTCTTGCCATAGCTTCACCTGCATGATGGGGCTAATGAAACTGCCTACTAGTTAATGTAAGAATTAATTACATCTTTGCAATGTGCTTTGAATTTCTGAAGATGCCACTTATGTGGCAGGCAACCCATTAGGATGGTGTTCCTGCATGACTGTTGTGACAGATGATATTTGAGTCGTCAGCCCCCCCCCCCCCCCCCCCAACGTCTGTCAGCATTACTCTGAGGCGCAGTGCCAATTTTCAGCGCTATAGGCAATATTGTGCTCTCAATGGCGGTCTCTCCCAAGCGCCCCGCCCCCCCCCCCCCCCACCGTTTCCTTAACATCCTTTTTTAACAGAAACAATAGGAGATATACATCAATATGGCAGGAAAGACAGAGTTAAGGTCTTTTCTAACTATCTTTCTAAAGTTTTTGGCATTGAACCTGTTCCTTTCTGAACAAACCGCCTTTCTACATATTTTGAAAATTAATTTTAGAATATGTAGTACACATAGTTGGGACAAAATTTAAAAGGATAAAAGAACATGTAATAACATGTCTCCTTCCCACTCCTGTCTCCCATCCTCTGAGTTTCCATTTCCAGAGACAACCACTATTTCAAGCAAATATTGTGTGTGTGTTTGTGTGTGTGCTTTCTGTACAACTGTATAATAGCATAGTGTGAACTTTGTACTGTAACTCTTGTGTCCTTGATGCTATATGTTATTAGCATTCTATTTTATAGTGTACAAAGTTATTTTTTTCTAATGAAGGTTGATAGTATTTGACCATATGGATAAGCCATCGTTTAATCAGTTTCATATTGATACTTATTCAGCTATTTCCAATCTCTTGCTATTTAAAAAAATGTGGCAATGACTCTCCTTGTGCATTTTTAAAAAGTTGGAGTCTATCTAAAGCTTAAATTCCTACAAATGTATTTGAATATTACCAAATTGCTTGCTGGAGAGGTTGTACCGATGTATATTCTTGTCAATAATTCATGAGATCACCTATTTCCCCTACACCTCCACAATTTTTCCTAGAACTTAGCCCAATCATTACCTGCATGTTTTAAATGATGACGAGTGTTGATGGCAGTAACACAGGGACTTCCTTACAAGCCAAGCAATTAAATTCTAGAGCAAGCTATTTGGGAGCATTGGGGGAAGTCCTCTATTGAAGATGGCTAAGAATAAGCCACCTTTGTGTTTTATGCCCAGAATAATTTATCACAATATATAGTGATTTTATAAAGATAAACAGAAAAATCCTGAATGTCCATCTAGTCTGATGGTTCTCAAAGAATGGTCGGCAGATAACTTGGATCAGAATCACATGGTGGGAGGGATAGGGTTTGTTGAAAATCCAGATTTCTATTTCTAAAAGCGATATGCTTTCATTGTAAAACATTTCAAAAAGAGAAGCAAAAAGAGAAGAGTAATAATGCTGATGCTGCTTTAAGTGCTAAACCTGAATTTATCTGATTTAAATCTTCACAATCCTCTGAAAGCAGTTTTGCTGTTACTTTTTCCTCTCACATTTTATAGGTGAAGAAACTGAGGCACCATGAGGTTGTCATTTTTACAACATGATAGTGCTAATAAGTGGTGTAACCACAACTTAAACTTTAGTATTTCTAAAGCCTGAAGTTGAATTCCAGAGCATGCACTCTGAATTTTATTTTATTTTATTTATTTATTTTTTAAAGAAATAGAAAACTTTTCTTCGATGATAAATATTTTCTGTTCCAAAAATAAATTAATCTAAAAAGGCAACATTTTGGTTGGTAAGACATTGAGACCGTTAACAAATCCGTGAGTCAAATGGATACGCGGAGCAGTTTCCTTCTGTACTTTTGACAGTTAGTTTGATTTCATTTAGATTTTTGACTTCTCCTAGGATTACCGCTTCATAAGTCAAACTCAGGGAAACCAATCCACCTAGTCTAAAATAAAATGACGTTAATTCTCAATTTTTCTAAGAACTTCATTCCTTCTCACATCTTTTCTTTGTCAGCCCCAGGACTGTTAGCCAATGCTCATTGAAAGGAAATTTTTATCATTTATGGCTGGCAGTATCTGTCTCTCTTTATTGGGTTATAACAAATCAACCTGGCTACAGTTTTGCATTGGGATTCTTTAAAAGATAATACACACGTACTTTTTCATCCAAATTTAGAAATTACATTTGATCAATTAGAACAAAATCTGTAGACAAAGTTGATACCATAATGCTTTTGTTTGCATTAAACTAGAGCAAGACCCCAGCATCCAGAAAGTTTCTGGTCAGTGATAAAGTAGAGCACTGTACCTTGGAACCAGAGAAAATTGATGTCCCAAGTATACAGCTGACCCAAGGCCCTTCCAAATACTTCCCCATTTGGAATTTTCTCCTCTGGTCTCTCTTCCCAGCTCTGCTCATGAAGGTACTGTCTGTTCCTGACAGTCCCATGTAGACATGATTCCTAGGGAGTCTTTTGTTCAGCCGATGGCAATCCTTCTGTGGACTTCTATTACTTGTGTTGGCCCTTCTGTGTTATTTGCCTAGCATTCAGTTCTCTCAAGCTTGTGCACTCTGAATTTTAGAGCACAACCTAGAAATAAATATTGCCAAACATTATGTGTTGTTTTGTTCTTGGTAGATTTTTTTTTGGGGGGGGGGCAGAACCTGTACTTAGTTTCATCAGAGAAACCTTCCTTAGCTTTCCACCTAAACTAGATAACACATTTCCTCTTATTGTATCTTGGATATAATGTGTAGTGGGTACAAGAAGATAGGGAGATGCAGAGAATGGAGCTCAGGCAATATCTCCAAATATTATGTTATTTATACAATGCTCTAGCTTTTAATTAATTAATTAACTAATTAATTAATTAAATTTTTTAAATGTTTATTTATTTTTGAGAGAGACAGAGACAGAATGCGAGTGGGTTAGGGGCAGAGAGACAGGGAGACACAGAATCCAAAGCAGGCTCCAGGCTCTGAGCTGTCAGCACAGAGCCCGATGCAGGGATCGAACTCGTGAAGTGTGAGATCATGACCTGAGCTGTAGTCAGAAGCTCAACCGACTGAGCCACCCAGGCGCCCCTATTTTATTTTTAAATCTTCATTTATTTATTTTGAGTGAGAGAGAGAGAGAGAAAGAAATGGGTGGGAGAGAAAGGGAGAGAGAGAGAGAATACCAAGCAGGCTCCGTACTGTCAGCACAGAGCCCAACTCAGGGCTCAAACTCACAAACCATGAGATCATGACCTGAGCCGAAATCAAGAGTCAGTCGCTTAACTGACTGAGCCACCCAGGGGCCCCTCTAGCTTTTATATCAATATTATTTTATAAGGTTGTACTAATTTATATTCCCACCAGCTTTGTATGAATGAGGGGTTTCTTTATATATTCTTTATGCCTGATACTGATTAGGTCTCCAAATGTATACTTTTATCAGTCTGTGGAATACTTAGTGCCTTTTTATTCTGTAAATACGGTTTCTGTTAATGAACATCAGGGATGTTGTGCTGAAAAATCTTCTTTAAAATAATACATTGTTGTACACACTTCACGGTTTGAAATTTTTTTTTGGTGTGGATGGAAAATCCCATTCTTGCCTGAAGGATCTGAGCTATATGGGTCATCCTGACACACGATTTTCAATCTAGTTGCAAAACTTTAAATAAGGAGTTTTCAGACCCAACATTCCACGTCTAACCTAAATTTGAGATTTCAAAGGGAAGAGGACCCTGAACTTGCTTCTAAGCTCAGGCCTAGGCTTTTTTTTTTTTTTTTTTTTTAACTGGAATTTAACCTAAGCCTATTTTTTTTTTTTTTATATTTATTTTTCGAGAGAGCGCTAGCAGGGGAGGGGCAGCAAGAGGGGGACGGAGGATCTGAAGTGGGCTCTGCACAGACAGGCTGACACCAGTGAGCCCAATGTGGGGCTCGAACTCACAAACTGCGAGATCATGACCTGAGTGGAAGTTGGAGGCTCAACTTACTGAGCCACCCAGGTGCCCCTCAGGCCTAGGCTTGATGTTAACACTTTTACACACAGCATTGCTTTGCTTTGAGCCTATCAAAACACTGCTTCATTTAAATTTCACCAAAATTTTACTTCACCTTTCCTCGCAATCCAATAATGACCCTATTCTTTTTTTGCTTGATGAGATGGTCCAGGTTCCTCTGGAGTCCAGTATCCCTTGCTGCAGAAAGTAAATAAAACTAACTCTGGGCTACAGGCTTGTTTCTAGTGGTCTTTACTGGATGGCTTAATCAATCTTTTTTTTTTTCCCCCTTTTGGCTTAATCAGTCTTAAACTGCAGGACTTACATCTGAAAATAACAGGAACAGTTTTATCTCCCTTTTTACAGATTAAGAATAAGGTGGATTCTCATCTACTTGTAATTAAATCCTGCTTGAGGAATTATATTCATAGTTAAGAATATAACTTTTCTTTCAGTTCCTCTAACATTCCAAGCTAACAGGAGTGGCTGTTTTCTCTGCAAGGAAAACTCCCCAGTTCTTGCCTGGGGGGTGGGGGTAGTTCAGCTCAAAGGACACTTCATCCAGGTTCTCCTTGACCATTCTCATGTAAAGTAGTCATCTTTCCCCACGTTTCCCCGCTCCCACCCCGTCACTCTACTGCATCATCCTATTTTATATTCCTTTTTTTCCCCACTCTCTGAAATTATCTTTCGCACTTATTAGTAGTTGTCTAACCCCTCAGAATGTAAGCTCTAGGAGAGAAGGTACCACAACAGCTCTGATAGTCGCAGGATCCTCGGTGTCTAGAACCCTACCTAGAACCCTGGCACTTAGCCCTCAACAAACATTTGTCAAATGAAAGAACAGATGAGGAACTATGTACTTTATTTTCCTCCTTCCTTTTTAAACACCATCCAAGAGCACCCACCTGGATTACAACTCCGGCTTGAACTAGGTAGTAGGCGTTAAGCCTCGCCATTGGCTGGAGTATTTGCCGTTGTCCCTGGCAACCACTGTTTCCCACCAGTTGTGCCTTCGCCCCGCTTGGCCCCGCCCCGTACCGTCCTTCCCCCGTACCGCGGAGCCGCGGCCCTGTGGTAAAATCGGTACTTGCCCTTTAAGCGGCGGGACTTCTGGTCAACGTCTTCCGCGGCCGCCGGAAGGGGAAGTTTCGCCGCCGAACGCTCCCTCGCTCGTCCGAATTCGGTGGCGCCACGTCCGCCGATCTCCGCCTTCTTATCGGCGGCTTGGGCGGCTTCCGCCTCGACACCTTCCACTCGCTGAACGGGCCGTGTCGTGAGGGGCCAGGGACTGGGAGTCGGCGGCTGTGCGCATCCTGGCCACCTAAAAGGTGAAGATGTCGGACATCGGGGACTGGTTCAGAAGCATCCCGGCCATCACTCGCTACTGGTTCGCCGCCACTGTCGCGGTGCCCTTGGTCGGCAAACTCGGTCTCATCAGCCCGGCCTACTTCTTCCTCTGGCCTGAAGCCTTCCTCTATCGCTTCCAGGTACTGACCAGCGCGGAGGGGCGTGGAGACTACAGGTCCCAGGAGGCCCGGCGGTGGCGGAGCGTAGACCGGCATGTCGTGGGCGCGCGGTGCCTGGTGGGATTTGTAGTGCGACGGCTCCGGCGGTTTAGGGCGAGGTCCTGTGGTTTGGGGGCGGGGTGGAGGCTAAAAGGGTCTGGAGCTAGGGCACGTATGGTTGGAGAAGTGGCTTTGGCCCATTGGGAAGGGACTGATTTTGCTCTTCTATTAAGATTATGCTCCCTGCCCTCTGCATTCAGAGAAGGAGCCAGTGGGAAGGTAATTCTGTGATCGTCCACCTTTTGGACGCCGGTGATTAGCACCCTGGTTCTACCCGGAGCAGGTGCCCTCTGACCTTCCTCTGCCACTCACGTGGGTGCCATGAGGATGTCGATTTACTCAACATTCAGCCGAGTATTTCTTATGTTAATAGAGGCTTTTTTTTTTTTTTTTCTTTGCGGGAATGGTTGGTGGTCAGATGCAAAGAGTGGGTTTGTTTATCTGCGTTCCACCTAGCCCCGACCTAGTATGTGACATGTAGTAGTAAAATGTATGAAGGGACGAGTAAAGAGGAAATTGTTCCCAAAATAGAAGGCCTTGCTATTTAAGCATGAAGGAAACTTTCCAGGGTATTTCTGGCAAGGGAATATTAGTTTCCCGGAGATGATCTTTATTCACTGGATTCTGTGATTTAGATCTTTACTCAGTGGCAGGTCAGGTACTAAGATTTGACATTAATTTGAGCACATTAATTGGCATGTGGATAACCTGCCTTGTCTCCCCCCAATTTACTGTTTCTTAGTCTCTGCTGCTTGTTCCTCATCATCCTGACCTTTAAATGTTGTGATGTGCCCCAGGGATCAGTTATAGGCCCTTTTCTCTACCGGTCCCCAGCTATAGGAGATCTCATTTAGCTTCATGAGTTTAAATACTTTCTATAAACTGAGGACTCTCAAATACAAATATACATATTTTCAGTCCAGATCTGTCTCCTGATATCCAACTGTCTGTTTGAAATTACCACTCGGATGACTAATAGGCATCTCACATTTAACATGTCCCAAACTGGTTACCCTTTTCCTTTGCCCTAGAAGTAAAGAGCAATTTCATTATTGCAGGAGCTCAAGCTACCAGTTATGGAGTCATCGTCGACTTGTCTTTCTCCCACATCCCATAATTTGCCAGCTACTAGTTTGCTCTACTTTAGACATACGTCCAGAGTAACAGGTCCCTTTTCATTCTCCATTGCAAGCCATTATCATTCCAGCTCAGGTCCTTTCCGTCTTTTCTGTAGACAGCTGGAGTGATCCTTTTGAAATATAAATCAAGCCTGTCTGTCCTCTATCCTGAACCTTCCGTGTCTTCTCAAATAGATGTATAAAATGCAAGTCCTTCTAGTGGCCTGCAAAGCCCCCTACTGCCACTCTGGCCTTAACTGCTGCTCCTGTCCACCTTGCACCTTAGGCTCCGCAGTGGAATCCTTGCTCTTCCCTCAGCAGCTGACGCCCTCTCCTCAGGTTGCTAGCATGTGTTGTTTCTCTGTTTGAGGACGATAACCTTGATTTACCTCCTTACCTTCTTCAAGTCTCTTCCCGGTGCCACCTTATTGGCAAGGTGTTATGGATTGCCCTTCATGAATTAATACCCCTCCTTCACTCCATCTCCTTTATGCTTAATTTTACTTGCTACATATCACCTGTTGGCATTGGTTAGTCAGCTTCCCTTCAGAAAAGAAGGCGCCACGAGAACCAGATCCCTGACTTGTTTACCACCGTCTTTGTTACCTAGAATAGGGCCTGGCACATAGCAGGTGCTTTCATGTTGGTTGAATGCATGGAAATAGTTGGCACTTGCCAGTGCTGGGCACTGGAGCTACAATAGTGAATAGGACAGAAAGTCCCAGCTCCCATGAAGAAAATAAGAGAGAGGCATATGATCGAGGGTGACTTAAGGCATATAACATTGGATAGAGTGTTCCAGAAAGGCTTCGGAGAAGATGCCTGAACTGAAATCCGAATGCCGAGGCGCCAGCTTTGGGAAGATCCGGCTCTGGGGACAGCCTTCTAAGAACAAGGGTTAGCAAGAGGAAGGCTGGGAGGCAGGCCCCAGAAACGGAAGGAAGACCGGATAGGTGGTTACAAGTCAGCTGTAGGGATGAGGATTGGCAGATGCAGACAGAGATAACCAGGGGTGAGTACGAAAAAGCACGGATGGAAAGGTGGGCTGGGCTTGGGTTGTACAGGACTTTGTGCTTTGAACTTTATTTATTTACTAAAGAATTTTTTTTAATGTTTTATCTATTTTTTGGGAGAGAGAGAGAGCATGTGAATGGGTGAGGGGCAGAGAGAGGAGAGCAAGATCCGAAGCGGGCCCTGTGCTGACAGGCTGACAGCAGCTAGCCCCTTGTGGGGCTTGAACTCACAAACTGTGAGATCATGACCTGAGCCAGAGTCAGACGCTCAACTGACTAAGCCATCCAGGTGCCTCTGACCTTTATTTTGAAGACACCAGGAAGGCTTTGGAGCATTTTGAACAGAGAACTGGCAAGATTGCTTGACCGCTCTGTGGGACGGACTTAGCACCCGGGATGGGGGAGAGAGAGAAATCCAGTTAGAAGGCAAGAGAGATGATGTTTTGGGTCAGGGTGACTGCAGAGGTAGAAGTAGGTAGATTTTGGAGTAGCGTGGACAAGGTTGCTGCTGAATGAATGTGGCAGGGGAGTAGCCGAAGGAAGCAGGACTCAAAGATGCCGCTGTTTCCACAGTGGATGGTGGAGTCCTTTACCAAGTGGGAAATGTCTAGGATGTTGCAGGTTTGGGGGCCAGGGGAGGGTGTGGATGAAGAGTTTCTGTGTTGGCCATGTTACGTCTAGAGATGTTTCTTAGGCATCTGAGTGCAGAAGTTAAGCAGGCAGTTGGAGATTAGAAAATGATGTGGGCCTGCTGCCAGCTCTGGTTATTATTTGTGACCTAGTGGCTGTTGTGCACTTTGTGCCTGGTGGGCGGCATGCTGGGTAATATGTGTGCGGGAGGAGCGGTGGTTGTAAGTCATTTTGTGAGAAGGATCTGGTCGAAACTGGCTCTTTGACCCTCCTTGCAAAATCTTGCTCACTTGTGTTGTCAGACTGGTAAAATAAGAAAGCCTTTCTAATAGACTGCAGGTGAATGCTGACAGATGTGCCTTGATTAGAAGAGTCATCATTCGTGTCCCCCCTCCCGTGCTTTTCCCATCTTCCTTACATTGTTTCATCGTCCTGAGAGCTGGGAGAAGCAGTGGGGGGCAGGACAGTGCGCTGGTTGTCCAGATGGGAAAAGGCCAGTATCTAGACCTTCTCTCTGCTACTCTGGCTCGTGCCCATTCTGGACAAATTTAGCTTTCAGACCCACCTAGAGGAACTCATTTGCAAATGAAGCAGCTGAAAGAAAACCTGCATCTGAGAGGTCGGGTGTGTGACAAACAGCATACGGTGTGCTTTCTGCTGGAGGCTCATCTTTTCCTTCGAAGCTGAGCCTTGAACAGCTTAAAAAAAATTGGGGATGATTGATTTAGAATTGCGGATTCATGTTGGAAGAGATGAAAGTCCCTTTTCCTCCTTATCTTTAGGCTTCATCTGACTAGCTTGTTGGTTTGGAACTGCAGAGTTTAAAGTGTTATTTTTCTTAGTTTGGATGGGATGTTAAGACTCACTGTGCCGTTATCCAAAGTTCCTAGTCCCTCACGTTCAACACGCATTGATCAGATAGCTACTTCATAATGATGAAATAAATGTCTTCCTGCTGGTCCTTGATGACCTAGTCCTGCAGCCCTCGTGCTTTCTGAGCTCGTGTCTCCCAGGGCTGTCTATTTCTCTGGACAGAGGCACCGCACCTCCTTGCATCTCTGTTGTACTTCCACGCCACCTCATTCAGCTCCCACGGGCATCCTGAGACCAGTATCATTCCAGTTTGTAATCATCTCCAGTTCCGGTTTCTACTTTGGTGAGTCAGATAGTTTTGAGCTGCCTCTGTCAACTCCTTCACATCGTATCTACCAAAACACACAGTTAAGTGTTCAGCAGACATTTTTGAGGGTGATTTCTTCCAAGTCAGTTATCTACTTTCTCTTAAAATAGAAAGACCAGGGGATTTCAAGGAGTTGAGTCATGGTTCCCCAAGACCTGGCTCAGCCCCGTACTCATTATATTATATGCCCTCAGGCAAGTTACTTAGTACTCTTTCTGAGCCTCAGTTTCGTTACCTAAAAGTGGGGGTCATTTAATACCGTATGAACTCTGATCTAACTCCATAGATTATAAGATGCACCATCAATTTAATACAACTTTTTGGAGGGGAGGGAGAGTAGAAATTCCATTAAATGAATGTATTGGATTGTAAGCCACGTACTAATTTTAGAAACACAAAAATGAGTATCTTCAAATTGAAGAAGTATGTTATCTATTCCATGCCTCTGTCATGTAAAATTCATAGCAAAATGTAAAGTTCCCAGTATATAGTCTGGTAATAAGCTATGCAAAAATAGTGAATATTTTTTATTATTTTCTAGTGAATAGTAATTCCTTCCATTACTGCCTTTTCTCTCTGGGCAGTAAGAGTCTAATTTTTTTTATTTTTTAGTAAAAAAATTCTTTTAGTGTTTATTTATTTTTGAGAGAGAGAGAGAGACAGAGACAGAGTGTGAGTGGGAGGGGTAGGGGTAGAGAGGGAGGGAGACCTAGAGTCCAAAGCAGGCTCCAGACTCTGAGCTGTCAGCACAGAGCCCAATGCGGGGCTCAAACTCACAAACCGTGAGATCATGACCTGAGCTGAAGTCGGACACTTAACCGACTGAGCCATCCAGGGGCCCCAAGATTCTAATTTTAATTTGTAACTGAAATTGAAATGTGACTGCTGGATGATCATACTGTATTTTGCCCCCTTAAAAGCATCCTGACTTCAAGTGGGAAGAGATGAACTCTCAATTTCCCTCATTTGTTTTCAGGAATCAGAAGAAATGGCACCCGCCAAATCTGTGATTTGGGCCTTGTGCTTGTATTTGCCAAGGTTTTGCTTTATGTCATTTACCTTTAACCCGATGATAGCAACCCTAGCAGATTGAATTAAGAGTGTATCGGGGAAGGGGCACCTGGGTGGCTCAGTTGGTTAAGTGTCGACTCTTGATTTTGGCTCAGGTCATGATCTCACGGTTTGTGAGATTGGGCCCTGCCCTGGGCTCTGTGCTGGCAGCAGGGAGCTTGCTTGGGATTCTCTCTCTCCCTCTCTTTGCCCCTCCCCCGCTCACATTTGTTCACTCTCTCTCTTTCTCTCAAAATAAATAAACTTAAAAAAAAAAAAGCACACTGGGGAAGAGAAACCTATACATTGCATAACCAGAAGGGAGATGAACTTGGTCTCTAGGCTGAGCATGGAAGTAGCCTCAAGGTTTGGATTAGAACTTTAGTGGCTAGTGTTTTGGTATGTGTAGCTTTAATGTCTTTCCTTAGCAGTCCTGTCCACTTCAGTCCGCTTTATACATTTACAAGTTGTTGAATTTTTAAAAACTGAATACCTGTGTATAACCAGCACCCAGATCAAGAAGCAGAACATACCAGTAAACCTTCCTGTAGCTCCCTTCTGGTAACTGCCCCCTCCAAGGGTAACTACTATCTTACCTTTTAGTATCATAGATTGCGTTTGCCAATTAGTTTACTTTCTATGAATGAAATCTTACGGTATGTATTCTATTGTGTCTGGTCTCTTTTTAACAGTGCACTTGAGTCACTAGTACTGTTGCTCATGGGTATAGATTGTTCCTCCTCATATTGGTCCATCGTGTGACTAGATCACCATCTCTTTACCCCATTCTGCTGATGATGGGTCTTTTGGATAGTGTCTGGTTTTGGCTGTAATGAATAGTGCTGTGAACATTCTGGTACATGTCTTGGTGAACACAGGTATGCGTTTCTGTTGAGTACATACCCAGGGGTAGGATAGATGGCTTCCAATAGCTCTTTTACAGTCCACAGTTGAGCCTCGGTGCCTTTCATTTTTCATTCGTTTTTCTTGCCTACCTAGGATGTCAAAAAAAAAAGAAAAGAAAAAGCCACACTTTGCTAACATCAGCATTTGGCACATGGATGCTCCTCTGCTTTCTTGTTTGGTGACCTGTGTAGAGTTTCTTACTTCCAAAGCAATCAATTTGTACCGTTTCAGAAAAAAAAAAGTCTGTTTTTGGTACTTTAAAACTCCCCCCACTTTAGACTCTGGGTGGCGTTTGTCATTATTTCAGCAGCAGATTGTTTGGGAGAATTTTAGTTCAAGGCTGGCTGCCACCCACTCTCTCAGCAGAAGCTGTGGGACTAGTAAGTAAAGAACGATGTCTTACCCCTTTTCAGAGGCCTTAGATGCCAGTGCAGATGTGGGCCTCCTTCTAAGTGAGGGACTCTGTGCAGATCACCTAAACTCTCATGAGGGCCCAGCTTTCCTCAAGAAAAAGCTGGGGGTGATGATGGTTCCTACCTTGGGAGGCTGTGGGGATAAAATGAGCTGCTCCCCTCCCCTCCCCTCTGCCTGCCGGTCCTGTGCCCTCGGTGCTGCACCTGGCTCCCCATTGTGGGGTGGGGGCAGGCTCCCCAGGGCGGAAAGCATGTCTGCACTCCCAGCCCTGAAAATCCATTTTCTTATTCTAACTATTTGCGTGTCAGAGGAAAGGAGGGAATTTAGCTGGGCCCCTTCATTGGGGATTCCAGAAAGACATTACATTGTGTTTTTCTGAAGAGATAAGTTCTCTCCTGGTGTTTTCAAATTATCATTTTAAAGTAATACAAAAATAATATCAAGTCTCTTAGATCAATGAGAGCCAAGTATAACTCAAGGGTAAGCTTAATGAACGGGGAAAAGAAGTGAGATATTTTGACAGACACTGATTTCCAAAGCACAGGTGCACACAGGGGCTAAAAATAGCATGGTGGCGTCAGCGTTAGGGGAAAATGTAGTCGGAAAAAAACAGGGTTTCTTTTCCAAAATCAGGTCCTGAGTAATTTGCAGGGATATGGAGGTAGCTTAAAATGGGAATTTGTAAAAACTATGTCAGTGTGTGTCTTCTAAGAGATTGTAATCATCATACACCTACACGTACAATTTTTTTTTTCAAAGCACCTTTGTAATCCGTTTTCTTAATTCCAACGTTTTATAAAATCTGTGAGCTAAGGAGGGCAGAGTCATAGGACAGACATCACCGGGTAGATGAAGATATACACTCAGAGGTCTAGACTTTTCCAAGGCCCTGCGGCTACTTAAGAGCCAAGGCCAGGGCTAGCTTGCTTCTGGTCTTTGCCCCCAGTGCTTTTCGTAAGCAGGGAGAATCAGGATTATACAAGTATAGGAGGACTTAAAATTTTTACTAGTTGTAATTATAGCTCATAGTAATGATGCCACTTGTGAGAGACATTGTAAAAACAGGGGTTTTGTGTCATAAACTCTGGAGTCAAGCTGTCTGGGATAAAATTCTACCTCCCCCACCTGCTAGCTATTATTTAACCTTTTCTCATTTCTGTTCTTCATCTGTAAAATCCGCCCCCTGAGTCAGTGCATGTAAATGAGCAGAATAGCACACTTTTTTTTTTTTAAACCACCCATCAGAATAGGGCAAGTATTAGTCTATCATTCCCCTTTTACAGATGGAAATTGAGGCCCGGAAGTGATAGCTTGTAAGCCCAAACACTTAACATCTTGGTGTTCTCAAATCACTTCTGGTGAGAACTCACTCACAGTCCTCAAATCTTTTCTGTTAAATGATGTGTCTATGTTAAAAGTTGTAAATAAATCCACATGAGTTTTAACTTACTTTGTTTTACTGGTTTAATAGAGGGTTCTTGCAAAGTCACTCTTCTGGGTGTTTTTATAAAGCGCGTTTTCTTCCGCAGGGAACGGAGCCTTGAGGGCTACATTCCTGTACTCGGAGGATGTAACGTGGCAGCTCTGTGTCCGGCCAGGCGCCACCGCCAGTGTCCCCCATTCCAGCCACACCCACACTGTCAGCAGTACCTGTTCAGTGCTCTTGTAGTTCTCTCGGACTTTAGTCGTTTTCCCAAGACCAGACCACCCCTCCCTCGTGCTCACTCTTTGCTTCTTCACATGACCCACTACCGAGAACATCTGGATGCTGGGGGGGGGGGGGTCTTACATGCTTGCCAAGCGAGACGCACAGCTCTCCAGGCAAAAGCCAGCATTATGCTGGCATTTCCGAAGGACTGGGAAGGTCGTCTACTTCAACCACTATTATTATTTAAGGTTGTTTGGGGGGTACTAGCCAGTGAATTAGACCAGAATGGAATGAGATACAAAATTTTATTTACAGATAGAGTTGTATACTTTGAAAGCCCAAGAGGCTCAGTTTTCAAATCTATTACAAACAAGAAAGTAATCCAGTTAATACTACAAACAGTAAGGTAATTCGGCTTTGGTGGTTTGGTATTAGAGCTAGAAAGCATAGCTCAATAGAAAACTTCTAAAAGCTGTGAAAGACTTCTTCCTGGCTGGGAATGGTTATCACATTGATATAATAAAGATGCTGATTCTAGTTCTTTTGAGAAAATGAAATGTTGAGACCAGCAGAGAAAAACATGACAAATGTGGAAGAAAAACAGGAGGGGGATTATTTAAATCATATCACTTTACCAGATATTGTTACATATTATAAAACTAGACATTAAAATAGCTTGATATTGATAGGGGAATTCAGTTCCAAACAGGATAGCATTTTAATATAATAATAGATTTTAATATAAAAGGAAATAAATAGATAATGAAAATAGCTTTTCGGAACACCTGGGTGGCTCGATTGGTTAAGTGTCTGACTTCAGCTTAAGGTCATAATCTCGTGGTTCACGATTTCGAGCCCCATGTCAGGCTCTGTGCTGACAGCTCCGAGCCTGGAGCCTGCTTCGGATTCTGTGTCTCCCTCTCTCTCTACCCCTGCCTGGCTCGCACTCTGTCTCTCTCTCAAAAATAAACATTAAAAAATATTTAAAAAAAAACAAGAAAGAAAGTAGCGTTTCAAATGAATGGAGAAAGTATGGGTTACTCTGTAAATGGGATTGGGAAAGCTGAGTGAGCACCTAGAAAAATAAGTAGGTTATCTTCCTTACTCCTGAGACGAACATGAACGTGCCACGAACATGAATGTGCCACGGTAGGACTGTGAACATTTTGATACTCTTAAGTGGAGACGTAGCTTGTGAGCTACATGAGCATCCAAGTACACCCAACGGATACATTTGCCTACCTTAAATTACACTTTTACATGTCAAAATATGGCAAGCATACCGTAAAAGCATAGATGAATGGCCAGAAAATATTTGCAACAATGAGAAAGGGGAATTTCCATAATATATAAAGAAATGCAAATCTGGCAGGAAAATGAAGAAAGGAAGTGCTAAAGTTTTAAAAACAGTTCGTAAATACACACTAAATGGTGACGGCGTGGAGAGAAGACGGGCATTAATGTACATTTTAGGAGTAAGTATAGGAGTTGGTTAAACATTTTTGTAGGCATTTGGCAATGTCTACCAAAATTAAATGCAGAAGTCTGTTAATTAGCAGATTAACTCACAGGATTTGATCCTATATGTAAGTGTATAAAGAGGATATTCGAGAATATTCAACCGTGGCCTTGTAACGGTTTAAACAAATTTTGGACCTTCACATAAAAGGAATACTTTACAGCCAATAAAAATATTTTGTCAAGGGACTTAAACAAGGCATGGAACCATGCAATACAAGGTAGGATGAAAAAGAATGAACAGTAGTAACACATAATGTTATTGAAAGAAATACAAGAAACTGATTGTTGTTGATGGAAAGGGAATCAGGAGATGAAGGTCAGGCGAAGACTTCCTTCTCATTGTAGACTTTTTGGTAAGTGTGTGTGTGTGTGTGTGTGTGTGTGTGTGTGTGTTGAGGGGATGGGACAGTTGTAAATTCATATATCCATATTGCCTAAATAGCACAGTGATTTGAATAAAAACATTTCTATTTTACTTCTACCTTTTGAAAATGACATTTTTTGGTAAGGTTTGTCACCCCTTCTTTCTCCCACAAGGAGATATTACTGTGCTGTTGGAGCCTGTCTTTATAATTCATTTTTGACAGGCTTCACTATGGCCCTTCTCCCAGTAAAGACTAACCATATATTTCCTTAGTATTGATTTTTTTCAACTTGATTAGGAATATTTATTGCTTATATTACATGATTTTATTCCATCGCTTTGCAGATTGGTATGATGGTAGCTGATGAGAGCTTTTCTTCAGTGTTCTTGAATTATATTGGTGGTATCCCTTTGGTTGCTTTCATCACAGAGGAGAATGTTTTGCAAGGGTGAATTTTGTTGAGTTAAAAAAAAAAAAAATTAACCAGGCTTGGAGAAACTAACCACTGTGTCTGTTTTGATCTGGACAGATTTGGAGGCCAATCACTGCCACCTTTTATTTCCCTGTGGGTCCAGGAACTGGATTTCTTTATTTGGTCAATTTATATTTCTTATATCAGTATTCTACGCGTCTTGAAACAGGTATGTTGTCCATAGTTGTCTTAAGATTTGTTTCTAATTCACCAGTTCTAATTTACCAGTTACTTACTGGAAGAATTCTGAGGGCAGTTAGCTTGTAAGGAAATGGCATAATGATAGTCAGTGCTCAGTAGTAACTGTGCCAGGACTGTACTAGGCGCTTAGTTTATTTGATTTTTAATCCTCACGACATCATCATGAAGCATAAGTAACAGTGTCACCATTTTATAGGTGAAAAAAAATGAAAGACCAGAGCTTAATACATCTTGTCCCTACCTTGTCCTTAGTGGCTGACTTGTGTGCCTCTCACTTAAATTTGACTTCTCACCCGTTTCTGTCACATGGTACTCATTTGTCCTTTATTTTATTTATTTTTTAAGTTGACTTCACACTCCGTTTGGAGCCCACTGTGGGGCTTGAACTCACAACTCTGAGATCAAGACCTGAGCTGAGATCAAGAGTCGGACATTTAACTGACTGAGTGACCCAGGTGCCCCAGTCCTTGTCCTTAAATGTCAACTGGGCTGAAGTGTATATATCTCCCAGACTGGGGTTGAAAAACACTTCTTCATGCTATGAAAGCCTTAAGTTATTCTCTGTGATTGAATTACTCACTTTTGAAATATATAACTGGGATTTAATAATATGGTAGTTTATTAGATAGGACTGCCAATATGGTGTTATGGGTAAGTTTTTTTGTTTGGTTTTTTACAAAAATCTTTTCTTAAAAGTTTCTCAGTATTGTTATTTCCTTTGTACAATACCTCGTGTGCTGTTCTGAGTTGCTTATCCTGAGAGCAGTAAATTGATGCTGCTGGGTCAAAATGTGAACAAAGTTTTATTAAGCCTAAATGATTTTGAAAAGGTTGGCTGACTCCAGAGACCTTATAAACCTGCTGGCTGTTAGCTCAGGGTAGAGAATTCTGAACCACCCTTAAATCTAAGTCAGTTTGAGAATTGAGAATCAGTCTCATAACTCTAGGGAAGTAGAAGGATGGGCATTGGTGTCAAATGTGTTTTCCTTAAATTGGCATTTGCACAAGGTGCTTTTTAAAAACAAATCACTACATTAAGTGTCAGGTCATCGACTCTTACCACCGGAAGAGACCTAGCCCATCCCCTTAGTTTTACAGAGGAAAAAGAGGAGATTCAGGGAAGGAAAGTGGCTTGGCGGAGGTGAAACTGACCCACAGTCTCGCGACCACAGCAGGGGGCTTGGACCTAAAGCCCCCAGCATATGTGATTTTTATTCTCCCCTGTCCCAGTTGAACTTGCTAGTAATGCTGTAGCATTCTACCCCCTGGTGTAATTTCATTGAGGATTGAGCTATTGGAGTAGTATTATTTTATATCAGTAGGAAATTCTAAGTGTGGATGATCCCTGACTAGTTTTTCAAAATTTTGTTACAGAAAAACCTCAAATGTACACAAAAGTAGTGAGAAAGGTTAATGAACCTTTGTTTTCCTTTTTGTTGAGATGAAATTCACAGAACGTAAAAGTGACTGTTTTAACCGTTACAAAAAAATTTTTTTTAAGCATTTGTTCATTGTCTACGAGAGAGAGCACGAGTGGGGGAGGGACAGAGAGAGAGGGAGACACAGAATCAGAAGCAGGCTCCAGGCTCTGAGCTGTTGGCGCAGAGCCTGACGGGGGGGCTCGAACTCATGAACGGTGGGATCATGACCTGAGCCGAAGCCAGATGCTTAACCCACTGAGCCCCCCCAGGCGCCCCTGTTTTAGCCATTTTAAAGTGTACAGTTCTGTGGCTCTGGTCTCGTTACTCAGCCACTACCAACCACTGTCTAATTCAGTACATCTTCATTGCCCCCGAAACCCAAAGCAGTTACTCTCTATCTCCCATCCCCCCCTTTCTCTAAGCTCCTGGCCAGCACTGAGCTACTTTCTGTGCATACGGATTTGCCTATTTGGGACACTTTATGAGTCCTTCTGTGACAGGCTTCTTTCACTTAGAATGTTCTCAAGTCTGACCCGTGTTGTAGTATGTGTCCACCTGCCTGCAAGAACCCCTTTGTAACTGCTCCTCACCTTGAACTGTTATCTCCTAGCTGATCTTATTTGATCTCTATTCATGTCTGTCCTCCCACCCCTGATTATTTGAAACAAATGATACCAGACATGATATCATTTCATCTGTAAATTTTCTAATATTTATCTCTGAAATTCAAGGACTTAAAAATAATCCTAATGCCGTTATGAAGCCTAAATTGCAATAATGCCACGACCGTATTTTATTTGTAAGTTGTTTTCTCTCCATTACTTGAGGCCCTGGAACCCACTTACCCACCCCTCCTATCTAGTCAGGTAATATAACTAATTTATAATACCTGAATAACACTGAAGATCAATCTGTAGGATTATTAGCCCATTGATCTCTTTTATTTGCTTTAATTCTTTTAAGCTTCCCCCATTCCTTACTATCCAGTCACAGAGCATTTTGAAATTCTAGAGCTGAGAGGTACTATTTAAAATTTTATTGATATATAATTCAAATACTATACAGTTCCACCCATTTAAAGTGTACAATTTAGTGGGTATTCATAGATTTGTGCAATCATCACTATAATTAACTTGAGAATATGTCGTCACCACAAGAAGAAACCCTGTGCCCATTAACGGCCATTCCCCATTTCCATTCAACCTGGTCGTCCCCTTAAGCTTTTAGGCAACCACTGATCTACTTTCTGCCTTTTTAGATTTGCCCATTCTCTACATTTCTTATAGGCAGCATCATACAATAGGTGATCTTTTGTAACTGGCTTCTTTCACTTAGTGTTTTCCAGATTCTTCCATGTGCATGTGTTAGTACCTCATTCCTTTTTATTGCCAAATGAGATTCCCTTATATGGTTATTTTTCCATTTTTTTTTTTTAAGTTTATTTGTTTTGAGAGATAGTGCGAGTCAGGGAGAAGCAGAGAGAGAATCACTGTGCTGTCAGTGCAGAGTCTGACGTGGGGCTTGAACTCACAAAACTGAGATCATGACCTGAGCCGAAACCAAGAGTAGGATGCTTAACCCACGGAGCCACCCACGTGCCCCGTGTTTTTCCACTCATCAGTTGATGGACATTTGACTTGTATTCGTTTTTCACTGTTATGAATAATGCGGTTCTGAACCCTCATGTTGAGAGGAACTTTTGAGACCTGCCCATTTAAAATAAGATTGCACAACGAGAAAACAATGGTCTGGAGAGGTGGTGACATGTCCCAAAGGTCACAAAGCTATTTGAGATAACATGTCTGGGACTGGAGCCCTGATTCATTGATTCCAGTCTTCCCTCTGCCATACAGCCTCACGGTAACAGCCTGACAATGTGTTTGCCACCTGCATATTTTCCTACCTGAGTCAATGAAATATACAGCAGTGTTGGCTTACTTATAAGGTTTCTGATTTGAACTGGAAGACTGCAGTTTGAGACCACTAACTTTATAAATTCCCAGTTGCACACTTGCCAAATAATATAGTATTGTAATTTATGTGATTACAATAGCTTAAGTATTCAATCCGAAGAATGCTTCCGAATCACAAAGTCAACAGGAGCACCTGGCTGGCTCAGTTGGTAGAGCATGCGACTCTTGGTCTTGGGATCACGGGTTCAAGCTCCACACTGGACGTGGAGCCTACTTAAAAAAGAAAAAAAGAAAAGCAAATTTTACTAAAATTCAGAAATTAGCTTTGATTCATCATAGGGATCCCCATCATTGAGCTTCCTTAACACTGTGGCTAAAGCGTGCCTTTGAGACACCAGGGGAGAAATTAGGGAAAGAAGGAGAGACTTTTGCTGGAAACTTTTTTTCTTTTAGATAGAATTTTTTCCCTGTCTTTTGGAGACTTGTTAGGATTAAAAAAAAAAACAAAACTTTTTTTAATGTTTTTATTTATTTTTGAGACAGAGAGAGACAGAGCACGAGCAGGGGAGGGGCAGAGAGAGAGGGAGACACGGAATCTAAGGCAGGCTCCAGGCCCTGAGCTGTCAGCACAGAGCCTGACGCAGGGCTCGGACTCACGAACTGTGAGATCATGACCTGAACTGAAGTCGGATGCTTAACCGACTGAGCCACTCAGGAGCCCCCCCTCCTTTAAAAAAATTTTTTTTTAATGTTTTTATTTATTTTTGAGACAGAGAGAGACAGAGAATTTTGTTTTTTAACTGACTACATATCATGCGATTATGAGGGGGTGTGGAGGGGAGGGAAGGTAGCTGTTTGAGCTAGAATGACCTTACAGTCATTTGTGTGTGGTCTCTGCCTCTCTTCTGGTCTCCCACCTGAAGGCATGAGGGCTCACCCTTAGAAGGGAGAGCAGGGCCAGTGTTGATTGTTCGGTCCAGGAATAAGACGGAGCCTGGCGTTTGGTGTGGTGACAAGGGCACTGGACTAGTAATTACATTTCACCCTGCTTCTAAGAAGCCATGTGATCCAGGTCATGTAACTTTATTTCCTCGTCGGTAAAAAGGGGGTATAGGTCTTTCCCTTCTACCTCCCGGATGTGGTCTGAAGGTGAAGAGTCAGAGTCTATGGGAAGGTTTGGCCGTGCCCTCACTCTTCCCCTCCGCCAGCATTGTTTTCCCTTGCTAGAATGTAAGCCAGAAGAAGGAGACTGAATCTTCTCAAGAAAGCCCAGTGTCAGACTAAGTGAGAGTGTGTGAGTGTGTGTGTGTGTGTGTGTGCATCTAATAATAACAACAACAGTAACATTCTCCCAGCATAGTCTTGCTGGAGACACAGTGGCAGGCCAGACAGATGGGGTCCCTCCAGTATCAGAGCTTATGGTCTCACAGAGGGAGGAGGGAGACAAGTGATCACAGATGTGTCATCGGGCCACGAGGAGAGCCAGGAAGGAGAGGCCGACTAGTTGTGAAGCCTTCAGGGGATGGGGGCTCACTGGCCGTGGAACCGACTGCCCTCCCTGCGGGTCTTACAGCACTTGTGGTAGTTGGAGGATGGTACTTACTGGAATTCGGTTAGGAGAACACAGATTAGCCTCACTCAGTTGACTGTAGTTCAGGGCTTTATTGGAAGACATGGCTTTAGGTATTTTAAAAATTTTCCTTTTTTTTTTTTTTTTTTTACTTGTGAGGAGAAGTTTAAAAATATTCTCATTTTGGCTTTCTCTAGAATTTTTTGAAGCATTTCTCTACATAGAAATCACTTTGTTCTGAAATTCTGGACCGTGACATTTGGCTTATTTTTGTTTCTAGGAGCTTTCGATGGGAGGCCTGCAGACTATTTATTCATGCTCCTTTTTAACTGGATTTGCATCGTGGTATCCTTTAGTCTGTGACTTTGGGCCAGAAAGAAACCATTTTATTTTCAGGTTTGGGAAAGTAGATGGTATTGTGTACAGCAGTTCAAATGATAGCATTTGCATCTTTGTTTACTACAGTTCATAATTAAGAATAATTAAAGTTCGCTTTGAGAGCCGTAGTCAATCATACGGCCCTTGAGTGGTGCATTCTTTTGCCATTGCCTTGGTGGGGTTTTCCACATTTGGTTCAATCGTATTGCTGTCCCTCTTGTTCCCAGTTCTCTGTGTTCTCACGTGTGACAGCTCGTTGACTGCAGCAGAGAGATTCCGTGCCATGAGACAGCTTTTGGAATCTGCGCTCCTTATCAGAAAGTTAATTTATAGCCAGCAGCCTTTTCTGATTTCGTTGCCGTTCTCGTCTTCGGGGCCTACATAGTCATTCAGTCCATCCAGGGGGAGCCGGCTCTGGGAAGGGCCACAGCATGTCTCTGCTGCATTTCAACCCCCGCTGCCAGCAGCCTTCCAGCTGCGGACCTTTACAGATGGTGAGAGCAGCAGAAAGGGCACGATGGCTCAGTCTGTGCGGAGCTGGTGAGCTCAGAATTGCTTTGGGGCTTAGCTGCCATTGAAGCTTGGCCGGGAGCCAGGACATGTGGCACTTTGGGTGCCCTTTCCCCTCCTTTAAGGGAAGAAAAAAAAATTGTTTTGGACCTCAGCCATGCTGTGGAGCCCTGAATGTGAGTAGAATCATTATTTGTTTCAGGGCACAGGTATCGTCATCTTCCCGCTGGAGAAGAGGTGCTAAAATGCAGGGCAAGGCAAAGAGGATGCAAGAGGGCCAACTGAGTCGTGGGCCAAAGCAGTTAAATTCTCACATTTCCGTGACATCCTATAGTCTAATAGAATATTCATAATGGAGAGTATTTGATAACTTGGGATTCTGGAATGTTTTAAACAGTTTGAACTATAAGAAAAGTGTTTTCTTTCAGAACACAGGAATGAAATGAACTTATACTAGGTGCGAATTGCTTTGTTTGTATCTGATCTTTAACTTTATAAACCAAGATTACTGGCTTAGCAATGGACATGCAGGTAAGTGTCCCTTGAAACTGCCCTTTTACATGTTTCAGATTTACTTATTCATGGCCTTTGAGAGAAACTTAAATTGCATTTTGCAGTTCTAGAATTAGAATTTCTTTGAAGGTCTTACATGAATTATCTAAACCATTACTTTCCTTGCTCATTTCTGGGTTCTTTATTATGTTTGTGCATTGAGAATGATGGTTTTCCAGTATTTTCTATGCATTATATGGATATGTACTTATTAAGTTGAGAATATACAGTAAGTAAAGCTTTACTGCCTTCTTTTTTTTTTTTTAATGTTTATTTTTGAGACAGAGGGACAGTGCACAAGCGGGGAAGGGGCAGACACACACACACACACACACACACACACACACACACACGCAGAATCTGAAGAGGCTTCAGGTTCCGAAATGTCAGCACAGAGCCTGACGTGGGGGCTCGAACTCACCAACTGTAAGATCATGACCTGAGCTGAAGTCCGACGCTTAACCGACTGAGCCACCCAGGCGTCCCTACTGCCTCCTTTTCTCAAGTACCCGAGCTTGATCCTGATATTTCTGAATCCATCTCAAATAATTTTGTTGGATTTTATTCCAGGATTTTGTAGAATGCTTGGTATAATTGATTAACTAAAAGGATCAATTTGTAATTCTGATGATTGAATTTATTTTTGGTTTTTGAATAGCCATGTGAGAATTTGTTTGGAGGGGAGAGGTTAAAAAAAAAACAAAAACAAAAACAAAAAAACCCAACCTGGTAGATTCACGGTAAGCCTCTGAAGTGCCTCTGGAGCCTTGTGTTTACACGTTGACTTCTTTTGCAGTTGCTGATGATTCCTCTGATCATGTCCGTACTTTATGTCTGGGCCCAGCTGAACAGAGACATGATTGTATCATTTTGGTTTGGAACACGATTTAAGGTACTTTGACCTAGTTGGAAAAGTTTCCTTTTCGTTCGTCTCCACAGAAATCCCTCTTCATCCGAGAGGTGCACTTTCTGACTCGTCCAGAAGAGGTCACTGCAGAGCAACATACCATAGGCAAGCCCCCCTCCCCTGCTCAGTCCCCTGGTCAGTGCCCTGCGTTTCTTTAGCCCACCTGGAATCCTTCCTTTGCTGACTGTTACTTCTTGGCCCCTTAGGCATGTGTCACTGAACAGTCTTGTGTCTGCGTGTATGATAGAGGGAAGGAAAGATACTCATGGGGAGCATTTCCTTTTAAAGTCTGTTATCATTCCCTGTTAATGTATTTTACACTTCAGCTAAAACAGATTTGTTTTTCTCCCCAGACACTTCCCGTTAGTTCCTTCTCTCACACTTTTCCACCCGTAACATCTTTGATTTTCTTCCTCTTGTAAATCCTACCTGTTCTTCATTTGAGTTGGGACTGAACATACTCCTGGGTTTCCTGCCTGGAATTAGTCTTGCCTTGGGGCTCTCCAGTACTTTATGTTCCAGAATATTTACCACATTCTGCCTTCAAGTTATTTATGTAGAACCCTTTCTTTACTAGTTTGTGAAGTTCCTTGTAGCTCCCTTAGCTCTTGGTATGATGTGTTGAATCTGGACAGAGGCTCGGATGTTGAATTCAACTGGGGAGCTTTCTCATTTGGGAGAGTATTAGTTCAGGGTATCCGTGTATAATGAGATAAAAATCCCAAGTAATTTTGTGAAGTATGTAAGAGAAGAACCTAAAAAGGTGGGATGTTTTTAGTTCATTGGCAACAGTTTGCTAGTTGGAGTCTTAATGTGGTTCTATTATGGGTCATGTTTTCATGAGTGTCCATAGGACACCCAGCTCCTTTGTGAAGTTGTTTGTTAGTATTCATTCAGCAGGGCAGGTATTGTATCTGATCCATGGGCATAGTACTCTGTCCCTCCAGTTACTAATATACGAATTTTAGATTGGAAGTTTTAAGTTACAGTACTGATGGATTGGTCTGAGAAATTTTGGGGGTGACTTTCCATAGGATTTATATAAAGCTCTTACCAGTATATCCTTACCCGTTCCAGCCCCCTGGCACCTGCGTCCTTCTTAGGGGTGGTTATTCATGTTTGTGTTTACGTTTTCCTAGGCCTGTTATTTACCTTGGGTGATCCTTGGATTCAACTATATCATCGGAGGCTCGTAAGTAAATACTCGATTTATTTAATTGGAAACAAATCCTTAAAAGACTTCCATTATTCTTTGTCTTCTCTAGTCTTTCTGAAACTTTAAAGAAGTTCAGCGTCGACGCATTGGAACCTCAGACTTATGAAATACAGTTGACCTTGAACAACGGGGATTAGGAGTATCAACCTCCTGCATAGTTGGAAATCTGTGTATATTTTTTAACTCCCCCAAAAGTTGACTGTTCCTAGTCTCCTGTTGACCAAAGCCTTGCTGCTAGCATAAGCGGTCGATTAATGCATGTTTTAGGTTGTAACGTATTATATGTATCATATACTGTATTCTTACAATAAAGTAAGTTAGGGAAAAGAAAATGTTATTCAGAAAATCATAAGAAGAGAACATACATTTACAGAACTGTACTGTATACATGAAAAAACCCACATACAAGTGGACCCACGCAGTTCAAATCTGTGTTGTTCAAGGGTCCACTGTAATTTCATTTTGATGTAATTGATTACATCGTGGGACTTTAAGCACATTTAGCACTGAACGATTGTTATTTTGTTAGCTCATCGTTAGGCACAGTATACTTCCATGTATGTGCTTTTGAAAAATATTTCTGGATTCACTGTCCAGATTGAGCAAACCAGAAACTACTTTGTGTCTAGGCTGACTCCTCTAAGAACTATGCGTGAAATTACTATGTTTTTTATTCTTGAGGCATTTCCAGAATGCCTTGAAAACTGCTCACCAGTCATCAAAATGCAGATTCTCAGATGGGAAGTAGTTTTGCAAGCGGTTTGATAGTACAGAAATTATAGCCAAATAGGGTCAAATTTCCAGCCTGGAATTCGAACTGAGAGGAAAACCTTCAATGTATCCAGTCAGAATTTTAAAAGGAAGATCTCAAGATGCAACTGTTCTGTGAACTCCCACTTATACTACAAAGTATTTTCCATTTTTAACAGATTTTGAGGGTCCTTGTTCTTAATATGTCTGACATACCCGCTCTGTGTGGTCCTGATGTCTGCAGCGTATTGACAGAAATGAGTGAATTAAGCAGACCGACGCTGTTTAGAACCTAGCAAGTTCTGAGCGTGCTGAAGCTGCCAAGGGCAGAGCCCAGGAGTGGCTGCAGATGTTGATTTGTCCCTGACAGGAATCATGTGGCCGCAGAGGACAACTCAGGGTATTTGATAGTAGGAGTGGATCTATAGAACCTTCGAGGGCCTGTACGTAAGCCAGGAAAAACCGAAGGCAGTGTGTGTTTTAGGATTACAAGGTCAGCCACGCAAAGTGATCTTTGTGATGTCTTACATTCAAGGACACAGGAGGCGAGGGGCAAGTGCGGTGGCTCCAGGAATGTGCGAACAGGCCTGCACCGTCCCCCCACCTTCCCCACGCTTCTCTCTCGCTGGCCTTCCCATTTGCCCATGGTTTGCAAATATAGTACTTATGGCTGAAGCATTCAGAAGCTTTGCAGCTTGCAACTCTGGAGGCAAGGAAGTAGCATAAACAAGATTTTGAGGATGAGACGGGGCTTGAAAGAGATGTCGGAGGGCAGCTGCCCTTGGAGAGCACAGACCCCAGCAGGACTGGTTCCCCTTCCCCTCAGAATGCATTTGCCACGCAGACCACGAAAGGGCTCCCTGTAGAGCCACCACGGGCTGCCCGGGACCAGAAATGGGCCGCCAAGAAGGCTGTTTTCCCTTGCTGTTAGTTAAAACCGGCCACATCTCACTTCACTGCTTGAATGTCTTGAAACTAATTTGCCTCTTTGTTTACAGGGTGATCAATGAGCTAATTGGAAATCTTGTCGGACATCTTTATTTCTTCCTAATGTTCAGATACCCGATGGACTTGGGAGGAAGGAATTTCCTGTCTACACCTCAGTTTCTGTAAGTATTTTTCTCTCTCATGTCACAGTCATTTATTTCACCACCCGTGTCTTAGGCATCCTAATCAAACTCCACGAGGGGTCGGATTTACCTCTGCGGCTGATGGAGAAATGTGAACCAGCAGACTTGTCCTGGTCCCACAGTCACAGGAAGTCAGGGATCAAAGCCACAGCCTTGTCTTCTCCTTGGAGCCCTTCTAGCTAGGGGCTGCTGCTGACTCCAGTCAGGCATCACAGGGAACATTCTAGCTCTGCTGAACAGGTGTGGCCCCATGTGCAGCTCCAGCGCGGCCCACAGTGTGCCAGGGGGCTGGGCACAGTAACAGGACAACAGTATATGCTCTGAGAGCATCAATTTTACACAAGATTTGGCCAGAGAAGAGGTAGGGGGATAAAGCTACCTCACTGGTTGGCAGTTTCAAACTAACTAACTAACTTCCTTCCTTCCTTCCTTCCTTCCTTCCTTCCTTCCTTCCATTCTCCTTCCTTCCTTCCTTCTCTTCCTTCCATTCTCCTTCCTTCCTTCCTCCTTCCTTTCTTCCTTTCTCCTTCCTTCCTTCCTTCCTTCTCTTCCTTCCTTCCTTCCTTCCTTCCTTCCTTCCTTTCTTTCTCCTTCCTTCCTTCCTTCCTTCCTTCCTTCCTTCCTTCCTTCCTTCTCTTCCTTCCATTTTCCTTCCTTCCTTTCTCCTTCCTTCCTTCCTTCCTTCTCTTCCTTCCATTCTCCTTCCTTCCTTTCCCCGGCCGGAAGGACGCGCGGAATGAAGGACTTCGGAAGGAGGAAGGAGCCGGAAGGCTTCCTTCCTTCCTTCCATCTCCTTCCGTCCTTCCTTCTGCTTCCGTTCCCTGTCTCCTTCCTTTTCCTTCCTCCTTCCTTTCTTTCCTTCATTTGCTTACGCTTCCTGTTCCGCTCTTCCTCCTTATCGCCTTGAACGGTCCCCATCCGTCCCTTCCTTCCTCCCTCCCTCCCTCCTTCCCTTGTAATCACCACACCTAACATAGGGCATGTTGAACCCTGAGATCAAGAGTTGCATGCTCTTCAAGTGAGCCAGCCAGGCGCCCCAAACATTTTTTCTATCAGATATTATAGAATGGAAAATTTCTGGAACTTTTCAAAGTGAAAGTGAGAAACTTGAGGTTTGTAGAGTGTAGGCACCATGGGAATGTGTGCTGGTTCTTTCTCTGCCGCTCCTAGGGTTTACTCAGGTGAGGAAGCTGAGGGCACAGCTTTGGTTTTGAGACAGACTTGGGTTGGAATCCCGTTCCCCTCATTCATCAGTTTTGATAATTGGGGAAGTTGCTTAATAAAACCTCCGAGCTTCAACTTGCAAGCCTATACGCTGGGGGGGAAGCCGGGTCTTGTCGGGCTGCGGGTGGTAAGGCAGGCTATTGGCTGCACAGTAGTGGGTGTTCGGTAAATACAAGCTCTTAGCCTTGTCCCTAGGGGGGATTTCACGAGCCAGAAGAGATGCTGACACACTTAAGCATGTCAGGAGTGGGACCATTCTGTCAGTGAGGCAAAAGGCTGTTGAAGAAGGGACCAGTGAAATCACCATCTGGGTGTCACAGCCTGCCCGACAATCACACCTAATCTCCAGTCTGGGATATGCAATAATAGCTTGCATTTAAAAGCTTTAAAGAAGGAAAACCCTTTCTCATCTTGCTCATTTTAATGTTTTGTGATTCATCATTCTTCCAAGGGGTCAGTGAGCAGTAAAACTTGAGGCCCCTTCACCCTGCTCCCCCTTTGTAATTTAGGGGTAGGGTTTTAAAAGCCTTCTTTTGTGACGTATTATATACAGAGAAGTACACTTTTGTTGTATGCTTTTTTTTTTAAAGAGCATGAAAGGAAACTTGTTTGTCTTCTGAGCCTTGAGTTGCCTTCAGGCTAAAAAAACAAATGACCAATCTGCTTTCTGATTATCAAAGGACACGATAGCAGCGGGTTTGGATTTTTGGTCTAGGTTTATCAAGTCAGATGGCGGATGAATTGATTAAAACACAACTTGGTCATTTGGTGGGCGGCCAACAGTTCTCTTACTTTCAGGGGCCGTGTTCTGACTTCACGGCTTGGAGATAGTTCTCAGTTGTAGGCAACAAAGCATGTGAGATTCTAGTGGCAAAAATCAGTGGCATGCCAAAGCCTGCCTTCCATTTGAGCGCTCTCTGTTGGTGGAAAAGCCCTTCTGTTAAATTTTGCATACAGATCAGATGACAAAATGCAGCTCCTTGCAAAAGCACTAACTGCTTTGAAATTACCATAAATTTTTGTTGATTATGTATAATTGGGTGTCTTTTTGTACTAATTACTTGCATTTAATTTCACTATCCGTCTAAGCAGTGGCGATGGCTCCCATATTGTCTTACAGTGAGAAGCAAAGCAAGGCAGCCCTTTTTAAGTGTTCTGTTTCATTATACACTTTGGAGGAATATTATTGTACCAGAACATCGTGGATGTGGAGAAGTCAGGAGTTGGACAGACGTTTTGACTTGAAAACAAAGCCGTATTTGTTTAAAAGGGAAGATGGGGAGTTGTAGAATTCTAAGATCTATCACTGTTCTGCATTGCATTTCGAAAAGTAGATTGTCTTCTGCACGTAGTTATTTTTCTGTGTGAAAGGGGTTCGTTGTCTGGTTTCGGCAGGAATACAGAGGCGTCAGGGATGATGTGAACAAATGAGGACTCCAGTCCCTAACTGCGGTCACCTAAATCGCACCCCGTGTGTCCCGTCTGTAGCACAAAGCCTGTAGTCCAGTAAGTGGTACAGGCACACACTCTGGAACCAGGCTGCCTGGGTTGGAATCTGGACACTCGCTTTTTAGAAGGGTTTTATTTAGTCTTGCCTTGGTTTTCTCATTTACAAGATGGGGTAATAGTAGTGCCTGGCTCATAGGGTTGTGGTAAAGACGAGGTGAATTTATGCAGCACCTGGTGGAAGCAAAACGTTCTATGATACGGACGTGCTGTGCAAGCTTTTTGCTGTGGACATGTTACCACTCACGGTCTGCTCTTGGTGCCGTGAGGGTTTTGAACAGGGCTGTCAGATGACGGCCTCTGCCTTCTCACAAAATTTTAAACACTAGGATCTAAGTGGAATAGGTTTAAACACATTCTTGGGGCGCCTGGGTGACTCAGGCGGTTAAGCATCCGACTCTTGATTTCTGCTCAGGTCGTGATCTCGTGGTTTGTGAGCTCGAGCCCTGCATTGGGCTCTGTGCTGACAACGCAGAGCCTCCTTGGGATTCTGTGTCTACTCCTATCCCACTTGATCTTTAACTCTCTCTCAAAATAAATAAACATTAAACAACAACAACAACAACAACAACAAAACACGTTCTCAGTTTACTAATAGACAAGGAAGGGAAAGACTATGGAGAACACAGACCTGGGTTTAAGTTTTCTTAGCTGCTCTGGGACTCTTAGGTCATTAATCTGTAAGGTGGGAAGTCAGGTAAGCTTTTTGGACTTCAGCTTTCCTACCATCTTTGAGATGGAAAGAAGGCTGTCAGAAGACAGATTAGGAAGGAACATTTAAAAAACACCCCAGGGGCGCCTGGGTGGCTCAGTCGGTTAAGCGGTTAAACGTCTGACTTCGGCTCGGGTCATGATCTTGTGGTTTGTGAGTTCGAGCCCCGCGGCGGGCTCTGTGCTGACAGTTCAGAGCCTGGAGCCTGCTTCGGATTCTGTGTCTCCCTCTCTCTCTGCCCCTCCCCCACTTGTGCGTGTGTGCTCTCTCTCTCTCACTCTATCTCTCTCTGTCTCTCAAAAATGAATAAATGCAAAAATTAAAAAACACCCCAGATTCCAAGACAAAGTGGGCATCTCCAGTCCCCCTTGACGGCCGTGGGGCCCAGGTGTGGGCGGAGGTGCCGTGTGGGCCTCAACGTGCAGGCTGCAGATTGGTCCTTTGCAAGTGAATTTCTGTTACCTCCTTTGATCCAGGTTGATCCATATTTAGGTCCATCAAAATGCTATGTATAGGTGGTTCTTTCTGGTCGTTGGGCTTGTGGGAGTAATATTTTTGTTTCTATACTGTTCCGTATGAATTGCTTTTGTAATCAGAAAACGATTTTTTTTAGAGTGTGAATTTGGCTGGAGACGTAGTAAATTTAAGAAATCCGAAAAGTGAGCACAGTCTGTGGTCCGGGCATCGAGCTAAGTGCTGAAAAGGCAGAGTTAAGTAAGACATTGTCTTCCATTGGCCAGACTAATATAATTCAGTGTGACAGATGCCATGGGGATGCAGGAAAGGGAGACGTGCTGAATGGTCAGATCACCGTGCGGAAGTGATCATCTCGTCTTCTCTCCTTTGTTTCCCCCCTACCCCCGCTCCAGGTACCGCTGGCTGCCCAGCAGGAGAGGAGGGGTGTCAGGATTCGGTGTGCCCCCCGCCAGCATGAGGCGGGCTGCTGATCAGAATGGCGGAGGTGGGAGACACAACTGGGGACAGGGCTTTCGGCTTGGAGACCAGTGAAGGAGCGGCCTCTGGCCTGCCCACCAGCCACTCTGCTCAGATGAAG
This sequence comes from Lynx canadensis, assembly GCF_007474595.2. Taxonomy (NCBI): domain Eukaryota; kingdom Metazoa; phylum Chordata; class Mammalia; order Carnivora; family Felidae; genus Lynx; species Lynx canadensis. The sequence goes on from NC_044320.2 coordinate 16,936,404, forward strand.
TCTCCTCCCAGTGCTGGGCGTGCTTAACCACCGAGTTCTAGCAAACGCTGTTGGACCTGACCCACACTGAATGTAGTCTTTCAGTACAAGACACAATTTTTTAAGACCTGAAGAAAAATATAAGTGTTCCTCGAGTTTCGTGATTCTCATTCAAGTCCTTACTGCTACGAAGAACAAATATCAACTGTGCAAATTTCAGAACTGACTCTCTTTTTTGGTGTCTTCTCTTCCTTTTCTGTCTCAATAACGGGTTTTGGCAGGTCCTGGTCTGCTGGCACCAAACTGGGAATCTGGGGTTGGGTCACTAAACCCTGGGCAAAGGGACTCTTACCTCTTTCTTGCACACCTGCCTCCCTCCTTCTTTTTCCAACCCCCACGTTTGCAGCTGGGGGAGGTTGCCCCTGAGATGGTTCTGCCTTTGACAAGCTCTCTTATTTATTGACTTTTGCCAAGGCTTGGGCTCAAAGAACTTGTCCACCATTTTCTCCCCTTGGTGGCAGAACTATAACAATAGGGGAAAAGACTGGACCAGCGGTTGGAGAGCTTTCTCTTTTGAATTGCTGGGACCCGATGTCGGTTGTGACCATTTGCCACTGCTACAGATGTTTTTTATTAAAAAAAAACAGCACCGCTAGGCCGTGAGGACACAGATTGGTGTTAATGAGGCATAGGTTGTTGCTAGGCGTTTTCTTCCTTAAGCGAGGGGATCACAACTTCAGTGGAGCTGTGTCTTGCACGGGGCCTAGGTGCAAACTGTGCGAGGGATAGTCCCTTTGCATCTCATGTAGGGCATGCTGGCTTTGCGTGTCCCCGGAGTAGTGGGGTGTGTTGTGCTAGGAAATTCCAAATCACACGTGCCCCGGGGAGTCGCTCTCTTTGAGAGGCACCTGGGCATCGGTTCCATTTCATTCTCATTCTGGATATATGTTTATTGAATAGTGTGGAGTGAGAACCTTATACCCTATTTAAATTGTCTTTTTTTTTTTTTTTTTTTTTTTTTTTTGCCTCTCTCGCCACCTTGAATGGCCACATGCTTCAGTTAATGGTGAGGACACAGTTCCTCTGTACATAGGTCATATTATAAGAGCTAATATAAGCACATCTAAGTGAATCACATAATTTTGGGTTGTAATGGCTTTAGAATCACTTGTGTTTGAGGGTCTTTATTTTGAGCCATGAATGTAGAAGTCATGAATGTACATCAGACCAGCTTAAATACCCACAACTTTTTTTTTTTTTCCCCCGTAGGGGCTTTTTCCATCAGAGCTAGGCTTATCCCCCAATAAAGTTTTTTGAAGGCTATGGTGTTTCACAGTTTCTTATTTTCTGTTTTTATTCTGAAAGCAGACTGCTAGGCCTAGGAGCAGTGTTGAGTGGTTTGGCTTTGAACATTTTGATTGGTTTCTTCTCAGGAAACACTGTGCTCTACCAGTGTGACCGTGCTTTGCCCCACCCTTAAAACAGTGACGTGTGTGACACTAGGAAGTGGGGACCTGAAAGCAGCTTGATTTTAATAAAATTTGTGTGTACCTCTCCTTATTTAATTTACACGATAAAGGAGGCAGAGAGACTCTGAACCTTAACTGTCGTGTGTTTGTGCTGTTGACCTGTGGCCACAATAAAATTTACTTGTAAACTTTAAAAGCCATTATTCCTGTTATGTCACATGTGCCCTCATTGTACAGGAGTGGAAACTCATTGTAAGCGTAAGAAGATTCTCATGACGAGTGAGCTCGAGGCCCTTGTATATGCTCTCTTAGCAATTCAGCTGCCTGAGAGCAGTCGTTTCGGTAAAGGTTACAAGTATTCTTTAGAATACCTTCGTTCAAGGCAGAATGTTCATTAAATTCTTCTTAAACACGTGTAAGGAGCTGATGATTTTATGAATCTTGTCTGGATTACCTATCTTTTTGGAATAATTCAGCTAAGCAAGCTAGTTGAGATTTGATTTGGCCAGGCAGGACATACAGTGGATTCTCTTTATGAGTGGGGGAAAAAAAATCCTTATTTTGTATAGAGAACTTCCCCTTTTGTAACTAATTCTTTTTATTGGTAAAAATTGTAAATTAAAATGTACAACTTGACGGTTGTCTGTCTGAAGTTTCCGTATACCTACCCTGCTGCCTCTTTTAGACACTACCTAATTTACGTGACCAGGCATTTCTCGGGCCTGTAGGAGAGTCCAGGGTTTTTTGCAATCACAGCAATGCAACGTGTTTTAGGGGACCAGCTCATGTGTTGGGACTAGCTGTAGGATTCATTCCCGGAAGCACAGTTTCTGGGTTTTGGTTGGAATGAAGCAGCGTGCTTCCGAACACTGAGTTGGGCGCCCCATCCAGTTGTGGTGTGCCTTACGGCATTTCTGTAGCCTGCAGGTCTGACTCCTGGAACCCTACAGAATTAACCAGATAAGAACCTAGAGCCTGGAAGGCAGAGGCCATGATGTTACTGAGCTTTTTTTTTCTTGAGCTTGAACCAGCCAGGCCTTTTAGGTAGGCCCTCATCATTCATCACCAGGTGGGGTGACAGGAAGGAGGAGCGCTGCCCCCCTCTTCTGGCATTGGAGAAATAGCAGAAAGCTAGAAAGGAATGATCCTGCTTTTTAAAAGAAAAAAAAATCTTTTTTAAACATTCATTTTTGAGAGACCGCACAAGCAGGGTGGGGCAGAGAGAGAGAAAGAGAGGGAGACACAGAATTCGAAGCAGGCTCCAGGCTCTGAGCTGTCAGCACAGAGCCCGATGCAGGGCTCGAACTCACAGACCCCGAGATCATGGCCTGAGCTGAAGTCAGATGCTTAACCGACTGAGCCACCCAGGCACCCTGATCCTGCTTATTTCGGGGGGACAGCATATCGCCAGTATCCCCGTGTTCTGAGCTGCTTTGAGGAACACTGACTGAACAGGTGATGTGGTTGCCAACCCTTCATTCATTACAACTCTATTTCTGAGGTCCCTTCCCCTTTAACATTTCCAGCATTAACTAAATAACAAAGCTTAACCTTGGGAAACATCTAATCCTCTGTTTGGACTTCATACCGTTAGTATCTCCAAAGGCTGGGCTGAGAAAACAAGTGCTTCCTGGCAGTTTACTTGTTTGCTTTTTACTCCGAGTGGCTCTGGTGATTGCAACTGCGATTTAGGGGAGAGTATCCTGCCATGCAATTCCTTCCATGTATGGCGAAAGCCCAGAATGACTCTCCATGTGCTCCCCTTATCCTCACAACTCCGTTAGGGTAGAACCCTATTTCCAGAAACACAACCGGCTGCTGAATGTGACTGGATCACGTTTACTTTCTGGATCATTTAATGTAAGCCTCCCATCTATGGTTTCCAATGTGGCTGTACCGGAGAATCACTTGGGATTTTTAAGGATGCAGATTTCTTGCATTGCTTCCATTCTGTATGTTTTTAAAGTTCCCAATGATTGTGTATTTCGGTTGGGCTTGGGAACAACCTTGTGAAATAGCATTATTCCCATTTCTCAGGTAAGGAAACTTAAGACTCAGCGTGGTTAAGTCACTTAAGACCAAGCAGCTACAAGGCACCAAAAACAAGGCATGAACCCAGCTCTGAGTTAAGATCTCGGCTGCTGCGTTGCAGTTGAGGAAGCCAAAGGTCAGAATCTGGCATTAAGTGGCAAAAAAGATTGTTTTCTTGCCAGGCTAAAGGCAGGCCAGAACGTTTGGAAACTTCAGTTGAAGGTATAAATTAGCTTTCTATCATCCCTGGGGGGATTGCCTTGTGGCTTGGAAAGGGGAAAAATTATATATATATATATATATATATATATATACCCATACATACACATACATATATACACATATGTATGTGTATATATATATATAATTACAAATATCTATGTAAATGTATAAAGTCTACATATATATTATAAAAACTAGGTGTCTATTGAGTAGTGCTTGGGCAGATGCACTTAGGACCAGCTGTCTGTCTTCAGGGTGTGTGCTCTCTACTGGAATGGGTAATGGATTGGGTAGGAATTTGGTCTGTTTAGGGAGAGAGCCGATGGCCTGGTCTCTTGGGAGTCTTAAAGGACTTCTTGTTCATAGAGCGGAATCCTGGTTCCCTGAAAGAGGATATTAGAAGAGGTTTGAGATCCTGGGAAGACTGGATTCAAAACTGAAGTACTTTTAAAAAGCAGCTAAGCAGCTTCTATCTATAATGGCTAATTATCTGCTAATAGGTGTGATCCTAGTGGTTGGGGCAAAAGGAGACTCCGTATAGACTGAAGGCGGGCAAGAACACTGGAAGATTAATTGAAGGTATAAATTTAGCTTTCTCTCCCCTGAGGAATTCCCCTGTGGCCTGTATGAATGCATGGGCACAATGGAGGAGAAGGCCCTGCCTTGTCACCAGGGCCAGAAAGACCCACAGTAAGTGCAGAACTGAATTCAGGTGCAAGGTTTAAGGATCAGTCAGGAATGTTTATTAAGCTCAAGTTTTCATCGGAAGCCTTTATCTGACCTAGATGAATTTGATCCCTCTCTCTTCTCTGGCATCGTGTTGGCCTTTTTCTAAGGGCTGGCACTGATACGCTGAGTGTCCTTGTTAATTAAGGGCAATCACTGTTAGCTTAAGGGAGACTTTAGATTTTGGTCGAAACTGTCCTGAGAGAAAAGTCACAAACCCAGCTCTGAGGATGTGAGATGCATCTGTCACCACAGCATGCCCTCATCCCCTGCAGGTGCCCAGACCTCTTACTGGGTAGGAGGGCTTGGGACTTTTCTCGATCACTTCGATCAGTTAGGCTTCTCTGATTACAGGTACCCAAAAAGGACTCTGGTTGACTTTAGCAAAAGAAAATTTATTGGAAGGATATAGAGTAGGTCACAGATTCCAAGGGGCCACGGAGACACCAGATATGGAAGGGGTACCAGGGATTCGGGGAACGGGAACTAATCTTGACTGCAGCTGCTGGGCTAAATCAGCTCCCACTTTTTATTCTATGCTTGCGTTTCTCCTTTTAGGGTTCATCTCCCAAGTCTTACTGGCCTAGCTTGGCCCTTGTGACCCTCTTGTGACTAGGAATTGAGGGAAAAACACTTGACTCACAGTCCCATTAAGACTGCAAAGGGGGAGAAGTAGTTATTTAAAAGCAAATCAAAGTGCTCTTGCTTCATGAGAAGGGGGAAGTAGATGCTGGATGTGCCTAAAAAGCCCCAGTTGGCCCACTAGCGCATGGAAACCACATGTGGCCTTTTGGAGGGGCCTCTGGCTTTGCCTCATTCCAACCCAGGAACGAGACTCTATATCCTCCCATCTCCTCCCGCAAGTTCATCTCCAGAGCATTTAGCAAGCATTGTGGATTTTGCTGAAGATTTGGGGAAAAGAAGGTGGAAGTGTTGGCATTGAACCTCACAGGGATAAGTGACTGCCCACACTTCTTGAGGCGAGACTGTGTGTGTGTTCACTGTCATATCCCCAGCACCTAGTGCAAAGGCTGGCATACACAGCCTTGTTGAGATAAATATTTGTTGAAGGAATGGATCCATTTCATAATCTAAATTCTTAGCATGGTCACCTGGCTTCCTGCCTTCTCTCCATCCTTTCTCCACATAGCTCTTCCAGTCCTGTCTGTCTTGGTCAATTTAGCTCCGGCTCCCAAACTCCATACTCTGCAAAATAAAAGCTTTGCAGTTAATCACGCCTACCCACCTTAGAGAGGCTTACTGAAGTTATTTGCCGGACACAAAGCGAGGCTCTGGGTCAGGGAAGCAGGGCAATTCTGTAGCTGAAAAATTAAGATGGTTTTGGGGTGCCTGGCTGGCTCAGTTGGAAGAGCATGCCACTCTTGATCTCGGTGTTGTGAGTTTGAGCCCCACGCTGGGGTGTAGACATGACTCAAATAAATGAACTCAAAAAAAAATTAAAAAGTGGCTTCATTATTTTCACTATTTCAAGTTATTTTGAACGTTGTTTCAAATGTTCATTACATACTCCTCAAAATTGTGATACGCCCCCTACAGAGGGTTGAATGGTACCCCCCCCCCCACCAAAGATACGTCCATACACTAGTTCCCAGAACCTATGAATATGACCTTATTTGCAGAAAGAGTCTCTGCAGGTGTAATCAAGGATCTTGAGATGAGGAGATCGTCCTGGATTACCCGGGTGGGCTCTGAATCCAATGACAAGTGTCCTATAAGGGCCACACAGGGGATATTTGGCAGAAGAGGGGAAGTCACAGACACACAGAGGAGAAGGTGATGTGGAGGTGGAGGAAGAGCCTGGAGCAGGGGCCCCAGACCAGGGGGGCCAAAGAGCACCTGATGCCACCGCCAGCTGGAAGAGGCAAGGAACGAAATCTGTCATCCAGCCTTTGGAGGAAGTGTGGTCCAGCTGACACCTTGATTTTGGACTTCTGGCCTCCAGAACTGCGAGAAAATAAAATTCTACTGTTTTACGCCCTCAAGTTTGTGGGGACTCGTTACAGCAGCCATAGGAAGCGAATTCACCTCCCAACCACCTTCTCTCGGGTCCTTAAACGCAATGTGTCCTTCCTGCCTCTCGCAGCGGGAACACTGTCCACGCTGTCTCTGGCCCACGCGGTATTCGTAATCCGTTTTCAGCCCTTCGAGTGAGACCATCAGACTCTGCCCAAGACAAAAGAAAGGTTGGGCACCGCTGTCCCACCAGCTCAGATCACCTGGGTGCATCTCTTCTTTGCTTCCAAAAGAGCTTTCATCTAGAAGCCGACCCTCAGACTTCTCTCTGCATCCCAGCCTGTTATCTGTCTGTGTCTGTCTGTCACAGACCACTGTCATTGGCAAACATTACAAAAACGGAATTTGGGATTTCTTATATAAGTCAGAGATCCTTCGGGCTGGAGGGTACCTAAAAGATTATCTAAATCAGATTTGCAAATGGTCTTTAGGCATGGAACTCTTTGCTCGAATGAGATTTCAAATCCTAGTATGTAAAAGACAGAAGTGAGGCTCATCTAAATTGTTTATCAAAAGAGGGGTCACAGCTAGTGTTTTCCCAACTTACCCCTCATTTCAGTCCCTTTTGCCTGTTTTTTTTGTTTTTTTTTGTTTTGACAAGTCCTTTGAAATTTCCCTGACTTCTATTCAAAATGATTTTTCAAGAGGTGCCTGGATGGCTCAGTCAGGTAAGTGTCCGACTCTTGATTTAGGCTCAGGTCATGATCTCACAGTTCATGAGATCGAGCCCCACGTCAGGCTGTGCAACTGACAGTGTGGAGCCTGCTTGCTCTCTCCCTGTCTCTTTGCCCCTCCCCCACCCTCTCTCTCTCAAAATAAATAAACTTAATAAAAAAAATTTTTTTTTGGATACCATTAGTTTATTATAAAAGAGAGACATGAAAATTATTTACATGATGAAAGATTTCACAACTTCGCCGGAATGGGCAGCTTCCCTTCATGCCATTTCAATAATGATTTATGTCAGTCTACGTACTTTCCGAGAATGTCACCATCTCTAAATAAGAAACGATCCTTGCCATCCAGAACTACTTTGGTGCCTCCATATTCTGGGAGAAGAACTTTATCTCCAACTTTCACACTCACTGGTTGAATCTCTCCACCCTTTCCTCTGGAGCCTGATCCCACAGCCACCACCGTTGGCTTGCAAAACTTTTCCTCGCGATTTTTCTGGAAGCATAATGTCTCCTTCGGTTACAGTTTCGGCTGCACTCCTTTCAACTGAAACTTGGTCACAGAGGGGAAGACACTTTCTAAATGCTTGTTCTGCCATGACTCCGGCCGCTGCAGTTCCTGCTCTGCTCTGGAGCTGCTGCCCTGCAAGGAGACCCTCAGTCCAACCCCCGGGTCACGTGAACGTGGGAAAAGGCTGCCCTACGCGCAGCTAATAAATAAAAAATTTTTACAGTGATATTTTGGAGTTGGCCTCAGGTTTGGGTCATTGCTACCGAGAACAGCTACTTTCCTAGTCTTTGTTGGATTTTAGAGGACCAGTAAAGCACTCTCCCCTTTTCCTTGGTTCGGAGCCAAGGGAGAGATAATCACTGTTATTAGAGGTAAAAATGACAGCTTCATTCTTGAGAAAAGATGGATTGGAAGATATGTCATAGGGGTGCAGTTACAAAGATGTCCTAAAAAGGAACCCCAGAAGTTGAAAGACTGCCCTGGTCACCAACATAGCAAAACAAGGACAGGGGTGTCTCCTGCTGCAAGCTTACCGTGGGGAGAGCCCAGAAGGTGGTTTCCAGGGGGCCTGGTTGGCTTCACAAGGACTGAGCTCAGTCCCTTCCTTGACTCACCAATCACATAAGGCTTCCTTTGAGAGAAAAATTAGAGTTTCTGGTGTACTTTTCCTCCCTGGAAAATTCCCTCCCTATGGAAGTGCAAGGGGTCAGGAACCAGTATTTCTCCCTGAAGAGTGTTCACCTCCACTCCCATTAACAAGATGGGGCCCACTCCCAGGCCCCAAATGGCTTCTTTTGAAACGTGTAATATGTGTGAGTCAGACAGTCAGGTTAGACTAATAGCTGTAACCAGCAACCAATCACTAATTCCCCGCTGCATATCACAGCAGAGCTCCATTTCTTGTCCAAGTCACGGGCCAATGCGGGTAGGCAGGGAGGATGGTGGGGGCCGGGAAGGGGAGTGGAGAATGAGGAGGGGGGTCTGCTCCACGCAGTTATTCAGCGACTCAGTGTCCCTTCAATTAGTGCTGGGATTTCAAACTTTCCTGTGTGCTGTGCTTTGGGCTTCAGCGGCTCCACAACCTCCCAGGACCCCAGAGTCCTCCACTGAATTCTCTGGAGGTGGCCGCTCAAGAAAGAGCCAGTGGAGGACTGCGCAGCCGATTTTAGGGTCCAGGCTGCAAGTGGCCTACATCATTTCTGCCCACAAGCTGCTGGCCGGCACTCACTCACGGGATCCCAGCGAATCACGAGGGCAGCTCGGAAACACAAGTCTTCCTGAAGGCCCCTGTGGAACAGCAAACGAAGTTGAAAGAATACCAAGCATTGTCTCAGCACAGTACCGCCTTCACAGAAACACAGCCCAGCCAAGCAAAGCGATTTTATGGCCATTCAGACCTTTACTAACAAGTCTAAAGAACAGATCCAGGACAATGCTGCTGGTTTTTGTTTTGTTTCGTTTTTTTAATAAATCCTGGGGCGCCTGGGTGGCTCAGTCGGTTAAGTGTCCGACTTCGGCTCAGATCATGATCTGGCGATCTGTGAGTTCTAACCCCGCGTCGGGCTCTGTGCTGACCGCTCAGAGCCTGGAGCCTGCTTTGGATTCTGTGTCTCCCCCTCTCTCTGCCCCTCCCCTGCTCACATTCCGTCTCTCTCTCTCTCTCAAAAATAAACATTAAAAATTGTCAAAATATTGTATACTCTGTATTTAGAAAAGTTCACACACCTGGATGACTTTTTACAAACCGACACACCTGAGGTAGCTAGCACCCTGATCAGAATATGACATCTCCAGCCCCCAGAAGCCTTCTTGAACACCTGCCCTGGCCCAGTCACCAAGCCCCACCCTAGGTGAGCCACAGTCTTGACTTGTAACCACGTAGTAAATTAGTTATTTCCTGGTTTAGAATATTCTACAAATAGAACCATACCGTACATATTCTTTCGTGTCTGTCTGCGTTTACTTAACGTTACGCTTGTGAGAGTATTCATGTTGTGTATAATTGTAGTGTTTTTGTTCTCATCGCTGAAGCTTACTCCATGGTCCGCATACACCATGATTTACTTGTCCACCCTGCTGTTGGTGGGCAACGGGATAGTTTCAGGATATAACAAGCATGCTGTGAATATTCCGGGGCACGTACTCTGAGGAACATAGTGACACACATATCCTTTGGGTAAGGCACCTAATTCCTAGAAGGGAGCATTGCCTGGCCTCAGAGTCCCGCACATCTAGTAGTAGTAGAACCGAGTGGTTTTCCAAAGCCAGCCCTTGGTTGTCAGCCTTTCCCCGCTTCTTAAAAGCCCTCCTTCCGATTTGCTCCACTTTGTCCCTCACACCTGAGGGTGTTCGAGAGTCCCCGACTCCTCCACTCCAAGAAAACTGCTCCCCTAAGTGACATGTTTGAATCTCAACCCCTCCCCGCCTTCTTTCTCTCTCCTTGCCTCCAGTTTGGTCGCCCTCAGCCCGTTCTCCGGATTCTGTGTTCCGAAAACGTGGCACAAACCGGGCTTGGCCAGAAGGGAACCCACAGAAAAGAGTGGGAGGGACGTGGGCGGGGATGGGGGCGGGGCTGAATACAGGAAGATTGAATTTCCTTTAGACATAGTGGGGCGGGGGGAGGGGCTGAGAACCCTCACTCATTATTAATGTCTGTATCTGTCACACAGAGAAAGGAAATTAAGGAAAACCCTTAAAATCATTAAGGTGAACTGTCTGGAGGTGGTGTGGGGCCTGATTAATATTCACATCCACATGGCGTGTGATGGGAGGGGTGATCCGGGCACTGAAGTGGAAAAGCCACCCCCCTCGACTCCCCTGGCAGGGGTGAGGCAGGGCACAGGGCAGTAGGGCCCTGCTGAGGAGGGTGTGGAGCAAACGCACCTGGAAACGAAGAGCGAAGAGCGACCCGGTGCTGGGGCCTTGCAGCGCTCTTGCCCAAAGGTCACTGGTCACAGCTCTAGTTCACCCGCGGTCGCCCTGATTAATGCGCACACCCGGGGCGGGCACTGGGGCAGGAGACAGAGGAGTGGAGCGGTCCCCACTCTCTTGAGAAATGCATAATCATTAATCAACATTACTGGGCCCCACTCAGACTAAGTGGCCTCTTGTGATTAGCAATGGGCCCTTGAAAAATAAAAACGCAGTCTTTTAGCATTTTGAGTGTGTGCATTTGACAATGGCTTTCTTGATAGCAGTGGGGGCTGGGAGGGGGCTTGCTGTGCCGGGCCTGTGGTGTGTGTGTGTGTTGGGGGGTGCAGGCCTGGCTTCAGGGTCTGAGGAACAAAGACAATTGGAGGAGTTATGGGTCTGGCCTCAGCGGCAGGAGACTGTCCACTTTGCGGGGGTCAGTTCTGACTGGACCCCTCTCCCTGGGCAGGAACTGGAATGTCCAGGGTGATGAGGCCGGTGGGGGCTGGCGTCCCTCTGGGACTTCTGAGTCACAGTTCATGACACACCCGAACGTCCTAGCTAGAAGGAAGTAACCGGGCTCCCACCTTGGAAGGCTGTCGTGGAAATTACCTCAATCGGTGTAAATCATTTGGCTCTCCTCAGACACATTAGTGTCCCTCCCCTTCCCAACCACCAACTCATTTTGTCCTCACAACTGCCCCGTGATGGTTTTACTGTCCGCGCGCTGCCGATGAGTTACACGCGGGGCTCAGAGGAGGCGAAGGACTCCCCTTACCAGCAAGAGGCAGAATCCCGGTCCCCACTTTCTGGGTGGACTGGGGTGGGGGGGGCGGGCAGACCTGGGCAGAGCTGACACTGCCCTTCACCAGGCCTGTGACCTCGAGCCACATTTATGACCTCACCTAAACCTCAGAGCTCTAGTTTCCTCAACTTGACGAAGAGAAGGGTGAGACCCACCTCATAGGATGATGGTGACACCCCCCTGAGCTAATGCTGCGGAAGCATCTGCTACAAAGCCAGTCCGCAGTGCTATCTGTCCCCCTGCCTTCCTCCCCTGTCCTTCAGTCATCACTGTGATCCTCACAATGGTCTGATGAGGTTGGCGTTATTGTTATAGGTGAGGAAACTGAGGCTCAGAGGGGGGACCCTGTCACCCTGCCGTGTCACAGCACAGTGAAGCAGTGGCAGTGTCATTTAGCACCAGGATGCCACCAAGCTGGTGGATTTTTTTTTATGGTTTATATGTTTATTTTATTTATTTATTTTGAGAGAGTGCATGTGCAGATCTCGAGCAGAGAAGGGGCAGAGAGGGAGAGAGAGAGAGAGAGGGAGAGAAAGAATCCCAAGCAGGCTCTGTGCCGTCAGCACAGAGCTGGACACGGGGCTTGAACTCATGAACCGTGAGATCATGACCTGAACCGAAACCAAGAGTTAGACGCTTAGCCGACTGAGCCACCCACATGCCCCCGAGGTGGTGCTGATTACATCCCCGAGGGATGCTGTGGGCCCAGAGAATCACCCTAAATGGCTCTGTTAGAAATGATTCTACTTAGTTGAAAGCCATTTGGGGACAGTGTGTTTTGTTTTTTTTTTGTTTGTTTGTTTTTTTTAAATTTTTAATGTTTTATTTATTTTTGAGACAGAGAGAGACAGAGCATGAACGGGGCAGGGGCAGAGAGAGGGGGAGACACAGAATCGGAAACAGGCTCCAGGCTCTGAGCCATCAGCCCAGAGCCCGACGCGGGGCTCGAACTCACGGACCGCGAGATCGTGACCTGGCTGAAGTCGGACGCTTAACCGACTGAGCCACCCAGGCGCCCCAGTGTGTTTTGTTTTAATAACTTGTTTTCTTTACAAAAATCCCAGCTGGCCTCAGTTCTGTTCCCCTCTTATGACTGCCTTGCACTGTAATGCACATAAAAGACACATGTGAGAACGTTGATAGCAGCATTTTTTTTAATGTTTATTTATTTTTGAGAGAGAGACAGCACGTGAGCAGGGAGGGGCAGAGAGGGAAGGAGACACAGAATCCAAAGCAGGCTCCAGGCTCTGAGCTGTCAGCACAGAGCCTGATGAGGGGCTCGAACCCCCAAACTGGGGATCATAACCTGAGCTAAAGTCGGACACTTACCTGACTGAGCCACCCAGGTGCCCCGATTGCAGCATTATTTTTTTTTATAAATTTTTTTTCAACGTTTATTTATTTTTGGGACAGAGAGAGACAGAGCATGAAAGGGGGGAGGGGCAGAGAGAGAGGGAGACACAGAATCGGAAACAGGCTCCAGGCTCTGAGCCATCAGCCCAGAGCCTGACGCAGGGCTCGAACTCACGGACCGCGAGATCGTGACCTGGCCGAAGTCGGACGCTTAACCGACTGCGCCACCCAGGCGCCCCAGCATTATTTTTAATAAACTTAAGCTAGAAGCAACCTGAAGTCCATCAGCAGCCGAATGGGTGAACTGTGGTTTGCTCCTCTGATGGAATACTATACAGCTAGGAACACAGACACAGCACTGCCACAGAAAGCAACGTTGGGGAGTCTCAGAAGCAATGTTGCATGGAAGAAGCCAGATGCAAATACTATCTGCTTTATGATCCCATTTATATAAAACTCAAGAATAGGCACAAAGAATCTATGCTGTCAGAAGTCGGGTGAGCGATTACATTAGAGTTGAGGGGGGCAGTTTCTGAGAGGGCCCCTGGGGGTGCACCTGCCGGTACTGGTAATACCCTACTTATTGCTCTGGGTGACGGTTCACTTTATAAAAATTTCTTGAGCTGTATGCTCCTGATCTGTATACGCTTTGTAAAGACCTTATACTTTAGCTTTAATGTTTGTGTAAAAAGATGGGTACATTAGAGGATCTTGGGAAGGTTGGGGGATCCGGCTTGAGGCTGAATCCCTGGCAGTGACACGCAGGACGCTGCTGCAGGATCGATCTGGTGAGAGACTGCCCCCAGTGAACATTAGAGGGAACAGTCACTGCTGGGCCAGGAATTTGAGCAGGGGTTCATGCATCTTCTCCGGACAGACCAGGCCTTGCAGCCGCCGCTGCCTCCCAGCACATGGAGGCTGCCTGGGCTTCTTCCCTCTCACATCACCGCTTCCATCCCAATAGATCCTGCTGGCAAATTTGATTTGTGGAGCCGATGCCCCATTCCCAGCTGCAAGGGAGGCTGGCTGAGATCTTCACTTCTATTTGGAGGTAGAAGGCAGGACCCCCTCCAAAGTAAGGAGAACGCCCACAGGTGCAGGACACTCAGAAAGCACGTTCCCTGTGCTCCTGGCCCTTCACAAGGGCCTTTTGGAGATATCGCCCTATTCTAGTGGCCCTGATGGTGTACAGATGCTACCTGTTGCTGTCCAGCTCGATACCTGCCCTTTTATCTTTTCCCTGCACTCCCGAGACCGAGAAACTACATTTTCCAGACTCTCTTGCCAGCTGGGTCCCAGTTAGTTTTTACAAACAAAAGGCACCTGTGTGGGATTGGGAGGCGGGAAGAAGGGAGGAGTCGTCCTTCCTCGGTGTTAGGGATGCCTGGGCTCATGGGCCCTGGGTGATACCACTGTCTTCCGTTTGTGCCTTCGACCCTCCCGCCACGTGTCATGAATTTTCTGTGGCCACCTACCCCCGTTTTCCTGAGGGCCATGGACCTAAAAGCCATGGGGTGGGGCTCACACGTGTGTGCGTGAGGGCTGCTGGGGGAGAGTTGAGCCGTTTGTACCCCAGTATGGAGTAGGTCAGGCAGTCCCTGTGGGCCCCTTGTAGAGTAGTTAACAGGTCACAGGAAGGGCCTAAGCAACGACTCCTCACCTGGGACTCAGGCTGGCTGGCTCCCCTGGGCAATGCCAGAAGGCCAGCAAAGGTGCTGGTGAACCCGAGTCAGAGACCCCGGGGCTGGCCGGCTCTCGGTCACCTCCGAGTGTGCATCGCAGGCAACTCACCGAACCTGTCTGGGCCTCGGGTTCCCCATCTGGAAGTGGATAGGTTAATACCTACCCCTGAGGGTGGTGCAGAGGAAAGTCCTTTGCAAATAGAAGGGAGTGGTTTTTCATGCAGAGGGAGAACTCTGAGCATCAAACCCCCGCCCACCCCCCCACCCCCCAACAAGGACACTTCAACTGAGGAACGACCTTGGCCTTCTCATCCTGCTGACTGGAATCAGTCCTTCAGTGGCTCCCATGAGAGAAGGGATGTATTCACCGGGTCTGGCACGTTCACAGGCCTGGCGGTGTGCTGGATGCTGGGGATACAGGGATGAAAGGACTCAGTCTCTGCCCTGCAGGAGCCCTTGAGGGAGACACGGGCACGCAGTCTGGCAATTGCAGCTCCCTGGGACCTGGGGGTGGGATCACAGGAAACTTCTGGAAGCAGGGATTTCTAGCTTCGACCTGAAAGAGGAGCAGGGGTTAATGAGATAAAGGATCAGGGCCAGGGTCAGAGTGTCAGGCAGAGGGAACAGTGTTTGCACAGGTCTGGAGGCAAGAGGAATGGAGTGTCCACGAGGTGGAGGCGAGTGTAGGCGAAGGGTGGGCAGTGGGGGGCAATGGGTTCAAGGGTGAGTGAGGCCAATCAATGCCTGCCATGGGGTTTGAACTCACTGGGCACGCTGCCCCAGGAGAGACACAGCCGGCCCCGGGCCCAGCTGCAGGCTGGTTTATAAGCTCCCAGCACAAGAGTGGCTGTGTGTCACCTGTTCTGAAATCTGAGGCGTGTAAGGCTCTGGGGTGAACGCTCTCTGTGCCTTTGTCCAATGTTAACCTGCGCTGAGAGGAGAGGCTGCGCCTGGGGACCTTGTGGACTCTAGCCCCAATCCCGCGCCCCACAGCGAGCAGGGGAAAGTCAGGACCGGGAGCTGCTAGGAACTTCTCTACCCTCTTCCCGCCTCTCGGCCTGCTCCTGGCCAGGCTCCGATGCCCTCTCTCCTCACGCCTGTCAGGCCAGGCAGGCGTGACTCCTGTGATTTTCCACCTGCCTTCCAGACAGGTGGTTTTCATAAGGAGACCAGAACAAGCTCACACCGATGTTTCTATGGGACAACGGAAGGTTGTTTTCTTATCAGAGAGCAAAAGCGCCATCGGCTAAGGAGAGGCAGGTGGAAGTACAATTGAAAATGAGAAGAGAGAAAAATCTAAGCCTATATCAGATTGATTCTACTAAACCCCATCTCCTTTAGTCTCCTGTTTGTGGATTACTCTTGATAATTTTTTAAATGTTTATTTATTTTTGAGAGAGAGAGAGAGAGAGAGGGAGAGAGAGGCAGAGATCGAAGGAGACAGAAGCTGAAGCAAGCTCCAGGCTCTGAGCTGTCAGCACAGAGCCTGTTGAGGGGCTCGAACTCAGGAACTGTGAGATCATGACCTGAGCCAAAGTCGGACACTTAACCGACTGAGTCACCCAGACGCCATGTTTGTGCATTACTCTTATGGGTCCCAGAACTCAGGGACACCTGAGGGGCTCGGTGGAGCATCCAACTTTGGCTCAGGTCATGATCTCGTGGTTCGTGAGTTCGAGCCTCACATCGGGCTCTCTGCTTTCAGCCTGTCAGCGCAGAGCCTGCTCCGGATCCTCTGCCCCCACTCCCTGCCCCTCCCCTGCTTGCGCTCTCCCCCATATAAAGAAATATTAAAAAAAGAAAACTCAGTTCAGGTGGCCCCTCCTCTAGGAAGCCAACCATGCCCCTGTTTGGAAATGATGCCCCTGCTCTGTTTTCCCAGTTCTCTCTGTGTGTATGTCTGACTATGTTGACTTTGGTGTTGACTTGTCTCCCTCCCCCATTAGACCGACCTCATTATGTTTAACAAGAGTAAATTGGGCCAGAGTAAATATGGGCCAGAATATGCTAGGTCCTTATGACCAAGGATGGACTGGTCAAGGTCCTGGAATGACCTAGGATCAACTGAGGGCACAGACAGGGGGGCCCATTTGGGGCAGGGCCAGCATGTAATCAGTTTTGTTTCCCTAGCAATTAAAGTACTTGACACAAAGTAAATGCTCAACAAGTGAATATTGAATGAATGGTGTTGCCATTGTGGAAGTATTTATAAAATTCCTGAGAATTTGAGTTTGGAGGAAGTTTGCCCGTCGTTATTCCTTGAGCTCTGAAGACTGTACTTCCTACTAGCTTGAGCCCATCAAAGATGAGGTTACTTTGGTCTCTCATAGCGTCTGTTGGGCACAGTTTACAAGGGATAATTAACCTTTTATGGCTCAGCTACTTTCGGAATAAGTGCACTGATAGCTCTGCCAAAGACAACTTTGATTCATGGCTGCAGTAATAATGTGTGTAGTTAAAAAAAAAAAGCTGGTTCTGGAGTCATAATATTTCAGTTCTGGTCCTGGATGTGTAACTAGCTAGAAGAAGATAATAGGCAAATTACTCATGTTGGGTTGGGTTTTTTTTCCATCTCTAAACCAAGGGGAATGGGTTAGATGAATTCCAGCACCTTGCGTTTGGATGTCTCTGAATCGATGGCTCATTTACCTGGATTCCCAGACAGAATCCACTTGAGTCCATTTGAACTTTTGCCTTCCTCAAGCCTGGACCTCTTCGGTGACCTGGCTATACCGCACCCTTGCAACACCACTGCTTTCTTCTGTATGTGCTGCTCAAGGCAGTCAGCATCCCTGATGCCATGATGTTTGACATAGAAACGTGCACCTGAGTGGGTCTGCATCACCCAGAGTCCTTTGTCACTGGCTCCTGGTTAGGATTGGCCATGGGAGGCAATGGCAGGAGACTGGAGGGCAGGAAGAGTGGGGATGTTGAATTTCTTCTCTGTTTTCTCTTTCTTTGGTCATGTCACCAGCAGCAGCTACATCTGTGACTCTAGCCAAGTAATGGCTTCCCACTGTTGCTAGTCTCTGAGTGCCTTGCTTGTCCCCTGAACCCTGCCTGCACCTGTGTAAGAGGTCCCTGCAATGAAGTCTCTTCAGTTGAACCACGTGTGGTGAGTAAACTTTCCTCTTTGGCTTCTGCCCATCCAGCACTAAACCAGTGTGTCATGTTTGTTGGCTAAGTCGGTCCTCACAAAATTCCACGATGCAGCCATTATCTTCCCATTTTACACCCAAGGGAACCCAAGGCTCAGAGAGGTTGTGATTTGCCCCAAACTACAAGATTTGAGTCACCTGGCTTCGAAGTCTGTGTTCTTCCTCCCCAGTTGTGCTAACCATGTGAAGCTTCCATCTCCTTCCCTGACTCCAGGCAGAGTGGCATCTAAACCCTTTTGTCCATGTTTTTCCTTTCTGGCATCTTGGTACTGGATATTAGTCTATCTAGGTTCGAGCTTTTATGTCTAGAAAATGTCGATGTGCCTACCTGGAGTCTTAAATGATCTGTGTCAGCAATAATTGGTGTGAGTCGTTAGTTTAAACCAGCTTTCACACTGGGTCCACAGTCCGCTCAGACAGGCAGGAGGCAGACTTTTAGGGAGCTTTGCTGGGGCTGGAGGGATAAGGAAAAACAACTAGCAGCCTAATGCTGCCCTCTCTGACTCAGAGCTTGAATCCTTTAGGTTTGGCCTTGACCTCGGAAGCCAAAAGCCTCTCCAGCATTTATCCTAAGGAAATAATCAGAGAAATGGGACAAGAATGGTAGAAGATCGTAGTGGCAAAATAGTTGCTAACAGCCCGCATGTCCACCAGCCAGAGATTGGCTAAATAAATCATAGTGTGACATTGGAGAAAGCTCATTTATTCTATTTTCTTAAGGTTCTTATTTATTTTGAGAGAGAGTGAGCATGCATGAGTGGGAGAGGGGCAGAGAGAGGGAAAGAGAAAATCCCAAGCAGGCTCTTCATTATCAACACAGAGCCTGACGTGGAGCTTGATCTCAAGAACTGTGAGATCATGACCTGAGCTGAAATCAAGAGTCAACTGCTTAACCGACTGAGCCACCCCAGGTGTCCCCAAAATAGCTCAGTTAAAAATCCACTAATTGGGGCACCTGTGGGGCTCAGTCAGTTAAATGTCCGACTCTTGATTTCGGCTCAGATCATGATTTCATGGCTCATGAGTTCGAGCCCCACATCGGGCTCTGTGCTGACAGCTTAGAGCCTGGAGCCTGCTTAGGATTCTGTGTCTCCCTCTCTCTCTGCCTGTCCCCTGTTCGCACTCTGTCTCTCTTTCTCAGAAAATAAATAAACATTAACAAAAGTTTTTTTTTTTTAATCCACTAAAACTAAGCTGCATTTGTTGACATGGAAAAAATGTGTAGAGTAAGTTGTGAAGTGAAAGGAACAGATTATAAAACAGTGTACATGGCGGGATGCCATTTTTATATTAAAAAAATCTTTATTATTTTGCTATCTATCTCTATATCCAACCTGACAATCCTATAATCTCCAAACTTTCGGCTCATTGACTCCTGACTGCTTCCAAAGCCATCTGGCAAGGCCCATTTCCCCATCCCTATTGGGGAACTCCTCACCTGCCTTCCAGACTGTTCCAAATGCAACTCCTTCTCCATTCTTCCTGTGCTCTGCCCTGGAGTGCTTTGCTCACTGTGACAGCTCCTTCTGGGTTGGGACGAAGTCACTTCCTGTCTTCCTCACTAGTGAGGCCATGGTTGGATGCCATTTGGGGACTCCAGAACTCAGCCTCTAGGACATGCTCTGTACATGTTTGTTGAATCAATGACTGACACCTGGTACCTCCCGATGTGTCACACTGTGGAGGCCACAACATCTTCTGTTGTGTTCCTGCCAGAATCCTGTAGGAGTTGAGAATCAAGTCGTGGTCACAATTGCACAAGTACAACGAAACAGAATGCCAATGTGAAAGACAAAGAAAGGCTGAGAAACGGTTTCAGATTGATAGAGAGCAAAGAAGCATGACAAGGAACTGCAAAATGTGATTCAGGATTGGATTCTGGAACAAAAAGTTGGTTTAAAGGGCAGTGTTAGCCAGTTAGCAAAACTGGAGTACGGGTTGTATGTAAGAGAGTAGTATTTCAGCAATGATAATTTCCTGAATTTGATAATTGCACTGTGGTTATATGGGAACAGTGCATTGTTGGAATTTTGTATTATAAAAATTTCAAATGTTCAGAAAAATGGAGAGAATGGAATAATAACCATCTATATACTCATTACCTAGAGCCAACAACTGTTGATTTGCCATCCTTTGTTTTCTGAAGTATTTTAACTATTTACAAATAAATGACATATAACTCATGACATTTCTCCTCTTTATTGTGCGTCTGTAAACAATAAGCACATTTTCTTATGTAACCCCAACACGATTAACATACCTAACAATTAAGAATAATTTCCTAATATCCATCCATATTCAAATTTCCCCATTTGCCTCTAAATATCTCTTAGAGTTTGTTCAAACCAGAATCCGATCAAGACTATGTATTGTACCTGGTTGTTATACAAGAAAAGCCTTAAATGTATGTCCTAGATCCTTATTTTCTTTATCTTATTCAACTCAATTCCTTTCTTCCCTCCTCCTGCCCTCCCTCCCTTCCTTCTTTCCTTCCTTTCTTCCTGCTTTCTTCCCACAATCTTGATCAAGAGCCTTGATCAAGTGTCTGTCGATGTGTGAGGCATTGGGATGTAAAGATGAATGAGGTAAGAGCCTTGCCTTAGGGATCACACAGGCTAATGAAGGAGGAAGAGTCACATGGATGGATAATTATAAAACAGTGTGTGAGAGCTCTTCCAGAGATAGATGCTGGGTATTCTTCGCAACTTCCATCAAATGATGGGAAGAAAAAGAAAGAAAAATTGGTTTAGGAGGCAGACTCCTAGCACTGAGTACCATCCACTCCCCTGGCCTGGGAGCGAATGGAAGAATCCTCAGAGTATAGAACCCTCGGGGCATATATGCCGCATATCAGCCCAGTGCTGTAATGGGCTGAGCCATAATAACCGCTTGAGGAAGGCCTAGAGCATTGTGTTTAAAAGCTTGAGCTTTGGGGCACCTGGGTGGCTCAGGTGATTAAGCGTCTGACTCTTGATTTCGGTTCAAGTCATGATCTCATGGCTCGTGGGTTCGAACCCCGCATCAGGCTCTGTGCTCACAGCATAGGGTTCTCTGTCTCTCTCTTTCTCTGCCCCTCCCCCGTTCACACTCTCTCTCAAAAACAAGTAAATAAACATTAAAAAATATTAAGATAAAAATAAATAAAAGCATGCGCTTTGGTCTCAGAGAACCCTGGGTTCGAATTCCAGCTCTGGCACTCGTTAGTTTCTGTAGCTTTGGGCACGTTCCTAAATCCAATCTTGAGGAAATCGTTCTGAAGTCTAGCCTTTACTCTGCTGGTGGGGAAAATTGCGCAGTTTTCGTGTGTTCTGGAAGTGCTTCTTTCTTGGGGTCCTAGCCATTCTTACACAATCTGCTGATGATCTGCCACACACGAGTCAGAAACACCACAGGAAACTTCTGGAGCACACATGGATTTAGCAATCCCTTAAAGAGGAATTTGTCTTGCTTAAGGTCAACTTAGTCCCCAGTCTCACCAGGTGAAGACCGTGCTTAGGAGACTATGTCCAGGCTTAGGAGACTGTGTCCAGGCCTAGGGCGAGGGCAGCTGCCTGCCCAGAGCAACTGGTTAGATGACCCCAAAGGCACCCTGTGTCTCTAACAAAGCCATTGTGAACGTTGCTTGGCTTGAGAAGAGATATCGAGTGATATGTTCTGCATTTGGAGAAATATTCCTGAACAGCCTGCTTTCCGCTTTTCCATGCTGCCATTTGCTGCTCTTTAATTAAATGCTGTTTGTGGGCACATATGCTTCTTCAAAGTTCCCTCCCTGGGGAGCTCACTGACAATCTTTGCTCCAAAGCTTTAGGGCTATTGCCCTAAAGTTTCTTTAGCTCACTGCTGTCCTAAAAAAATCTCCCCAAAGCTTTCAGTTGAGGGTAGGGGGTTTGGGAGCTGGAATCTGGAGACTTTTAAGACGGGTATTGGCCCAGGCTCCTATAATCATATCTCAGAGTTGGAATGAACGGTTGATGGTCATCTGGTCTAAACCCCCTCATTTGAAAAATGAGGCTTAAAGAGGAGCAATGACTTTCCAAGGGTCATACACCCTTGTGGTAAAACAAGGGTCAGGATCCAGGATCCTGAATCCTGGGGTGGCCTTGTCGTGGACAGTCATATGATTGTGTCCTCTGCTGCTCAACCACGTTTCTGCTATTCCAGGAAGCACAATTCTCACCAGGCAGAACAGTATGAGGAAATGTGAAGACAAGTATGGTCCATGGAAATGGGTAATGAGTTCTATCCTATTAATAGCAGGAAATGCTTTCAGTTGGTTTTCCAGTTTCATTTTGCATTTACTGAAACTTCATGTAACCCTATTGAAACTGTGACCCATATGGTCCAGTCTTAGAACCAGTTATAGAAGCACAGTCCAAATAAGCCAAAACATGACAAAAAAGGAATTTAGCTTTTTTCTCAACTTTCTGAAAGAACATTAGGCAGGCTTCCAGATATATAACCCTGTACAACACGCCCTGTACGCTGTTTTGACTCTTGACCTGTTCCCTCTTGTGCTACACTCTATTTGAAGCTGTTCGAAGAATTCTTTCTTTTCCACTAGCCCTTTCTTTTCCACTTCTATTCCCTGAATTTCATCTCTTTTCTCTCCCCATTCTATATTACACAGGTTGATTAGATCTTTTTCCTTAAGCCCTTCTACTCCTCCATTGACACCTTTGCTGCTGTCCTTCTTTGCTCATTCCAGACCCTGAACCAAAAAAAATGTAGAAATTGGTCTCTCAGAGAGACAGAAGAGAAAGGAGAATTAGACTGCCAATTAGAGAGGTTCTCTTGGGCAGGTGGGTGAAGGGAAGAAGTTTGTGGACACTTATACATTTTATCCCATTATGGATGTTTCCCCACAAATTTTTTTTTTCAAATATCTTACTACCATCCCTTGTCTAATTAAGCTGGGGATATTGCTAGTGTAGATTTATTCCTACAACACACAATTGAATGCATGCTTGCCTTGTCCCCGTGGGGCTCGACTCTGTCTACAAGGAGGCCTCCATAGGCTTACATTGCAGATAAACACAGGGACAGTATCTAGAATTATAATAAAGACATGCAAAAGTGGTTTTAGGAGCACAGAGGACTTGGCTGGAAGGGATCAGGAGAGGATTCTTGGAAGACATGATACTCATTTGGGGACTTGCATGAGTCATGGGGACTTTGCCAGGTAAAGAAGGAAGAAAAGGGAAGTTCAGGCAACAAGAAGGAAGAAAAAGGAAGTTCAGGTACAAAGGCACCAAGCAAGAGAAAACCTGGAGGGCGTGGTTCAGGACAGGCTTGAACAGTGTGTGTGTGTGTGTGTGTGTGTGTGTGTGTGTGGGAGAGAGAGAGAGAGAGAGAGAGAGAGAGAGAGAGAGAGAGAGAGAGATCATGAGTGGGGTAGAGGCAGAGAGGGAGGGAGAGAGAATTCCAAGCAGGCTCTATGCTGTCAGAACAGAGCCCAACTCCAGATTTGACTCACATGAGATCATAACCTGAGCCGAAATCAAGAGTCTGATGCTAAAACAACTGAGCCACCAGGTGCCCCAAGATATGATTTACATGCCATGCTATTCACCTGTTTGAAGCATACAATTCAATGGCTCTTAGTATATTTAGAGTTGTATAACCATCACCACAATCAATGTTGCAAAATTTTTATTACCCTACAAAGAACTCTCACAACTCTTAGCCCTTACCCCTAATCCTTTCTTTACACCCCACCGCTTTCTATCTTTATAGATTTGCCCATTTCAGACATTTCATATACATGGAATCATAGCCAATAAATTTTTAAATGTCCTCTAATCTGCCCTTGCATTTCCAGTTGTGATCAGTTCCGCAGACATGTGCTGGGCAGTGGGGTAACAGTACGGGTTTTACTCGCAACTCTTTCATTTCCAAATGACAGTAAGGCAACTCAAACTAACTTAAGCAAATCGGGGATTTATTGGCTCACTAACTGGGAAACATGGGTGAACCTAACTTTAGGATTAGCTGGATCTGAATACTCTAACGACCCCGCACTTCTTTTTCTTTTTTCTCCCCCTGTCCCTCGCTGCTCAAATTTTTATAAACCTCAAGAAAATCATTGATTGGTCCAGCTCGAGTCACGTGAGTACCCCTTGGCGGGGCCCCCCCCCCACGCGGAGGTCAGAGAGGAGTGCTGCGATTGGCTAGGCCTGAGTCACATGGCTAGTCCCCATGGCTAGAGGGTGCTGCTGTGTGCTGGTGCCCATAGACTGACGGCCTGTAGTTGGCCCCAGGGAAAGAGCAGGTGTGGGGAAGGGGTAGGGCCCAGGGGTTCCCAGTGGGGAGGGATGTGAGTGTGGCTGAAAGGGAGGGGAAGGGATGCTGGGAGGGAAAAGCAAACGATGTTCAGCCCACTTCCTGACTATAGGAGCGTCACACAAAGAGGAAGGTGAACAACAAACCCATGTGTGGTTAGAATAGATCTTGTTGATGGTGAACTCCTGGAGTTCAGAACAGCAGGGCTCTCTGAGAGCCTGGGGTTATGTGTCTTCCTTAAACCCAGCTTCCTGTCACCCAAGATTTACCTTTGTTGGGTCTGGTGGATCTTCACCTCGGCCTGGAAGAACAGGGGGTTAGGCAAGAACTGGGGAGGGGGTTCTAAGCTGGGAAACTGTACGGACCCAGGGAGTGTTCAGTAATCAGCAGGCGGACCAGTGTGGCCACAGAAAGGGCATGCACAAGGAATTGGGGGATACATTTGGAAGTACCGACCTGATTCCAAGTTTTGCGACCCAAATTCAGCTGTGGGAAGTGAGTCTGAGGTAAAAGACTTCAAATACATTTTGTTTCACTTTACATCTGTTTTATATAAAATTTTATTTGTTTTGGGAAATCCCAAGCCACTTTTTGATTTCCCGTCATACAAGGAAATAGCATAATCTTTGGCTGTTTTTCAGGTTCTTTCCAAGTAGATAATCACTTCTGTTTTTTTCACGATCGGGTTTGAATTGAATTGGTTGTTTTTCAGAATTGGTTGTTCGAAAGGGATGGTTTCTTCATTTTTTACACATCATAGACTGCTAGATGGATTCTTAGTACTTAACATTCCGACGTTGCATACACTCATTTCTGCTTCGTGTGCCTTCTTCTCATTTATCCATTTGGCAAACTCCTACCAATCTTTCAAAATGTAGATCGAGGTTCCTTGAAGAGGAGACAGACTATGCCTCACTTGTCTCTCACCTGGCAGTTAGCACAGGGATAAATGAGTACATGTGTGAGTGAAGGGATTCACATCTCTCTAGAATGTATGGCACACAGGGTTTGTGTCAGTTATGAGTGCATTTGATGGCAAGTGTCAGACAGATCCAATGGGTGGTGGGTCAAACAGAGATTTACTTTTCATATCAAGAAGTTTAGAAAGGAAATCTTCATCCACTGTTGGTGGGAGTGTAAATTGGGGCAGCTACTATGGAATACAGTATGGAGTTTTATCAGAAAATTAAAAATAGAACTACCCCACAATCCAGCCATTCCACTTTTGGGTATTCATCCAAAGAAAATAAAAACATAATTTGCAAAGATATATGTACCCCTATGTACTGCATAATGTACTGCAACATTATTTATGATAGCCATGATATGGAAGCAACCAAGTGTCCATGGATAGATGAATGGATAAAGATGTGGTGTGTATATATATTATACATTATAATTTTATTTACACATTATTTATATAATGTATAATTACATTATGTGTAAATATTGTATATTAATATATAAATATTAAATATAAATGTCACAATAATATATAAATATATATGTATAATATGTAAAAATACATTATATGATATATAATGTATAATACAGTATACATATAATGGAATATTACTTGGCCAGAAAAAAACGAAATCTTGCCATTTGTGGCAACATGGATGGGAGTTAGAGAGTATTCTGCTAAGTGAAGTAAGTCAGAGAAAGACAAATTCCATATGATTTCATTTAGATTTGGTCTATAAAAAACAAATGGACAAAGGAAAGCAGAAACAGACTCACTGATAGAACTGGTGATTGCCAGAGGGGAGGGGGTGGGGAGACAGGTGAAATAGGTGGAGGAGATTAAAGAAGGATAAATGTACAGTTATAAAATACGCAAGTCATAGGAATGTAATGTACAGCATAGGGAATATAGTCGGTAACATTGTAATACCTTTGTATGGTGATGGATGGTAACCAGACCTGGCAGGGTGATCATTTTGCAATGTAAAAAATATCAAATCATCATCTTGTACACCTGACACTAATAGGATATTGTATGTCAATTATAATTCGATTAAAAAAAATAGTTTGAAACTTTCATCTGAGGCACAGGTTCGGGGGCTCAATGAGGCTATCAGAGACACAGTCTAAAGATCACCAGTGCATACAAGGTCAGAAGGAAGAAAGGAGAGTGGCACTAACTATGCAGCGGCCCGCTGCCTTTGTGTCATTTGCCATTCCTAGCTGCAGGGGAAACTGAGTTTCTCACCTGGGGAGCTGGGGTATGTTAGTGCCTGGGCAATATCTTGGTTCTGTGAGCAAGGAGGAATGAGGGATGGATATTAGCTAGGCAACCACGTTCCAAGATTAATAGATTCGAGGTAGAGTTCTGTGTTAAATATTTTGAAAGTTTGTCCAAGCCTAGCAGGGAAAGGCACATCGATTATTAATGTCTGTCACAGGTGTGGAGTAGGGCATAAGGCATGCTTGGTGCATATTTGCCATCTTTGGTCCAGCCAATAGACTGATCTGTGTGTGGGATCATCTGTTTCCTCCCTCTACCCTTACCTCACCTGCTCTGTGTGTTGGGGGCCAGTCTCTGATGGGCTGGATTGACAGATCCCCTTGCCTTCTGACGTCTGATTGGGTTTGGTCATTGGAAGGCGGTGGCAGGAGGGCAGAGGACAGAAGGAGAATGATGTCAGGGTATTTATTCCCCCGACTCTGTGCCTGCTGGGTCACCGTGGTTTATTTGCTGAAGGCCACATCTCCTTTCAGGTAGCCTCCTCTGTACATCTGCCCTCTGTGGGTTCCAGTAACTGCCCTATTCCTTACGCGTTCAGGCCAAGCTCCCTACATCCTCCCTTGTTGTTTTCCCCAAACTCTGCCCACACCTTTGTAAACAATAAACTTCTCATAAACTCTCCCTAAATTACCCAGTCTCAGTGTTCTGTCTCTTTTCTCCAAGGATCCAGACTGAGGAAGTGTGTAACACTTTGGGGCCTTGTTCTGGGTGAAGGTGATAGAGTTATTGATGGACACCTTTGTTTCCCCCCTCCTCAAAGTCAAGGGCAGCGCACCTCCTGCACTCTGCAGGATGCCTGGCTCGCTATGTGTCCTGGGAGGCACCAAAGTCCTTTTTTTTTAAAATTGATTTTTATTGATCAACCCCTCAGGGACAAAGATGGTGTCGCTGCTGTGGTTTGTAAGTACATCCAGCTGCGAGGCACTCCAGCCGGGAGCTTTCAGGAATCAGTAGGAGGGAACTGACATCCTCCTGGTTCTCTCCAGCCTGTATTGTGGCAGCCCAGCGAGAGCTGTCATTTCCGAGAGCTGTTGGTTAGAAGCGGCGGTGCACCAGGTGGCCTAGAAGGACAAGCGTGCCCACACCTGGGGCACCACGTGCCCTCCATCCTGTTCCCGACCTCGCCTCCTCGCTCCTCAAGGCCCTGGAGTCTACATTCCGAAAACAGTTTCTGTGGTGTGATGTAGCATTCGATTCCACCCACCAACCCCCAGCCAGTGTGCTGCAGGAGGTGGGGAAGGAGACTTTCGGTGCCTTCAGAGTAGAGCCGGGGGGGGGGGGGGGGGGATGTTCTTGACTTGAATGAATACGTGGATCACCTTAAGGTCAGTGTCGAATTGCAGATTCGGCGTCAACAGGTCTGGGTGCCGGCCAGAGATTCTGCACTTCTCACAAGTACCTCGGTGAGGCTGAGGCCGGGGCCGCTCGCTGATCCGGGAAACACACTTGAGTAGCAAGGACTCAGAGGCCAGCCATCCAATAGGGAGACACCAGCCACGGGTGGCGATGTCCATTCAGTGTCTTTCCGTTGATTTTTATCTCGTCATATCAGCAACCCATCGGAACGGAGTTTCTAGTAACGGGTTTTTGGCTTAAGTCAAAAAGAAATATGTTGGTTTTGATAAAACTGGAAAGACAGGATGCTGGCCTTGGGAATGGCGGGGTCCAGGGACTCAGATGATGTTGCATTGTCATTGTCACCACCGCCATCTCTTTCTTTCACTGCTCTTCTCCTTTTCTTGATTTTTTTGGCTTCTTTCTAACTACTGGCTTCCTGTCTCTGGCAGGGGCTCCGGCTGCTGGCGCCTCCAGGCTAATAACACACTGTCATCTAGATGGGAAAAGGGAGCTCTTCCCCCAGCACAGAGCGCTCCTGCAGCGCACTGCCACGGGGCTGGGGTGCCCTGGCTCGTCCTGTGGGAGGGGCTGGTCACCGTGATGGGCAGCCCCCACCCCCGGAGTCAGAGGAGTGAACCCCAGAGGAAGGGGCAGCAGTGCAGAGAGGTATGGGGCCGACAGAAGCAACGGCTGTTCAGCCCACGCCACTGCTCTCGTCCACCTCAGTGAGAATCCCGTCCATCTCTTCCCCCCAAGAACCTCTCCTAGCTTCTGCCACCTTTAATTGTCCCCAGGCGGGCAAAGATGGCTTGACATGTATTTTGCTGGATGGTTAAAAGAGCACAACCATCTTCCCTGTGTATTTTCACTGCAACCAATTATCCAGGCTTTGTCTTCGATGCAGAAATTAAAATAAAAAGACAAATGTTCTGGCTTTGGTTTTCCCTTTGGTTTCTTCAGGCATCTGATGGCGGATCTCATGCTGCCTTGCTTGAAGAATGTATTTACGTTGCTCGAGAGTGACAAGCGACTGCAAGGGCAGTAAATAGCAGGAGCGGAAGGCAGATGCCTGCCAAGGGAGAAGCTGGAAGCCGGATTTGGTCCGACATTCGTTAATGGGCTGGAAGCACAGGACGGCATGGGGAGATGCGGTCTGCGGAAGGTCCAGTGCTGGGAACGCACAGGAAAGGCAGTGCAGGTGGGGACCGAGAATGAGTGAGCTACAGCCACTTTTCACTGTTTTTTTTTTTTTTCCTAATAAGAAAATTGTATGTTGGATTTTGGGGATTTTTTGGAAGAGGGGTGTAGGGAGAGTTTGGGGGTCAATGGAAGGAAGGAGAGTATTAGCTACACATGGCAAAGTCTCCAAAGCCAGAAGCACAGGTGTCTGGAATATCATCTCCTAGAACTTCATCTGGCTTCTTCCTGTGTGCCTTTCTCACATGGACATCCCATCCGGGCACGGAAAGGCACAGCCATCACACTGCCTGGCCCGCTGTCACTCCTCGGTCAGAGCAGCACAAGAGGAAAGAACATTTGTAGAGCACTGGGCACTTTGCGTCCTTGAGTGTAGTTAATCCTCACACTGGCCCTGTGGCAAAGATCTGCACCTCCATGCCTCAGATGAGGAAGCAGGGTTGTGAGGAGTCAGATAAACCCCACAAGATCACCAATCTCGTGGGCCAGAGAGCTGGGATTCAAACTTGGGTGTGTCTGACTGCCGAGCTGGCACTCTAAATCCACGCATCTGTCCATCCATCCGTCTGTCCATCCACCCACCATCCATCCATCCCACAAATATTTAGGGAGCACCTATTACATCCTGCCACTGTGCTAGGGCCAGAGGATGTGCGAGAGGGAACAAGCCAGACACAATTCTTGTCTTCCTGAAGCTAGCTTGTAACGCAGTGAGATATGAAAGACAGTAAACAGATAGATGATGACACGCTGTGAAAATAAGATGGAGGAAAATGAAGCAGGGTTGGAGGCAAGTGTGGCAGACAGGGCAGGGCTAGGGTGAGGCAAGTATGGCACCTAGGACACAAAATTTAAGGAGGCAGCCACTCGTGGGGTCCCACACGTTCGGGGTTGGCACTTGCACGGCCTTGGCTCCTTATGTTTTGCAGCTGTAGGTGGCTTGTGTGCTTCCGTCTCATCCTGTCTTGTAGGTAGGGAGCCTTGGAGGGTGGGTGACACTGGGACAGAGAACAGGTGCTTTTGCAGTGGTCCCGGTGGGAGGGTAGTATCTGGAGCATGAGCTTTGGGGTGGCTGGTGGGGACTGAGCAGATTCCGCTAAGCAGGAGGCATCTCTGCCTCCTGACTATGTAGGGGACCAGGGGATGGAGATTGAAAAGGGGGTGCAGAGATTAGTGGGCAGGTATCTCCCAGGCAGCCGGAGCCCCAGACCATGGCTGCTGCAGGACTGCACGGTTTTGTAGCCAAAGGCCAGAACTCTACAATATTCAAGATAGAAGACATCTTCCAGAGAAGGCCAACTTACTCAGAATATCCGATTTTTCAATGTTTCGTATGTTTGGGGAAGTGGGAGGGCTGTCTGAAGAATATACTTCCACATGCTTTATACACATGCTTAGTTTAGATAAACTGGCCGAAAGTCCACACATCCCTGGAAAATCAAATATCTAGACCAGAGATTCCCAAAGTGGGTTTCCCAGACCAGCAGCATCAGCCTTACCTTGGAAACTTGTTAGCAACACAGATTCTCGGATCTTGCTCCGGGCCTACCGAATCAGAAACTTTAGCCCCTCCAGGTGATTCTGGTGCCTGCCCAAGCTTGAAAATCCCCGGGCAGATGAGCCTCACCCCTGAACAGTGAGGGACTCTTTAAACCTTACCTGGGCAGAGACGCAAAAGCCAGCCTTCTCTGAGAAATGGCAGTGTCCCAGTCACCTGTCAGCAGCAGCCCAGGGAGGGGAGTGACTTACCTCGGGTCACCGGAGGGCGAGCAGGGGTCCTGCACATGGCCTGCAGATTTCCTTCCCACTCATGCTGTTCTCTGCAGTATTTTATGAATCTATTTGTGAAGACCCTGGAGAAGGGAGGACCTATCACTTACTTCTCTGTGTCCAAGAGATGTGACAGATTCCCACATCGACATGTACGCCCTGTTTTTAAAGTCCCATTTGTGCTGTCGGACCTCACCAAGACAGAAAATGAGAAATGTCACATGAATCTGTCATACTGCTTTGAAATGAGAGGTGGCTGAGTTGGAAACCTCATGCCCTCGAAGCCAGGCAGCAATGAAGAACAAGGAGCAGAGGAAAAGGTTATAAAAATGTTTAGTCTCTGCTTTATTGAGTTACAACAAATGAGCAACAAGTTAGAAAAAATGTTTTTTTTCCAAACTCCCTAGCATTTTATTTGTGCAGTATACCCAAATGGGGGGTGGGGGGGGAGGGGGTTGCAAACACAATTCATATTGCAACATTTACACCAGATATGTCTCTTGGTTTTTCCTCTTTAAAAGTTAGGACTAATTGGAAAAAAAAAAAAAAAACCAACAAAAAACAAAAGTGCACTCAGGAATCTAAAATTGGCCCAAAAACAAACACGAACAAAAAAAATCAGATCATGGTGAGGCTTCAGGCTGAAATCTTGTCAAATACCACACCGAGAAAAGGCAGTTAGGAACAGAAATCAAAACCAAAGTTGTTCATTTTTGTACCATCTAGATAGGAAGACCTCTTTTTGTTGGAGTTTCACAAAAGTAACGATAATGCTAGAAATGTGGAAGCCCTTTCTGCTGGTATCTAACAAGACGCTGAAAGAGGGAGCCACCTGCTCCCTAGTTCTCTGGTGCTGGCAACGCCCAAGGTCAGCCCAAGAGGCCAGGCGGCGGAGAAAACCAGATCCACCTGTTGGCAGTTCGGAAAGCCCTGTGCGTGGCTAAACAGGGACCCCAGAGGTGGCTGGTGGGGGAGGGAGAACCAAAAATGGGCTTGATCTGGAAGATGTGCCATCTGTGAAACCCTCTCAAAGTTCAGACAGAAGCCCAAATCCTAGCCCTTCCCACGGAGAAATCTCCCAAATTTCAAACTACTTTTAATAAAACGAACTCTCCCTACCTAAAATCCAGTAGATATAATGGCACTAATGCTAACATTCCCCCCCTCCCCAAAATTAATAAAATAAAGATTAAAAAAAAAAAAAGGAAAAAGAGAAAAGCACATGTGATCAGCCCTCCCTCCTGGAAAAAAACCTTACAATGGTAGTGCTGGAAAAGGACGTTGCCCTTGATTAAAAAGGTAACAAAATTCCCACATCGTACAAATTGGTTCCAGTATAGCAAGAAGTGGGGGCCAGGGCAGAGGAGCAAACTATTTACAAGGACCCATTGAAAACGCAGTAGTAGGACTTTGGCACTATGAACAATTCCCGCCGGTCCTCCGGGCGGGGTGTGTGTGAAGGCTGGGGCTCCGGCACCCAGCAGCCACACGCCGGCTAAGTGGTTCCACTTGGAGCCTCTGACCAGGGTGGCCCACGGCCGGGGAGGGAGGTCCTCTTCCTTCCTCAAAGACAGAGCGTCCCCTTTATCAGCAATGCAGTTCTGACAGACTTCCCTAGAAAGACAACACAAAACCGGAGAGACAAGATGTCAGGAGATGATCAGTCCCTGGGTGGAAGGGGGCTGGGTCACTCTTCCTGGCTGTCTTGGGGAGGACCCCTTCCAAAGCCATGCTAGGGCTTAGAGGAGAGACAAGTGCCCCAGTTTGGGGCCAGTTTTTTTTTTAAATTTTCTAAAAATGTTTTATTTATTTTTGAGAGAGAGAGAGACAGAGCATGAACAGGGGAGGGTCAGAGAGAGAGGGAGACACAGAATCGGAAACAGGCTCCAGGCTCTGAGCTGTCAGCACAGAGCCCGACGCGGGGCTCGAACCCACGGACCGTGAGATCATGACCTGAGCCGAAGTCGGATGCTTAACCGACTGAGCCACCCAGGCGCCCCAGTTTTTTTTTTTTTTTAAAAGAGTGTATTTTCCCGAGTACAGTCTGACATCACAGGAAGCGTCCCCAGAAACAGACCTTTGAAAATAGGATGACTTTCTGGGCAAGTGGAGGTGGTGGCCTGTGACTCTTTTCATCATTACAAGGCCTTTTTCTCATTCCTGGAGGGGAAGCCAGTCACAGGGGCTCCTAAAGTTCCAGAGTCTGACAATACTACATAGTATTACAGACTTCTGTTGTTTTGTTGGCTGCAGCCTTTTCCAAGCATGATAAGGTATAGAACAGTGATCATAACAAGATGAAACATTTTAAGTGTATTTAAAAAATTTTTTTAATGTTTATTTTTGAGAGAGAGAGAGCGCACGCGCGCGCGAGTGGGGGAGGGGCAGAGAGGGAGGGAGACAGAGAACCCGAGGCAGGATCCAGGCTCTGAGCTGTTAGCACAGAGCCTGACGTGGGGCTCGAACTCACAGATCACGAGATCATGACCTGAGCCAGAGTCGGATGCTTAACTGACTGAGCCACCCAGGTGCCCCTTAAGTGCATTTTTAATTCGATATCAACCTTCAGAGGTGTGTGACCATTGTTCCCATTTTATAGGTGAGGAAACTGAGCACAGAGAGGCTAAACACTTTGTCCAAGATTGTACAGCTGGGAAGTGGCCCCGTCAAGATTCAAACCCAGGCAATCTCCAGAGCGTCTGCTTATAACATACCAACAGTATTAAGAGTCCGAATGGAGAAATGCTTAATTCTTATGTTCTTTGATGTTATTAAAACAGCACAAGGACCCTCTTGTGCGTTGAACTGTGTCTCTTCAAAAGATATACTGTTGTCCTAATCCTCAGTATCTCACAATGAAACCCTATTTGGAAATTCCTTTACAGGGATAAATGGTCATGTTAAAATGAGGTCATTAGGGTGTCCCCTCATCCAACAGAACTGGTGACGTTATAAACTGGAAATCTGGACACTGAAACAGATTCGCACAGAGAGTACACCACATGAAGACAAAGCCAGAGACCATGGTGATGCATCTATGAGCCAAGGGACGCCAAGGGACGCCAAGGGACACCAAGGACTGCCAGCAACCTAGCAGAAGCTAGGAGCGAGGCGTGGAACAGATTTCCCTCACGGCCCCCAGAAAGAACCAACTCTGCCAACACCAGACTTTGAGTCTCCAGAACTGTGACAGAATACATTTCTGTTGTTTAAGCCACCGCTTTGTGGTACTTTAAGGCAGCCCGAGGAAGCAAAGACAGACCGCCATGATTACCCTTGTGGGCTCCCAGGATCTGGAGCTCCTGGGAAAGGAATCCGAGGGGAGGGCCCAGGACTACAGCTAGTATTCCATGACAGGCTGGAAGTTTATCAGATCTGTGGATTCCTGAAGCGACTGGCTTTTTCTTTGCCGCCTCCTTGGAATGGCTGCTTCTAGTGGAGAGGACCCTAAGAAGTGCCTTTAGCACAGGGGACCCCAAGAGCAAGCAGACTTGACTTCTCAGCCAGAGGTATCAGCAGGTCACCTATACGGTCATTCTTTCTTAATGTCAGGAGGTCAGCTGTCCCCACATTTCCTAGGTGCTCTGACTAGGAGAATGAATGCTGGAGTTAAGAAGCCAACTGGTGAGAGAAACGTCTGTGGATGAAACCAGATTCCGGGGGTGTCCTTGGGATCTGGTACCGCCTGAAAATGATCCACAAAAGTCACTGAACTGTAAGAACCACAGGGGTCCTCACAGGTGGTGCTGTCCCATCACTCAGTTCACAAGGAAAAGGAGGGAAGCTCCGGGAAGAAAGGCGAATCCCCCAAATCACGAGACTTCTCAGAGGCACAGTCACAGTAATGACCTTGGTTGTGACAACAGTGACAGGAACTGATATTTCTCTCACACTTACTACGAGCCAGGCCCAATGGTAGGTGCTAATGCTAATGCATCCCGTCCACTCCTTATAGTAACCAGACCGTTAAGCCTACCGTGGCGTGAAGAAACAGGGGCTGAGATTAAATGATGTCAGGCATGTAGCGAGTGGTGGAGCCTGCATTCCTCCAAGGTCAGTCCCACTTCAGTTGCTCCTCCCACACCTGATCGGGGTCCAGGCTCCCTGTCCTACTCACACAGTCTCCCCCTGCACGGAGACACCTGGGGACAGGGAGAGCACGTCTGCTTCAAAGGCAGGGGCTGGCGGTTCTGGGCACCCAGAGAGGTCCACGTGCCTACTGCTGACCCCACGGAGAGCCACATGCACCCCCGGGTGGGCACAGGGACCAGAGCCAGGCTCCTCCTGCGCTCCCCAAGGAACTGGCTTTCCCCCCAGCAAACAGGGTCTTTCACCACCCTTGCAAAGGGGGTGCCTCTGGTGGGGTGTCCACCTGAGCGGTTCTCAAGAGCCCGGGAAACAAGGCCCAAGGGGGGTAGACCGCTACTCTTCATCCTTCTCCCAGCCAGGCTGCAGAGCATCAGGTCAGCACACGACTGTGGGTATTGGCTGTGGTGGGTCAGAGTGGAAAGAGCCGTGGGGTCGGAGTAGCTGGGATCCAGGGCCTGCCACTTCCTAGCTGTGTGTCCGTGTTACTTCCTTAACCACCCTGAGACTCACTTCCATCCCCCCATACCTGCTGGGCCGCTGGGGGCGGGGGTTACAGGTGGGGAGTGCCAGGCATGCAGGTGCTCCCGAAACACTGCTTCATTTTCCTTTGAGGAAGGCCAGGTGTAAAACTGGGGCCTTAGGGGTGTGTGTGTGTATACACGTATTTACTCTCTCTCCCTCTCAAAAATGAAACTGAACCCTGTCTCTTCAAGCGAATGGCAAAAACTCACATTTTTAGATATGCCTCAATATGAAGGTGGTTCTTCATCGGGCGATGTGTTATGATTCCCTTGTGTCATTTCTTGTGGACATCAACACACATAAGCCTCCAAACAGGTGTATTCACGAAGAAAAGAAATACTGAACAAAGCCCTTACCACCCCCCACCCCCTTCCCAAACGGACTGCAGAGGGCAAAAGGGTGACCCGGAGAAAAGGACACCAAGTTGCTTCTGCAGAGACCCCAGATGTCCGTGGGTGGCTCTGGGCCCTGGGAGCACCCTGGGACCTCAGCTCTCCTCTGACCTCTCCCAGGGTGCGTGGCAGCAGGCAGGACTGCGGGGGCTGGCAATGCTCTCAAAAGGGAGGCTGGGAAGCCGCTGGGAACAGAAGGCGGGGCGGTTTCCCTTCCCCATGAGGGACACAGCCGGTGGCCCAGTCACTTCCCCTTGGGCAGCGCGTCCTAGCCACAGGCTGCTTCCCCGGAAGGCTTTGCCCCCGAGCACCCTCAGGTCTCCTTGTCAAACGCCCCTGCACCAGGGATCTCCAGCACAACTGTATCACGCGGTCTTCAAACTGCCTGGTTAATTGTATGTCCTCTGAGGACACGCATGGGGCCCGCGGTGTTCACTGCTGACCCCTGCCCCCGCCCCCCACTCTGGGTCTGGCCCACACAGTATGCCCCGGCGTTCATTAGTGAAAGAAAAATGGGACAAGCACGCTGCTCTTAGAGGGGTGGCTGGTTACACAACGTTGGTGACAAACTCCCATCTCGGGTTTTTATTGTAGAGTAGCACAGTGATTTTGACTGTGTGGCCTCTTGCTAATCCCCTGGGCTTCTATCCGCAATCTTACCACTAGGACGGAGACATTCCCCAAGGCAGAGGACCAGTGACCCGATGGATTATTTGATCCTAGAGCACCGGATCTCCCCTTTGGGAGGAAACAGTAAGATCGTCGGGCCCTTTGCTTATGGCCACTATTCTACCAAGTGGATGTCTAGCTTCTTCCTGAACACTGCCCAGGACAGAGAACCCTCTGCCTTCATAGCAGTCCCTTTCTATCTTGGGGACAACTTGGAAGGCTAAAAAGTACTGTCTAATTCTTCAGCGAAATCTGCTTATTACTTTACCCATTGGGGAAACATGAAAAAATTAGAATTCTTTTCCCATGTGATACCTGTTTCTGTGTCTCTTTAATTTGCTCTGTAGGGATTTCCCTAAGCCCCGCGGACTCAGGAGAAATACTGTCTCTGTGAGACAGAAAAAC
This sequence comes from Lynx canadensis, assembly GCF_007474595.2. NCBI lineage: Eukaryota > Metazoa > Chordata > Mammalia > Carnivora > Felidae > Lynx > Lynx canadensis. The sequence goes on from NC_044320.2 coordinate 16,972,867, forward strand.
AAGCACCGTGATAGTGATTTATTATCTTAATAATATTTGAGCCAAACTTTCTTTTCTTTAGAGGGGGCATGCTCTGATTTTAATTAGAATTGGGAAAAGGAAAACGTGGTGGCAGGGAGAGGGATTAAGCAATTTCCCAGTGGACCAGGAAGACTCCATCCCATCTCAAATCGTTCCCATGCCAGGCCTTGGTCAACTCTGGCATATCTGGCCAAAGCTCTTTCACCGCAGCCGTTTGGGGAGCCTCTGGGCTTGGGGAAACTGCTGAGACTTACAAGCCAGGCAAGTCTCCCCCAGGCTGCTTGCAAGGAGGCTCAATGGGAGAAGGAGTCAAAGGGGCTATTGGCTCTTCCTGCCCTTTTTCCATCAGAGGATATTATCTAGAGGAGTCCAAAGGATTTGGGCAAACAGAATCATATTTTAAACTCACTAGGCACACCCCTGACGTGTTTATGCATGTGGATTCGGGTTTGAATGCCAGCTCCCCCACTTTCTAGCTGAAGGATCTTGGATGAGCTACCTTTCTGTGCCTCGTTCTCCTCAGCCATAAAACGAAAAAGAATAGTGTTGACTTCAGAGAGTCATCAACACATGCAAAGTGCCTGGCACAGTAAGGGCTCAGCAAATGTTACCCCTTGTCATTGCCCCCCATCCTCACCCCCACCCCTCTGAGATGCGATTAATACACAACAGCATGAGCTTGTACAAGTGGGGCCCCAACTGAAAAAGCCAAGTTGGAAGGCATTCAGCCAAGTTCTTCTCCATTAAAAAAAAAAAAAAAAAAAAAGCGTCAGGGCACCTGGGTGGCTCAGTCGGTTGAGCACCCAACTCTTGATTTCAGCTCAGGTCGTGATCTCATGGTTCATGGGATCAAGCCCCACATCGGGCTCTGTGGTGACAGTGTGCAGCCTGCTTGGGATTCTCTCTCTCTCTTCCTTGCTCTCTGCCTCTCCCCACCGTCTTTCAAAATAAGTAAACATTAAAAGTAATCATAATATACTAAAAAAAAAAAAAAAGACTGTCAATTCAGAGCCAGCAACTAAGCAATTGCTGATGCTAATGCTGGGCCCTTGTTTAGGGGATTTCACTTGTATTATTTCATTTAATCCTAACAACAACAGACAATTCTATTAGTGCTATGGGCTGAACTATGTCCCCTACCCCACTATTCATATGTTGAAGCCTTAACCCCAATCTGACTGTATTTGGAGATGGGCCTTTAAAGAGGTAATTATGGCTAAATGAGGGTCATGAGGTGGGGCTCTAGTGTCCTTATAAGAAGAGGAAGAGACATTAGGAGGGCACAGGCACAGAGGAAAGACTAGGAAAGGACAGGACACAGAGAGAAGTGGCTGCGTGCAAGTCAAGGAGAGAGGCCACACCAGAAACCAACTCTGCTTGGAAACTTGATCTTGAACTTTCAGTCTCCAGAACTGCAAGGACATAAATGTTGTTTAAGCCACTCAATCTGTAGTGTTCTGTTCTGGCAGCCTTAGTTGACTAATATCGTTAAGTATTAAAGTTATAGAGACCTACTAATAATAGAGAATAAAGTAAAACATATGGCCATGTGGATGCTCTAGAATTTTCCAGCATCCATCCTCCATTTACCACTATGGCAGGAAGGTCTGAATGCCCAGATATCTGCAACATGACTTCCTTTTACTCCTTCCTTGAGTATCTCAGAGCATCTAAACTTTCTCTACAGGATCATACACACTGAATCACATCCAGTCTTCTTTACTGGTGAGGTAGAGGAGTTTCAAGGGAAATTTGGATTATTTGTAGGTCACATACCACTCTGCTTTTTAACCCATGAACTTCTGTGAAGTGTGAACTGGGCAAATCACTGCCACAATGGCCACCTTTTAGGTCCCCCGATGTGAAGTTCCCTCTGGCCTCAGGGCCTTCGAGTATGCTGTATCTTCAGCATGGAAGGCTACTTCCCCCTCTTCTCTGCTCAGCCAACTCATACTTGACTTTTTGGATTTTAACTCGTTTATTATCTCTTCAGAGAAGCCTCCCCCAACCACTCAAATCAAGTCAAATTCCCCTATCGTATATTCCCACAGACTGTGTACCTTTCCTTCAAAAAACCTGTTAGCATGGCAATCTCTCCTTTTTGTTTGGTTAAAATGTCATCCCTCACTAGACTGTGGGCTCCATGAGGGAAGGAACATGCTGGGTACCACAGATGTTCAGAGTTTGAACACACCTGGAGTGTGGCGCGCCAGAGGCATTCCACAAATAACCTGATGCATAAATGGGTCGAATCACTTATTATGGATGTCTCTGGACCAGTTACTTCCTCTCCTTGGGGCCCACATCCTTCCTCTGACAAATGAGGGAACTTAGACTTCATGATTCCTAAATTGCTACAAGCTGCCCAAAGCACAGTGAGAATTCCTAGCGTGAGAAGCTCCAGAATTAGGCAAATGGAAGTGGTAACAGTTAACTCTCCATTAGGTGCCAGGGCTGCGAGGCTAATGGGCAGTCCCTGAGAAGCATCACCCAGTAAATAACCAGTGAGATTCTCCAGCAGACCTTTTCCTGGAGTTGCTCACATGCACGGAAAGCAAACTGTCCCCAACTTCTCTCCTCTGTCAGCTGTCAGCTAATAAGGCTAATGACTGATGGAAAATGAGGAGGAGGGAAAAGGGAAGGAGGACGGGAAGTGAAAGGAAGAGGGAGTGGGGAGGGGGTGGTAGGGGAGGGGGAGGAGGACGAGGACAAGGAGCAAAGGACTGAAATACGAGATTCCAGACAACTGAAAGTCAACTATGTTTGTTAATTCTCAGGTTGGTTCAATACATTGCTATTAAGCACCCCCTCCAAATTAGGCACTAGGGACTCAGAGATTAATAGGATATGGTCCCTACATTCAAGGGTCTGGTGGGGAGAGACAGAGAAACAGATAATTACAGTTTCATCCATGCATCCATCCATCCATCCATCCACTCATTCAAATATCTGTATTTAGACAGCTAATCTGAACAGACTGTGGGGCACGCATATCCTGGATCCTAAAGTGTAGCCAGGATGCACCAGTTGGTAGCCTTGAATTTTTTAAGCAAGCTGAACCCTGGAAAATATTTTTCACGAAATTTATCTCTTGTCCAAAGCCATCCCTAATCATGAGTTGGAAACTGTCAGGAATTGGGAGGTAGCCAAGTTAGTGCACGAGTCACTGTGTATTCGTGTTTGACTATAGTATTAAGAAAGAGTCAAGTCCTGCTGGTCTGCCCTGACCCGTGGCAGTGGTACCAACTGTGGTTGGGTCAGGCACTGGTGCCTCACAGATGAGAGGTGGCCTCCGGGCGCCACCAGCTGCTAGCTGAGGAACCCACGCGTCTCTCTGAGCCTCGGTTTTGCCCTTTGCACAACAGGAAGAAGGCCATACCTATGTCACGGGGATGAAGTGAGGTTTAGATGATTTAATGGATGTGCTAAGAAGAATGCCAAGTACATGGCATATACCGGTATATAGAAATTCTTAGTAGTAGGAGTACTGGGATATTCCATCTGGCCAAACATTGAGGCATATGTCTGGCAATGTTTGGCTCAAGTATTCTGACTCATTTTTAGGAAAGGAGGAATTTACTGTTCAGCCTCTTACCACGACACGTCTCTCAATGGATAGCTCCATAACTGTTTGGCCCCAGAGGATGAATCATCACAACACAATTCAAAGGTAAGGAGTCCCTTTCTGTCTGCCCTCAAGGCTGAGTGAACCTGGCCCGAGTCAACGCTGTCGTGAGCTTGTGAAGCTTCGGCAGAGGGGATGCTGAACCACAACAGAGGAGGAAACCCCACCCTGGAGTTTGCTCTCAGCTGCTCACCCAAGTTCATTCTCTCTCTCTTTCTCTTTCTCATACGTACATCCCATAACACCTTTTACGAAGCTGAAACTGTGCATTATTTTCAGGATTATCGTATGTGTAACAACTGAACCCAACTGCAGTTTCCTAAATAAATATGTGTTTAAATAAAGGCATCACTGAATATTTATGAATTTCAAGAGACCCATGTGTTCGGTTCATAAAAGCTGTGAAGTAATTTGGAGGGATTTCTTCCCTCTAAGTCGAAAGGTTCCCTTAAGCGGGTGCCTCTGTCCGGGATGCCACCACCAGGCCAGACCCGCAGCCCTTTTCTCAATGCAGTAGCACCTCGGAAACATCAGGAAGCCAGTAGGGACACTGGGTGCTACCCGGTGTCAAGCAGACCATAGCATCTTGTTTGGGAACATTTTTCAGCTCACACTTGAGGGCATTCGCCATAAATAAACATAAAAGGGGGTTCCACGGTATTTCTGGGTTTGTGTGTGTGTGTGTGTGGGTGGGAGGTAGAAAACAGCCAGTTCCTTCATCTCTGAATTATCTAATATCAACTGTCAAATCTAAACACCCACCTCCCAACCCCACCCTGGGGGTCATCCAGAGACAGGGAGTTTCTGTCAGAAACAGAGAGGCAGAGACAGCAGTAGGAGGCGGGGCTGTGGAGCGGAGCCAAGGTGCTGGTTGGGAGAAGGAGGGTACGCTCCTTGGTTTCTGAGCCTCAGTTTCTGGGCCTATGAAAATATACAGTAGCTTACCTCTCGGCGTCACTAGGAGCACCGAGGAAGACCATCTGGGGCCAGAGCACTTAGCTCAGCCTCTGGTGCTCAGGAGGCCCTGCGCCCACCCTTCCATCCTTCCTCCCTTCCCTCCAAAGCTGCTCCTTAATGGTTTTAGCATTGCTTCCCCCTTTATGTTTCTCTTGGGCCTCTCGTGGGGAACAGGCCCGATGGTAGGCAGAAGAGCTGGGCATGTTCCCCTGTTGGTGGTGGTACAGCTTGGGGGAGAAGGGATGGGGACAGGTGGCCTCAGGGCCCCTGGGGAGCTGCTACCCCTAGACAAACCCCACTCAGCCATGGGGACCTGGAAGTGCCAGCCCAGCTCACTCTGGGACACGGGACACTCACAATTCTACTCAAACTTGGCCAACACAGCTGGTTCAGAATAGCTTTTGCTTGCTGTGGAAAACCACGGTCATTTCTTTGAGTTGCCTTTTCTCATCGTCTCCCGAACCCCAAACTTGGCTTTCTGGCTGTGCCCAAACTCTCTTGGTTCCTCAACCGTACCATTCCTTTTCTCATCTCTGGAACTTTCCTTGTCTGTCCCTTTCCACATGAGCCACTCTTCCTTGTCAGTGCACCGGCCAGCCCCTTCCCTTCAGCTAGTCTCTGAGACAGATATCCCTTCCTCCGGGAAGCCTGCCCTGACCTCTGGATGCCCCTCCTGCGTGCCCCAGTGCACAGCTGGGCGTGTCCCTATCACACCATGGATCACCCGGGCTAGTAAAGGAAAGAGCAATTTCCTCTCTCCTTGGCCTGACTGAGCACCACGTGAAAGGACTCTTACCTGCTTTCTCCATCCCGTTATCTCTGTCACTTAGCACAGAGACTGGCACACGGTAGGTGTGCAGAATGTATTTGCTGGACTGAACTGAACCCTATTGTCTACTCCGTGGCAGGAGGAAAAAGCAATCGGGTAAATTTATGTCACGCACTGGAAAAGGTCAAGGATAGAAGACAGGGCAAGCTAGGTCTCAAAGGAAGGTACGAGAATAGCCAGAGGGAGGAACCAAGGTAGCCAGATGGTGGGGGGCAGTTGGTACTATTGGACTTTAGCCCCCTCCTGCCACTAGCCCCTCCCCTCTGGACCGCCTCCTCACCTGTACCCCATTACGATTCCCCCTTGAAAAGTCGGGGGGAGGGCGGCGGGAAGAAGCCTTGATGGCATCTCTGATTGGCTGTTCCTTCAACTGCTCTTTCACTAACTGATGGAACCGGCTAAAATACGGTTTCTAAGAAGACTTTATTTTTTCATTTATTTCTTTACTGCTATTTCTTACTATGAAATAAATGAATTGATGAGGGCATGACCAGCCAAAGTTGTCTGAAGTCGTTAATAAAGAAGCATGGTAATTTCCAGGGCTCCCTTCGGGACCTTATCAATCATTCTGGAGGTTCTTACCTTTGTTTCATTATTTTTAAAGATGACATGATGGGGGGGGGGGGGGCTTCTGTTGCCTTTTAAGTGACCTCTGGAGAAGCCAATCTGGGCAGAGCGTAAATCACACCTCTCCCTCCTGGTTCCAAGCTGCCCGTGGAATGTGTCGGCTTTGGCCAAGGTCGGCTCTCTGCCTCCTGCACCCCTCTCCCCGCTGCCCCCTCTATTCTAAACCTACCACCAAGCAAGCTGCTGTGTTTTGAGGCCTTGATTTGCACAGACCTCTTGTGAAAGCACAAACACCAGGGCCTGGGTGCATGTCCCATCATGTGGATGACACGGCCATTAGTAACCATGGCAACCTCCCTTCCCAGGCTTTTGTGGCTCCACAGGCCTAATTTACACCAGTCTCTTCCAGATTTGAAGGGGTTCTGGGGACCCACTCAGCACAATTATGAGCTGTGTTATATAGTGAGAAACTCGCCTTCCTTCAGCCATGACTGGGCAAACACCAAAACCTGTCAGGTTGAAAGAAACAACCCCAAATCTCTGGCCAGTAAACTTGGTTAACTACCCTTAAAAATCCAAGAAAGGAAAGAAAATGAAAATGAAAACAAAACAAAACAAAACAACACAGAAAGAAAAAGGAAAAGACACATCCTTTTCAGGTCCGTTTCTTACAGCAGCAAACAGAAAGCAGGCAGAGGCTGTGTCCCTATAACTGCTTGTAGACTGAGGAACGGAGAGGCCCCAGAGGGTGCGTCCAAGATATGCCACAGCGCTGTCACTCATGGGCAGGGCCTTGCAAACGAGGACACAAAATCCACCAGCCGCTAGTGAGACCAGGAAACCGAAGGGCTCCATAAGAATCTGCTTTTTGCTCCCTTTCCTGCTTCTATTCGCTCTCGCTAGGACTTGCACCCTCCACCCCTCACATGCCTTAATGTACGTCCTCCTTACAAGGGACCAGGAGTTCATGATTTCTCTGGGGCCTTCTAGCACAGTAGATAACATCTCAGGAAGGACCAGGCGAGGCCATCATGTGGCACACGCCTGCCTATTGCAGACCACTGACTCTAGACATCTCGTCGTCAAAATTCCCTGACTCCAGGGAACGAGCGACTTATGATGGACACCTGGACCCTGAGTTCCTGGATGCCTGAGAGGACATGTGCTCCAGACCGCAATGGTCAATAAAATCCCCAGACCCCAAGCAAAGATGAGACTCCGGCTCCTTTCCTTTTTAAGTCTCCCAGACGCTCCGTCCGTATCTGTTCTCAATCCCTCTCTCTCTCCCTTCAGTAAACTCTGCTCTCACCTCCTGCTGGCTCACACCTGCTTTCCATCCTGCATGAAGCCAAGGACCGTTTTGACTGGTCCTGCGGGACCCCCTCCAGGTCCTCTGACCTGGCCTGCCAGCATCCCTGGTTTCCTTCCTTTTTCAAACAAGAACTTTTAAAAAGAACTCATCATCTGTGTCAACATCTCCGTACCCTACAACCTATATGGACTCTGGTAATACAGAGAAAGCCAGCCAGCATCCTCGCCTACTTTCCTGCGGGGAGCAGCGAGGGGGTTACCTGTTAGGCCTGGCCAGCCTCGGCAGGGATGCTGTCGGAGTCCGAGCCGGCCTGTTCTGCGGTGCCTTCGGCTGCTGTCTGACTCCAGCTATCCGACCTGTCTGAGATGGCGTCCTCCTCTCCGACCGTGACCTCCACCCAATCCACAACGCCCGACTCCTCATTCTCGTCGCTGCCCTGGCCGTCCCGGCTGCTGCCCTCCGACCTGTCCGAGGTGGCTTCAGAAGGCTTGGCCGGCACACCATCCTTGGCTTGCTCGTTGCTCACTTTCACCCTGGGTACCAGCTTCTCCAAGTCCTCTTCACAGAGCTTTTTGGGGTCCTTGTAATGTTGCTGACCCACGTCACTTCCATTCTTTGGGCTCTCAGTGATGACGGCTTTCACTGCTTTCCTTGGTGGGGCGTCGTAACCGTGATCTCCCGCTATCTGCTGGTGCTGGTACTGCTCCATCCACTTTAAGGTTCCGGTTTTTAGCAAGCACCTGTTCTCTTTGAACCAGCGCACAATTTCAGTTCGGACCAGGCCCGTCTTGGCTGCTAACTGGTCATACTCCTGGGGAGTAGGCCACTGGGTTCTTGCAAACGTGCTCCGCAGGAGATGTACCTGTTCTTGATTTTTCGTAATTGCTGGTGAAGGGCTGGGCAGAGAACTGGCTAACTGGGCACCGGAGAGCTGGTCAAGTCGAGACAGAGCACCATTGGGGGCCACCACATCTTGGCCTTTTTTGCCAGTCCCCATGGAATCCAAGACTGCTTGTTCCATGCTGTCCCGAAGCTTCCGTCTCTCTGAGAACCAGGATTCGATCTCTCTCCTGCTCAGCTTGGTTTCCACCCTTAGTCTATCCAGTTCTGCTTGGGTCGGGAAAGAGCTTTTCAAAAAGCTGTCCTCCAGGGTTTTAATCTGACCCTGTGTTTTTTCTTTGAATTTCTGTGGGGCAAAGTCCGGGTACGCGTGGTACGCGCGGCCGTGTCGGGAGGCTGCGATGGCCAACTGGTCTTTGGCAAGGGATTCGCTGGTGATGTGGACGATGCCTCTTTGACACCGATACCGGTGATCGCTGAACCACTTCTTGATCTCACTCCTGGCAAGGCCGGTCACCTCGATGAGCCGATAGACCTCAGCATCGTCAGGAAACTGGCTCTGGAGAAAGCTTGCCTTGAGATGCGCAATCTGCTCCTTTGTCTTCTTGCGGTCACTGGCTGGCGTCAGCACAGGGTTGGCCACCTTGGGCGGGGGCTCTGGCACCTGAGCTATGTGTGGACGCTTGGGCTCGGGGGCGGCCTGGGGAGTCACTAAAGGCCTTTTTTGGCCATGGTTGGTCACTCCGGCCACGGCAAGCGTGATGGGGGAGCAGGAGACCGTTGTTGATCCGCTGGTCACCTGAGTCAGCACCAGGCTGGTCTGGCCGAGAATCTGGCACGGCAGAGCTGTCTGGAGGATGGGCTGTGACATCTTTGTGGGCGCCAGCTGGGCCGGCAGCACGGTGATCGTGGGGGGTACTGACTGGATAGTGCCATTAAACATCTTTTTCCGGGCCTCCTCCACCTCCTCCGGGGACCAGCTGATGCCATGCTTTAAGCGCTGTGTGGCAAACCAGATTCTGATGTGCTCTTCTGGGTGTTTGGAAGCAGCTGTCAGCCAGGACAACTCGGCCTGGGTCGGGTAAGGGAACTTGTTGAAGGAGTTGATCATGGTGGCATTCGTGTCCAGGGCAGAGTTGTATTTGGTAGTATTCAGCGGGACGGGGACCTTCGGGACAAGGTTGATATTTGGTGGGAGCTGGACAGAAGGCGTGACGTGCCCTAATGTGTCCTGGAGGAGCTCCACGCCTCCGAGTCTCGAGAGGATCTCAGCCGCGTCTGTCACCAGGCGGGCAGTCCCTTCCACGTGGTTCTCGGGCGTGGCCTCCTCCGGCTTCTTGGGCACCTTCTTGGCATCGGCTTTTGGTTTCCCTGGCTTCATGATGGGGGTTTTACTCACTGAGATTCCGGGATCACCGTCGCCGCTTCCGGGGCCGCTGGTGGTGATGGACACGACGTGGTTGGTGGCTTCGATGGACTGCTCTAAGACAGTTTGATTATTGCGCTTGATTAACTTCAGCTTGAAGTTGGTCTCCCCGGGATGGAACTTGGAGTTGTGGTCAGACAGGGAGTCGTACTTTTTGGTTGTGAAGTTACATTCGGCACACACGTATAAGGGGTTGAGAATCACGTTGGGGTGCTGCGTGTCAACGTGCTCCGTGAACTCGTTCAGGTTTTGCGTGGAGTAGGGGCAGTATTTGCATTCATAACCACCTTGGAGTTTTTTGGATTGGTTTTCCCCTGTAGATTTCACCTCTATCACTTCATTTTCTTTGGAAGAGTTCTCGGGTTCTACTGTCCAACTGTCCTTGGTTGTTTCAGGCTGTGTTGTGCTGTTTCCTTTTTCTTTGGCCCTGTCTCCTTCCTCGGGCACATCTTGTTCTACTACTTGTGATGTCCGAACCATGCACGGGGTTGTGGATTTTCGCTTGCTCGCCATGCCGTCTGTCTGTGTGCAACAGCTTAAATTTGGGGAGGGGGGTGGGTAGGGAAGGGGCAGTGAAATTTTTGGAGCAAATCAGATAAAAGGCTTTGGGCTTTATTCCCCCTCCAATGGCTTTGGCTTCCCTTGAATGCTGAAGTCTAGTGTTTGAGTGTTCAGAATGATCTCAGCACAAAAAACTGTAACTGCTCCAATGGCTAAACACAAGAGGCAGCATCATATCTGTGGGACAAGAACAAAGATAGGGTCAGTGTTTTTCCACAAGGCAGAAGAAACTAGCATTTCTTTCTAACCCACCCCAACTGGCACCCACAATAAAGCAGACACCTAGGTACGCACAGACAGTGAGAGAGGATGCACATGAAAATAAAAGATCACATTCTTTTCTTCCTTTCTTTGGGAAGGGCAGTGGGAACCAGCCCAACGCAAGCAAAGGAGGGTGCAGGTCATTCGTTCATGTTTAGAGGCAAACAGATACAGAAATGCAATGAAGGCTCTAAGCTCTGAAGTGGTGGGTGGGGTGGCAGAGATGAGATGTAGAGATGTCGCTGGGCTCTCAAGCTGCTTTAATTGATGGTACATCAGAAGCAAGAGGCTTACCTGGAGCCACCAAATGGTGTTTATATGGGTATTAGAAAATGGATATCAACTCTTGTTTCTTATCACAGAAGTCACCAGTATAGAAAATCCAGAAAATGCTTTCAAGTATAAAGGAGAAAAAAATCACCCTGAATACTGTAGTTCCTTTATTTCACTTGAAATGTTCCCTCTTTCTATAAATAATGAGCAAAATAATGACTTAAAAATGGCTGCATGATACTACCTTGGGGGGATATACACATGTGATACATTTAGTCATTCAGCTTTTGTTGGACATTTTTTTTTTCTTCAATTTTTGGCTCTTCTCAACAAAATTGCAGGCAACACCGTGAGTCCTTATTTCTGGTAAGTCCTTACGATGAATGCTTAGACACAGAAGCACTGGGTTAAAGGATATGTGCATTTTAAGTTCTCTTCACTCATTTGGCCAACTTTTCCATCAGCTGGCCCTTCCCCTGGCAATGAACGGGAATGCCCAACTTACCACTCGACCTACATGGAATATTACCATGGAAACGCCTTGCTGATTAGATAGGGTTAAACCATCTTTTTTTTAAATAAATTTTTTAACGTTTATTTATTTTTGAGACAGATTGAGAGAAGGACTGTAAGCCGGGGAGGGGCAGGGAGAGATGGAGACAGAATCCGAAGCAGGCTCCAGGCTCTGAGCTGTCAGCACAGAGCCCGACGGGAGGCTCGAACCCATGAACCGTGAGATCATGACCTGAGCCGAAGTCAGATGCTTAAGTGACTAAGCCACCCAGGTGCCCCAGGGTTAGATGATCTTAATACACTTTTGTGCTTTCCTTCATTGCTAATCAGGTTGAACTGCTTTCATAGATTTACTTGCCCTGTGTGTTCTTTCCTTTTGAATTGTTTATTCATGCCATTTTTCTCTTGTGATGCTCAGTGGTTTTAGTATTGATTTACAAGTCTCTATATTAAGAGCATCAGTACTTTATTTGTTGCAAAATGATTCTAGTCGATTGTTTACCTTTTATGTTCATTCGTGTTTGTTCGTAGATGGCATTTTTCGTGTTTTTACATGCAAAAGTTTTACGTTTTAGGCAGCAAATTTACCAACCTTTTTCTTTTGTGGCTCCTTTCGCTGTGATTTTTTATATAGAAAGTGGTTCCCAGTTACAAGAAACAAACTGCTGGTTGCCAGAGAGGGGAGGGTTTGAGGGGCAGATGAAGTAGGCGAAGGGTGATTAAGACGTACAAACTTCCAGTTGTAAAAAAAAAAAAAAAAAAAAGGTCCTGGGATGTAATGTACAGCATAGGGAATATACTCAATAATATTGTATTAACTTTGTATGGTGACAGATGGTAACTATCTGATTGTGGGGATCATTTCATGATGTATAAAAACATGGAATCACTATGATGCACACCTGAAACTAACAGGATCTTATATGTCAATTATACTTCAACAGAAAATAGATAAAAATCACTTGTACATTAAAAAAAAAGTGGGGCGCCTGGGTGGCTCAGTCGGTTAAGCGGCCGACTTTGGCTCAGGTCATGATCTCACGGTCCGTGAGTTCGAGCCCCGCATCGGGCTCTGTGCTGACAGCTCAGAGCCTGGAGCCTGCTTCAGATTCTGTGTCTCCCTCTCTCTGCCCCTCCCCTGCTCATGCTCTGTCTCTCTCTGTCTCAAAAATAAATAAACGTTAAAAAATAAAAAAATAAAAAAAGTGATTCCCTGCCTTGATAGCTGAGACATAGCATTCTATGTTTTCTCAGAGTGTTTTAGCTTTATTTGTTACATTTAACGCATTTGGAATTCAACTGATCTTGGGTTAAGCTGTAAGATACAATTCTAACCATTTTTTTTGAGAGTTACCAATTATCTCATAGCATGTATTGTGTTCTCACTAATTTGTGAAATCATCTCTGTCATACATTACATTTTTATATATACTAGGGCGTTTCTGGGTCATTTATTCTGTGCCTCGTATCTAGCTATTGACACACATGACTTATTATTATTATTATTATTATTTTTTTTTGTAGATTAGAGTATGTTTTAATGTCTGGTAGAGTGAGCTCCTCCTTATCACTCTTCTTTGGCAAAACATTTCTGGGTTAGTTTGGTCATTTCTTCATATAAATCAATTCCCATAAATCAGAATCATCTGCAAAATAAAATCCTGTTAGAATTCTGATTGGAATTGCATTAAACAAATATTAATTTGGGAGTACAGGAACAATTTGCTTATTAGGAGTAGCAAAGCCGGGGAAGTGGCAGCGTCCAGTGTGTAAATGCACGGGCTGGTGTAGAGGGCGTCTTTCATTTTGTGCTTAAAGGAGAAGGGAGATGTGTTTTGAAAGGAGTAGAGCTGACACCTGGGGAGAAGGGAAAGGGAAAAGATGGCTGTTACCTCCTGTCCCTCCCGCTGCCTTGGGGTTGAGTTCCACTGAAGAGAGTGCTCAAGGGTGGAAGTGGAGGCTTATTTTTACGAGCAACTCTGCGGGACTGTGCCCACACACATCTGCTTAGGGGCTCAGGTGACAAAGCTGAGCAGGACTTGGGGAGGGGCATTTCCCCCTGTGAATCCAGAACCCAGTTATTCTAACGAGAAGCCCTGGCATTCCCACGCTGGACAACGTCATCAGCAGTGGGTGAGTGTCCCTCCGGGCACTGGTGAGGAGAGGACACGGGCACAGCAGAGCAGAGGGAACCGTGTCTTTTTGCTGACCACACCCAAACTGACATCTTCAGCCTCCATGTCCCTGCTGCTGAGACTCTTGGTTTCCCCCTCGGCCATACGTTACCTCCTCCAGAGTTTCTCATGTCTGTCAGTGGCTCCACCATTGGTCATTCCGGCCCAAACTCTCCTGGGCTCACCCCAACTAATCCGTCAGCAACGCTGTTGACTCTGTCTTCAGAATAAATCTAGTATCTGACCCTTCACACCACTTCCACACCCCCTGCCCCTGCCTTGTCTAAGCTACCGTCCTCTCCCACCTGGAAGTCTGTGGCAGCCTCTCAAGGGTCTCCCGCTTCCTTCCTCTCTGGAGCAGCGGCATATTTTAAGATAAGAATCAGTTCATGTCACCTTTCTGCACAAAGCCCTTTCTCCAAGCCCTTATAACAGCCTGCAACCCCGGCATGTTCTGGCCCATACTTCCTGCTCCCCCTTGCACGTCACAGGACCTCTGCCCTAACCTCCCACCTCAGTGCTCACGTCCCCATTTAAAAGTCATCCTCATGGCATCTGGGTGGCTCAGTTGGTTAAGTGGCTGACCCCTGGTTTCAGCTCAGGCCACGATCTCACAGTTCGTGAGTTCAAGCTCTGCATTGGGCTCTGTGCTGACAGTGTAGGGCCTGCTTGGGATTCTCTCTCTCTCCCCCCCTCTCTGCCCCTCTCCCCTCACTCTCACTTTCTCACTCAGAAATAAATAAACATTAAAACAAAAATAAAAGGCATCCTCCCACAGAGAGACCCTTCCTGACCACCACCCCAAGTAAATCAGTGCCTCCCTCATTACTCTGTTTCCTTACTCCGCTTGGCTTTGCTTTCTTCACAGCACTTTTCAATATTTAAAATTTACTTAGACATTTTGTGACTGAAGGAGGGAGGAGAGAGCATTTATCTACTTTTTTCTTCCTCTAGGACTTTCAATATGACAGCCACTAGGCAAATGTGGCCCTTCGAATTTAAGTTAATTAAAATAAAAGAAAATGAAAAAAAAATCAGTTCCTCAAGTTACACTGGCCACATTTCAAGTGCTCAGTAGCCACACGTGGCTGGTGGCTTTTGTATGAAGCGGCGCACAGCTTTTCTATCATTGAGGGACCTTCTACTGGACAGTGCTATTCTAGAACATAGATTCCATAGAGGCAGAAACTTGTCACTGTGGTTTCCTCAGAGCCTAGAACCACACCTGGCCCGTAGTAAGCTTCCTATGCATGTTGGCTGAATAATTAACTCAGGATGGCTGCCTCGTGGGGCCTGTGGCTGATACGGAGAGAGGAGGCACGGCAAAATGTCCTGCTGTGTGTGCACGTGTAGGCACCCTTGTGTGTGCGTGCACGTGCGTGAGTGTATGCGTGGGTGTGCGCCGGGGGCATGAGCAGAGGGGCTCTGTAAGGGGGAAGGAGGTCCTAAAGTGCCACAGAGGGTGTCCCTGTCGTGACAGCTGGTGGCTACATTTGCACACACTAGCCAAGAGACTGGGGAATCTGAAATATAATTTTTAGAAATTTTTTAAATGTTTATTTATTTGAGAGAGAGGGAAAGAGAGAGAATGAGCAGCAGAGGGGCAGAGAGATAAGGGGAAAGAGGATCTGCAGCAGGCTCTGTGCTGACAGCGGAGAGCCCGGAGCGGGGCTCGAACCCACGAACCACAAGATCATGACCCGAGCCGAAGTCAGATGCTTAACTGACTGAGCCATGCAGGCACCCCTGAAATAGGATTTTTAAGCAAGGGAGCAAAAGGAAACTTTTCGCCTGCAAAACAAAGGAATCGGGCAGGAATGGGTGCAGGGGAGGGAGGGGGAAGAGGTTCTTCTTAGAGAAACTCCCCATACGTAGAATGACTTAAATCTGTTGACAAATGGGGCCCAGAAGTGAACCAAACTGTGGTAAAACATCCTAAAACTCCTCAGTGTTCCAAAAACCGTGGTTCAGAATAAACAGCATCTTCTACAACTCATTTGGCGACCAGGAGTCCAAACCACAGCAGATCAAAAAGAAGGAAAGATGAAGGAAGAGAAGACAGACGTGGGGGCAGGGCGCAGAAAACACGGAGCCTTTGAAGAACTCATCTCTCGGGGCGGGGGGGGGGGGGGGCCCCGTGATGGAGTCACAAGAACCACGGCCCTGGGAAGAATCACCCCGGCACCAGAAGGGGCTGAGCGTCTGCACAGCAGAAGCACGTGGTCGGCCTTTTTGAAAGTCTGTGAGCCGCCAGCGGGATCGGGACCAGCGCCCACGAGGCCTGGGCCTCGCCGGCACGAAGGCTACAGTACTGCCAGCCGTCTTCAGGCTCAGATGGACATCTGCCAAAAGCGGCGAAAATAAAGATGTCAAAATGCACGTTAAAAGTCCTGCACATCGCTTCCGTGCTGGGGGAGGGGAGGGGAGCATCACAACCCACCAGCCCTGTGCAGCCGGTCTCACCCCGGCCGGCTTCCCAGGCGCATTCTGTGCCCGCCTGAGAACATTCGACCTCCGGGCGGCAGCGAGTTCTCCCCTGGATGCCCAGCAGTGGGGCCCGAGACGCGATCCTGCCTTGGGGCGGGTGGCCTGAGCCGGTTAGGACTGAGCACATTTGTGCTTCAGATCCTGGCGCCCGGAAGGAGAGGAGAGGAAAGAAATCTCCTTCGTCTGTGACATTCCAGGCGTCCCAGGCCTCACAGGACAACTAGGACAGAGCGCGACAAGCACACGGTGCACGGAAAGGGAGCCAAGGCACCGACACAGACCCTGGCCTCCTTTGCGTGTTTCTGACACTCGGTTTTCCTTTTATCCACCACGGCATCTATCACTCACCACAAAGAAATCCAATGATGAATGAGAAAGGACAAAATCTTGGAATAAGTAACATGGGATGAAAACGGCCAGCCTCTACAGACCATCACGAACAACTCCCTTCCGGGCGTCCGCTGGGCTCTCTTCCCCCTTCCCCGCTTGGCTCCTCTGCTTCTCCATCAGCTTCTCCATCAGCCCCTCTGTGTTGTGCATGGAACGCAGTTCGATTAGACCCCTGTGTGCTGAGTTCGGCTGTGGAAACAGGGCCCACAAAGAGGGAGGAAACCGTGTCCTTGTCCTCAGGGAGCGCACGGCCGGCGTTATTACTGAGCCAGGGCTGGACACCCCAGACGGGGAGGCTTAACCAACAGGAGTGTTTTTCTCACAGTTCTGGCAGTTGGGAGTCCATGACCAAGCTGTCTGCAGGGTTGGTTTCTCTGGAAGCCTCTCTCCTCGGCTTGCAGATGGCCACCTACTTGCCCTGTCCTCAGCACGTCCTTCCTTGTGTGTGCGTACCGCCTGGTCGCCTCTTCTCAGAAGGACACCTGTCACACTGGACTGGGGCTCACCCCAAGGGCTTCCTTTAACCCTAATCACTTCTTTAAAAACCCTTTCTGAAATACCCCACATTCTCAGGGGTAGGACTAGAACTCGTGAATTTGGCAGGTGGCAGGGGAGACCCATTTCAGCCTGTAACAGGCAGGCAGGGGAGTGCCCACCGAATGCCCTCCATGGTGCAAAAGTGATTTATTCGTGTAGACGACAGATACGGAGCACTATGAGTGCAGATGTGGTTCTGGGTCCCCAGGACACACGAGTAAACACACAGGAATCTCTGCTCTGGTGGGACTCGTGTTCACAAGCTGACATGAGCAGAGGCCCAAGAGGTGATGAGCTCTATGGGGAAAAAGTCAAGCAGTGATGAGGCTGGGGTGGGGAGTGCGGTGACCTGCGACTTTAAGTGGGGAGGTCAGGGCCTCCCTCCACAAGAAGCCAGGGGAGCATCGGGACGTTGCACAGATAGGAAGGAGAAAGAGTTTATGAAACACAGAGCAGGCTGTGCTTAATTCCTTAAGACAGGGTAGGAGGATGGCTAATGGCTTCACAGAGGAGGGAATCATCTTAGAAATGAAATGACCAAGGGGCGCCTGGGTGGCTCAGTCGTTTGAGCGACCGACTTTGGCTCAGGTCATGATCTCACAGTTCGTGAGTTCGAGCTCTGCGCTGGGCTCTGTGCTGACAGCTCGGAGCCTGGAGCCTGGAGCCTGCTTTGGATTCTGGGTCTCCCTCTCTCTCTGCCCCTCCTCCACTCATGCTCTGTCTCTCTCTGTCTCAGAAATAAAGATAACAAAAAAATTTTTTTTAAAGAAATAAAATGACCATGACTTTGATTAACTGAAATTCTCCTTACTATGTGGATGAGGCCCCACAACAACTCTGCAGGGCTGTTGTAATGAACCTCAATTTATGGAAGAAAAACCCAGGCCAGGGAGGCTAAGTGCCTTGCCCAAGGTCGCACGGTGAGTTCATGGTAGGGCTGGGATCTGAACACGTGCTCTTGGCACATGACACAGCCTCCCCCGGTTAAGCAGAGTTCCAAGGGTGGGGTAGGATCCTGGAGGACAGAGAAAGGGAAGGGTGACTCCAATCAGAGGAACGTGCTCCCAGGCAGAGGAGAGAGCAGGAGCAAGGAAATATCTGAGGAATGGGCAGGACTGAGGTCAAAGGGCAGGGCAAGAGGGCGGAAGCTGGGAAGAGGCTGGCAAGTCAGGTGAGGCAGAGACTGTGGAGGGCCTTGAATGTCACACTAAGGAGCTGCAATTTCATTCCACTGGCGAATCATGGAAGCAGCAGGGTCTTAGA
Source organism: Lynx canadensis (assembly GCF_007474595.2). NCBI lineage: Eukaryota > Metazoa > Chordata > Mammalia > Carnivora > Felidae > Lynx > Lynx canadensis. The sequence continues at coordinate 16,990,903 of NC_044320.2, forward strand.
GAGAAGTTCGTGGGGTGGTGGGGTAGGGATGGCAGGACGAGAAGGCACGTCAATGAAGGTAAGAGCCCCCAAGCCAAGCAGATGAACAATAATCTTGACTACCCCCAAATTAAACAGTGAGGGCCCGGGCTGCCAGAGACACTCCTCCCTCTATCCTTACATTTGTTCTCTAAGCAGATGTTGAGGGCCCTTCCCTTTTCATCTTGAACCTTCTCCCATTCAGTTTGCACTCGCCCCCCAAGGATAGCTGGATGATTCGGGTTTAAATGTGGTAAAACTGACTCTCCCTTAATCGTCTTCCCAACAGCAATGGCAGCTAGCATTCACCGCAGTCCTCGCACATTCCAGGTGTTCAGTGGCTCACTTGTCAAAAACCCTCTGCAGACACCCAAGCTCAGAGAGGTTAAGGAGCTTGGCCGACGTCACACAGCCTGGCGCAGCAGAGCTGGGCTGCAAGCTTTATGGGGACCTTGCTAAAATACAGAATTCGGATTTGGAAAGTCTGGGGTGGAAGTGAGGTTCTGCATTTCTAACCGGGCCCCAGGGGAGGAGAGCGCACAGGTGGGCCACACGTGGAGCCTCCCCAAGGAAGCAAGTCCCCACTGCTATCCTCTCTCCCCGCCTCCTTTCCAGAGATGGGGTGGTAGCATTTCCCGACCTCTCCCTACAAGTGGCCTGCGGCCCTCAGGGGAACTAAAAACGGGTCAAACCAGCAGACCAGCCCCTGGAATCGCTTTGCAAGGCGGCTGACACATAGCCTGGCTGTCAGATGAGAGAAATGTCCAGGCCGTCGAGTTCCGGAGGGAGGCACGTGGGGGAGGGGAGAGTCAGAGCCTGTGGCTGGGGGGGGGGGGGGTCTCCAGCCCAAGGAGGGTCAGAGGTCAGAGCAAGTCAAGGAGCCCGGGCCCCTCGGGCCTCCCAGGCGGGCTTTGCGTCGCGCCTAGGCGGGGAGCACATGGGCCACTCCTAAGGAATCGAACCTTCGGGCTTTGGCGAGGATGCCACTTCTCATTTCGGGGCTTTTCACTGGGGCTGTCAGAGGAAATAACAGGGCTGTCTCTGGGCTTTCAAAGGAAGCATCCTGCCAAGACATCAAAGCCAAAAAAGATGCTTTTAGCTCTGCCAGGTCTTCTGACAGAGCTGTTAACAGATATCACCTCAGCTCATAAGGGTAGACCTCGTGTGCGCGCGCGCACGCATGTGATTGTTCCTTTATGTTCTCAAGTCACAACATCCCCCCACCCCTCCGCTGCCCAGGGAGAAGGAATCCTGAAGGGTAGGCGCGTGGTGGCGGTGGCGGCTGGCGGGTGGAGTGGAGGAAGGAATTGGACGCGGGGGTCTTGGGTTTTGCTCTGCGCTCCTGGCTGCCCAGCTCGCTCATCTCCTTCCATCCTTGCCTCCATCTTTCTCATCTGTTAAATGGGAATCGCTTTTGAAACGTCACTCGGGAGACCCTGAGTTAATTCCTGGAGTTTTACGGATTTCTCCCTAGCCTACTGAAATCTAATGTGGGGGAAAGCCTACGATGTGGCTCCCAAACCACCAGGTACCGCCTGGGGTGCTTTGTAGAAAATGCCCTTCCTGCGCCCCCATGCAGACTTTAAAACCCGACAACCGAACGCAGGCCCAGGAGTCTTTACTTTTAACCAGCAGCCACGGTGACTGACGGGCAGCCAGGTTTGGTGGCCTCGGCAGGAACACGTCCCTCGGCTTCTCCTGCTGCAGAAGTGGCTAGGGGGAGGCCAGTTCTGTGCCATGAAGACTGGAGAGGTTTCTTGCTGCATTCCGTGCTGGACTAGAGTGGAACGGCATGTCCCCAAGGGCGATGACAGTTTGGAGGACAATGCAGACATGGGGGAAGAACCATAGGAGGAGAAGGGAACACAGCATGCTGGATGCCTGGTAATGCAGTATAAGACACCTGTAGACACCACAGGTCCAGAGCAGCGCAACTGGTGGCTGGGGGAGGTGAACTTTAAGACGCTATTTCTTGCGGCGCCAGTGGCTCAGTCGGTTAAGTGACCGACTTCAGCTCAGGTCATGATCTCACGGTCTGTGGGTTTGAGCCCCACGTTGGGCTCTGTGCCGACAGCTCAGAGCCTGGAGCTGCTTCAGATTCTGTGTCTCTCTCTCTCCCTCTCTGCCCCTCCCCTGCTCTCATGCTCTGTCTCTCTCTCTTTCAAAAACAAATAAACATTAAAAAAAAAAAGATGCTACTTCTCGTGTTTTTATGGCTCCGTTGCTCAGACAATTTTTTTTTTTTTTTTTTTAAGAAAAGGCGTTTGCTGATCTGGTTAAGCATGGGCAGGATGGTGTGAGCAGATACTGTTTATAGGCATAATCTGTATCATCCCTACAACACCGGCACACGGCTATGGTCTCCCTTTCACAGATGAGGAAACGGAGGCTCAGAGAGGTTAAATGGCTGAAGCGGGTGGAGCCCAGACAATCCTGGCCCTACACCCACTGCTTGGTCCCCGGAACACACAGTTGTTAATCGTGAACAATTCCATTTCCTGACACTGAGTCTATAAATTAGATTTCTCACAAATTCTGAGTGGCTTTCTCCCTCTGGGAGTGTTCGAAGGAGTAAGATTTTAATTGAATTGTAATGTCTTTTTCCACTTGTTACTCGGAGATGCTCTCTTCTGAGGCAGGAAAAAGCCTGCATGGCCTCCCGTAGCCAAAAACGTTTCAGGGGATGAAATGATGAAATGAAGTCTGTGGCCGGGGCACGTGGCCCACCCCCATCAGCTCCACCGCGCACTTAGGCAACACAGGGCTCCGAGAGGAGGCTGGTGTCTTGCTAGCCGTGAGGAAAAGCGGCGACCTGAGACAAGGCAGTAAGGACTCAGGCAAAGAAGGCCAGCTATGCCTGGGACGGCAGACCCGTTCCGGGCCCATGTGAGCCCAGACCCCAGAATTAACTCATTGACTCAGAAACAACGAATTCCACAGCTCCTTTGCCAGGTGAGACCTTAGCCTCATGGCTGTCTTTCCCCCCCTCGGTCCTCACCGTTAGTGCCCACCTGGTTGGTGGAGACGGACCCAGGCTGGAGCCGGCTCTCCCCGGGTTTGAATCCCGGCTCTGCCGCTTACTGATGGGAGAAGTCCCTCCTTGTCGGGCCACAGCCCGAATGCCCACCTCACACACCCCAAACCCACGTGCAGCCTGGACTGCTCCAAATGCAACAGACTCATTTTCAAGGGCCAGCCTCAGTTTCCACATTTAGAAAATGGCGGGGGGCGGGGGGGATTCTCCAGCGGCAGGATCGGGCTGAATGAGAACCTTTACCGCTGGCCTGGTCTGGTTCCCCAAACAGGTGACTTTAGTTAGTGAGCTGGTATTAGCAGTGAAGTGAGGGTAAGCTGTGCCATTCATCCTGCACCCGCACCCCCTGCTAGGTCTGCCCTCGGGTCACCTGACCTCATTCCCCAAGTCCCCCTTCTCAGCTGCCAACCCCCAGGGAAGGTGACCCAGCTCATCTGAGTCTTGCTGCTCCGAGATTTTCTTTCTCATGTTTTGTTCGTGCCCATAGAAATTTCTATGGCAACTGTGCCAATATTTTTAATCTTCCTAACTTTGCCTGTCTATTTTAAAGATTTTGCCTTCCATCTTGTTGAGAAGATCAAGGTCACGAGACAAAGGTCACCTTCTTCCCCATCTCCACACTCGTGTCTTTCTCTCCAGCTCAGAGGCGGTAGTGGGTCTCCCCATTACCAGGCTAACCCCTCCACCTGGCCTGCGGGCCCCGATGCTCCTCAGGGACTCTAGCCCAGCACTCATCAGTGCTCTCAACTCCCCTCCTTTCCCTGGATTCCCTTCCCTCCAGGAACACCTCCATTTGCCATTTCCCTAAAAAAATAAACAAAGCAAAACAACAGTAAAAAGCAACACCCAATTTCCCAAAGCTGCTCAATTCTGCCCCGGTCTACACATTATCGCACCAACTCTCGCTTTCTATGGTGGAGGTGGGGCGCTCAGGCCCCCAGTGAAGGGGAGACTGCTCCTGTCACTTGTCTCCGTGTGAGCCTGGACAACTTATGTCAGGCTTCTGAAGCCTCGGCCTTTCTGTCTGTAATTCGGGCATGAAAACGGTACCCACGTCAAAGGGTTGCCAAGAGCATCCATGCCCTGGCCCCTAGGTTTGGCTCTGGGCCTCCGACATGGTGTGAGCGCTGAGCTTGCAATCCGTGTTATTGAGACTGTGCAACCATCAAAGCTCTCGAAGTTTGGGATGACTGTTGCTCACCTCTTCCAGTCCCGTACCATTTGCCCCTCACCTCTGCATGCTCTGCCCTCCCTGCTCTGCTGACGCTTTTCTCTCCAACTGCCAAATCTGTCCCCCCATCCCTGACTCTGTGGGGGCAAACTGCCTTCCTCCAATTCCTCCATCCCAAAGCTCTACACGCATCCTGGTGGACAGCCAGCTACCAAACAGCCCGCCCAGCCTGGCTCCTCTCTATAGGGCCCCAGAGCTTCTGCTCCGACTGCTGGCTGACAGTGAGGCCAGCCTGTGTGGACAAAGGCTGGACGGGCCATTGTCCACTGAAACCGGATTTTTTTTTTTTTTAACAAGGCCAAGATGATTCATGAAAACCAAGGAAAATAATAAATAAATTAAAATACCAGAGGATCCGGGGCACCTGGGCGGCTCAGTCGGTTAAGCGGCCGACTTAGGCTCAGGTCATGATCTCGCGGTCCGTGAGTTCGAGCCCCACGTCGGGCTCTGTGCTGACAGCTCAGAGCCTGGAGCCTGTTTCTGATTCTGTGTCTCCCTCTCTCTGACCCTCCCCCATTCATGCTCTGTCTCTCTCCGTCTCAAAAATAAATAAACGTTAAAAAAATTTTTTTTTAAATACCAGAGGATCCATCCCTGCTCAGTTGGAAAACAGATTCTACTCAGTCACCCCTCCTGGAAGGTGTAGCTGATGGGGGAATTTGGCAGAGGCCGGGCTGGATGGCCTCAGAGTCTCTTCCAAGTGTGTCTTCTCTGCCTCTGTGACCATCGCGGGGAGTCTCACGGACACCCCAAATTGAACCCTTCTAGAGCCAAGCTGATCCCTTCCCTCCCAAACGTGGTCTTTCTGTCATGCTCCTCTTTCCAAATAAAAGTCCCATAATCTTGTCCGTTATTCAGGCTGGGAACCCGGATTCTCCTTCCCCTGTCCTCCCCCTGCCCCCTAGTTTATTACACCGGGTCTTCCTGACTCTGCTGCTTTTACCATGCCTCTCAGGCCCTCATGCCTCTGTGCGAGGTCAGGTTTTCCTCTCACCCCCCCTCAGCAGCTGCAAACACTCCCTCCATCCTGGCCTGGCCTCTGAGCTTCACCTGCCAGCGGCCTTTCCCACCTCCTCTGGCCATGGCAGTTCATTCTTTGCTGAGAAAGGACCCACTCTTGGTCCATGTGGGCCCTCTGGCAGTGGGCGTGGGACTTAGTTCTGACCGCTCAGAACCCCACGTCCTCCAGCAACGGCAAGTCATTACAGAACGGGCTCATGGCCCGAGCAAAGCAGTCCGAACCAGTGGGGTTCCCTCTGGGGCTTCTTCCGGAACCACTGGGAGACACGTGCTCCTTTCTGGTGGAGTTACCGAGCCGACCGGATGCGAGCACACGGTTTGCACCACTGCCAGCGGCCTTCTTGCCACACGAGGGGAACAAACCTGAGAGTGGAGCCGAATGCTGGGCTGAGAGATGCAGACAGTGAGTCCTGAAAACATCCCACTGAATGCCGCTCTGCCCGAATCCAACATACTTATGTCAGTTTGATGGGGCTTTCTGTCACCTGGAATTGAAAACATCTCGAGAGACACAGTTTCAGGCCAACCTCCTCCCTGCCACCATATCTTCCTAAAACAGCAATTCTCAGCCTTTTCCTGCCATGACAGACATGCTAGGTGACATGGCCATTTGCAACATTCTCTCGTTCTTGTTGTGATGGCCATTATTCCACACCATCCCTTCCCACTTAAGGAAGATGCGCAGGATGTGAGCGGGAGTGCCATTCATATAGGGTCACTTTTGCGTCCCTGCTAATCAAGAAAAGACAGTCATTCACAAACTTTACTACTTTACTTCTGAAGCAATACTTCCTGATAATACGTACCTCACAACTGATGCCATGACTGAACATCATGTTTCTAAACACAGATCTGACCACATCATCCTTGCCTTGAAAGCCTCGCTAGGGGTAGGGGGAGCTGGTTGTGAGACATGCTTTTCACCACCCGGTTCCATTTGGATACCCCCTTCCCACCCTCGAAACTTCCTGGTATTTTAAAAGGGAAATACGGCAGAGGACCTATTTTTTTAGCAACAGAAACATGGGCCTTGGAAAAGAGAACGCAACTTATATATTTGTTGATTCATTCATTCATTCACTCACTCGTTCATTCACTCCGTCCCTCAGGTCTGCTATATCCCAGTCACCGCTTTCGATACTAAGGAAAGGGGCGCCTGGGTGGCTCAGTCAGTTAACTGTCTGACTTCGGCTCAGGTCATGGTCTTGCGGTTCGTGGGTTCGAGCTCCACATTGGGCTCTGTGCTGACAGCTCAAAGCCTGGAGCCTGCTTCAGATGCTGTGTCTCCCTCTCTCTCTGCCCCTCTCCTGCTTGCGCTCTGTCTCTCTCTCTCTCAAAAATAAATAAACATTAAAAAAAATTTTAGATACTAAGGAAATAAGACAAAAGATTCCTGCTCTCAAGGCATCTATGATCAAGGAGGGGAAGACAGAAAACAAATGGAGAACAACGTCTAGATAGTGCTGAGTGATTTGCACAGAGTTTTGAAAAATGATGTGATGGTGACGGAACAGCCCTGGCAGAGAGATAATCAGGGGATGCCTCGTCAAGGAGTTGAGTTCTGGGCCTAGAACTCTATCAAGAACGAGCTGCCTTGACGTGATTGTGTGTTATCAGTGACCACAGAGGGGCAGACTCACTGACTGCTGACGACATTCGATGTTTGCCGCGAAGTAATTTTCAAACTGTTCAGTTGTTATTTAAAAATTCTGTTCTCCCCAACGGTACTTTCTTGAAAGGCTTTAAAAAGCTTCATCGAGAAATACAACTTTTCACTTACTAACGTGAAAACAAAACTCTTCAATAGTTTTATAATGGAAGAAAGTTCTTCTTTTCCTTACTTAAGACAACTGAGGAAAAGTTGAATCTGAGATAAGTGGAGAGCTCCAAACAGCTCCAAAAAAAGTTCTGGAGGGGGGTGCCATCTGTGAGTCTAGATAAAATATTAGAAAAAATTTTAATCTCCAGGTGTTCTTTAAAAAAGTGGATTAAAAAACCAAAACTATAGCATACAGGTTTTGTTTGTTTGTTTGTTTCTGAAATCGTTTTTTTCAAGTAGTTAAAATGAAGCATTGTCTTGATGGCTTATACATAAAGACTTTGCACCCAAAAACCATACACTGCTTTCTCTTTTTTTTAAAAAAAGATTTTAATGTTTATTTATTTTTTTAGTGAGTGAGAGAGAGAGAGAGAGAGAGAGAGCGAGCAAGACAGGGAGGGGCAGAGAGAGAGAGGAGAGAGGAATCCCAAGCAGGCTCCGTGTGTCAGAGCACAGCGTGACATGGGGCTTGAACTCATGAACTGTGAGATCATGATCTGAGCCAAAACCAAGAGCGGGATGCTCAACTGACTGAGCCCCCCCCAGGTGCCCCCATATTCTGCTTTCTTCGTGAAAGAAGCCAAAGGCTAAAAACCAGAATCAAGAAGGTCCACTGGGCATCAAAGTTGGAAGGTTCTCAGAGGTGACCTAAGTCTATCCGTTAGGTAAAGTCAACCAGGAGATGTGGGCACAGACAGAAGGCAAACATGGCGAGAAGACAGAATCCTATCCTTCACTATCATGGTAAGACCTCAGTGGCCCATCTTCCCGGGCAGGGAGGTGAAGTGTCTCAAAGGCAGTTGTGTTGGGGTGATGGGTTCTGCTGGGTGGCTGTCTGTCCTCAGTATCATGGTGACCGTCAAGGAGTTTTGAGCTGAGAAGCCAGTTAAGTAGAGTGAATAAGTTCACTAGCTTTGGAATTAGAACAAGTAGAGTGAAAGTGAGGCCCCACCTAACTCTTACCAGTTGTATGACATTGGCAATATCTTTCACCTCTCCTAGGTTTGGTCTCTTTGTCTGTAACTATGGAGCTAATGCCTACCTCGTAGGATTGTGAGGATGTCATAAATGGTGTAATGCTTGTAAAGATCCTATCATAATCACAGGTACCTGTAAACGCTCAACAAATGGTAGCAATGTTGATGATGAAGTAAGGGACGCCCCTCTATGATGTATTATTAACCAGTAATTATTATGGTAGAGAGCATACGTCAAAGGCAAGGTTAATCGGATCCCCCGGAGGGGCTCAAGCGAGCTCAGATGCAAGCCAGGATGATTGGGAAACTGTCTTTGTGTCTGCCTGGGTTTCGTATCACAAATCTATCACACTGTACCATCTCTACTCCCTCTCTTTCTCTGAGCAATAATCTTGTAAAAAAAAAAAAACCCACAAAAACCAGCAACAAGATTAAGACACATGTTGAAGCAAAGTGGCTTCGTTATTTCTGTAGTTAATTCCTGGTACTATCATCCTCGCCAAGGCAAAGCATCCTTTTTCTGGGTAGAAGGAATCATAACAGCCGCCACCAGACACAGGCACACACCCACACACCCACACACCCACAAACATGGCACACCAGGGCTGGGAGCAGAGTGATGGGTTTCTGAAAGCAGGGGGAAAAATCTCGCTGAGACAGAGAAAAAGGAATCGATTCTGGTTTTACGCATCACATTACATAAATAAATAAGGTGGCATGAAAAGTGTAAGATGGGCCTGCTCTGATTTACAATCCATCAAATTCTGCTATCAAAACATTTAGAGAGGCTGTGAGACCACAGGCATTCATCATATCGACAATTCCCGGTGTAACCTTTTCATTTCCCTCCTCGTGGGTGATGCGTGCTCACTCCATCTTCCCGGAGCCTGGAGAGGAGTGAGGTTTCTCTGTTCCCCAGGCACGCGTGGATCAGGGCAACACAGGGCTTTTTAGCAGTCGCTTATATTCTCCTGTCAGATCCCTCTCTCCATTCTGTCCCCCAATCTGCCTGCAGCCCCCCAGCTCATCCTGTGCATCCCCCAAACCACAGCTCTCTCTTGAACCTTTCATCTCTACCTTGAAGGGACTTCCCTTTATCTCAAAGCCTTGGATAAAGACTGAAGGTTTACTCTTGCTCTCTGATAGAACGTGCTCCACAAAGCCATTCATCCACGCCACTCAAATCCTGGACGAAAATCACATGGGTTTAAACTGCATCCAGGGGCCACGGTTCTGCTTCTCTCTGCACAGGACTCAGGGTGTAGGAGGTTGAACAATGGCCCCAAAGATACGCAGGTCCCAACTCCTGGAACCTGTGAATGGGACCCTATATGGCAAAAGGGACTGGGATGATGGGATTCGGTTAAAGACCTTGAGATGGAGAGACTATCCTGGGCTACCCAGGTGGGCCTCAATATAACCTTACAAGGGGAGGGCCAGAGGGAGACTTGACTACAGATGAGAAGATGATGTGAGGGCAGAAATGGAGATGGTCAGATGTGCCTTGAAGGTGGACATGGGAGCCATGAGCCAAGGAATGCAGGCGGCCACTAGAAGTTGGGGAAGAAACGAGTGGTTCTCCTCTGGAACCCCCAGGGGAAGCTGGCCCTGCCCACATCTTGGCTTTAGCTCGAGGAATCTGACTTTTGACTTCTGACCTCCAGAACGGTATGGGCATTTGTGCTGTTTGGGGCTACTCAGTCTGTTCCGGCGGGCCCAGGACATGAACACAGGGCCAGGGGAGCCAGGGCTGCAGCCCATGACCTTCCTTTCACCCCACGCCACTTCTCTGGTGAACCCCTTCCTGCTTCCAGGCTGGAGAGAGCTGGGCTGCTGTCTCTTTGGAACAAGCTGGAAACCCTGCTGGACTCAGATCCACAAGGCCAGCGCTTGCTGCCTCCCGTCTCCATAAAGTTGCCACAGCTAGGATGATTACCTCTGCTAGAACATTCCAGAATGACAGTCTTCAGAGGGACACGTGTGAGCACGCACATTCACGCAGTGGCATGGCTGCTCACCCTACCCCCAAGTCGGGTTCATCTGCCTGTCTCATGCAGTCACCCCTGCCTGGTCTTCACCTTCCCACTCACGGCCCCTCCTCCAAACCATTAATCCTCCAGAAAGATCTTTTAAAATCATAAACCACATTAGCGTAAGTATCCTGATGCTCAGGCTACACCCGCGAGGGTTTACCTCAGAATCTTGGGTGGGGACTAGGCATCAGCATGTTTGACAGTTCCCCAGTGATGCCGACAGAACTGCTGGAGGACTCCCATGCCATGGTGAGCAAGACGGGGCACACCCCTGTAGAACACCTGGCTCTGTGAGGTGAAGACCTCACCCTGAGCCTGTCAGAGCTGAACTGTCTTTTTTTTTTTTAAGTTTATTTATTTTTTAGAAAGCATGAACAGGGGAGGGGCAGAGAGAAAAAGAGAGAGAGAGAGAGAGAGAGAGAGAGAGAGAGAGAGAGAGAGAGAATATATCCCAAACAGGCCCTGGACACGGGCCTCGATCTCACAAACCGTGAGATCTTGACCTGACCTGAAATCAAGAGTCTGACGCTCAACCGACTGAGCCATCCAGGCGCCCCTGAGCTGAACTGTCTTTAAGGTGACCTCACACACATGTTCCTTCTCGCTTCCCAGGGCTGTAGTGACAATTGGATGAGGTGATGGGGACAAGGTGTCTTCTCTGCTTCTCCATCCCTGCCTCTCTCCCCTCCTTCCTTTCCCATCCTTGTCCCCAACCCTCTCCCCTTTCCTTTCTTCCTGCTTTTTTTTTTTTTGAAGTTTATTTATTTTGAGAGGGAGAGACAGTGTGCATGAGTGGGGAAGAGGGAGAGAGGGAGAGAGAGAATCCCAAGCAGGCTCCATGCTTGGTGTGGGAGCCTGACGTGGGCTCCATCTCATGACCACGAGATCATGACGCCCCTTTCTTCCTGCTTTTAAAGGTCATCTAAGGAGTAAATGTCCTGGAGTAGGTCACTAAGCGGAGGCAGGCTCCTCAATGGGCCGAAGGCTAATGGAGAGAGAGGCACGGGGCCCACAGCACGGACTTGAGTTTCTCCCGCACAGCCAGCAGCTACAGCTCCTGCACAAATCCTCTGGGCTCCCGGGGTGCAGGGTTCCTTGCACAGCTGGGCCCTGTCGCAGATGAACTCAGTGAAACCCAGCATTCCTGGACAATTATGGATCACAGACTACAAACCTGAACCTGAGCTTGTCTAGCTCCGCTCATTTTACAAGTGAGGAAACTGAGGCGTAGAGAAGTGTCATGGTCTGTGCAAAAGACCACGTGGCCTCTGGCAGCCCAGTGGCAAGGTGTGCCCTACCTGGACCTGGAACAGCCCCCTGACCGGGGAGGGTTCCCATGATAACACCAAGGACCAGCTTTGCACTGAAGGGCGAAGGTTCCGGTGGACCTTGCTGATGGGATGTCTTGGTGGATGGACCAAGGATGGGGGCTGTGGGAGGGCTGACTGCCCACTCCCTCTTCCAACACATGGGCCTGGCAGTGTTCCCAGTCTCCCCACTGCCAACATATTTGAGACGCAGAAGGAACGCAGGCAGGGAAGGTTCTTTTTGGGATCACCTTTATCTTGGGGGCAAAATTCTTACCAAGTGAGTCCAGTATGGGAGGACTCTAGAAAATCATGATTGATTTCTTTCTTTCTTCTTTCTTCCTTCCTTTCTTCCTTTCTTTCTCCCTTTCTTTCCTTTTCTTTCTTTTCTTTTTACAATTTAAACTTGGGAAAGAACATGTAGGGGTTGCCCACTCTTCCAGAATTCCTCTTTCACTTTTTCTAAGCAACTATGCCAACTGCTGCTCTCTGGTAGAAAATCACTGGTCTGCTTGTTCCTTTTTGCCAACGATCCTCACCATCTCCTCCACACCGACAGTAATAATGGTCATGGCGCGATGGTAATAAGCACCCCTCAGGTCTGGACTGTGCACCACAATCCGGCACTTTTACGGACGTCATCCCGTAGGAGCTCCTATGCCCAAGGAGGCAGGCAGAGCAGGAAATAGTACAGCCTCTATTTCCCCATGAGGCCACTGAGTCTGAGAAGAGGTTTTCCTCTGTGATCCGATCCAGAGCCTTCCATATGCCAGCTCTCTGCTGTTGTACAAACAGGAGACACAGCGCTGGGCCTGCCTGCTGAACTGAAGGAAGAGCCCAAGCTGGATTCTTCTTTTGCCTCTGTGGTTCCTCGTTTTAGGCCGATGCAACATTAGTTCATCATAACCAACCGCGTGGCATCTGCAGCTTCCTAGATAGTTCGATCTCTACCAGCAACTACTTGCTCTACAGATGACAGTGAGAAATGGGTATACAAGTGTGTTACGGGGGCAGAAGGACAGAAAACAAAATAATACTTGGTGAATTTCTCTTCAGATATGAGGGGCCTGTTATTGTGATTTTGTCCTTTTCCAGAGGAATTTCCAAATGACGGGTTTTGTTTTTTTTTTTTAATTTGTTTTAGTGTTTATTTTTGAGAGAGAGAGACACACACACACAGTGCGAGTGGAGGAGGGGTGGAGAGAGACAGGGAGACACAGAATCCGAAGCAGGCTCCAGGCTGTGAGCTATCGGCACAGAGCCTGACGTGGGGCTTGAACTCACAAACCACGAGATCACGACCCGAGCCGAAGTCGGACGCTCAACCGACTGAACCACCCAGGCGCCCCATCCAAATGACGGTTTTAATGTGCCAATGCGCTATGACCCAGGGTACAGGAGCTTAGTCAAAATATAAAGTAACAGATGCTGATGATATGAAGATGCAAAATCACACAAATAAGAAATGGGGTCACTTCCTGGATGACCGAATGGGCCACAAGGTGGGGGCATCAAGCTCTCTGTCACCTGGGGTCGGCAAACACAAAGTCACCTTGGATGCTCCCTCCTGTGTCATTCTTCATATGTGTGCCCAGGGCATGGTACATTAGCACATGAGTTTGTCCCTCTCCCTCAATCTGAATCCAAGCTCTATCACTTGTTTGTAATATTCTAGATGGTTCCATACTCAAGCTATCATCACACCTTGTCTGGGTTACTGAAATGGAATAACTTTCCTTCCTTCCATCATCTTGTGCCTTGCTGCCTGCTGCTGGGTACATCTCCCTCCATCTCTGATTTCAGTAATGGCCAGCTGTGGCTCCCGATTATCTGCTGAATGTCATCTGACGAGCTTTTGGGGTCTCCCACGACACAATTCCAAGGCTCTTACCAAAACTCACACACTCTTTTCCCTGAACCTTCTTCTGCTCTGGCAGACTCTTTGCATCCTCCACCCCCCCACCCCCCGCCAAATATTTTTAAATGACTTGCCAGCCAGGCCACCAGTCCAGGCACTGGGGAATGAACTAACAGTCCAATTTCCCCTGATAAGCCAATATTCTCAGAAGCAAGGCTGTCTGGCTCTTAATAACCCGTTAGTTTGTAGTTCCTTTATTCACTTGACAGACACGTGAGTACTCACTAACTGCCAGGTTCTGTCCTGGAGACTGGAAGTAAAGAGGACGGGGGGCAAGCTCAGCTTACAGCTGTCCCCTGGAGTTTAAGTCTAGTAGAGGAGAAAGAAAATTACAGAAGGAATGATAATGCAAAATGCCAGGCACAATCTAAGGGACACTATGGGGTGCCAGGGGAGAGAGGAGAGAAAGCTGGGAGAGTTGAGGGGGGAGCCTCACTAGACTTTGTCCCGAGGGTAATGGAAAGCCACTGAATGGGGAGGGGGAGAAGTCAGGGATGCACGGTAGGAACTGCTGTGCATTTTAGAAGGCACCAGGTTAAATCCCTCTATGTCTGGCACTTCCTTCCACAGTCTACCTTCAGCTCTCCTTCTGCACCCCTAGGAGTCTGATTCTACTGCAATGCGACTTCGATCAGCCAATGCACTGAGCTTATGCTCTCCACCCATCTCATTGTGTCACTATGTCACCATTTCCCAGGCACTGCACTAGGTTGTAAGCCTACAAAAGCAAACAAAAATAACACAACCCCCAAGGCAGGCTGAATAATGGCTCTCTGAAAGAAATCCAGGTCTTAATCCCTGGAATCTGTGAATGTTACCTTACATGGCGAAAAGGATGGTGCAGATGTGATTAAGTTAAGGATCTTGAGATGAGGAGATAATCCTGGATTATCTGGATAGGCCTTAAATGCAATCCTAAGTGTCTTTATAAGAGGGAGGGGGTGGGAGATGTGAGTTGGAAGAGAGGAAGGCCATGTGACAGAAGCAGAGGGAAGCAGAGTCAGAGAGAAGAATCTGGCTTTGAAGATGGAGGAAGGGGCCACAAGCCAAGGAATAAAAAGAACACAGCTCTAGGTGCTGGAAAAGACAAGGCAGCAGATGGTCCCCTGGAGCTTCCACAGGGAGTGCAGGCCTCTTGGGGAGTTTCCCAAAACCCATGGGATGAGGAGAACACACTGGGCCTGGTTTACAGATGCTTCGGCACAGCTGGATGCAAAAAATGTCCGAAAGTGCGGCAAGGGGCCACGGAATTCTCTGGTCTTCCTGTGTTCCCCACAGCCCTCAAGCAGCTGGCTTGACAGATCGGTGGAATGACCTTTCGAAGGTTCGGTTACAGCAGTCGCAGGAAGTGGATATAATTCCCGTTCTCATGGAGTTTACCATTTAGAGCAAGACCTAGCATTTAACTAAGAAATCCTTCAAATTAACAGCTAATGACAAACTGACAGCAGCTGGACAGCCTGACTCTGTACAGGGAGATCATTCTCCCGTACAGCAGCAGGGGAACTCTTAAATACCCCAACACTCAGGCCACACGCCAGGCCAATTACGCCAGATTTCCTGGGGGTGGGATCCAGGCATCCGTATTTTTAAAAGGATTCCAAAGTGCAGCCTGGTTTGAGGAGCCCTGGTCTCAGGCCGGTCACCTCCCAGGAGAGCGGAGTTGGGGAGCGTGGGTATTGCTTCTGTTGGGGGACGCTCCGAGATGGGGGTTGTTCCTGCACCGTTTCCCTGTTAGGTGTGGTCATATTCTGGGCTGTCATCAGAAAGTCCAGTCCTTTCTCTTTGTATCCGCCCCTCCGTCCCATGTCCCTTCCCTCCACCCCCATCAGGCCTTCCTCCTGGGTCACTTGCACTGTTAGGAGGCCTTCCAATTATCTTCCACCCTCTGCCACTGGGCTTTCCCAGGGCCTTGTCCAAACTGCCCCTGTGATCTGCCTAAAAAACAGATCAAGGCACGTCTTCCTCTAAATCCTCCCTCGCTCCCTACTGCTCCCCAAATATTGTCTGAATTCCGTAGCATCGTCTTCAAAGCCCTGCTGATGTGGCCTGGCGTGTGCTCACGGCTTCCGGACCTGCCCTGCCCTCACCTACCTCCGGGCCCGGCTCACGCTGTTCTGTCTGGAATGGCCCTCTCTCCAAAATATTTCTATTGAAGGCCAACCTAGCCTGTCTTCAAAGTCTAGCTCCAATCCCTCCTCCCGGAAGAATCTCTCCGGTTTCTCTCGGTCACATGGTTTGCTCCCTCCCCTATTCTCAAATAACATAATTTGAACTTCCCCTAGGGGTCTACTAGTTACCTGTCTGGGTATGTCTTTTCCCTGGTGGGTCAAGAGCTCATTTTGGGTCAGGACCTTGTCATCTTCATTCCCCTTTCTCCCACAGTTCTGAACCCAGGTGCCGCTTTCTGAACATCGATCACACTCCATTACTTCATCCTCTATCCTGCATGCTTCCTTGGTGCCTAGTGCGATTTGCGGAAGGCAGGCCCACTAAGAACCTCTTTTGGTAATTATCTGATTTCAAGGGGGACAGCAAATTAGCACTCCTTGCAACAACCCTCCACGTCCTAAATTCTATCCAAATCAGTTTAACTCCCTCCACGGACTCAAATCTCAAATGCCAAGAGGTCAGGCTGAAGCCTCTGTAAGCTTTTCAGTGGGACCCCCCCCCCATATTTTTCCCAATAGCAGACTGTGCTGACATAGCTTCACAGGAGAACGAGGGGCCTGTTAATAGTCCTGTATTGTCAGTAGCAAAAGTAGCTGCAGCAGTAACTCTGAGACCCTCAACTCCTTGGCCACTTAGGATCAGGACCCAAGGGGTAAGGGGCATGCTGGCCCCTCTGGTCTGTCAGGGTCACTGGCTGTTCAATGACTGGCTGACTGGTTCATGTATTCCTTCCACCCTCCCTCCCTCCTTTCTTTTAATAAAATATGTATTGAGGGCCTAATATGTGCCAGCACCGCTCTGGGCAGCTGAGAACGCTGCCCTCTAGAGCTTCTATTTTGGAGGCCCGGGTTATGACCCCTAGAGACAGAGAGAGGCTGGGAGTGAGATGGCCACAGCGTCAGGATTTGATCCCAGTGTGCCTCTGTTCACCACCTGTTGTGGGTTGAATTCTGTTTCTGCTAAAAATACGTTGAAGCCCTAAGTCCTGGTACATCTCAGGATGTCAGTGTGTTTGGAAATAGGATCTTTACAAAAGTCAAGGGTGGGCTCTTCTTCAATATGACTGGTGTCCCAAGGGCACCTGGGTGGCTCAGTCGGTTAAGCATTCAACTGCAGCTCAGGTCATGATCTCATGGTTTGTGGGTTCGAGCCCCACGTTGGGCTCTGTGCCGACAGCTAGAGCCTGGAGCCTGCTTCGGATTCTGTGTCTTCCTCTCTCTCTGCCCCTCCCCTGCTTGCACTCTGTCTCTGTCTCTGTCTCTCTCTCTCCAAAATAAAAATGAAAAAAAAAATGACTGGTGTCCCTATAAAGAGGGGAGATCTGGAGGCAGGGACAGACTCACCCAAAGGAAGACAATGTGAGGAGATACAGGGGAAAACGACCAGTGACAGGCTAAGGAACGTCTGAGGGTATCAGAAACTGGGGGACAGGTCTGGAGCAGGGCTTTCCCTAGTGCCTTCTGGAGGAACATGTCCTTGGCAACATCCTGATTCAGACTTCTGGCTTCCAGAACTGGGGGATGGTAAGTTTCTGCTGTTTTAAGCCACCCAGTTTGTAGTGCTCTGTTAGTGGTGACCCTAAGAAACTAATACACCCCCCAAAGCAGAGATCTTTTCTTTCCAGGTGGCCATGGCCTACAGGACCAGCTGGCGAAGCCTGGCCTGGGTGCCTCTGCCAGTTGGGAAAATATGGACCCACTTTCATTAGGAAAGAGCACAGTGACTCGAAACGGAAATGCCTCACTGTAAGCAAACCTGATGTGTGCGCTAGGCATTCACACGCAAGAGAAATTGAGGGCTGGTTGTGCTATGGATAGGAATTTGCCAGAGAGGATGCCCAGGGGGCATTCACAGGGCCTATTCCAAAATTCTGGTTTGCACCAGCTTTAAGGAGCCAGCTCCCGTGAGAAGTGTGCTATCTGAACTCCACCTTCACCTTCGATCAGTAATGCTTATCCTGCCCTTTGGTTCTGCTCCCAGGTTCCACCATCAGCTTCTCAGACTTTCCTTCTAGGGCAAGCAGGCAGGCAGGTGTGGTGACTCTGTGACAGATTCAAAAAGGCCACAGATTGACGCTTCTCCCACTGAGAGGTGGGGCTCACGACCCAATCCATCCCTGCACCCCTGAATTAGGACTGCCCTGTGACTGCTTTGACCAATACAATGTGGTAGAAGTGACGCCATGACAGTTCTGGACCAAGGCCTTTAAGAGGACATGCAATCTCTGCTTCCTTCCCCTGGGAGCTCTGGGCCCCCGTGTGAGCAGCCTGACTGTCCCAAGGCCACCATGCTGTGAGGAAGCCCCAGCTAACCACGTGGAGGAAGAGATGCTTAACTCTCCCAAGCTGTTCTAGCCCCATCACTTCAAGTCCATCCCAACTGAGGCCCCCAGACATCACAGAGCACCGGTGAGCCCCAACTGCTACACTCAACTTTGCACTTACAGATTTGTGACATGTACTAGATTTCGGTTTGAAACCCCTAAGTTTTGGTGTAGTTTTTAGGCAGCAATAGTTGGGACAGAGGCAGACCCAAGATATCAACCAAGAGTGTGAGGAGATGCTCTACATCCGGATTATCTAGACCAACAGGTGATGAATGAATGAGTGACACTGAGAAAGGCCTGAGGTTGAGTGCGGTTCCACTCCGGATGGGCCACCCGGCTGGCTCTGTGGCCGGATGACAGACGCAAGCTGAACTGCCCCTTCTGCAGTCCCTGACAGCCCCCGAGGCAGAGAGAAAATGTGGCTAGAAGGCACGAGAACTTCTATCACACCACCCCACTACTAGTAATAGCTCTGGGCTGCCCCCCAGATGTTGGATGCTCCCCGTGTTACTGCTAAACTTCACAAGCCTTTGGAAGCAGGTGTTTTATTAATATGGAAACTGCAGCTCAGAGACACTGGATAGGACATGCCCAAGGACCAGAGCTCGTCCACGGCAGAGCTGGGGTTCCGACTCAGGCTCCAAGGCTTGGCTTTTGGGAGGTACCCAAGGGGGTCGGAATTTGAATGACCTGGCACAGAAAATGGGGGGTGGGGAGAGGGAACAGGAGTAAGGCCTTTCAAAGAAATAAACACAATGGAGTCCAGCTATTCCAAGGCACCCCCTGAAAGGCTACCATGTCCATTTGGCCAACATGGAAGGTTCCAGCCACCAACCTAGAAATCTCCAACAGCCTCTCAGAGTTCTGTGGGATGACGGCGTGAAAATGCTTTGCAGTTTTCTGCAGGCCTGAGAGACCGACGCTGTGTAAGCCCTAACATCTGCTGATTTTGTAAGTGGATATATTTAGTGGTGGAACACTTTTTCTTCCAGTTTCGTAACACTTAAAAAAAAAATCCTGCTTGTCCTATTTTTTTCTTTTTTCCTTTTCTTTCTTATTTTTTTTTTTTTCTTCATGAACTCGAAGTGATATTGCCATTCTTTCCATAGCAACACACTAGGATACTGACTGCACTTTGCTGGGAGAAGTCTAAGCAGGACCCAGGAGGAGGGAGATGAAAATGCTGGGTTGGGTGGTGAAGAACTTGCTAAAATTTCATCACCTAGAAGGCAGGCGGAAAAGGCCCGGAGCCATTTTGATACTAAGAGCTGCAAGCGTATCCCAGATCCGGCTCCCGTGCCGTGTGCTCAGGGGGTGTCTCCTGTACCTGGGGGGAGGGGGCAGGTTCTGGAGGCCTCCGTATACTTGTTCCCAAAAGATCCCAACTCTGACAGTTGTATGCCCTCCCTTCAGTTCTCTCCCCATCTGCTGTCAGTCAGGAGGCAGCTTCAACCAGGTGAAAACCGGTCTTCAGCACTTTTCATTAATCTCAACTCCTCTCTTCTTTTTTTTTTTTTTTTCAACGTTTATTTATTTTTGGGACAGAGAGAGACAGAGCGTGAACGGGGGAGGGGCAGAGAGAGAGGGAGACACAGAATCGGAAACAGGCTCCAGGCTCTGAGCCATCAGCCCAGAGCCCGACGCGGGGCTCGAACTCACGGACCGCGAGATCGTGACCTGGCTGAAGTCGGACGCTTAACCGACTGCGCCACCCAGGCGCCCCTCCTCTCTTCTTTTTAAGTGAAGGTGGATCCAGACATTTGGAGAGGGGACCGGGGAGTGGGGAAAAAGGAAAGCTGGCCCAAACGCCCAGCCCTGTGGTCCCCATATTCACCCACGCCACCGCCTTTCCTCCTCCCAGTGGCCCTGTGGGGTGGGCATTCTTCTTGTCATTTCCTCGGGGGAAACTCTGGATCTGAACCCAGGAATCCAGAAGGTGCCACGTCCAAGCAAGGGCTGTAAGGGCACAGAGCTGGGTGCAAATGTTGGTGCTCTAACCTGCGGTTTGGTATCACCCGTGTGCCCACGTGGAGTTGGGCCACCTCGGCCTGGAGTCAGAAGAGCCGGCACCTCTTGTCGGGAGACAAGCAGGAAGCAGATCTATTCTGCCCTTGTTCTTTCCAACGTGACCTTGTACCTCTCATTTCTATTCTCCAAGAGGCTGCTGTGGCGTGCTGGAGAGCATGGGGGATGGAGAGTGCCAGGCAGTCATTAAAAAATAATACTTTTGAAGAATATATAATGACGAGGGAACATACTCGCATGATGTTAAGTGAAACACGAAGCTACAGCACACTGGATGATTCCATTTATGTGACATCTGGAAAGGCAAAACTGTAGAGACAAAAACCGGGGGGGGGGGGTGGGTTCCAGGTACTGAAGGTTGGTGGGGGCGACTAGGAGGAGTACAAGAGAATTTCGGGGGGAGGTTGCAGACTTGTTCTATATCTTGATTTTGGTGGTGGTTATTCAACTGCATGCATTTATCAAAACCCTAAGAACTATACATTAAAAAAAGGGTGAATTTCACTGAAGGCCAATTGGACCTTAATTTTTTTAAAAGGCAAAAAAAAAAAAGTGCAGCTATACACAGATACGCAGAATTCCAATTTTTTGCAAAAACACAAACAGTTGTAAAAAAAAAACACATATAGATGATGGTAACACTGGCTATTTATGGCATAGGGATTATTATGATTTTTTATTTTCTGCTTTATATATTTTCAACAATTTCTATAATAACCCAGATTATTACCTTTAGAAGCAGAAAAGTGGTTTCACTTTGTTTTAGGAGAGAAAACATGGCTGAAACAGTTTAGGAGTCAAGCTCCAATTCCTGGAAGCTGTGTGACTTCCAGCCGGCCACAAGCCTCTGACTTTAGCCTTCTCATCTGTAAAATGGGCTAATGCTGTTCACCTCGGAGAGCTGTGACTATGATGAAACAAGATAACAGAAGTAGAGCATTGGAAGACATAGCTCGACTAGTAGTTACTGTCACCCTCTCATCTCTGAGAATTTCATTTTTTTTTAAATGTTTATTTTTGAGAGAGAGAGAGAGAGAAACAGAGTGCAAGCAGGGGAGGGACAGACAGAGAGGGAGATACAGAATCCGAAGCAGGCTCCAGGCTCTGAGCTGTCAGCACAGAGCCCAACACTGGGCTCAAACTCACAAACTGTGAGATCATGACCTGAGCTGAAGTCGGATGCTCAACCGACTGAGCCACCCAGGCGCCCCTCTTTCATTTCTTAATTTGGTGGTTTTCCAAGCACGGCGTCATTACACATTCATGCTACTAATAGCTTGAAGCTAGTTCTGTGTGCGGATTATGAACCCAGAATGTTGCTACATCTAATGGCACAGTTGAGGACACTTACGGGGGTACTAGATGCAAACTGGTAAGGAAACAAAGAGAACTGGGTGAGGAGGTGATGAGCACACAGGGCAGTGAGGTGGTCGGGAGAGGGCTTTCCCAGCCAGGTGAGACTACTCCTGCGTCCCAAAGGACAGGAAGGAGTAGATGTGACAAAATGAGGGGATATTCCGGATGAGAGAACAGTTTGGGCGAGGGGATGGCAAACTATGGCTCGCCTCCTGCTTTTGCAAATAAAGTTTTATTGGGACGTGACAGACGTGCCCGTGTGTGCACTCACACTTCACTGCAGAATCGAGTCGTCGCAACAGGGAACTTCTGGCCCACGCAGCCTAAAATATTTACTCTCTGGTCCTTTACAGAGGAGGCCGGTTGACCCTTGGTCTAGGCCAAGACTCACGAGTCTGAAAAAAGTGCGGTGTCCACGGAGGGCCAGGTAAGAAGTGGTTTGGATGTAAGAGAGGAAGCAGGGTGCAGGCAGGCAAGGAACAGAGAGGACAGGTAAGGCGCTCAGGATCAGAAGGTGGTGGAGGTGAGGAGGGAGAGGGCGCAGGGCGCTGGAGGCCAGCAAGGAAGCTTGGTTTCCGGGAAAGCGGACGAGCATTGCTGGGTTTGCTGCCGCGACAGAGCTTCTGGGGTCTGGACCAGCTGACGCCAATCCTGACGGGGCCTGGCGGCGACGGCCCTTCCCCTTACGACTGCAAGAGAGTCGTCAGTGGCTCCCACATCCTGTGCAGGGCTGCCATAGCCGCCCGTGTCTGTCGGAACAGTGGAACCGGGAGGCCCGGGGACGGGGGATGTGAAGGCCAGGGCCCTCCCCGGGCTCCCGCCCAGGGGGCCGTGGTTTTTTCACAAATTCTGATGCCCTCAGCTAAGCTTGGGGGTGTCGAGAGGGAGGAGGAAGCTTCTACAAGAACAGCGGGGGCCGTCCGGGAATAAAAGACATTAGTCAGGCTCCAGCTCTATTCTCTCCACTCTCATTCATTTTAAACTCCTTGAATGAGCTCACTCCTTCAGTCTCCCATTCAGCTTCCCACTTCTTGAATCCAGCTCCCGTCCTCTCTTCTCTCCATGAACGTGGCCTCGAAATAAATGATTTCTTAAGGGCTGCACCCAAGCGGCGTGCTGGGTTCTACTTCTGTCCTTAGGGCCTACCGCTGTGCCGGGCCCACATCCGTGCCTGATACAAATGATGGCCGAATGACAGAAGTGACAAAGGTAGGCAAGACACAGGGCATGACTGGGGAACTCTTGTAATTCCTGTATCTGAGTTTTCTCATCTGTAAAGTGGGGATGGTAATGGTACCGGCATCATATGGTTGTGAGTACCAAGTAAGTTTAATGAATGACAGGCACTCAGAACACTGCCCGAGTCAAGGGAAGAGCTCAGAAGATATTAGCCATTAGTTGTGTTATTGCAATCTGGATGAGCCCAGACAAGAATGGGGGGGGGGGAGGGGAGGGGAGGGGTTGAAAGGTAAAGGAATAGTGGATATTAGTATATTATATATTATATAATATTAGATATTAGATAGAGGAAATAGTGAATATTTCCAATGAAGGGATCCTGAAAGCCTTCAGAGTAGAGGTGTGCTCTGTGGTCCCTTAAGCGTGCTGAACGGAGAAGAATCCTAATGGTGTCATGAGGCAGAAACTATCCTGTGATCGATTAGTGATGTCTGCTTTGGACCAGGAAAGCAGAACGGTGGGGCATATGTTTCCGCAGCCTATGTTGGTTGTTTTAAGATTCAAACATGTCAGGGCACATTTGGAATTCTAAGGACAGGCCTGCCAATAAGTTTTTGAATTCTAAGGCCCAAGGGTTGTTTGGGAAGCAATGTATCTTTAGGGAGTACACATACCCTGTCTCAAGAACGGTGCCTTAGTCATCAGAAGGAAATGCAGTTCTGACCGCGGCCTGGTGTCTGATCTTTGGCAGATCACCCTTTGGCCGAGATCCCAGGGATCCACGTCTGATTCCAAGAGGTGGGGACAAGAAAGAACGGACAGAGTTGTTTCAACAAAAATCTCTGTGTGAGGCAGCAGAGGCCCTGTGGTAGAATGTGACACACGGGGTGTGTGTGGGGGGGGGGCAGGATTCTCCTTGTCACAGCACAGCCCTCCACGGGCTTGGGCACAGTGGGGGTGGGGGACACTGTGGTAATCTGGGCACTCTGTCAGATGCTGTGTGGCCTCACAGGGGCAAGGACAGGGGGTCCAATTCTGGCAGGGGCAGCAAGTGGTCTCACAGTGGCTCCTCAGAGTGAAGAACACCGAGACATTCCTTGAGGACTCCCAGAAATACTTAGGGGGCTGGAGATGATGGGGACCTGGAGGGCTCACCATGGTACATGGGAACAAAGCCTTATGCATAGTGACCCAAATGTGAGCCCAGGGCTGGGAGCCCTGAGAAAGACGGGTCATAGCTATAATGCCACATGGGGTGCATTATAGCCCCAAGTGCACGGAGGAGGGAGTTGCTTGCTGTCTGGTGTGGGGGCAGAGCTGTGAGGAAGTTTCATAGAGGCAAGAGTCGAGGCAGGTGAGGTTGTGGGTGGGGCTCTGGAAGAGGAAGTGCACCCTGTGGACGGATAGAGATGCCTGAGCCAAAGTGCAGAGACAGGAAGGGGACACTGGCTCAGCGAAGGGCATGGATGTCGGACGGATGGACAAGTGGTCAGGGGACAAGTGGTGGGAGACAGAGCCAGAAGGGGTAGGGCCGGGGAAGGCAGGCTGCAAGGAGCATGCCCATTAGGAGCAAGAACTTTGCTTTACCCATGGTCACATTCCCAGCTCCTGGCCCAGAGGGAAGGCTCCATAAGAAACGCTTAAATGATAGGACGGATAGACGGAAGGAAGGAATTCTAGCATCTCGGGCAGGATAGCAACTCGCCTTTCTTTCATTGAGAGCAATATGGAAAGGAAAGCCCGTTTGGGCCTTTCAAGCAAAGGGAACCTGAAAAGCAAGACCTGTGAGGAAACACAGCCACCACGAAGGAAGGGTGTGTGTGTACATGCAGACATAAAGCAAAAGCGCAAGACATGTGCTGTGTTCTCAGCCCTGAGCCTCAAAAAAGTACCTCTAGGTTTAAAAGAAAAGAAAAAGGGAAGCAAAGGCACCGAAGCCCCTCTCCACTGGATTGAAGTGGAAGGCACAAAGCAAAAGGGATGATTAGAGCATTCCCAGGATGCAATGCAACTTCCTCCCGGCACCAAGGGGGAAGGACCCCTCTTAACCTGGTCCTCCGCGCTCCCTTCCCAGCCTCCACGGCTCAAAGGGACGCGGCTGGAAGATGCACAGGCCAGGTCGCCCTGCCCAGCGGGGACACAGGTACCAATGAGCCTCCTCTCCTTGTTCTCGCCTCGATGCTTGTCTTTGGAGCCTTGCTGAGAAGGAGGAAAAACGGGGCCAAAGCCGAGATGAAAGCGCCTGTAATCTCATAAAAGAGCCAGGCGGATGCTCTAAAAGGCACAGAGGAGCCAACACCTGCCATTTGCACTTCAAGGCAGGCGGTTTGAAACCCACCAAGGCAAGGGGCCTGTCCGCCCTTCCCTGCCAGTGCCTGTGTCTGGGGACCAGAGTCAGCTGGTCACACATCCCACAGGCGGGTGGCAGGAGGACGAGGAGGAGAAGGTGAATCACCAAAGCCCCAGGCCCGGAACCTGCATTTAGGAGGGCTGGAGACTTAAATATCCATCACTCCCTCTCCTTACCTGACACGGAATCGATTCACCACTTTCTTTGGTCTTCAGACTACTGTGCCATGGCGAAAAGTACCAACCACCACAAACCACCCTTTCTCATGGCCGTCACAGAACAAGGCTCCTCCAGAATGGGGAAGAGAATGAGGCTGCTTCAGATAAGACACTAATGGAGGTTTTCCTGCTTTTCTTTGCTCTCCTGAGAAATTCTGCAACTCCGCTAGAACCCAAGGCCCAGACAGGGTTCCATTAATCACCCATAACTGGGAGAGGAAATGTTTTCTTGCAGCGTAAAGCCAAGGAAGCAAAAGCAGAAAGAGGTGGATGATGTTCCAAATGAAATTCCCAAATGATCAGTGCAGGCTCTTTACAAATTTCTTCCAGTTTCTTTTCTTCATTTTTTTAATGTTTATTTATTTTTGAGAGAGAGAGAGAGAGAGAGAGAGAGAGAGAGAGAGAGAGCGCGCGCGCACAAGGGAGGGGCAGAGAGAGGAGGAGACACAGAATCCGAAACAGGCTCCAGGCTCCGAGCTGTTGGCACAGAGCCCGACGCGGGGCTCGAACCCACGAACCGCGAGATGGTGACCTGAGCCGAAGTCGGATGCTCAACCGACTGAGCCACCTGGGCTCCCCATCTTTCAGTTTACTTTGTATTTTCCACAAATGATCGAGGAGGAGCGCTCGGGGAAGTCTCCGAGTTTGAAGAGACTATCCTTTCAGGCTAGGAAACACCGAGATGGTGGGAGACCAGGCAAGCAGAGTGGAGACAAGAGCGAGCTGTAGGCCGAGCTCAGGGCACTGACCAGCTGCGTTCCCAGGCCAGCGGGCCTCGCTGATCTGCAGTAACTCTGGCAAGGCCTCCCATGGAAAGAGCCCTTGAAGGGGATTTGGGAGACCTGACTGCCTGCCACTCAGGGTCCTGTTCCTAACAGGTGTCACTACATGACCTGTAAGGCATGGACACTGGATGGATGAGCTCTCAGGGGCTCAGCTGCAGCCTGCCAGGACTTTGAGATGCTAATAGCCGTTCTCAGAAGGGGGAAGGGGCCTCATCTTGCAGTCAACATGCAGGGGACTTGGCCCAGAAGATGCCCCGATATGGCTGCAAGGGACCTGACGTGACAGACCCAGCCTAAAGTGAAGTCTGGGGAAGGCGGAGAAGAAAGGCAACATGCTCCCCTTTGGGAATAACAGTAAAAATATTCATTGCAGCAGGAATAATCTTAGAGAGATGGGCCACTGCGAAGCAGTTTCTCTGGGAATAAGTGCATCACAGGCTTTGAACATCACAAAAATCCAAGAGAGAGCTGAAAAAGCTCAGATAACAAAGCAGTAGGGAGAAAACCACTTCTGCGGGAGCGGACTTACGTATCTGAATTAACCTGTAAGATTTATTAGCGAGTAGAGGTCCACAGTGTAAGAAAGGAAATCGGCTGCAAGTTTTAATTAGTCGGGGTTTTGATAAGTGGTGAATCTTGGAAGCAGTAAAATGCCAAACGATGGGTCTGAAAGGGCAGGTCTCAGGAACCAGGGACAGGGGGAGCGTTTCGCTCCGGCAGCAGCATATAATGAGCTTGAAAGTAGGCCAGGCTGAACCGAGGCCTGCAGGCGGGGCTGGGAAATAACCAGTGGGGCCCTCGTGCCTGTCGGTGGGAGGCAGATGCCACCTGTTCTGGCTGCTGTCCCCGCTGCCCCATTCTCTCCCCACTTCACCGTTCGCGGTTATGGTGACCCTGGCTTGTGAGACTCAAGATCCTTCAGCATTCTTCTGTTCCTTCTAGTTCACTCCGCCATCCTGACCCAGGCAGCCTGGCAGAGAACTAGCTGCCAGGATCAGGCAGCAGAATGAGAGCAGCAGCTCCTCAGTGCTGTTTTCTGGCTGGCCTGCTTCCTTCCATAGCCTCCCCTGAGCACCTCCAAGGCACCAAGGACTGGGCTGGGTGTTTGGAGTATGGCCGCGAGCTAGCTGTTCTCCCTGGATTCAAGGAGGAGCCATGTAAGAACACAGGCAGAGATGAAACAATGGATTCATTTCCGTGAGTGAACGGAGCATAAAGTACCACAGACAATCGGAGAACAGAGTGTGTGGGTTTACGGGTAGCGATCAGGAAAGGCTTGCCCTAGGAGACAGCTGAGCTCATTAAGGCCATAGTTACAGGATGGATTCACCCACGGGCTTGGTAACTTGCCGTGCCCTATGCACATGGCCTTCCTTTCCTTTCAATCAACAACTGATGGTGTTACAACCCTTCTTTTGTCATAAGAGAGAACCAGGTAAGGAGGCGACTTGGAGCACATGCTACGTGATCACCGAGCAAGCCCAAGGCAGACGAGGGCCACATTCAAGTTCCACTGCTGATGCTGCTCAAACCTCTCAGCCCGCGAGTCCCCTGAGTTAAGTAAGGGTTGCTCGGGACAGAGCGCCCCAGCCTTTGCTTTCTGCCGGTCCCTGTCATGAGGGCCAGGATGGAGAGTGACAGAGATGCTGGAGAACTTCCTGGACCACCTGACTCCCAGGAGCTCAGAGGGAGTTTCGTACCTGCCAATATGTCGACCGGGCTCTGCTAAGGCTGTGGCACATGATGATGACTTCTTTCCCTCAAAACACGAGGCAGGAGGCTCACGAAGGCAAGCTTTTTGGGGGCATGGAAGCTGCTGAGGGGCGCAGTGCTAGGCTTTAGAGACGGGCAGAACTGGGTTCAAATCTGAGGTCCTGCTATGCAAATGCTGAATGTTCATAGCGGCACTATTCTTAACAGTCAAAAAGTGGAAATGTCCATCGATGGAGCATGGGTAAACAAAATATGGTCCATCCATAAAATGCAGTCTCACTTGGCAAAAAAGAAAAAGAAAAAAGAAAAAAAAAGGTGGGGGCTGACATGCTACAGTTCATAGGCGCCCTGAAAGCATCATGTTAAGTGAAATAAATCGGTCACAAAAGACCACGTATTGCATGATTCCGTTTGTATGAAATGTCCACAGTAGGCAAATCTAGAGTGACAGAAAGTAGACTAGTGGTCGCCTGGGGCTGGAGGGAAACGGAGGGAGGGGGGCCGGAGGGAAGTGGAAAGTGACTGCAGGTGGATACAGAGTTTCTTCTTTTTCTGTTTTTTTTGGAGGTGATGGAAAGTATTCTAAACTCATGGTGATGGGCGCCCACCTGTGAATATACTGAAAACCATTGGTGGTACACTTTGTGAGTGAGCTGTATGGTCTGGGAATTATCATCTCAATAAAACCATCCATAAAAAAATTTGAGTTCCCACCTCTTCTTGGTTCCTGCTATCCTGTAAGGTTCGCAAAGGCAAGGACCCCTTTGTTTTCCGCGCCATTGTCTTCTGAGGACCTGGTGCCCAGTAGGTGCTTTCGTATTTGCTAATGAATGAATATGTGCCTTGGGCAAGCCCTGTAGGCTCTTTGAGCCTCAGTTTCTGCATCTGCAAAGTGGGGATAAGAATGCCTTCTGCAAAGGGCCGATTAGGAGACAAGGCTTTTGAGGTGCAATGAAAGGGTCCTCCTTGCATGCCTGGCACAGTGCCACTGACAGGGCTCCACAGGGGTCCCCTGCCCTGGGGAGTATGGTTTCTTAGCCATCTGCCCCACCTCCCATCACATGTCCCTTCTAGAGCCCAGTGGCCACGCTGTCACACAGGGCAGGCCACACGATGCCATGATGCTGGAGACTGCTCTGAAAGGACATGCTCACGTGCTGACCAATGCCGAGGGCCCGGGCCAGCAGGGGGCTGGTGGACACATCAGGCCAGATTTTCTGTTTCTATCTGGAGATGTGTCTGACAGCCTGTCCCAGACTGTGTCTGTCACTGCCGGTCAGGGCTGACACCAGCTCTGAGGCCATGCTGCGTGTTAATGGCACACACAGAGAAGGCGCAGTATTTGCAGAAACAGTTAGCTGTGTGAGGGTCAAGGTTATGACCCCTGGAAGCCAGGCCACCATCCTTATGAAGCTGTCTTGCAAAAAATGTGAAAAGAAACTTGCAAATATCTAGAACCAAATATTTAGAACCCTGAGCCTGTCTCTTGTCTCTTGCTCATACCTGGGCTCCCAGAACCTTGGTGGACAATTCCTCAGAGGCACCTGGGTCTCCTCGTGGAGAAGCCCCTAGTGTCAGAAGAGCAGGGAGAGAGGTGAGGGGAAGAAGAGGGTATGTGTCCACCCACACCTCTACGCTCCTCCGTCCACTGCTCACCGTGGCAAAGCCCCTTTCCTCTTCTGTGCACTCCAGGGAAGGGGAATAGTTTAAAGCTAGCAGTTGAGGGGAGTCTGGGTGGCTCAGTCAAGCGTCCGACTTGGTTTTGGCTCAGGTCATGATCTCACGGTTTCGTGAGTTCGAGCCCCACAACGGGCTCCAAGCTGACAGTGCAGAGCCTGCTTGGGATTCTCTGTCTCCCTCTCTCTCTGCCCCTCCCCCACTTGTGCTGTCTCTGTCTCTCTCAAAATAAATAAATACAAACTTAAAAAAATAAATAAAGCGAGCAGTTGATAGTTGACTGTTTTCAGACATCTTTGGCTGAGAGTTACATTAAGAAATACATTTCATGCGGTAATCCTGTGGGTGTGCAGACCTATGTGTAAAAAACAGAGTGAACAAAATAATATTCTCACTATGTACAGTATGTTCTAATACCTTCTTTTTATGCTCTGTGGTCACTGTCTCTACGTTTTTAATAGTTTTATCTTCATAAAAACAGAGAGGGAGGCAAACCATAAGAGACTCTTAAATACACAGAACAAGCTGAGGGTTGCTGGCAGGAGGTGGGGGGGGGGGGGAATGGGCCAGACGGGTGATGGGCATGAAGGAGGGCACTTGCTGGATGAGCACTGGGTTCCTTTGTGAGACACGAATCACTGGGTTCTACTCCTGAAGCCGAGACTACACTGTATGTTAACGAACTTGAGAATAATGATGATACTAATTATTATTAGTTTATCTTGAGACTCGGGTTTTGTAAGTGGAGTCGGACAGGACACGTGGCCATCCGCTGTCTGCCCCCACGCGGCAACGGCCACTGCCTTGTCCTTGGTGGTGCCCCGAGAGGGTCTGCCTCTCCCACGAGTATCCGTGTGCCTGAGGGAGTGTGACATTAGGTGGGGAATAAAAAAACACCATGACAGCCTGAGAGACTGCAGATGAGGGGGAAAAGCTTTTTCCTGTTGTTTTGAACAAGGGCCCTGTGTTTTCAGTTCACCCCGGGCCCCACAAATTATGTAGCCAGCTTTGCCTACTAGACCGATTTCACAACTCCCTAATGAATTGTGACTGGCAGCTTGAAAAAACACTGCACTGGACGGCAGAAGGCCACAAGTGACTAAATGCAAGCTTTCGTCAGACACACTGAAGTTTAAACCCCATTTCTACAATGAATTGGCTGTGTGACTTTGGGCAGGTCACTAAACTCTTAACTTCTGCGACCTCATCTGCAAAACCGGGATAATGATAGGACTTACCTTTAGAGTTGGGGCAGGGACTAAGTTAAGGCAATGTGCAAGGGCAGTGCCCCAAATTTAAGAAAGAAACTAGTCAGGCCCCTCTGGTCTTTGGCCCGGCTCTGATTTTTCCCAGGTTAATTTACTTCTCTGAAGAGGGGATTTTTGAGCTGGGTTTTGGGGAGCAAGCAGGAGTTTACCAGGTGAGTAAGAAAGGGAAGGATGCTATCTGGGCAGACAGGCTGCAGAACAGAGGTTCTGAGGCGTGGTATGTTTAAGGGAACATGGGAGCAGATCTGTTTTGAGAGTGTGCACAGCTGTGGGGAAGGTGGGGGGTGTAGGATGAACCGCTGGGAGGTGGGGTGGCTGAGGTTGGACGTGGGAGAGGCCTGATCATGGGGAGGAGAGGCCCCAGGCAAGTTGGACTCACCCAGTAGCCAATGAAGGCAGAAAGGATTTTAAGCAGGTGAAAAGCATGATCAGACCTGTGCTTTCAGAGATCACCTTGGCTGCAGGTAGCAGATGGATGGGAGGGGATAAAATCGAAGGCTCTGGAAGAGACCAGGTGTGCGATATGAGGCCCCGAATTCGAGAGAGTGACCGTGGGGATGGAAAGCTGATGGAGGAAGGTCACCCAGGAGGCTGGAGCGCACATGGGAGGTACCTCCCAGCTTTCTGCCCCGAGTGAGTGGGATCAAGAGGAAGAACAGGTCTGGGGAAGCAGGAGGAGGATTATCTGGCCTGGCCCCTCGAGGCGAATGAATCAGAATGATGTGTGTTTAGTCTATTTTTAGAAATCTCCAGGGATGCAAAGTCTATAAATTAACCTAAAGAGCAATGAGTATTCATTTGTCCTATTTTTTTTTTTTTAACCATATCTAACTCCTTTTGGCTACTAAACCCAAATCAGATAAACTTTATTTAAGCTACAATGCAGGTGAGTCCTTACCTTTGCTGGCTCAGCACCATAGGTTTCTGGAACCAGGTGGAAGAAATGTTAAATTATAGAACAAGTTAGAACTAAGTGACATCTATGGAAGGGAGGAAGTCACAAAGGAAATTTGAAAAGGTGATGAATCCACTAACACCCCTCTCAGCCCCCACCTCTCTGGGGCAAGCCAAGTTCCCAGCTGCCAGTGGAGTTCAGGTAGGCCCAGGAAGGGCACTCAGATCAGACCAGGAGCCAAACACCTACTTCTAACAACAATGCCAAGAACTGCCTTTTCTGAAAGATGTGAGTTTTCCTACTTCAGGGTTATTACCCTAGCCATAGCCATCCACTGGTAAGTGTTTCTGTTTTTTTTTTTTTTTAAGTTTATTTATTTATTTTGACAGAGAGAAAGCGAGCACGTAAGAGTGCTCTGCAGAAACAGAGGGAAAAAGAGAGAATCCCAAGCAGCCTCCACAATGTCAGCACAGAGCTGATGTGGGGCTCGAACCCACGAACCCTGAGATCATGATGTCCTGAGCCGAAACCAAGAGTCTGACGCTTGACTGACTGAGCCACACAGCCGCCCCTGGAAAGTGTTTTTACGTACTCCAAAAAATTAATTTTGAAATCTGTCTTTGATACTTGAATGCTGGGTGGGCATGGGGAACATACTGCTCACAGTTTAAGGTCAGATTAAAGAGAAGAGGGAGATGACAAGGGTATTCCATGTGGACAGAGCTCTACGGTTTACACAACGCTCTCACACTAGCCTCTCATTTTGTGTACACAACAGCCAGATAGAGGGGCTAAGGCCTGTCATCCCAATTCCACCCACACAGAACCCGCAGCCCTCTGTGAACTCAACTGTAGGGTGACGGGGTCCATAGGGAGGCCAGTCTTCTGTCTTTTGCTGGCTGTCCCTGCTGCACACTGTCACCCAAGACGAACCCCTTGTATGCATATTTGGGAAAGGCAGCGACAGGCATTACAATCCATTTGGTCCAGATTAAAAAAAAAAAAATTCCCACACCCCAGGATTGCTTGTCACGTGCCTTTTGCAAGGCTCTGTTTGGGGGCTGGCGGGACTGGTATAAATAAATAAAGACACCAGCCACTGCACTTCTGAGCACCTACAATCCAGGCACTTTGCACATCTTTGACCTCATTTACTCCCTCACAGCGCCCTTATGAGATGGCTGTCCTCAGCCATTCTGTACATGGGGAAATATCCTCTGACCCGACTCAGTGGCTCTGGGCATCCAGATGCCAGCCTCATGCCGGCTCTGCCCCTTCCATGCAGCTTTTCCTGTTTCATTTTCCCAACGCTCCTGGGAGGTTTCCCATTTTGAGGAAGCTAAGGCTTAGAGGGGGGTTTAGGCAAGTTGACCACCGGGATGCTGTTGGCTTTCATGCCCTCTGTCTTATTTATTTATTTAGTTACTTAATTAAAAAAAAATTTTTTTTGAGACTGCAAATGGGGGAGGGGCAGAGAGAGAGAGAGAGAGAGAGAGAGAGAGAGAGAGAGAGAAGATCCTAAGCAGGCTCTGTGTGGACAGCAGAGGACACGATGCAGGCTCAAACACACGAACTGTGAGACTATGACCTGAGCCAAAGTCAGATGCTTAACTCACTGAGCCACCCAGGCACTCCCCTCCTCTGTCCCCTTTAAGTTGAAACCATTCTAATTTTTGCATCACACAAGCAGCCTATAATTCCTACAAAAATCTAGATGACACAGGAATCTCTACTGTATCCCCCACCTCTTTTCTATTTCCACTCCCCAGAAGTAACTGCTTTTAACAGTTTAATGTATATCCTTTTCCCATGCACAAACACACCCACACAGGGAATTTATTTTTCACAAATGGGATTGCACTAGATGCATTATTCAGCAACTTGCGTTATTCACTCAACCGTGTATCCCAGTTATCATTCCTCATCCACACGTAAGGAGGAATCCTTATCCTCTTGGACAGATTTCGTGGTCTCAATGTAGCATAAACCACTCCCCTACCGATGGACTCTTAGTTGTCTCTAACTTCTCATTAATTCTGCACCGAACACAATCGTAAATGTAACATGCTTGAGATACAAGCTCCCAATAAACATTAACTAATTTTTTAGCCTTCTTAGATGGCTTTATTTAACTACCGGCCTCCATTCAATTCTTTTGGCAAGTGCACATTTCTAAGAGCTGGAGTTAGTTACGTCTGTCTCCTGCTCATTGTGGAAACCGGTTACTTTCACGGCCCAGGTGTTACAGGTACCTAATCCAATACCAAAATTGGGTTCAGATAGGAAAGTTTTGAACTGATACTACTTTTCCAAATTTTCAGCCTCGTTCTCTAACTGCAGCTCGGTTTTTGCAGGAAACTACAGGGCAGTCTAAAGTAAGTAAGGGTGTGTTGTGGGTTGTGGGTTTCTAAGACAAGTTGTTTAACTCTAGTCTAACATAAAGAAAGGAAAAAGCTGGACAGCCTTACGTTTCTCTTCTAGCTCATTTTATTCTAATTCGAACAACAAGAAGTTGAGGACATCAGTTGCAGACTGTGTCCCCTCATCAGGTCTCCAGACTACTTCTCTGTCCCGGGCAGAATCCAAATCATCCTTTCTTCCTTCAAGGGTCCTTAAGACTCTGACTGTCTTCCTTTTTCAAAACCTTCAGGCCCTGCTTTGCTTTTTGTGGTCCTTTTCCTTCAAGATGGGAGGCAAAGTAGAAAACAGGTTTGTGTTCTTTCTTTCTTCCTGATGTTCCAAGATGCCTTAATAATTTTTTCTTTTTTTTTAATTAAAAAGATTTTTTTTTTCCTACTTATTTTCTGAGAGACAGAGCATGAGTGTGTGTGTGTGTGGGGGGGGGGGGCAGAGAGCAAGGGAGACACAGAATCCGAAGCAAGCTCCAGGCTTCGAGCTGTCAGCACAGAGCCCGACGCGGGGCTTGAACTCCCAAACTGTGAGATCATGACCTGAGCCGAAGTCAGATACTCAACCTGATGAGCCATCCAGTCACCCCTAATCATCTTTTACCTAGAGAACTTCCTTTAGCCGTTGTTTTAGGGTATATATGCTGGCAACAAATTCCCTTAGCTTTCTCTCATTGGAGAATGTCTTGATTTCCCTTTCATTCCCGCAGGATGTATTTTTGCTGGATATAGGATTCTGGGTTGACAGTTATTTCAAAAATGCTATGCCACTTCCTTCTGGTCTCCATGGCTTCTGGTAAGAAATCTGCCATTCATGTTGTTTTTCCCTGTAAGTAAGGTACCATTTCTCTCTCAGAGATTTCAAGAGTTTTTGTCTTTGGTTTTTAGATGTTTGAGTTTGAGGTGTCTTGGTGTGGCCTTCTTTGGGTTTATCTCATTTGGGATTCACTCAGTTTCTTGAGTCTGCAGGTCTGTTGCCAGATTTGGGAGTTTCCAGCCATTACTTATTTGAATAGTTTTTGAGTCCCACTGTCTTTCTCTTCTCTCTCCATGACTCTGAGGACATGAATATTAAGCCTTTTGTTATAGTCCCATAGATCCCTGAGATTCTGTTCCCTTCTGCCCCCTCCCCCCAGTCTATTTTCTCTTTACTGTTCAGATTGGGTAACTTCTACTGTTTAATCATCAAGTTCACAGATTCCCCACCGCCCCCCCACCCGCCGTCCCCTCCAGTCTATTGGGGTCATCCAATGAATTTTTAATTTTAGTTATTATATATTTTAGTTCTAAAATTTCCATGTGTTTTTTTCTTCTATTTCTTTATTGAGACATTCTATTTTTTTTTTCATATTTCAAACATTTCATAATTGCTTACTGAAGCATTTTTATAGTGGCCACTTTAAAATCTTTGTCAGATAATTCTAACATCTGTGTCAGCTTGGTGTCTATCGATTGTCTTCTTTTCATTCAGTTTGAGATCTTGATTCTTGGTATGAGTGATTTTTAATTGAAATATGGCCTTTTGGATATTATGAGAATTTGGATCTTTCTTAAACGTGTTTGAGCTGGCTTTCCTGGATACTGCTCTGACAGGGTGGGGGGCACCTCATTACTGTCAGGTGCACGTCCAGGTTCTTCATTTGGGTTTCATGGACACTCAAATCCCCACTGGGCAGGAAGGGGAGTTCCAGCTCCCCACAAGGCTTCCACTGACACCTCCCTAGCTGGGAAGGGTTAGGAGTGCCTTCTTACTCCTTCTGTGTGGCTTTTACTGACACCAAGGTGGGTGTAGTTACCCTCGGCTGGCGGTGGTGAAAAGTGTCCTCTCCTTAGTCTGCCTTCTCTGACACCACCCTAGTGGGGGCGGGAGCGGAGGCACGGTTGGGCTCCTTGCTACCAAGGGAGGGTGGAAGTCTGGGTTCCCCACTTACTCTTTGCTGGCGAGAGTGGGGGCCGGGCCAC
Source organism: Lynx canadensis (assembly GCF_007474595.2). Classification (NCBI taxonomy): domain Eukaryota; kingdom Metazoa; phylum Chordata; class Mammalia; order Carnivora; family Felidae; genus Lynx; species Lynx canadensis. The sequence goes on from NC_044320.2 coordinate 17,026,594, forward strand.
GGTTTCTCGGGGATATGTGGCTGGGGTAGTATGGTGATTATCTCCTAAGACTTTCCAGCTGAAACTGAAGCCCATCCCAAGACCTGGCACTCAGACATTGATAATCACTGAAGGTGTGTGACTTAATTCATCAGTTGGGATTTTAACTTCATTAAAGAGCCAGGGCATGCTTGATGCATCTTTGCCTTGTGGCACAATGAGATATGATAAATACTTTTTTTGGAGAGAGTGACCAAAGGCTCTTGCCTGTCCGTGTGAGTCTGTTGGCAGAAATTCTGCATCAAGTAGATAAGACAGATGAGCTCTGGGCAAAGCTGTCTTAAACGCAGATAAGAAAGAGACAGGATGGGCAGAGTTTAGAGAGTGTCTGTACTAATAAGTAAAGTTATTAATACATCTAAATAAAGAGTAAGCTTAGAAGAATGCTAGGAGAAGAGTCACCCAGCTAGGAGGTGTGCCCTGTCTGCCTGTCCGGGGAAAGCCCCCAGAGCCCGGAGGCAGGTGGTACAGATGCCGGGCTGGGAGCATGCATATATGAATTCCAGAACTACCTTCCCTGAGTGGATTCTGTGCTCACCCAGGTGGCCTTTGGAATCCAGCCTCTTAATGCCATTGCTGGACAGTGTCAGGGAACTGACCCAAGAGATGCAGTTTTCTGGGCCCTTGGCTCTCTTAATTTTCACTTCAGATAAATGGTCTCTGATCTCTTATGAATTTGGTTGGTAAAAATCCATTTCTAATAACCATACAAAATAACTAAAATTATTCAGTGCTTACTGTGTGCCAGGCTGGCCTGGGCATTTCATGGATCATCTCATTTCATCTTTACCATCATCCTGTGGGGCAAGATGAGATTGTCTCATCTCATGGATGGAGGACTTGAGGCTCTGAGCCTGGCAAAGCTCAGAAGAGTGAGGATTTGAACCCAAGCCTCCTGACTCCAAGGTCTGCCCTTCACCGCTGGGCTTTCTAACATAGCCCTTTCTAGGTGCTTTACAATATGAACACATATGACCCTCCAAACAACCCCTGGGGTAGGTACCATTTCTACCCCCAATTTACAGCTGAGGAAACACAGGTACAGAGAGGTTGTGGAACTTGCTCAAAGCCACACAGCTGGTGTAAGTGGAGCAGGATGTGAAGTCAGGCAAGATGGCTAAGGACCGTTACGTCATGCTGCCTCTGTTGGGGCACTTGCCTGACTCTAACAGACCCAAGCCTCTTGAGGGAAAGGACTCGATCATCCTTATTTTTGTACCCTCACCGGCTTCCCTAGTGCCCAGCACAAAGTAAGCTGCTAATACCTGTTGGTTCACTTGAATTCCCCTGGAAGGGCAGACCACTAGCTGACCTCGCCCAGCTATACCGATTCTGTGAAGTCCCTTGAATTTACAGCTGATCTGAGGTAGGTTTACGCCAGGCTGCAGGCTACTCGTTCTGCTTCATGCACTTCATAAAACATTCTTTTTTCATGGGGCCGAGGGCTCCTGAAAAAAGAGAATTCAAATTCCAGGGCCAGAGAGCTATGAATAATTTCTACTGGAGCATATTTTTTCACCACCAGGGACCTGCGTTTTCAAGGAACTCAGTCCCTAGTCGTGGGAAGCTAGCAAATCCCTTTTTCACCCTCATCACCATCATCATCTTTTTTTTTTTTTTTTTTTTTTTGAGAAAGCGAGCGCGCCAGTGGGGGAGGGGCAGAGGGAGACAGACTCTTAAGCAAGCTGCACGCTTAGCCCAGAGCTCCCGACGTGGGGCTTGATCCTATGACCCTGGGATCATGACCTGAGCCAAAATCAAGAGTCAGGGGCTCAACCGACTGAGCCACCCAGGCGCCCCTCACCATCATCTTCTGAGTCCGGTTGTGGCTGGAAAGGTTTATCGAGCGGAGTAAAGTTACCTAAGTAGCCGGGTGGGTCTCAATGGTGGCTGGTTTAGTCTCCACAGGGGACATTTGCCAGTGTCTGAAGACATTTTTAGTTGTCACAATGGTGGGGGTGTGGGGTGTGCTGCTAGTGTCTAGTGGGTAGAGGCCGGGGATACTGCTAAAACATCCTACAATGGAAGCATAATCCATCACGACAAAGAATTAGCCAGCCCAGAATGTCAGTAGTGCTGAGGCTGAGAAATCCTGATTAGCCAAGCAGCCCCCAAATCTGCATGTACAAGTGGTTTTAAAGAGGAAGCACCGCGCAACAATTAAATTAGGTTTTATGAGATTTTATTCCCAGAGAGCAGGCACAGCTCACTGGGGGGAAGATGAAAGCGAACATTCTGTGCCGGGAGTGGAACCGTCTTTGTTTGGAAGCGTGTTCTGAGGCAGTCCTTTGGGACTTCAGGCCTTAGGACCTCCTACCACAAACCCACCTCGGAAGCTAATTAAAATGCAAATTCCAGGGCCTCACCTCAGTCCCGCTCAACTAGGCTCTCTTGGTGAGAGTATGAGGGATCTACATTTTTAGGACACCCCACCGTGATTCAGATGCATGCTGCAATGTTTTCTTCCCTTCTTCTAGGAGAAGAGGTAAACAGACCATATGCATGTGAGTTTTTAGAAAGTTGACTGAAAATGCTCACATTCTAGGACAGTTCCTCTAACTTAAAAAAAAATTTTTTTTAATGTTTATTTTTGAGAGAGAGCGAGAGAGCATGCGTGCAAGCAGGGGAGGGGTAGAGAGAGAAGGAGACACAGAATCTGAAGCAGGCTCCAGGCTCTGAGCTGTCAGCACAGAGCCCGATGTGGGGCTTGAACTCACAGACCACAAGATCATGACCTGGGCCGAAGTCGGACGCTTAACCAACTGAGCCACCCAGGAGCCCCCCCAGTTCCTCAAACTTTAGTCATTTTTACCACACGTTGTGAGTTATGCCCTAGACAAATACTACTTGTACTGTTCTTTACTCAATAATTTAAAAATTATTTAGTTACATTTTTTCCCTAATACTCCTGAGAATACATGCATAAGCATGAAATATTTGTCTATGCCACTTAAAACAGACATGCAGTACGTGTAGGAAGCAGTGCATTATGGGAAAGCAATTAAAGTTAGCTAGACGACTAGGAGGAGTACCTACATGCTCTGTAAAGCAGACATTTGAAATCTCAGAGCCACCTTTTCAGGGATGGATGACAAACCCCGTGGCTTCCTGGAGGAGGACTAGAGTGGGCAAAGGCTCACGCCTGACCAGGACGTTGTGACCTTACGGAGACCTGCCAACCACCATTTATGAGCCTTTGAAAAAAACAAAACACGTCACACCCAGCACTAGGACAAAATGAAGGACCAGCACATGTTGAATGTCACTGAGCCTCAGAAATTGGAAGCCACATGTGAGAAGTCATTCCAACCACAAACTGGCTTCCGTGATATCATCTGGCTCCCAGAGGGCGCCCTCCTTAGGTGAGGCGTGGACAGAGGGAAAAGCTTGATACACTGGAAGCCACAGAACATTTCACGTCTCTGCTAGAAATCAGAACAAACATCTGCAGTTTGTTTTTCCATTCACATTCTTTTCCCGAAAGCCTAAACCTGACATGATGTTAGTTTTAACTGGGTCCTGCACACAGCCGGCCCCGCAACGAGTGCAGCGAATAAAGCAGCTCGGAATTACCAGGGTGCCTGGATTCCCTAGCACGGCTTTATTTTTGTCTTTCCCTCCAATTTGCATTAAGCTGCCTGCATAATTTCCACCTCAGGTGAAACCTCTCTCTTCGTTGTTTCCTACTTGAACTACATTGATTTTCCATGTAAGTCAGGATATTGGGAAGTGGGGGTGGGAGGTGGTTAGAAAAGAGGCTAAGGAATAGCATTTTTGGACGCGGTGAGACAGATGCAGCCAGCGTCCCCCACCCCCCTCCCTGATGGCATTTGTCTTTGGCGTCAAAATCTGAAACTCAAGAGGATGTTCCTGAAGGGGGCCAAAGTGGATACCCTCTTCCTGCAGCCTTTTACGGCTTGTTATTTAAGTAGCTTCTCTTTGTGCAATTGTAAACCAGCCCTGTTTGGCTCTAGCTGGAAAGACAATACCAGGGATCCACTTTGTTAAGCATTTATCGAGCACCTTCTATGACTGTTAAGCATTTATTGAGCACCTTCTATAAACGCAAGGTTCCATGCATTGAGGCCAAAATTCCTGCTTTTCATCACGTGGGGAGGAAAACGTTAAAATGTCAGGAAGAAGAAATGCTCTTGGTGCTGTGGGAGAGGGTCTGTGTGGGACTCTAGGTCTGGAGAGGGAGGAAAAACAAACACAGGACGCACCCTAGCCCTCAGGGAATTTGGAATTCCATGAATACAAGGACGAGGACCCAGACTCAGTGCCCAGTTCGGTGCTTTGAACCCAGCAAGGATTCAGTACGGATTTGCCGAATGGATGCCAGGACTTTGCAAAGCTGTGAGAAGATCCAGTGAGTGAGTATCAGACAAGTCTGGGCGAAATCAAGCGGCAACTGGAAGAACAAGGTCAGGAGCAGGTTGTGCTGAGCTGGGGCAGGAGCCCACAGGTGCAGTAGGGAGCGGCCTGCCTGGGCGCCCAACCCCACGGCCACTTTCCAGCTCAGTGACCCTGGCACCGGGCTTAGCTTCTCCGTGCCTCTGTGTCCTTCTCTGTGAAATGATTATGAGTATGGTATCTGTCTCACAAGCTTCTTGTGAAGCTTGAAGGAGTTAATATAGGTGGGTGGCTCAGTCTGTTAAGGGACCGACTTCGGCTCAGGTCATGACCTCGTGGTTCGTGAGTTTGAGCCCCACACCAGGCTCCGCTGACAGCTCAGAGCCTGGAGACTGCTCCGGATTCTGTGTCTCCCCCTCTCTCTGCCCCTGCCCCATGCTCGCTCTCTCTCAAAAATAAAGAAGCATTAAAAAAAATGAATATAAATGGTTCCATCAAGGCTTGGCATACAGAGAGTGCTAAATAAGTATTAACTGCTATTATTTTACCGGGGGCACCACATGATGGGATGGCTTAGTCCTATCTAGACTAGAAGCAAAAAATTATACAACGTGACGCTTGTGAAGTATAAAGGTAAGGAGGAAAGAAATCCAGAAGCAGGTTGACCGGGCTTGGTTCTGCCTCTGACGTTGGGAATTCATGCCTGCCAATTTCATTCTTTTTCATTTTTTTTTTTTTTTTAAACAGAGTTGAATATGTATCTGTCAGTCCATTTTTAGGTCCTTTTCTGAAAGTGAATAGTTAACAACGTTGTCATGATAAGCGGCAACAATTTTCTACCGAGGGTTAACACCAACTCCTCCTCTGCCACCATCACCACCAGGCTTTTTCTACTGTTTTCTCATCCCTAATTTTTCCCCCAGTGGTTCCCCAGAACGACAAGAGTTTGGGAATAAAAAGGACCTTGCTCCGCGTTGTCAGAGCTGTGTGACCTTGGGCAAGTCACCTCACCTCTCTGACTTTCAGTTTCTTCATCTACAATAGGTGGGTTTGGGGCAAAAACAAGTGATGACGTGTTCCAAGCACCTAGGAAAGGTTGGTCACGTGCATGGGGACGTTGAACAAATGGTAGCTTAATTTGCACAGTGGGGACAAATCAGCGAGTTCTGCTTTGCTGATTTTCCCTCTGAAGGTCCTGAAATGTGCCATTCACTTCACGAGGACTGACAGCCATGATTTCTCCTCATGAATGTGGGTTTCCAGGTTGAGCAAGACTGCTTGCGGCCTCCAATAAGCCAAAATGTGGCCTTCCAGTGATCTGGGCCATCGCGCCTGGCAAGAACAACAAAGCTGTCCTTTACACACGGACAGGGACTCGTCCCTGTGTCTAGACGGCTCACTCTCTTGGCCCACACTTCCAGCTGTTTGGTTATACAGAGTTGACCCGGGTTTAAGAGAAGAGGCTTTACCACTGAGCAGCTTAAAGGAAAAACAATCTCTCAGTTCTTTGTCAGGAAAACACGAAAACCACTCCACGTGTGGGGTAACATCCTGGGAGGAGAACCTCGTCGTCAGGTTTCCTGTTCCTTTCACAATCTACTTCGCTAAATGGAAATGAAATCGCTCCATTATATTTCTGAACATCCCATGAAAGAAACAAAACGGACAGACAAAACAAAAACCACCTAGTCTGAAGGGGATGAATCCAAAACTGAATAGAGGGATGCAATGTTTCACAGAAACAATTAGATTTGATTTTCAGACCAAGAAAATGTAATCCTCAGAGATGTTTCAGAATCACAGGGTTTTGCTTAGCAGTTTAAGAATGAAGCCACTGTGTGAACGTCACTGAGTCATGGCGGCCACTGCTGTCAGGAAAGGATCACTTCACTCTCGTAACAACTCTCTGAGGCAGATGCTCTTAATATTCCCATTTCACAGGTGACATAACGGTAAATGCGGAGCTGGAATTTTAACCACGGTCAAAACCACTAGCCTGTATTCCCTCTAATGATCTAGAAGAAACTAGGTGCCCAGGGCCTAGGGCAGCTGAACAGGCTCCCAAGACACCCAGGGGCTACTAGGGCACAAAGAAACAACTCACACTGGCTCAGGACATCACAGCCCTTAAAGTATGTTCCCATATCCTGGGTGTTGGGAAGTCCATCATAACCTTAGATTTTTTTTTTTTTTTAATTTTTTTTTTTTTCCAACGTTTATTTATTTTTGGGACAGAGAGAGACAGAGCATGACGGGGGAGGGGCAGAGAGAGAGGGAGACACAGAATCAGAAGCAGGCTTCAGGCTCTGAGCCATCAGCCCAGAGCCCGACGCGGGGCTCGAACTCACGGAGCGCGAGATCGTGACCTGGCTGAAGTCGGACGCTTAACCGACTGCGCCACCCAGGTGCCCCACATAACCTTAGATTTATCCCCATTTCACAGACATGAACACTGAGGCTCAGAGGGGTTAAACAGCTTCTCTGAGGTCACACGATTATCTCCTAATTCCCAGGCACTGTTCCCTCCCCAGTGACATGTAATCCAGCCTAATTGAAACGGGGTGAGGGTACGGTGGGGGGAAGCTCCACACGTTGACAAAGCTATGTGCATGCCTAGCGCTGGGTTCAGACCCAGGAAGGCAGCGAGGACAGAAGAGCGGGGACTGTCTTCAGAGCCAGACAAGTGGCCGTGTGACCTTGACCAAGTGACACTGTCTCTGAGCATTAGTGTTTTGGTCTGTAAAATGGTGTAACAGCAGCTATGAGAACCTAAATTCCTTGTCAGCAGGGAAATCTGCCTGTTCATGGCTGGAGCCCCAGCAGGTTATGTAATATTATTTGGCACGTAGTAGATGCTCAATAAAAGGTTTTTACAGAACAAATAAGCATATGAACCAAAAAACCCACTTCAAAGTGTTTCTGTAGAAATTAAATGAGATACCATATGCATGGTGCATAAAACAGAACTGCTCAAAATGACATCATGTCCCAGGCATTTATATTCACCATCTCCCAAGAATCCTATGGAATAGATCTGACTATGCCCATTTTGTGCAAGGGGAAAGAGCAGAGAAGAGGGCAGGGAGTAAAAGAATTCTCAGAGGGGAGCTCATCCCTTTTAATAACAACAACAACAAAAAAATGTGCCTTTAAAATCAGAGTCCCAGCAAGGAGCTGTAGGAAGGTTTGAGAGGGAGTCCACGGAGAAGAGAAGGGCTGTGGGTCTAGACTGATGGACTAGTCGGCCTCCCTCCTAAGTCCTCTGCCTCCAAGGAGCGTCCACGGACCAGGCATGGCAGAGTCCCCACCTCTGCCATCGGCCCCTCCCGTCTGCCCGCAGCTCGGCCCGGACAGCGAGTGCCCAGCTGTGCTCTTCTTGGTGCGGAGAGTATCCTAATGAACTGCAGGCTGATGAATCGCTGATTGCAGGAGAGAAAACAAAATTAAGACTGGGCTGATGGAAACTCTTAATGAAACCCATTCTCTGGGAAGGGTCTGGCTTGGCACAGGTGGGAAGACCAGGGATCTCTCTGGGATCGGATGAAAGACGGTACTAGGTACTAGTGAGACGGGACCAGGAAACAGAAAGAAGAGAAAAAAAAAAAGCACTCAGGGGAGCGCACACAGACTTGCTTATGAATTCCAATTGTAAAAGGACTTATAGAAATTGCTTGCTAAAACTTGAGCCGTGCAAAACCAATTACGCTGGAAATAATCCCAGCGGCCACGCCCTCTTCCTGTGCTCTGCGGAGCCACCCCTCCTGCAGCGCCTCTGAAAAGAAGCCAGCTCCCCTGCGGCAGGGGCACCTCCTTGCTGTCCCTTCCTCAGAAAGCGAATTTCTCCACCTAATTTAATTGCAAAAGCCCTTGCCAATGCTCACACCTCCCCTATGAGGCGATTACTATTGGCTCGTCAATTTGCCACCACCTGTGTGCCCCCTTTAAGGAAAGGGAGGGAGACGGGGACAAATGCCAACATTAATTGCAATTTCATACACTTCACTGGCGACGACCCTGCGGAGGGGGACGACGGAAATCAATTCTGGTGATTGAAAAACAATCTGAGAATGATGGGCCCATACTGAAATCTTCTGGAATGGGCAGGAAAATGCTTCTTTGAATATTCGGTCCATGGTCAGTTGAGATTTATTCGGGGTAGCGCCACTCAAACGTTTCTTGAGGACATGCCGTTGTCAGGCACGGTACAGACACAGAGGAAGACAGAGAAGACCAGGACGAAATCCACGCCCTGAGGTGGGTTTCTCCGCCAGTGGGTTCAGGATGGGGGTCTAGACAGAATAAGGTGGATAAAAAAGAGATAAGGCAGAATCAGGTGAGGGTGATGCCACCTTCCCTTCGTGCATGACATCACCTTATAAAGATATGAAAAGGCCAGCCAGATGGGGCAGCTGGATCTTTGCTTCACGTTTTGGTCCAGAGTGACGTGATCAGAAGCCCTCAGGAAACTGGGCAGTGCCGGGCAATTCATTCCAGCACCTTCTGAAGGAGACAAGTAGCTGTTTCTGGACTCTGAACGCAGCAGGCACTAATCTGCAGGACTACAGGCAGCTCTCTGGGACTATGAGGGGCTTGTCCTCATTTAAGGATGGGATGGCTGCTGCCTGGTCCTCGCATTCCTCTTGAAAACAGAATGCTGGGGCGCCTGGGTGGCTCAGTTGGTTAAGCATCCGACTTCGACTCAGATCATGGTCTCACGGTTCGTGGGTTTGAGCCCCACGTTGGGTTCTGTGCCAACGGCTTGGAGCCTGAAGCCTGGAGCCTGCTTCGGATTCTGTGCCTCCCTCTCTTTCTGCTCCTCCCCCACTCATGCTCTGTCTGTCTCTCTCTCTCAAAAATAAACAGTAAAAAAAAAAAAAGAAAGAAAACAAAACAAAAGAGAATGCTCCTGGAGAAAGGGGCAGGGGCTCCCGCTGCTGGCTTGGAACCTTCTGTACAACCTTGGGCAAGAGGAGCTATCCAGGACCACCCAGGGCAGGAGGCTGGCTTCAGATGCAACTCTCAGGCTGGCCAGCGCCCAATGGAAACACTGGTCAGCCTGGGTCACCGCCACACCCCATCCCACGATGAGCCCTGGTGGGCAGGCAGGGTAGAGGGCGGTAACACCCACAGGAAGAGACCCAGACACAAGGCAGGGGGAGGGGAGAAACTTCATTTGTGTGTATGTGTATTTCCATTATTTTGATGCTTTTCCTTCTTTCCTTTGATCCAGTCACTCACTAATCACCCCACCCTTCTCCTTCTATGTGGTACACACACGTACACACACACTCCCACATGTGTGCACATAAGCCCAGGAGTCAATGAGATCTGATTCAAATCCTGCCTCTGATGTTCTGTGACCCAGGGCCCGTGACTTAACCTGAGTCTCCATTTCCTTGTTTTATAAAATGAAGATGACGATAATAGGACCTTCCTCCTAGGGTGGTAGTGGGGGTTAAATGTATAAGGTTCAACATCTTATCTGCCTGGACCTAAGCAGTGCTCTTCAAGTGAGAGCCATTCTTCCTACTCAGTTCTTCTGTTACGTCCTCACCAATGATGACAGTGACGACTTTTTATTATGTGTTTGCCTCTTTGGAAGCACTCGGTAAGTGTTAGTTATTATGATAATTATAATAATTTTGTTAATTCTGTTATATTGCTTAATGTTTAAAAAATCAATAGACTAATTTTTAGAGCTATTTTAGGTTTTCTGGAAAAAATGTGCAGAAAGTACAGAGTTCCCATATCACTCTTCTCTCCCCACTTCCTCTGTTTCCCCTAGTAACTTCTTGCACTTGCACTGGTGTGGTACATGTGCTACAACTGATGAAGCTATATTGATACAACCAAAGTGATTATTAACCGAAGTTCATCGGTTTACATCAGGTTTCACTCTTTGTGTTGTGCATTTAATGGGTCTTGACACACGTGGGACATGAGTCCTCCATTACAGCATCACACAGGATGGTTTCCCTGCCATGAACCCTCCCTGTGCCCCACCTGGTCACCCCTCTCTCCCTTCCTGCTCACCCCCCCCCCCCCCCCCCGGCAACTGCTGACGTGTTTAGAGTCTGGATAGTTTCCCCTCTACTAGGTAATGTGACCAAGTTGAAATCCTACAATATGCAACCACTTCATCTGGCTTCTTTCATTTACCAATCTGCACTTAAGGTTCCTGCGAATCTTTCCTTGGCCTGTTGGCTCATCATTTCCTCTTATGACTGAATAACACTCCACTGGGTGGATATACCACACTTGGTTCATCCATTCACCTACGGAGAGGCATCTTGCTTGTGTCCAGTGTTTGGCACATATTGCTTAACTTTTAATGGCATTTTTGTGCATTTTAATTGATTTTTTTTCCCTGAATTGGCAGCCTTTCAGAAATGCTGAGCTAAATATATGTGTACTCAACTCTCCATTAATGTACCTCGAATATACAGAGCAATAAACTCCAGTATCAGGTGTAGACACCAGACCCACCAGCCACATGATCAGTGTTCTAGACTACGGGATTTTGTAACAGACCTGAAAAGGCTGCCCCCCCTCCCCCTAGTGTTGGGTGTTCGGGACACAATTAGGGTTTCTCAACCTTGGCATACGTGACATTTGGGGCCAACTAGCTTCTAGCTGAGGGGGGCTGTCATGTGCATTGTAGCATGTTTAGCAGTGCACTAAAATCCTTCACCTGCTGTCAGGTGCCCAGGTGGCTCAGCCAGTTAAGCACCTGACTTTGGCTCAGGTCACGATCTCGCGGTCCGGGAGTTCGAGCCCTGCGTCAGGCTCTGGGCTGATGGCTCAGAGCCTGGAGCCTGTTTCTGATTCTGTGTCTCCCTCTCTCTCTGCCCCTCCCCCACTCATGCTCTGTCTCTCTTCTCTCAAAACTCACATAAAAAATTAAAAAAAAAAAAAAGATTCTCTCTCTGCCCCTCTCCTCCACTCGCACGTGCCCTCTCTAAAATAGAAAAAAAAAAAAAATCCTTCACCTACTAGATGTCAGCAGCAACCCTGCCTGAAATTGTGATGAATCAAAAATGTCTCCAGGGGTACCTGGGTGGCTCAGTCAGCTGAGCGTCTGACATGGGTTCAGGTCATGATCTCACGGATCGTGGGTTTCGGCCCCGCGTCGGGCTCTGTGCTAACAGCTCAGAGCCTGGAGCCTGCTTCACATTCTGTTTTCTTCTCTCTCTCTCTCTGCCCCTTCCCAGCTCATGCTCTCTCTCTCTCAAAAATACACAAACATTGGGGCACCTGGGTGGCTGAGTCGGTTAAGCGGCCGACCTCGGCTCAGGTCATGATCTCGTGGTTTGTGAGTTCGAGCCCCGCGTCAGGCTCTGTGCTGACGGCTCAGAGCCTGGAGCCTGCTTCCGATTCTGTGTCTCCCTCTCTCTCTGCCCCTCCCCCGTTCATGCTCTGTCTCTCTCTGTCTCAAAAATAAATAAATGTTAAAAAAAAATTTTTTTAAAAATACACAAACATTAAAAAATTAAAAAAAAAAAAAGAAGTGTCCAGATGCTGCCAAATGTCCTCCGGGCAGGGGTGGGGAGCAAAAGTGCTCCCTCATGCCTCCCACTTCTGAGAAGCACTGTTTTAAACATTTTGTTGTCTGCTCTCAAGGTGAGAACTTTCAATGCCACCCCAAATCTCCCACATAAAACCCCACCCCCTGGGAGGGGCCTTCCCTTCACTAGGTGGCAGGTGGTGCCACCCCCTTCCCCCCAGGCCTCCCAAGGCCCCTGCATGTCCCAAGAGTTGGGTGTGTTTGCTTTGATCCCAGCTAAGCACTCCAGAGACGACAAATTCAACATCTAGATGATTTTAAGCTGTCACCGACTCGCCAAATACCACACTGAACCAGGGTCTGCCTGTCTCCTGACGGTGGTAAGGTGGTAATCCGGGACTTTCTCATGAGCCAGGAGGGTCTCACCGGGGGAGCCCTGACAGGCCACAACCCCATTTCTCCATCAGTGAGTCTGTCGGCTCTTCCTCCGAAACACACCCCCCACCTGCCCGCCTCCCACAGCTTCACTCCTGCACCCCTGGTCCAAGCTGTCATCGCCCTCCTAGTTGGGCTTCTCCCCAGCGAGCCAGTTCCCGCACGGCTGTAGGGCAGGATTTAACACGTCCAAATCCCACCACGTCTGTCCGGCTCCCGCGGCTTCCCATTTTTGCTCGGAGCCCCCCGGTGTTGCTGCCAGTCTGCCCGCGGCCCTCGCCTCCACCCCAAAGGGGTGTCTTTAAGTGAAAGAATGAACCACCAGCGGTGGGACGCGTAAGGACGAGGCAAGAGCAGGTGCCGGGCCCGGCACGGTGCTGGATTTGCTGGGCCGCGCGGGGCCCCGGGTGTCCCCCTAGCTCTCTCACGTGAGGGCGGGCTCCAGCGTGGCCAACATCACCCCCTCCGCTGGCCTCGGGTCCCACCTGACCAGGCCTAAGGGCTCTGGCTCCTCCTTCAGGCTCAGCCCCCTGAGCACGGACAGTCAGCGCTGATGCTGACGGGGGAACTCTGACATCCTCCCCTGACGGGCTTTTCTGGGACACAGCCCCGTCAGGTGGGCTGCAGTGCCGGTCTGGAAAATGCAAATCTGTTGCAACAGGACCCCGGTGGAGTAAGCCTTGGAGGTGGCAGGCATCACAGTTGCCCCCGTGGACATGGAAGGAAAGGGAGAAGTTCTGCAGGACCCACAGTCCGGTTTTGTGCATTTTGTTATTTTGCACATACTTGTGCCCGAGGTCATCTGTGAGAAACCACAGGTGAACAGACTTCGCCCACCTGAACCGAAATCCACAGAAATGAACAGAAATCCACCTCAAATGAGTGCCGGCTACCTCAGTTTACCTTGTGCGTGACGAGTCACGACCGTCACAGCTGGTGTTACAGCTTTCGTCCCTCTACTACGCCACGGTGACCCACAAGTTGCCGCCTTCTGCCACCCAGTTCCTCAAACACACGGTTCTCGTGGCAAGGAAAAACGCTGTATTTACTGCAGTATTTGTGCCTTTCTAAACCATGTGTAACGTGTAAAACTGTGCCACTGCTCTTATTAGGACAAAGTTTTTGAGAGTTGTGGCCCTAACTTCGTCCTCCCCGCGATTGCGCCCGGTGATTTTTACTGTGCGGTTTTGCACCATGTGGCAGATTTGAGGAACGCGGATGTGGCATCACAGTATAGCTGACTACGTCCCACACCACCATCCGTGTATCACAGCAGCGGGCTGGAGTTCCTCGTGAAGCGGTCAGTCAGCTGAACAACCCACCCCGAACACTGTTTTCTCTTTTCACCTGAACTTCCCTTTTGCCTTGTTGTTGTTGCTTCCTGGGGATCGCACATCTGTCCCCATCCCCGCGTAGACCATTAGGAGCTGTGCCTCCACCTCTGTTTTCTTGGGAACCCAGGACAGAACACTGCACATGTAGGGGACGGCAAGTGCACCAGGGAGAAAGCGGGCTTGGGGTCCCTTAGAACAGGAAGAAAGCCAGCATGGCGGATACTCAGTGGAGGAGACGGTAGGGGCTTGATGGGTAGAGAAGGGCGGGATCTTTCACTTAAGGTTTGGTCAGCCGGGGAAAGGAGTCTGGACATCAGCTGAATTGCAGGGAGAAGCTACTGGATGGTTATAATCCTTGGGAGTGACGTGATTTGGTTTGTATAGTAAAAAGGTAACTTTGGCAGAGGTGTGCAGGGTGGATTGCAAGCAAGACTGTAAGGGGGGGAAGGGGGGCCCATCAGGCCCAGGTGAAAGATGAGGAGGTCTGGGCCAGGGTGGCAGAGGAGGCCTTGGAGGTGGCAGGCATCACAGTTGCCCCCGTGGACATGGAAGGAAAGGGAGAAGTTCTGCAGGACCCACGGTCCGGTTTTGTGCATTTTGTTATTTTGCAGTTTGGGGCAAGTCACTATTCTCTAGCGAAAGGAAGAAAACACATAAAAAAAAAAAAAATTAATAGGGGCACCTGGGTGGCTCAGTCGGTTAAGCGTCCGACTTCGGTTCAGGTCATGATCTAACGGTTCGCGGGTTAGAGCCCCGCGTCGGGCTCTGTGCTGACAGCTCAGAGCCTGGAGCCTGCATTGGATTGTGTCTCCCTCTCTCTCTGCCCCTTCCCTGCTCACACTCTGTCTCTCAAAAATAAATAAGCATTAAAAAAAAATTTTTTTTAATTAATGAAGATTCTTGAGGGTGGAGGCAAAGTTGCAAAAGTGCAAAGCTCATCGGCTGGCTTTGGAATTAAAAATAAAAAGAGGGGTGTGTGGGTGTTTGACAAATTATGCAAGGAAAGGCGGTTGCTTCCATTCATCCCTTTCAGGGAACAATAACCACAACATGATAAGCCGCAGTGCAATGCTTGTCTAGGTCTGAAACGTGGCCAAAGAAAGGAAAGATTAATCACACAGGGAAGGCTGATATCTCAGGGGCAGATTAAGACAACAAGCTGGCAATTTTGAGTCTGATTAGAAACAGCTAAAATCAGAACTTCCAGTTAAGGACTATACTTTACGCAGCCCTCTTTTTTGAGGGGGGCTCGGGAGTAAGGAGCGAGATTGATTTAAGTTAATTAAGCCTAGTGCTTAATTAAGTGTTCTCAGATACAAACTGTATCCTTTTTGAATGGCTAATGCAAACCTGGGTTCACAGCTCCATTAAATTTGCTGGCTGGAAGTTTTAAGGAGATGGGGAGGTTTCCATTAGGTACATGAGCCCAGGCATTTTGCCAATACCGGAGCTATGGAGTGACAGGATGGGTGACTTAGGGAAGGGACAGATCTCCTGCTAAGGACAGTCAGGCAGCCTGGTAAAACAGAAAGGATCTAGATTTTGGGGTCAGATGGCTTCTCATCTCCACGGGGCCTCTCACCAGCAGGGTGACCTTGGCCATGTATCCTAACGGACTCCTCAATATTTTTGTCACGCAAGACGCCTGTTGTGACTCCACCGACACGCCCGATAAGGATTTTTGTCCACAAGCTACACTTTTCAAACCCTACTTAATTTCCATTTATGATTAATCAAAAATGCACACAGTAATGGCAATAGGCAACATTTACCACATGCTTCGTATGTTCGCTCCAGGTACTACTGTAAGCACATGACATAGATGAAATGCTGAATCCTCTTACCATTTCTAAGGGGTAAACACTATTATCCCCACTTTACAGAGGAGAAAACAGAGGCACAGAGAAATACAGTAACCTCCCCAAGGTCACACAGACAGTACATGATAAAAAAGAAATCTGGACCCAAGATTCTGATTGAACACAAAGGAACAGTTTTAGTTTGTGTTGGCCTGGACCTCTTTTGTCTCTCCTAAGGGCCGGCAGCCAAAGTGTCACTGCTCTGGCCTTTGTTTTTTAAACTGGAAAACAGATACCATCCCTGCTTTAACCTCCCTCGAGGAGTGAAAAGGCCCCATGTCAAGGTGCTTAGAAAGCTTTACAGGTATGTGGTACACAAGGATGACGGTGGAGGGTTTGTGTGCTCAAGCTGGAGCCTGTTAGCAACACTCACGCGCCCAGCAAATGAACTGGTGGTGATAATGCATCTCAATCAGATGAATTTGGTCACGTAGGTCATTCGGTGTTAATCAAGTGTTCGGATTTACAGAGATGGTGCCACTGCCTTCTGAGTCACCAGGTTCAGTGAACGCACGCTTTGGTAGTTTTGTGTGTGTGTGTGTGTGTGTGTGTGTGTGTGTGTGTGTGTGTTGGGGTATGACCTCAGGGGCTCTCTAACGTGATGCTCCAATCGTCAGAAGGGACCAAATGCTGGGGCAGTATCTGTTTTAGATGCTTTTTAGAGTGGTGCCAGGGTTTCACCTTTGCTTCTCTTGTGGCATGTTCTCCCCAGTGTGCTTCTCAATCTCAGGCTTCCAAAGGGACAAGGACAGCTAGTATTTATTATGGTGTCCTTGCTGAATCCTTGCACGGGAAGCAGACGTTCACAGGCTCTGGAGGCCAACAGCCTGTGTCCAAGCCCCAGCCCCACCTTGGTGGGGCCTCTGGCTGGTCACTCTGTCCCTGAACATCAGCTTCTTATCTGTAAAAGTGGGGTAAGAACAGTACTTTCCTCAGAGTGGTTTTGAGGGTTCAGGGAGAGTTCTAGGAATATGTCCAACTTCAGGGCAGTACTCAAGAATCTTAGTCCTTAATTTTAAACTCATTTACTTCTCATAACAGCCCCATCGGGGAGATAAGATTCTCTCCAGAGGCACAGAGAATTAGGTGAGTGACATGTCCAAGGCCACATGTCTGCAAGAGGCAGAATGGGGATGTGAACACAGTCCCTAGGGCTGAGCTGCAGATCATTGGCGGTAAAGAGAGAGAGAGAGAGAGAGAGAGAGAGAGTGAGAGAGAGAGAGCGGGCTGGGCTGCACAGCTGGCTTTGCCACTCTGACAAAGTCACTTCAGCTCTCTTGGCCTCAGTTTCCTCATCTGTGAAATGGAATAATGCTAGTCCTTATTGTTATGAGTATCCAGTAGAGCGCAAAGTCAAGGTATTGGGCTACTATTAAATAAATGATGTGGAAGAAAAAAGAATTCCTTAGACAGACCTTCCTTTCATTTGACCTATATTTCTAGACAGACTGCCTTAGGGCAAACCTTGGGTACCAAGTTCTGCCAGGAGACACATGGCCAACCTTGAGTTCCCAGGGCTGCGCTGTCCTTGCCGCCTAGAGAAGCAGCTTAGGACAAGCAGTACATCCAAACCAAGTGCTACCGGGGGTACACGAGGTCCCCCTCCCTGTAGTGACGGGTTCTACTTGTCACTGCAGACACCTCGGGTCAGGGATTAGGTATGATGTTGAAGACACAGACGCTGGCTTAAATGCCATGCACTGAGGACTCACTTTGAGGTCAAGGTCACCTTGTAGCTCTCAGACCAGAAGAAATCATATGACTATTCCAAGTCTGCCTTTGAGGATTCCTCCTCCCAGATGGCTTGATGCTTTCGTCTGGTGGATTTTGGGAAACATGTTACTGGTTACACTGATAGTTCCGATTGTATATCCTTCCCTGTATCCATCCTACTCTTTTTTTAAAAAAAAATTTAAATGTTTATTTACTTTTAAGAGAGAGAGCAAGTGAGCATGAGCAGGGGAGGGGCAGAGAGAGAAGGAGACACAGAATCTGAAGCAGGCTCCAGGCTGTCAGCTCACAGAGTGATGCAGGGCTCAAACCCACAAACGTAAGGTCGTGACCTGAGCCAAAGTCAGCCGCTTAACCGCTTAACCGACTGAGCCACCCAGGCACCCCCCCCAACCCATACTCTTTGACATGTAACCTTGTTGAGCTCTCCCACTGTGACTCTGGCCATGTGACTTGCTTTGTCCAACTGGAGGTTTGTTAGCAGACAGGATGCAAGCCAAGGCTTGCAAAAGCACGAGCACCTTTCAGATTGCACCCTTGCTCCTATGCCTGAGCAAGACTACTAGAGGGTCAACCATGTGTGGGGCTTTATCCACTCACCCCTGTCATCCCAGCTGAGGTCATCTTAGATCAGCCAACCCCAAAGATGCGGGTAAATCCAGCCATGATCAGCAGAGCCACATAACCTTTAGCTAACCTCAGGTTCATGACTGAACCCAATCCATGAAGGCTAAATCCTGTAGATTATGAGCTAAATAAATGCTTCTTGTTGTTCATGGGTGAGGTTGGTAGTTGCTTGTTATGAAGCACTATTGTGGTAATAAATAGCTGATACACACATACATATGTATATATTAAAAAATACAGTGCATTATGTCTATGGTTATAATTTGCTACACAATCTAAACCTTCCTTTCTCTGCTTTTGGAGATACTGGGGCAAAATGTTCCCATATTGCATAGACATGCACACTCGATATAGACCCAGTCATATTATCCCAATGAAATCCTGATCCAAGAAAATGGAAAATTCTAAAGGCTTTTCTCTCCCCCTTAGGTCTCATGCTTCCTCTTCCAGTCCACTTATTTTAAATAAAAGCCCAATGTATATTTTAAATAGATAGATAAGGTCCCACTCAAGGCCATGAATCTGCCCTTCGGATGGTCAACAAGACAGTGCTTCTCCTACAAATGCAGCTACTTAGTCCTCCTACTTAGAATTGCCCCTCTGCCTTCAAACCCCATCCTCTCTCCACGACTATACAGGAGCCTTCAAAGTACCTACAGCCGCTGCCCCCAGACAGCCCTCCCTGGAGCCACCAGCAGGGCACCCGTGCTCCCCCAGCACCACCGGTGTGCTCTGTGTGGTACTGCCCTTGGCGTTTTGTTAGGTGGCAAACGCAGACAAACTGAATTCCAATCCCCTCTTACAAACAGCCCCTCTTACAAACAAGAAGCCTCGCATCTTCAGGCAAGTTCCCCAACCCTTCTGAGCCTCAGCCTCCTCGTCTACAACAAGGTGGAGATAATGAGAGTATCTATCTCACAGGACGAATGTGAGGATTAAATGAGATAGTACAGCACCAGCGCTCAGCATTGTGCGAGGCACAGTAAGCCCTTAATAGATGTGAGCTATTATTATAATTGTATGCATGGTACCATGGGAACCTGAAATCCTAGCTAGCAGTTATTTAATACTTACCATGTGCCTACTGTTTTGAGTATTTTAAGAACCGTTTTAGTGCTTTTTATACGTTTATTTCATTTTTTAAACCTCATGACAACAGTTAGGTTGTCCTATAGGTAGTGTTATCGCCAATTTATGGATGAAAAAACAGAGGCACAGAGAAGTTAAGTAACCTACCTAAGAGCATACAGCTAATAGATCACCATGATAGCACTCTCCACTCTCCCTACTTTATTACAGTTATTAACCCATCCTTCCCAATGGGGGTCTGGGATGTGTAATTAATTTGTGCCTTCTCAATGCTCAGCACATGTCAGACCATCATATTGGTGGAGGCTGCCACAGAATGTTCCGTGTCTCCTTGGTCTTTTCTCTTTCATCTCTAGCCCCCTTGAGGGCAGAGGACTGGGTCTCCTGATCCCTGCACCTGCTCCTTACTGAATCGACCGGGTGGGACCAGATGGCGCCTTGAAGAGGAAACGAGCCCCTTCTCACAGTGGCGCACACACGCTCTGGGCTCTCCACACGCCGTCTCGCAATCCAGCTTGATTCAAGGCACAGGAAGCAAACAAGGCTTTCAGCAGCCTCAGGCGAGCTGGGGTGAAATTAGTAGATTGGTGTACAAAGAAGCGTTTAATAATGCTATCACGCTACCCGTCCTCACGGAGCCGTTGTGACATTCTGCATTAAAAAAGTGACAACTCTCAATTGCTGCATGTAACGGAGGCCTGGCATCACATTGGTGCCCAGCCCCCAGAACACTTGCATTTTCTGGTGACGGATGGCACGCAGGGATCAGGGGAAACTGATGGCTTCATATAAAAATGTCTTTGTAAACCCCTCTAAGCCCTTTGTGGTGTGGTGGTTCTTCTGCTCACCTGGCAGGAGCATAATTTTTGTTAAATATTAAGGAGCTGTTTGTTGAAATAATGTTGTCATGGTAACTGGGTGGGGGGAGGGGTGCTGAAATAGTCTGGTGCTGCCCGAATTACCGCATATTAATCAAGTGCGTGGTGCTATTTAATGAGTTTCCCTGTATGCCTCCCCGTAACAATGAACGCAGAGGACCCAAGGACTTGGGGTTGTGTCTTTGTCACTCTTAAAGACGTGTTCTCTTGGGGCACCTGGGTGGCTCAATCGGTTAAGCATCTGACTTCAGCTCAGGTCATGATCCTACGGTTTGTGGGTTTGAGCCCCGTATTGGGCTCTGTGCTGACAGCTCAGAGACTGGAGCCTGCTTTGGATTCTGTATGTCTCTCTCTCTGCTCCTCCCCCTCTCATGCTCGGTCTCTCTCAAAAATAAACATTAGAATTTGTTTTTTAAAAAGGCATGTTCTCTCACCCATTCCTGGTGCTGTGCTGTGTTTGCTGGATAGACGGATGGATGGACAGATGAATGCCAGAACCAAAATCTTAAATGGTTCTCATGAGAGCTGTTTCTGACCACTCTCCCACTTTACAGTGGGAAGGAATTTTGCAGAGAGTTGGGGAAAGCCTGAGAAGGGGGAAGGCACAGCCAATGATTCCCTTGCCTGAAAAAATCAATGGAAACAACAGGGAGGCAAGGCAGGCGAGTGCAGACTCGGACTGCCTGGGTTCAAGTCCCCATTCCATCTCCTCCCACTGTGTCACTCGTGAGCGAGTGGCCTGCTCTCCCACGTGGCTTGTCCCCCATGGGTGCACCTGGCTGGTGAGGGGACGACAGGTGACGCTCTTACCCAGAGTAGGTGCCCAATCACATACTGACCACCACCCCTGTGTCCCCACCCCCCACCCGGAGGGGAAAACCCCAAGGGGGCCCCATGGTGCTTTCACGGTCTAAAGGTCTAACCGGACCATGACCATATAATACAGGATCCAAACCCAGGTCTGGTCGACTCAACTGCCTTGTTCTTTCTGAGGTTGGCAAACTTTTTCTGTAAAGGGCCAGATAGTAAATATTTTAGGCTTGCTGGGTCACATGCACTCTCTGTTGCGTGTGTGTGTGTGTGTGTGTGTGTGTGTGTATTTAAAATCCTTTAAAAATATAAAACCATTCTTAGCTCACAGGCTGCTCAGAGATAGGCATAGTTGGCTGATCCTTGCCATGCTGTCTTATGAGGAAACAGGAAAAAAGGAAAGCAAAGTTAAAGGAGATGTATACACGGCTTTTTCTCCCACTAAAAGTGGGTTGAAGCTACACATAAAAAAGAAAAACTTGGGTCTGGCAATTTTACTTTAAAAATCAAAATAAAACCAGCCCTGGTGATTCCTTGGGAGTCCTGCAAGGCTCGTTTTCTGGTTGACGAAGGGAGGCATGGAAAAGTGGGGTGACCGGGGCCAAGGTCACACGGCTAGTGAAGGACAGAGCCGGCACATAAACCCTAGGGGGTCTGGTGCCAGAGAACTTCACCACCACTCCATCCATCTGCCTCCACTCTGTTTTCTGTTACTCCAACACTCCCGACATCTTCCACCAGCTGACCTGGTAAAGAGCCAGACTCTGGGGTCTGGCAGACCTGTGATGCAGCCCCAACTCTACTGTCACTGAATGTGTCACTTTGGAAGTGACTCATTTTTTGGTGCCTCAGTTTCCTTGATGGTAAAATGGGGGTTATTTGCTGTACCCTGCCTCTGGGTGGTTAGTTTAGCAAATGGCCTTGGTCATGGCAAATGTTGCCTAAATATTACAACACTAATGACAATAGCTGTGGCAGGCAGAAAAACAGCCCCCAGACACGCCCAGGCCCTAATCTCCAGAGCCTGTGAATGCTACTTTAAATGGCAAAGAGGAATTAAGGTGGCTAATCAGCCGACCTTAAAATAAAGGGAGTATCCTGGATTATATGTGTCGGCACAATGTAATCACAAGAGTCGTTAGAGATTGAAAAGAGATGCGGAAAAGTCAGCTTCAGAGTAATGCAGCAGGAGGGAAACTCAACTGGCCATTGCTGGCTTTGAAGATGGAAGAACCATGAACTAAGGAATTAGGGAAGCTTCTAGCAGCTGGAAAAGGCAAGCCACGGATTCTCTACCAGAGTCTCCAAAAAGGAATGCATCTTGTTGCCACCCTGATGTTAGCTCAGCGAGACCCATTTCAGACTTCTGACCTCGAGAACAGTGTGAGTGGTTTCAGGCACGAAGAGCGATTGGAACCAGGGAACAGATACCCTGTTGGCCATACAAAGGAGAAGCCTCATCAGCTGAGAGCTCACTTAAAGCAAAGATAGCATCCTGCCCGGGCTGGTGGGTGAGCCAGCCTCCCCTGTACGCTCACTGATGCTGCTCAAACAGCAATCCTTGGCTTATGCATGGACACGTGACCCAAACCCCTCAACCCCAGGGCATCCGCTAGGATGGCCACCAAAGCAAAGCTCTCTTTCTGTGGGGGTTGCCGAGAGAAGCTGCTGGATCTTTGGGGGGAAAACTTGCCTGAGCGAAGCCCACACAAGAAATCTGAGTCTAGAGACAGAGAAGCGATACCTGCTGACATTGTTTAGATCCAGCTGGGCTCAGGGCCAGAGCAGCTCAGACTTTTCAATTACATGAACTGCTTTTTTGTTTTTTATACTTCCGTCAATTTGAATCAGATCTCTAAGCTTGTAACCAAAAGTCTGACTAATATAATTGAATATCCACTTGAGCCTTGTTACCTCCTGGTTCCAGGTGTTATCATTTCCTTGGCCAATAAACTGTGGGCTCTGAAATAACACGGAACAGGGTTCAGGGCAGGGCACCAGGGCAAGTGTTAGATGGACAGAAGGGGAAGGTGGGAGGCCATCTCTCCTGTTCAACTCAGAGGCAGAGTCTACTGCTGCTGGAGGAAGGAGCAGAGGACCCCTCACGTGCTGAGTGGGAGTGTGGTTTGAACCCGCACCTGGATTGTGCAGAACCGCCCGCCTTTTATGGGGTCTTCATGTCCAGTCGGGCAGGACTGAGTGAATTTCATATTAGCGGCACCTGGGACAGCGGTAGCTCCGTTTCCCGACTGAGTTGTTTTTTTCCGGTCTTGCCTCTTAAATGTGGATAGTGTCCCCGGGTTCTGCCCCCTGCTCTGAGCAGTCCCTGAGAGAGAATGCAATCACCCCATGGCCTTGCCTTGCTCCTCCGTCAGCTGTCTGTCCATCTCACTCCTTCCCAGTAGGCCTGAGGGACGTGGCACAAGCCCTTTGGGAATGGTGACAGTCACCCATGTTGATTTTTCACAGGACAGCGGGGGGGGGGGGGGGGGATGGTGAGGCCACAGCTGGGGAGGGTGATGCAATTTGTAAAGAACCCAGTTGATGGCCTTCTCTTCCTCCCCCAGGACCACCCCTGTCAGGTTGACAACCACTGACCTCTGGGTGGAGGACTCCGGAACGAATCCCTCCTGTCCTGGGCTCGCTTATGCCCATGTTGGACATCCCCAATAGGATGAAGACACGAATACTAACACTAAAAGTTAATATCAAGACCACTGCTCCCGTAGGGCAAGGTTGCCCCTACTAAGCACTCTCCGTCAGCACAGCTCCTAACGCTACTTGTCCTGACCGAACGGCCTCTCAGGCAGCTAATAACTGTGTAATCCCCATTATATAGACGAAGACGCTGAAGCTCTGGAAAAGGAAATGACCCCTCCAGGGTCACACGGCTAGTAAATGGTGGAGTTGGGATTTGGATTCATGCCATGTGGACTCCCGAGACCACGTGCCTGACCGCTTGCTCTACGCTGCCCACCCCGGTCCCTGGGCGTCCCACACGTGCGTCAGCTACTACCTTCCCAGCGCCTTCTGTACCACCTGGCACGTTTTCTCTATCTGTTCACTACCACGCTCAGCAGGATCTCCCTCAGATTCCCAAGCCAGGAGTGTAGGGCTCCCTCTGGACTCCTCTGTCCCCACTTTCTGTGTTCAAGACCGGTCGATGATG
The DNA here is from genome assembly GCF_007474595.2 of Lynx canadensis. NCBI lineage: Eukaryota > Metazoa > Chordata > Mammalia > Carnivora > Felidae > Lynx > Lynx canadensis. Next base: position 17,050,422 of record NC_044320.2, read on the forward strand.
CTTTCTCTGAACTAGTACGCTGGGGGCAACTCCCCTCGCTTCGCCTCTGCCGTGACTGTCCGTCACAGTTCACACAGTCACACCGTCTCTCCAGGGCCATCTCTCTGCAGCTGCCTCCAACTGCGTCTTGCCTGTGATCTGCCTTACCTGCAGCCTACTCCCTGCACCGTGACCACGTCGTGCGTCACATCACCTGCTTGGTTTCCAACTTCCGACAGCTGTGTATTGCTTCCTGCGGAGTCCAATCCTGACCGTGGCATTTGAGGATCTCCAGGCTTTGACTCATCCAAGCTTGCCCATCTCAACTGCCTCGTGCTCCTCCCTCAGGCTCCACCTGCTCCAGCAATGCCGGACTTCTGGCATCCTCCAAATGTCCCAGGTGTCCTCTCCCTCTGCATCTCTGCCCATGATTCCACAGCCACCTATCTGCAGAAATTCTCCCCCTCCCTCAGGCTCTAGTTGAAAGCCTCCTGAACCCACAGGCAGAAGGAAGGATGTTGTTTCTGTGGGCCGAAACTTAAAATCTTGCTGGTGTCAATCAGGCTATCACATGACACACTGATTTCTGCATTTCTTACTGATTTTGATTTACTCACTCTGTGCCAGTCCCTGTTCTAAGCGCATACCATAAACTCAGGAGTCCTAACTACCCTGTGAGCTGGCCCATTTTACAGACGAAGAAACTGATGCACACAGAAGTTGAATAACTTGGCCAACACTGGGGTCAGTGAGGGTGGAGCTGGGATGCTAACCCAGCCAGTCCAGCTCCAGAGCGCATGGTCTTAATGACCCTGTGGCACTGCCTCACACTGGGTGGTGGGGCCATAAGGTCCATGGGGATCCAAAGAGGGGACAGGGGCCTCAGAGGAAGCTGCAGGACTTGCTGAGTTTCAAGTGCTAAGGAGACAGCCCTGGCTGCCCGGGCCTCCAGGTGACAGCTCCCCAGGAGAGCCTATGCTGGCTGTCCCCCCTCCCCCCCAACCACAAGGCCTCCCCTCTGCTCCAAGCACTCTCAGCGCCATCCTCAGGAGCGAGAAGACGAGGCTGGACAAGGATGAGGACAGGGACCCACAGCACAGTCATCACACAGGGAGTGGAGGCTCAGGGGAAAGAAGGGGAGGGAGGGTGAGGGGTCCATGCCCCTCCTCCCCTGCCCGTGGGGCAGTGGGCAGGCTGCTGGCCAGGCCTTCTCCTGGGGCAGGGAAGATGAGGCTCTGGCAGGGGAGCAGGGCATGGGCTGCAGAGCGGTTCTGTTCCAGTCCAAGGAGAAGCACGAGGCTGTCCACACCGGGGCCGGAGAAGGCGGGACAGGTGCTCCAGGCACCAGAACAAAGGGCGCGCGCTTGTCCAGTGCCCCCTTAGAACCTCTGCTCTCAGCCAACAACCCAGGAGTCCTGACCGGCTCCCCTGGGCCTCCCAGGCCTGTTCCCCCACCCTGGGCTCCTGTGACTGGGGAGTATTGCCCCTCCGGCCACGTGGGTTCCTCTCCCTGCCTCTCATAGATTCAATGGGTCTTGATTTCTTTAAGTGAGAACTTCTTTCTCCTAAAGATTCTCAGGGACTAAGGCCCAAACTGGAGTTCCGTTCCCAATTTCCTACCCATTTTTAACAAGTAGATCCCCTCTTTGACACGCTCACACTCAAATTCACTTGGTATCAATTCGGCATTTTTCCACCTTTGCTGTCCTGACTCTCCCTATGGAGGGAGCGGTATTTGGGTGTTGACACCTGCCGAGTTAAAGGGAAGACAGGGACACGGTCTAGTCATCCTCTAGGGAGACCTGCAACCACAGCCTTCACGCACGTGCCCGTCGGGACCCTTGGAGCGTCAGCTCCTACACCCGGACGACCGAGAGCAACTCCAGTTGAAGGTTTAAGCGGACTTTCCCGTTGAAAAATCATTGGAAATAAAAAGGAAGAGGCTCTGAAAAACAGGAGTCATTTGAAAAGTATGATACTATTTTAAAAAAATCTATCTGTAACAGCATTTTCTCGAACATATTGTAAGAAGAAAGCTATGCTTTCAGGGGACTATAGATAGGAGGTGGTACAGGGGAGAAGAAATAGCATTTTTTGACCAGCTTTTGTGTGCCCGATCGCCTGCTAGGTCTCTTCTGCGTTTTTATCTCATTTACTCTCCCAAACAGCCCTATGGGGTGTATTATTTCCCCATTTTACAGATCGGGAAGCTCAGGGAAAATCTAGTTCTGGACTGTTTTGTCTCATCTTGTGCATATAATTCTGGAAAAACAGCTTATTCCTGGCTAGTGCAGCCAGCTCTAATTCAAATTCTCTGGCAATTTGAAATAGAAGTCAAGCTGCCCATTGAATGGTTTTGTACCTCAAAAACACTCTGCTTTTATCAGAGTTTCTTTTGGTGGTATCCATACTTCGCACACAAACAGAGTAAGTTGTGCTAGAAGTACAGGTCAGCTGCGCTCAGCCCTATGGTCAGACTTGCGAAGCACAGATCACTGCGGACCAGTGAACTACTTGCGAGTTCATTTCATTCCATTCACTGAAAGGTAACAAAGCTCCTGAATGTAGGGGACACCCAAAGATTAAGACTCTTCACTCACTCGGGTGGGTTCTAAAGTGGGCCAGATTAATGAGGTTTTGCTGTGCTGTGCCTCTCTGATGCAAAACAAGGCTGTTGATATAAAACATGAAGCACGGGGTGGGGTGCGGGGCGGGGGGGAGTGCAGGCATGCCAAAAACTGCCACAGATGCTACTGTCCTCTGCCTGAGCAGACATCACTAATCCATTGCAGCACACCATTTCTTAGATAGTCCTCAGAATCCTTCTCAATACCCTGCCCCTGGCAGCCAAGACCAGTCGATCAGCGTTGGCAGAAGATGAAATCTATTTACCATCCCTGACCTAGCCCGGTCACCTCATCTAAATAGAGGTGGCACAGAAGCTGAGAAAAGCTGTGTGACTGATGGAGCTCCCTCTTTGAAGCTGGCCAGGAAAGCCCCTCCTCCCTGTATCCGTCCCACTAAAGGCAGAAGTAAAATTGAGGTCACTTGGCAAAATGTTAGACATCTTTGAAGATCCCCTAGGCACAGGGGCAGTGCTTGTGTGCTAAGTGATTCTGGCTCACTACGGTCCTACTATCCAGCTAGGATCACGGTGTGACAGGCAGGGGAGGCGAAAGGTGGGTCCCTGAGCAAGCCCTGCAGTCCAGGTCTATTACTAATGCCTGATAAATGTTTCAGGCAAATGCAATTTTTTTTTTTAAGGTAAAAGCAACAGCAAAGAGTTTATTGAAAGGGAAAGCACACACTCAAGAAGGGAGTGCCAGCTCTGAGAGGGAGCCACCCCAGGAAGCCTGGGTCTCACCCACTTACTGGGACGTTAAAGGGAGCCGTTGAATGTTCACGGGAGGGATGGGGGATTTTTTTCCTTTAATGTTGGAGGAGCTTTGAGGGACTTTGCCCATACCTAGTTTTGGTCACTTGATGCATGTGTCCTGGCACCTGCCAGGAGTATACCCCGAACGTCGAGTATACTCTGTGCCCTCGAGTACCCCTGGTGGACGGGTCGTTCTCAGTCCTTTAAGGCACTTACGCGCATGTGTGGGTCTCAAAAAAACAAAAACAAAAAACGAAAAAGGAGCCTGGGCATTTTATTCTTTAGTCAGGTCCCTGACTACTTGTAGGCTGAATGTTGCTTAATGCATGACATCCTGTTTTTTATTGTTCCCTCATCCCTATTCTAACCTGCCTATAACACCATCACCCTGCCTCTCTGCACAGCTGGCTCTCCTTAGGGTCCCTGGCTCCCCACACCTGCATGACTCACACGTGTAGCAGGCACTCCTTTACCCATTTTGGAGATGCCGGACCCTCTCTGCCTGTGGCGCCCGGCCCACACCGGAACAAGCCGGATAGCATCCTGGGCCACTGTATCCTGCCTCAGACATGGTTTCAGAGGTGGCCGCTCGAAGGTGCCAGCAGCGCGCCCCCATTTAGCCGACTCTAGTCTTCGGCAATCAAGGCTGCCTCGGTGTTTCTTACAGGTGTGTACCCACACCAGCCCACAGGGGCCCTCCCTGGAAATGCCCTCCAGACTCTCCTAGGTCTGCTTTCAGGGCAAATATGGGCATTTTGTGGAGTCTGAGGCTTGGAGTTAGGCAGATGCCAGCTACATCCAGTTCAGGCAAGTGCAAATTTTTATCTGGAACCTGCTACAGGTCCTGGTGTAGTGGGTGGTGCCTGCATCGTTCGGAGAACTGGTCTCCCAGCGGAGGCGGCGTCACCAGGGAGGGGACAGGGAACGGGCTTCGGCTGGGAGGCTTGAGATTATGCTACCCAAGCTCCCATCTTTAGTGATTTTCTGTCTGCATCAACAGAATCTTTCTTTTGTACAGTGCTTTTCAAGTTGTTAAGACCATTTCTGCAAAAGAAGAAGGCTTGCACTGGGTTCCCTTTCACTGGGGGACAGGGAGGTCCGGAGACGTTGGACCACTTTCCAGGAGGGCCCCCAACAAGTAATAAATGGCTGAGCTGCCCTTGCCTTTGGAAGGGTGCCAGGACTACAATGGCCCATCAGAGGGAGAGCAGGAAAAATAGAGCCGCCTTGATCACCTCCTCACAGCATCACCGTCTTAGAGAGTGGGCTCAGGGGTGAGATTGCTTCCCTGTCCCCCCACCCTCCAGCTGAGCCAGGTCTTCTGACTCCCAGCCCAGAGCTCTCTCCTCTGACTCATGCTGTCCCATCACTGAGCCTGCCCCAACACTGGACACTGTCCTGTCCCAACACTGAACCTTAATTCAGGGTCATGCCCCACATGTAGAACAAAAATAGGGCTCAGGGTTATTGGCACTTACTATGTCCTGGCCTATGGCCCGCAGCTAGTGGAAGAGGCGAGATTTGAACCTGGGAAGATCGATTCCAGGGGACCCGCTCCTCTTAACTAGACATCACCTCCCCAGGTGCCTCCTCGTTGTTTTCCCTTTCAGTCATCTGACAATCACTTACTGAGCACCTACTATGTGCCAGCTCCTGTGAATCAAAGAACACAGCCCCTGTCCTCAAAGCCCCACTCCTGTTTGAAGATTTGCCAAGGAAGCATCAAGCCATGGCTCAAAAGCATTGTTCAGCCCTCTGTTCCCATTGCTGGTCTTCAATACCCCCTCTCCACCGCCCCCAGCACCCCCCCACCCCCAGCGCTCAGGACTCAGCTGAACAGACAGCCTATGCACAGCAACTGTCAAACTCAATTCTTATCCATGCTGTCAGTTTCTTAAAGAAAAACCCCATCTCTGGCCTCCCACTGCACCCTGCCCTCAGGGGCCCTTGATAAATATTTACAGCTGCAGCTGACCCAGGCCCAGGGGAAGAAGGCCCAGTGACAAAGCACAAAGGAAGCCTGGGGGCTCATTACTCAGACCTTCCCCTTCACAGTGGGTGTCCCTCTCGCGTACTGTCCCCACCTGGGTCTGGGTGCAATTCTTCTCACGCTAGCTTGAGTCTGGGGTACTGGTCTTGCCAAAGTGCCCCACCCCCCTTAGGAAGCCACCCTCACTGTCCCCCCACAGCCTGGGGGACTGGGGGGCTCCAGTGTCCCCCATGCCTTCTTTTCGGGTCTGTGTCGCCTGGATCAGAGCTCTAGATGGTATGACTAGCCGGTTCATCTTTCGGTGGTCCTGGCATGGGACAGGAGCCTCTGGCCAAAACCCCCACCACGCTTGGAGAGCTGCCCACCCCATCACGTTCACGACGTGCTGTGATATGTGTGTCTGTCTGGTGGTAGTTCAGGTACAGCAGGGGCCGGTGGACGACAAGTCATAGGAAGAGCTGAGGATCATCTCATCCAGCAACTTCCAAACCGTTTTACAGCAGAACGACACCAAACAGGTAGCGCTGAGAGAATGTGCACACTCACAAGCCCCCTCACTCTCCCTAAGTCCGCTACCCCTCACCCTAGAACCCCTGGGGGTTCTAGGTCATCATGGAACAGTCTGTAAAACACTAGTCAAAACCACTCCTTCCTTCAACACCGATGCTTCTGCAACCTGCACTTGAATTCTGCCAGTGACAGGGAACTCACTACTTGTAGTGGACACCTACGTCACCTTTGCATACCTCTTCTGGTAGGAATTTTTCCTTAGGTTGAGCCAACAGCTGCCCACTTTTCTTCAATGACAGCCCTTCACATGTGCAAAGGTGGCTTTCTCACCTCACCTCCTCAGGTCTCCGCAGGGCGATGGGTTACAAACCGGAGGGGACCAGGTAATGTCCTCTCTCTTCTAAGAATACCTCCCTAATCCTGGTTAAAGGCTCCCTGAAAACAATTCCAGGCCCAGGCCCTCAGGATGGTGCATCTGAGCAGAGAAAGGAAGCCCAGCCACCTACACACTCTGTTTGCTTCTAGGGAGGGACTGGCAGGACCCCTCTGAATTGCGAGGGACTCACACCTAGCTTCTCTGTGCCATTTCCAGGTGCACCTGGAGGGAAACGGTTTGAAGCTGCAAAAGTCGGACGCCCTCAGGACAGGCTCCAGGACTGGCCGCCCGCGCCCCCTACTCATCCCCTTCCCCTTCTTGAAATCCAGCTGAGGTTGCATCCAATGCATTGTCACTCACCAGTCCCGGGTTGCTTACATCCTGGGAATCTTGGTATGCTTGAACTCCAAGAGCAGCCAGTGTGTCAAGACCTACAAAGAGGAGAAACTCAATGTTAAAAGCCGGGCCGACCACCTGGGTGTCCAACTCTCTTTCCAGGCGGGATGGAGGACTGGGAGACCGGGATGGAGACGGGGGTGGGGGGGGGGCGGGGAGAAAGGAAAGTAAATGATAAGGACAAAGCTGCTCGCGAAACCAACCTCAAAACCTCTGGGCTTTGTGGGGATGCTGAGAGGAGAGGGGAAAAACAAAAAGCCCCTCACCCTGGGTGAGTCAGCAGCTTGTTGGGAAGCAGGCCTTTTAGGAGAGGAAACCAAAAGCAGGATCGGATGGGGTGGGGTGGGGAGGTGTCCCGATCCTCACTCCGGCTCTCCTGGAGTCTTTGGTGTCTGCTCCTAGCAGCGGCTGGCCGGCCGTGGTTCCATTTTGATGAAGGTGAGGGGGAAGAGGCCTGGGCCCAGGCCTCCAGTCAAAAAGGCACCGCAGTCCTTAAAGCAAAAGCCCCAAATGCGTGTTTATATCCTGGGAGGCTCCTGCCAAGCGAACCCCGTGTGCTTTGAAAATTCCTCTGGAGAGCTGTAGCCGGAGGAATAAGGCGTGTGCCCGGCTCCGAGGCTGCGTTCCCAGCATGGCAAGTTGAGGCCTGAGCTCTAGAGGTTTCTGCAGCCGGCGGAGGCCCACCTGCGGCGCACGTGTGCGCGTGGAGCTGCGTGCTGATGAGCCGTGGAGGCCACTCTCCTCACTCCCCACACCCAGGCTGCCTCTAAAGCAAAACTTGTTTTTTCTTGTTTCCCTACGAATTCAGAGGTGAGCAGAGGTTTCTCTTATCCATCGATGCCTGTTTGCAAGGAAGAACCTTTTGACTGGGGAGAAAAAAGAATCTTCATGGCAATAGTTGCCGTCATATACCTGCTCTGTGTTCTTGTTCTTCAAGAGGGAAGTCGTGTCACCTGGGAGCTGGTGGAGAGAACAGCGTCGCAGACCCCACCCAGCCCTACAGCGTCAGAACCTGCCTCCCAACAAGCTTCTCGGGTGATTTCTGGGCATACTAAGGCCCGCCAGGTTCTCATCCATAATCTCGGAAGGAATAGTAATATCCGTCAATAACCGTGGAAGGAAGGAAGTCATAGCCCATTCTCCAGGTGAGGAAACAGGCTCACGAGGCCACAACTCGCTTACTGCTGGCGACTGGTAGAGCTGAGCCAAGCCCGTGCTCGTGTGATTCCCAAGCCGGTGTTCCTTTCCACTGCATGATCTCGTGATCTCGGGGAAGCAGAATGCGAGGGGGAAGGGATGGGCAGGCCCAGCTGGGTGGGAGGGCTGGGGAAGGGCAGTGGGGGGCCGGGGGATGACCTCAGGCCCCAGAGAGGGAGGGTCCTGGGTGTCCTGGAGAGCCTTCAGAGAGGGAGGCGTTGCATGCTGCGCACTGATTTCCTCCTCCTCACTTTTTGTGAGGGCCCACAAAATTTCCCAGTTAAAGGTTCTGGGCCTTCCTCCTGCAGGAGAATTCAAGCTTCTGTGTTAATCCCAGCGATTAATTTATTTGGATTGCAGGGAGTTTGGGGCTCCTGCCCACTGCACTTAGAACTAACCATCCAGTGGAAGAAGGTCCTGGAAGACCAGCTAGCCTTAGTATTCCAGGCACTGACTTGTGGGAGGGACAATACTCTGTGAAGCCCATTTTAGTTTAGAAAGAGCTTTTTATCCATTAACTAATCGCTTAAAAGAACTTGGGAGAGGTGCCTGGGTGGCTCAGTCGGTTACGTGGCCGACTCTGGCTCAGGTCACGATCTCAGAGCTCAAAGGCTCGTGAGTTCAAGCCCCGCTTCGGGCTCTGTGCTGACAGCTCAAAGCCTGGAGCCTGCTTCCGATTCTGTGTCTCTCTTTCTCTCTGCCCCTCCCCTGCTTGCACTCTGTCTCTCTCTCACAAAAATAAACACTAAAAAAAATTAAAAAAAAAAAAAACAACTTGGGAGAGTGTCATCAGTGCTATTTTGCAGTTGAGGAAAATGAGGCACAGAGAAGTTAAGTGATTTTCCTGAGGTCACACAGCTTGTGGGCAGGCTGGGGTTGAGGTCCTCTGACGGCTCAGCTGCTCCTGATGGGGAAAGAGATCATGTCTGTCACAGGCTTATGATGTTCTCACTTAGTTTTGCCTAACTCCCCATGGCCTTGCTCTACACTCGGCTCACAGAATGGGTTTGCTGAATAGACTCATGGACCAAGAAGAAAATGGTCCACAGCCCACACAGGGTGTGTGACTGTTACCTTTCTCCATGGAAACTGGCCAGCTGGCCTTCTTGGCTTATCAGGTAGTCACGTATTACACTATGTATCGTTCCTTCTACTGCACTGGCTTCCATAAAGCAGATGAGCTCACACAGGGTATATAGGGGAAGGATGTCAACAAAATCTGGAGGTGGCAGCAGTTCACAGGCAAACGCTCCCAGTACATGAATGCTTTGCCCCAGTGACGCCAGCTGGATGCAAAGCACCAGCCCCCCCCCCCCCCGGCCCCTGGGGAAGCCTGAGTGAGCAAGGCAAGCCTGGAGGCCTCGCTGTCCAGTCGCCCTACGTGCTCCACACTCCTCCTCTCGGCTCAGCGTGGCCACATGCTGTCTTAGAAGCTCCTGTTGCTCGGGCCTCACGGATCTTTGTGCAAAGGCCAAGGGCTAGACCACCCGTTTCTGCTACCCTGTGGCAACAGCTGCAGCTGTCCTCACCTGGAACTTCTGACAAAGGCGTTGTCCCCTCCTGCCTTCGCAGCCTCAACCCTTCTCTAGCCCCTCCCATCAATCCCCCCTCTTCCTTTTTAAAATATAGCCCCTGTAGTGACTCGGGCCCTAAGTTATTGATTTTTTTTTTTTTAACGTTTATTTATTTTTGGGACAGAGAGAGACAGAGCATGAACGGGGGAGGGGCAGAGAGAGAGGGAGACACAGAATCGGAAACAGGTTCCAGGCTCCGAGCCATCAGCCCAGAGCCTGACGCGGGGCTCGAACTCACGGACCGTGAGATCGTGACCTGGCTGAAGTCGGACGCTTAACCGACTGCGCCACCCAGGCGCCCCTGATTTTTTTTTTTAAATTCAAAATCTAGCATGCCCTTTGAACTGTGTTTGTTTCAATACTAGGATTGAGCTTTATTACAGAGTTGCATGGAGAGTGACGGCTCTGCTGTCCCCCAACTGTCCCCCAAGGTGCTGCGATTTTTGAATTTTCAGTTATCATTACAATCACCCAGCTGAATGTAAGTTGCATTATAGGTACTAATATCTATATATAATGAATACTATATATAGTTATTGAATATCGAACATGTCAATACTGAATACTGACTACATTAAACGTTTGATTAAGACTTTAAAAAAAATTTTTTTTTAATGTTCATTCATTTTTTGAGAGGCAGAGAGAAACAGAGCATGAGCGGGGATGGGGCAGAGAGAGAGGGAGACACAGAATCCGAAGCAGGCTCCAGGCTCTGAGCTGTCAGCACAGAGCATGATGTGGGGCTTGAAATCACAAATCGTGAGATCATGACCTGAGCTGAAGTCAGATTCTTAACTGACTGAGCCACCCAGGCGCCCCTTGGTTAACAGTCTATATTAAGTACCCATATATACCTGATTCTGTGCTAAGCACCAGATAGACATAAAAAAAGAAGATGCAGTCCCTACCTTTAGGAAATTCACAGTATAAAAAAGGAGGAAGATAAAAAACAGACTGACCGTTGAGGGTGCAACTCTTGATTTTCGCTCAGGTCATGATCTCACGGTTCGTGAGATAGAACCCCACGTCTTGGGATTCTTTGTCTCCTCTCTCTCTGCCCTCACCAACACCACTCCCCCCCCCCACCAAAATAAAAAATAAACATTTAAAAAATCAATAATGGACTGAGTCTGAGAAAGGACAATGTGACAGAGGTAGTATGGGGTGGGGGAAGAAGCTAATGGATGCCTCATTTGTCTCGGGATAAAGACCACACTCCTTACCCCAGGGCTTCCAAGGTCCAGATTGGCTCATCTCTCCCTGCCTCGCCTCACTCCAGCGTGTTCTGGGATCCCTGACTGCCAAGCTTCTTGAATCCGTCTATCATCCTTTAGGCAGCCACACGGCTACACTTAGTCTCTTCCTTCAATGCCCTGTCCTCCCCCTTCCCCTAATTAACCCCAACTTACCCTGTAAGGGAGGCAACACATAAAACGCTTAGAATCTTGTCAGCAGGTATGGTAGCTACTATCATCACTGACATTTATCACTCTCCTCCGCTGGCCAGGTGACTCTTGAGCAGAGGGAAGTAGAGCAACTTGCAGTGGGGCTGCACAGCGAATTATTGCCAGAGCTGGGAGGGGTCTCCGCGAATCAGTCCTGTTTTCCCTGTTTACCCTCGGACCCGGCCTGCGAGACACCTGGTCCTAACCAGCATGGGGAACAGCGCTGGTCTAGGAGACAGGACTTCTGAGTCCGAGTCTCACACCCTTGTGCTGTGCCTTCACACTGAGGACTCGACTCCTTGGGACCCTGGATTCCTCACCAACCAAGTGGGGTTCTATCAGAACCTCCTCGTTGGGCCGCACCAGGGAACGAACACCTTGGTGTCGAGCACCGTTCCTGCGTGAGGAAGACGGCAGCTCCCGTTAGGAGCATTATAAATGAATTAAGGGACGTTTCGATGTTCTTCAGCCTCGACACGTGTACGTATTTCCAGTCTTCCTGGCTCAGGACTCTTTTCACCAGAAAGTGTTGGTCATATGGAGCAAAATCCCAGTAAGGAAAAATCTGCCCATGGGATTTTCCCTCCAGCTCCCCTGCTCTTTCCCTTGTGGCCTACTTTAAGCCTCCTGGATTGCTAGACACCTGAAGGAGGAAAGGGGGGGAAGCTACTTGAACCGTTTGTAGGAGAAAAACACCCCCCACCCTCCACGGTCACCCCCACTAACACAATTTATTCCATTCCATTTCTTCATTCAGCAAACATTTAGCAGATGAGTAAGAAACTCCACGTCTGGTAAGCAGGTCATTATGTCCTGCGGTGATGGCCTCATATTGAGGAGAGGGCAAGGAACCCATGGAATAAAGGGGAGGGGGTGATGGGCTCTGGCTGGGGCCAGTCCAGGCTGGACATGAGACAAAGGTCAAGTACAAAGAAGGTGGGAAGCTACAAGTCACTTCTGAGAAGCCATCATTCTGTAAGCTGGAAGTATAGTTTTAAGTTGCCTGTCTCTGCTCCAGAAAATGTTTCACCTTGATCACCAACAACAGCCTTTAATTCAAAAAGAGCATCACTAGTGAGTGGCTAATGCAACGGCCACCATTTCCCGAGTTCTTGTTCTGTGCCAGGTACTGGGCTGAGTCCTCCAGGGGCCGTCTCTCTCTCTCTCTCTCTCTCTCTCACGGCAACTCTGAGGAACATGTATTCATGTACCCATTTTATAGATGGAAACCTGAATCTTAGAGTGATCAAATACACTGCCCCATGTCACAAGAGTTGAAAGTCCAGCACTGGGGTTTTGAACTCTGGCCTGACTGGATAGTCCTTCCATTCCCCCCCCCCCATACTGGCCTCTTAAACTTTGGCCCCATGGCTGGAGTTGCTGGCAAACTGGGCTACCTCTCCCCCAAGCCCAACCTACTCTTCTACTAAGACCCCCAAGAGTACAGAGAATGCTGAGTTCATAACCTCCCTGTGGTGTGTGGGTGCAGCTTGACGTCTTGAATGAGAACGCTGAATTCTGCTCTAGAATTCATCTGTATTTGTTTCCAAATATTTCCTCTTCAAAACTGTTAAGCACAACGAACACTCGAGGAAGACGTGCCCAGCACCGGGCAGGGCACGGTCTGTTTTGCTTACTACTGTCCTCATTCTTCCAACAATGGGCACTATGGACCAGGGCTGGGGAGGTAAGGTGAGCCCTTGCAATGGGGCTGGAGATAAAGACTTCGAAGACATTATGGTGCCAACGAAGCACATGGCAATGGCAGCAAGAGCACCAGGAGAGGCACACGGGAGTATAGCAGAGGGGGGCACATCTGAAAGGCGAAGAGGGGAAGGAAGACGAAAAAGCTGGAGAAGGGTGCGTGTGGAGCCCTGCTGGACACAGATACCGGAAGCGGGCTGGAGTGGCCATAGCCAAGCAGGCCAGAGAAACAGCAAGGGCCAGACTTTTCAGAGCCCTGCAGGCATTTCAAGGAGTCGGGTCCTTATACCTGTGAGTGATGGGATTCTCCACGCCTGCCGTACCTGGCACGTGGTGGCCCTCAAAAGTAGCTGCCGAATGGACAGTGGAATCCTGTTTACCCCGGGGTCCCCTTCACATCCTCCAGCAATCTGAGAGGCATTGCCTGGGACCCTGCCATCTTTACAAAGGACAACCACAGGGCAATCTGATTTGCGTAGGGAAAAATTGTCCCCGGGAACCTGGCCTGAGCCTCGAGGCTTTGGGGAACCCTGGCTCAGGTGGCTCCTGGCAGATGTTTGGGGATGAATACACCTTTGATTACAGCTCATGTTTCAGAGGGAAAAACACAGCTCCCTGGTGATCGGGATTCTATGAAAATGAGCCCTTGCAAAAGAGAGGAAAGTGAGCTAGAAACACAAGCCCTCTGGGTGGGCGCTGGTTTCTTTATTTAAAATGAACAACAACAGCAAAGAGGATCAGCCTGAATGAGAAGCAGGTTCTTGATAATCCCTCGCTGCAGGACTTAAAAGCAAGTGGCAAAAGGTGGCTGAAGAGACTGGTCTGCAGGAAGGTTGTACCTGGTTATGATATGCAGACGCGATCTCCGAGAACGAGTGTGTCTGCCTCCCTCCCTGGTGGGAAACAGCTCCTATCCAGCTCCTAGGGACATTAACCCTGATAGGGAGATGGAAAGACCCAGTTTAGGATGTGGTTTCTAACATTTAAGAGTTCTGTGTCCATAGACAAATGTTTTACCTTCTCCGAGCCTTAGTTTTGTCATCCATATCATGGATATGGTGGGGATTAGATGGTATTACGAATATAGGGTGCTGGGGTTTGAACCCATGTGTCTGAATACAATTGTTCCATTTTCTCCAACACTGCCTCTTGAAGTGAAGACCTGTTTCTTCCCCTCCCATCACGGTTATCTGGCACGTAATAGGTGCCTAATAAATGCTGGTTCTGCTTCTCCTCTCTTCCCCACCATATTTAGCACAAATCTGGGTATCCAGGAGGTGCTTAATAAACCCATGCAAATTAGACCTTCCTCTGTGAAACACAGTGGCTGAGAATACAGAAGGAAGGAAAAGGCAGTTAGCTGTGTTTTTTCTCTACTGCATCCTGTTTCAAGCCCTTTATTAAATTCTTAAGTATTACTTGCCTTCAGGGTCAAAATAAAATTTCCACAGATTTCCACTTTGCACTCATAAATGATTCTCGCTAAACTCTTTTTCTTTAAAAAAATTTTTTTATGTGTGTGTGAGAGAGCATAAATGTACTGACTCATAGCTGGAAAAACTCTCCCTAACACATTCCAAATTTGTGGAGTCACATGAATTGAATAAAAGCGCTTAATGTAGCTGTTAGTCCTAGGCTGGCGAGCAGTTACGCTAGCTTCGGGGCCCCATCCCTCCCTCCCCGCTCCTACTCCAGGGACCTGGGGAGGTTCTACAATGGGTACCAAATACCCGAAAGCAGGTTCAGTGACTGCAAGGATTAAAAAGGATTTGGCACCTTATCTAAATCCAAACTTGAACTCTGCAAGGCTGTGCTATATTCCAAAACATCAAATAAAAATTTGCATGGAGGGCCACTGAAATTTAACAACTTCATTTATTGACGCAAGTCTATGCAGGGCACTGTACCTGCACAGCCACCCTGGTTGGTGGGGTGGTTACAGTCAGCCTCCTTTTACAAGTGAGGAAACTGAGGTACAAAAGTGTTAGTAACTTGCCCAAGGTCTCACAGTGTGCAGATGGCGAAGCTAAGATTCAACCCACTGTAGTTCTAGAACAGATGCTCTTACACGCCCAGCCATTCATTCTGAAAGGAAAGAACCCTTCTGCAATGAAGAAAGAAAACTCCATTTATTCCACAATTATCTACCCAACACTCAGAATACAAACACTGCACCAGATGTCCAAGGGAGGCTGGTGGTAGGCAATTTGGTTACTGATTTCAGTGAGTTGGAAATTGCATAGAAGAGCTATGATGTATGCACAAATAATCACAACAAAAGTAAGTGAAAATGCCAATGGCAGGATTATAAGGTGGCGTGCATGGGGAAGGAAGGCTTGGGAAGGTGACAGCTCTGGCTGGAGTGATCTGCCAGAGGGCTTCCTGGCGGAGGTGTTATTGAAGCTGGATTGAAGGATGTGTAGGATTCAGACAGGAGGTGGCCAGACGAGGCCCTGCCTGCTTAATACTGGTGAGAACACACAGATGTTCCCATCTTGGTTCTGATTTGAGACCTACCACCCCCCAGGTGGGAACATCTTTCTTGGAGTAGCTGAAAACCTCTGTCTGGCAGGGGGGAAGCACAGGTAGAAAGAACAGAGGGAAAGAGGTGTCCAGGGTGAGGGAGACTGAGGAGAGAAGGCCGGGCATTGGAGAAAGGGTGCGGATCTGGCCAGAGCAGGAGCTCCGGTCCCACCTTCAACTGGGTTGACTCCGAGCAAACCCCTTCTCTTGGGCTTCAGTTTCTTTTATCTATACGGAGGAAAACGAAGGAAGTGTCTGAATACTGCAGCTGGGCGGAACCTTGGAGAGCTCCCAATTTATCCTATTGCTTGGTAGACCAGAGAACTGAGGGCCAGAGAAGCTCTATTAGTGGAAGTCCTTGGATTTGAATCCATGGTGGTGGGATGGGGACTCAGGGGCACCTCTCCCCATATAAGTGCTCTTCCTGCACCCACACAAGGGGCACGCGGGCCTGCTTGAGGAAGCCGGCTGTGGGAGGGGAGACAGAGACCCCAAATGGGCCTCAGCTAGTCCACTGGCCTCGCTTAGGCTCTGACTCTTCGGGGGGGGGGGGCCCTGGAAGGCTTGGCTGTGGACCCCGGAAGGTGCAGCCCCAGGCCTCCAGCCTGGGCCCTGCCCACGGCACATCCTCCACTCTCAGCTGTGGCTGGCACCTATATCCTCAGAGGGCCCCCTCCCCCGACGCTCAGGAAGTTTCCAGGAAACCATGACCAGTGCTCTGTGGCCACGGTTTTCTCTGACAAGATGTGCATCTGGTTGTGACTCACAAAGCTGGATTTCTGCCCAGGGCCTTACATCTTGAGTGGGGAGCTAATTCTCTCGAACTGACAACCTGCCCAGCCCGCCGTGACAACGGAGGCCGCCGCTGCCCTTGTCAGCCCACACTACTAAGGTCACCCAATGGCGCCCTGGGCTTTTCTTCTAGACCTGGCGCTGGCCGGGGAAGTCTTCGAGGGTCCCTCTCAGATGCCAGGCTCTTTAGCCACACTCCCCCTCCTCTGGAATGCTGGCCTCCCTCCCCACACACCCTCCCCTCTGCACCAACAGAGGGGGAGGCCTTCCTGACCGCTCCAGCCTTCGCTGAGCTGCCCTCCTCTGAAGGCCCAGTTCAGGGGGCACTATACCCTGAAGGGCTGGGCAGAGGTCTTGTGTCCCCACAAGCGAGGTGGACTCCGAAGGTGGGGCCACACGCAAGAATAAACACAACAATCACAGCAAGTATTAACAGCTCATGCAGGCACCGAGCGTATCCACCTGCAGTCTGCGTGCGTCCTCTTCCCGCGACTGGAATACTCCGACCTGAGTCTCTGTGTGGCCGTCAGCTTCTTGACAAAGTCACCTTCCCAGGTGCCCTTATTTTATCACCTGGTTTATTTCCTCACGGCCCATGCCCTGTCCTCAAATGACTGACCTGTTGGTTATCTGATCACATATTCACTTATTATCTGGCTCGTCCAGTAAGTGTGAGAACCAGGGATCTGCTTATCTTGCTCACCACCCGATTCCCAGCACCCGGCAGGGCGGCCAGAACAGAGGTGTGCTCCGTGAGTGTTCCCCGAACTCACACAGGGGTGCTGTCAGGCACTGTGGCTATGCATTAATCTCAATCCTCCAACCCTGTGTGGTTCGTGTCGTGGCCCCATTTTACAGTGAGGAATCTGAGGCCCTGTAGGCTGAGTCACTTGGAGAATAAGTGTCAGAGTTAGGTTTCAAACTTGAAATTCTCTGATTTGAAAGCCCATGCTTTGGACCACTGGACTGTCCTGCTTGCCTTCAGTGTTTCCAGAATCCCCATAGTAAGGACACAGGATCAAGTGACCTGGAATGCCATGTGTTAGGGACTGAATGTTTATGCCTGTCTCCCCCAAATTCATATGTTGAAGTCCTGACCCCTAGTGGGACGGAGGCCATTTGGAGATGGGGGCCTCTAAGGGAGGTTAAATGAGGTCATCAACAATGGGGTCCTGATCCCACAGAACTAGTGTCCTCGTAAGAAGAGACACCTGAGAGCTCGCTCTCTCTCTTTCTGTATCATGCACTGAGGAAAGGCCATGTGAGGACGCAGCAGGAAGTGGCTCTCTGCAAGTGAGGAAGGGGGTCCTCACCAGAAACAGAATGGGCTGGAACCGTGATCTTGGAGCTCCAGCCTTCAGAACTGTGAGAAAATAAGTATCTGTTGTTTAAGCCACCCTGTCTGTGGTACTTTGTTATGGCAGTCTGGTATAATACATAATATAATAATGGTATAATATACCATACATAGAATATACCAAACTGCCAGGTTTAGGAAAGTAAATCCTTTCTTCCTCCCTCCCTGACCCCCTCATTTAAGCACTGACAATGTAGAAAATCCTGAGGGGCTCCCAGGAGTCTCACAGTTGTGGCTCAGGTTTCAAATACCCACAAAGTTGTTTTGTTGGGCTGGCTGGCATGGTGTTTTTAAAAACAATGAGGAATCAGGGGGGCCTGGGTGGCTCAGTAGGTTAAGTGTCTGATTGAGCTCAGGTCATGCTCTCACCATTTATGGGTTCGAGCCCTGCACTGGGCTTGTGCTGACAGCCCGGAGCCTGCTTGGGATTCTCTCTCTCTGGCTCTGCCTCCCTCCTCAAAATAAATAAAAACTTAAAACAACAACAACAACAACAACAACAACAACAACAAGGAATCAGAATGCCCTTTGGCGGGGCACGAATTCGCCACTCTTTCCATAAGCCATATTGCTCCTTGCTGTCCTATGTCCCTCAGATCCACAGGCTGCATTAGTTGTGGGAGACACCCTGTGAGCTATGCCAGAATGGAGAGAGGTACAGGGTGCCCTGGGACACAGTGACGCTTGGGTGGGGAGAAGGGGACAGAAGATGGCGGGTCTGCATGAAGGAGGCTTCGTGAAGAAGGTGGCTTTGGCCCGCTCTCTGAAGACTGGGTGGGAAATCACCAGTCAGAAGTGGGAGGGAGTGGGAATTCCAGGGAAGGGAACAGAGGGGTGAGGTCCCAAGGAAGGACATGGCCTGAGCAGAGAGCTGCAGGTGGCTAAGAGTGGATGCCAGTGAGGACAGTGGAGCTAGCGTGTGGGATAGAGGGGCAGAGGCCGGGGAGTGGGGGCCCTACACACCATGCCAAGGAGACTGGACATCGTCCATGACCACGAGTCCCCCAGGGGAGGGGGGAAGGGACATCCGACAACCTGGGTTAACACATAGGGATGCTGGGGTTACCACTTCCTAGCTGTGTGACTGTATGCAAGGGTCAGCTTGGGGCTATGGTCTCAGGCACCTCATCTATAAAATGCGCATCATAAGGCTACATCTCAGAGGGGTATTGTGGGGAGTAGAAGCAAACAAAATGCGACAGCCCCCGACATAGTTCCTGACACACCGGAGGCACTAAATCAAGGACAGCTGTCTTCATGATGGGTATTTATTACCAATCTAGTGGTGGCAACAGTGTGGGAGGTGGCTGGGAGCAATCAAAGGTATTTGCGTACAGGAAGGTAGGAAAAACCCCGAGGAAGGACCCAGGAAATACTCGTAGGAGGGCAGGAGGGGGGAAATGTGACCTTGAGATCTGTTTTCTCAACCTGTCTCTGTCTGTTTCCTCATCTGTAAAATGGGACTCTCCCTGCCTGTCCACACAGGGTTTCTGTGTGAATTAAACAAGAAAAGAGATGTGAGGCCGAGTCGACCATAAGAGTTTCGTTTTCCTTTTCCCACACACAGGGGAAAGCCGTCTGGGGGCAGATATGCACCTGTGTGTTCTTATGTCCGCAAACCGTCGAGGCAAGAAAAGTAGCAAATGACGGGACAGCAAGATGCGAGCCGGGACCTGACAGACAGGAGCCCACATCTTGGACCTTCCCTTGTGATCTCCTTGCTTCCAGCCCTGCTCGCCTACATCTTCTGCATTCACACCAGTGACTCAAAACTACTATCAGCTTCTCCACCTCAAAGTATAGATATTTCAAGCTGGAAACATGATTGGATGCATTCCCCCATAATTTACAGATGAAGCTGAGTCACGAAAGAGAGTTGGTTAAAACTCACCCTCAGGAGACAGACGGCCTGAGTTCACATCCTGGCTCTGCCATTTATTAGCTGGGTGACTTTGGCCAAGTTACTTAACATCTCTGTGTCTCTGTGATGGGGATTAACTGGGGTTGTTAAGAGTGCTTACTCCCAAGAGTGCTTAGGGGAATGAAATGAGTCAATAAGTATAAAGCTTGGAATGTGCCTAGCACCTGGGGGAAGAGCTGCTATTATGATTCAGGGCCCCAGGGTGTTTTTAGCAGTAGAGTTGGAAGTATGCTCTTTGCACGGCCCCACACCAAGATATTTTATCCTAATCAATATGCTATGTTCACCGATGGCAGAAAAATGGACTGACCTGTTTTGGAAGAAAGGACACCTTTAAGCATGCATGCCCCATTTCTAGAACATTCTAGACCACCCACGTAGGACAGTAGTAGAAGAGAACCACGATACTTCACAGACACCTTTCTTACCACTTCACATTATATCATCCAGGGAGGCAGCCAAAAATGGTTCTCAAAATTAAAAAAAATTAAACAAGAAGGTGACCCAAAGCAATGTGGAGCGACCTGTTCGGCTAGGGCTCAGCTACTGCCCGTCATTCTGCTTCCTCCACGTAGCACGTTTTCACTTCCAAAGGCCTTTCACCTAGTCTTTCATGTCTGCCTCATGACAGATGGTGATTCAGAAAGTCGGTTCCGGAGTAAGGCTAGTTAGCTCGATCTTGCTGATATCACTCCCCATGGGGAGAGGGGACATTTATTTACTCTCTCTGTACCTCTAACAAGTGAGGGTAGAACAACACCATCGTTGGTGGTTGTTGGGAGATACTAGGTCATGCATACAGAGCCAAAGCCTGGCCGGTAAGATCCCCTCATCCCAGAAATGTTTACCATGTGCCTCACATGTGCCCGGGCTGGGGATTCAGCAGGGCTTGATCACCCTCCCTCCTCTCATGGAGTTGAGCGTGATGAGGAGAGCAGACCATTCAACAAGCAAATAAACGTATAGTGCCAAGCACACTGTGTGCTTTAAAGAAAAACCAGGGTGAGGGAACGGAGATGGATGGGGTGCTAGTTTAGCTACGACCCTTTGGTGGTCAGGGAAGACCCTCTGAGGGAGTGACTTTGAAGCGGAACCTGAATGAAACAAGGGAGGAAAGTACAGACCACTGGGAAGGAGTGTTCTAGGCTAGGCGAACGGCCTGTGCAAATGCCAGTGTGTGTGTGTGTGTGTGTGTGTGTGTGTGTGTGTGTTCGTTCCAGGCTGAGCCAGAGAGCCAGGGGGCAGAGGGCAGGTGATCATGGGGGGGGCCTCGGGGTTGCCATGAGGGCTTTGGCCGCTGCTCTGAGAAGGGGGGACGAGTGGAGGGCTGGGGGCAGGCAATTGACAGGATCTGACCCATCATTTGGAAAAGCAGCTGTGGGGAGAGGAGACAGTTGTGGGGTGTGTGCAGAAAGTGGAGGGAGGGTGGGGGGAGGGGCAGCCAGTGGCACTGCCATGGTCCACTCGAGAGGGGACGGGGGCTTGGACTGGGGGGGGGCGGTTGACGTGGCAAGAAGCAGCACCACCCAGGGGTCCACGAGCACGTGCTCACGTGTAACTCTAGAGGGGCCATTTGCATCCACCAAAATGGGGCGGGTGCCCCTTGGAGGGTGCAACGTGGTGCTCCCTGAAGTCAACAGTGGATTGGTAAGGATTATGAGAAGAGCAAACGGTGAGTGTTTGTGGGCATTGGCTGAAGGACTTTAGTCATTCATAGTGGGTTGAATTGTGCCCTGCTCCCAAAATAATAGGTTCATGTCCTTGTCCCCAGAACCTGTGAGCGTGACCTTATTTGGAAAGAGTCTTTGCATGTGTGATTAAGTTAAGGATCTCAAGAGAAGATCACCCTGGATTATCTAGATGGGCCCTAATCCAATGACAAGTGTCTTCATAAGACACCCAGAAGAGAGACACACAGACAGAAGAGAAGGTGATGTGAAGACGGAGGCAGCCACAAGGAACGTCAACGGCCTCTAGAAGCTGGAAGAAGCAAGGAAAAAATTTGTCCTAGAGCTTCTAGAGGAAGCATGGCCCAGCTGACACTTGATTCATGAACTCCGGAACTGTGAGAGATGAAATTTCTGTTGTGTTAAACCAAGTTTGTGGTCATTTGTTACAGCAACCACAGGACATGAATACGACAAGCAAAACCAGGCCCAGAGAGGTGAAGTAACTTGCCCAAAGTCACACAGCAATCGAGGAGCAGAGCTGGAAATGCCTGGCTCCAGAGCCGCTCACTCTGTAGGCAGGTATTGTTATCCCCGTGTTTTCCAATGAGGAAGTGGAGATCAGAGCCACAGGGATGTGCCAGGAACAGAGCTGGTGAATGGCAGCACCAGGCTCCCTGGGGCCTCTAGCAGGGGGGACAGATGCCTTTCCCGCCCTTGACCCCCACGTCCCCACTTTGCAAAACCCCAGAATGGCCCTTGTCCATCCTCTCCACTGCTTCCTGGCAGCCACCACATGACCCGGGGCTTTGCTGGGAATTCTGTCCAATCTGGTGACTTCAAGTTACAGCCTCTGGGTCCCCCCATGCACACGGCCACGAAGAGATCCTGGGGTGGGGGGGCTGGGTAGTGGCCTCAGTAAACAGGTTTCAGCTGTGCCTCAGGATTCATAACAATCACTCAGGAACTGCAGCCAGTCGGGTTACTAAACCTGCCTCCTCTCCCGGGATATGCACACTGAAAGTCTCTTGGCTCCCACCCTACCCCGGGCCACTAGGAGGATAGGGAAAGAAGGGTGCTAGGGGCAGGTACACAGGCCACTCCTGAGCCTCCGCCAGCAGGCCAACATCGGTCTCTGAAGAAACAGAGGTTGTCCATTTCCTCTTCCTCTGATGCCCAGGAAAATATTTTATTGGACAAAACCCAAATATCGGGGATCTAGGGAAAACACCCTCCCAACCTCCACCCGCCCTTGCCTTGTCAAATTTTCATCATTTTAACAGAGATCAACGGCGGGGCCTGTGGACAGACAGGGCCTGTGAACAGAGCCCACGTCTCTTCCCACACAAAACCGTGTTGTTAGAACACTTAATGAGGAGAGGTCAGTTAATTTTGGGGGTGGGGTGGGAATCGGGGCGGGGGGGGGGAGGTGTTCTCTTTATGAAGAATAAAATAATTAAATTCAGGTCAGTGGAGGGAGTCACTGGGCTGAAACAAATTTGGGGGCCCTGTGAGGGACGGCAAGAGGCAAAGGAATGAGCATTATATCTGCTTCAAAGCAGGACTGTCTTTTTCGGGGTGGCTGGGTCTGCAGGCTCCCCTCCCAAGGCACACATGTACACAAATATACACAAATACAACGACACACGCACTCTGGCCAGGAGATAATGAGGTTTCACCCAAAGGCTCACTCACTTGTTCATTCCTCTTTGTGGACAAACTGTAACCACACTCACAGAACTGACTCAGCCCAAAGTGAACCTTTGTTTCCACAGGATCCCCGCGGCAGACCTTTCCTATCCATCTCAGGGACATGACCCTTGCTTAAGACACCTTTGGAAGCCCTTTTCTGGAGCTGTCCTCACTGTCAGGTTGTAGGCAAAAAGCAAACTGGGCACATTATGGTATAACTGTCCCTTACTCTCAACACCTGTCCCCTGCCTCCCCAGCTATATTTCTAAGGTAAGTCACATTCCTGGTTCCACAGATGGGACAGGTGGAACCACCTTCAAAGGACACTGATTTGCCAAGCTCAAGGCTCAGAATGTTTTGGGGGGATATTTGGGGGGTCTGGGCTGTTCTGAGCCATGGCACCTTTGTAATAAGAGGTGAGCTCCCCAAGGGGTTGACTTGGATGAGCTCACCACCCATTGGCAAAGGTGGGTTGTAGGGATGATTGTGGTGATTGTTTCAGAAGTCAGTCGTATGATGTCATGGCACCTGCTCTTGGCTTGGCCCTGGGCCAGGAACACCGGGCAGCAAGAGTCACCAGGTACAAGACAAGGCCTCCCTCTGTCTCCATCTAGTCAATGGGGGGGGGGGGGCAAGACTTACATGTGAGGAGTCACCTGGGGCAGATGAGGTCATGTGCCCTTCCATGGTGCCCATGGTGGCCCTGCTGCAGAAGCCCTTTGGAGAAGAGTGCCGGGAGGGTGGAGGTCAGGGGAGGAGGAGGTGGTGGAGGCGGGGCTTGTGCTCTACCTCCCAGAATGGGAAGGAGCAAAAGATGATGGACAGAGGGGGAGCCCCTGGGGCGGGAGGCAGTGGAGAGAGGACAGGCTCTGGGGTGGCCTGCTCCCAGACCTCAGGTAGAAAACAGATTTGCAAGGGAGACATGTGGCGATTGCTGGCCGGCCGAAAAGGAGCATTTCATAGGGACCCAGCCCTGGCGGCAGCCTTCCCGTCCACCTGAACATCACTTTGGAACATAGATTCCTTTTGAGAGCAGCATCTGGGAATATCGCAGAGCACACGGGAGCCGATTCCACCACCGGGTACATCATAGCCTCGTTGTGCCTGGGTCTGTCTATCTAGAAACTGATCATGAAAACAACAGCTAACGTTCATGCGCCAGGCCCTGTTCCGAGTGCCTTAACTCTTTTAATTTAACACTATTACTATTATTATTATTTTGCATGCTCTTGGGTACCACATTCCTTGGCTTCTCAAACAGAGCCAAACAAACTCACCACGTATCTTAGCTCAGAGATTTTTCCTGAGGCTAAAATAACAAGGTCTTTTAATTAAATGGAAGTCTACAAAAGCTTGTTATTGTTGTTGATGTTATTGTAATTTTACCAGGCTTCATCTATTTGGAAGCCACCACGGGGTAAAGGTTATTTAAGGCCTGAGCACAACATATAAAACAAACAAAAAAAAAAAAAGAATCACTTTCAAACGTTAGCTGAGGAAAGATCCCGTGGAGATTGGCGAAAGAAAAAGTTACCGAAAGCCTGAAACATTAGAAGGTAGGACATTGGGGTTTTTTGTTTGTTTCTTGTATCGGGCCCAATGTTCTGAGAAGGGGTCATGAATGGCTCCCTGGTTCCCTGGAGGCTGAAGGAACATGGAGCCTTGCCAGGGGCAGCATTCTTTACAGACAGGCTGCTGGGGATGGGCCTGAGCTCACCCTGCTCACTGAAAGCATTTATTCAACATCCAGGAGCAAGTGAATACGACCAGCTCTTTGCCATCAGAGGACCAAGTGTTTGGGGAAATACATCCTCCTTCCAAAAATAAATGCAAATGGATCTCCCGATTCCCCGCCCCCCACCTCAGAAACCTGTTCCTCTGCAGATGCCCCATCAGATCACCAGCCACCCAGCGACCCACCAGGGAGTTGGGGGCCATCCTCGCTTCTCCCCTCTCCGTTAGCATCCATATCTAGTCCACCGGAAGGCTGACTCCTGGCCTCCATCTCCAACCCATCCACTTCTCTTTCTCTCGCAAGCAGCACGTCTCTCGCCTGAACTTCCACAGCCACCTCCCGAGTGGCCTCCCTGTTTCCACTTTTGCTCTTTCTCCACCCCACCCCCCCCCACCAAGATATCATCTGAAAACGTGGACCACATTGCAACACTGTCCTGCTTAAACCTTCGAAGGCTTTCCACTGAACTCAGAACTACTCACATTCCTTTCCTAAGTCCTACGAGGCCTGGGAGGATGTGGCTGCTGTCTTTCCTACTCACATGACGGCTCTCCTCCTGAGACCCCGTTCTCCCGCTTGCAGATTGGGTGAGATGATATCTACCTTCCAGGCCGGCTGTGAGGCCGCTGGGGCATGGGGATTATAAAAAAGTGCTTTGTAAACTAGAAAGTGCGGCATAATGTAACCTCTCTCCCGTTGACAATTGGGCTTTTGTGTTTTTACTCCTGTTTTCATGGTGTCCAGTTCTGTTGTATCGGTATCCTTTTATTATTTGCAATTTTATATCCTTTTCAGATACAAGGATATTTATGCGCACAAGGTAGTATTGAAAAGTACCACGGGAGCATCTCAGTATTGCAGAGATAACAGCTCAGCTATGGAGTGCTTAACACTTGGACAATATTTGTTCTTCCCTGGGTAGAAAATTAGAGCTTTAACTATGCAGCCAGATTGCTGGAGGCCTAGTGAGATCTCATTTACATGATAAACCAGTCAATTCCCTTACGAAAATGATACAGCAATCACGTGATCTTCAGTATCCCTCCAACATTTGCAATAGTGGCAGATTAATGTTTATTGGGCCGCTACTTTGTGTCCGTCCCGGTATTAAGCACTTTTTATCCTTCTCCTCTGTGAAGGTGAAGCCTCACTTCAATGTAATGGGCTATTACTATGGTCCAGATGAGGAAGCTGAAGCTCAGAGAGGTTAAGTGACCTGCCCAAGGTCACACTGCTAGTGAGAAACAGTTCTGATCCTCTGGCTGTTTTAATAGCCCATGTGCTCCAGTTTCACCCTATGTGTGTTTGGGGGCAACAGGACCGGGAATGTGTCTATCTGTGGGAGGGGAACAGGGGGACTAGGGGGCTGGGGGTGGAGGCAAGTACAAGGCCACAAGCCCATGGATGCCAGAGAGCTCAGGCAGTGGATTCTCCCTGACTTGAAGCTTCACTCCTTCATGTCTTGGAAAATAAGTTGCCGAGTAAGATGATGCCCAATGGATTTCCCGCTGATCAGTGAAAGAGAGTAATTGTCCTGTGAAGAGCAGTCACTGCCTTTTTCTATTTAAACCAAGAGATGTGTCTGTGTGTGTGAGAGAGACCGACAGACCGAAACAGACACACACACACACACACACACACACACACACACACACACACACACAAAGAAACCGAGTGATTGGTCACGACACGCTGTCTCAGAAGCTGGGGAAGGTGCTCCGGCCAGAGATTCCTATCGTTTTCCTTCTGCTTCCGCACTCACTTTGCTCGCCGTTTACAAAGCGATCACGGGAGGAAACACAAGCACGGCAATGCCCCGCTTCTCCTTCCAATCCTGCTCTTTTGCCCCGGAAGTGCTGGACCACCATGCGCCCCGCTTTCTCATTAGTAAAGTAAAACACCTAGGTTTCTAGAATCCCTTTCCCCTCTCAGATGGGAGAGATGCTCTCATAGCCACCGTCTCTTTTCTTTCACAACCTCTCAGAGGAGATGGGCAGGTCGGACTGGCCACCTGACGCTCGGAGAAGGTGGCTTGGTTCAATGGAGAATCCTGAGTAGAGCTGTAGCGTTCAAAGCCAATTCCAAAGTCAGCTGACTCCGCCAAGCTGCCTTCAAGGGGGCATGTCAATCTGCTTAAAACAGAAAGGATAACACTCTGAGCCTCTGTGTGGAGGCCTCTGGCCCCCCTGAAGGATCAGTGTCTTTCCTGCCCTCCTTCCTTCCTTTTCTCCACAGAGCCAAGAGCACAGGTAGGGGAAGTAAAAGACACTGCATGAAAGGCATGAACAACTTGGATGACTTCCTGAGACCCCTGAGATTCCTGCCAGATGTAAAAATAATCGGGGAAATAAAACAATAACAGACCACGCACACAAGCATGATGTGCATGTGTGTGTGTGTGTGTGTGTGTGTGTGTGTGTGTGTGTTGGCGAACTGTGAGAATAAAGACCTAAGGGTGGAACGAGCCCTCATGACCACTTGGATTTCCTCTCTAATTACTCTGTCCTACATTTCTTCACAAATCAGGGAACCTGCTGTTAAACAATGGACGAATCTTCACAAGTCAGGGGGAAAGAAGCTCGCCAATAAAGACGCGCCAGAGTTCGAGTTATGATGCAACCTTCTCCATCTGTATCTGCTGAACGTCTCCTGGGATCTCACACCAACAGTTCTTTTCCAAGGCTGTTACGGGCAAACGGAACATCAGCCGGGCCAGAACCCAGGCAGAGCCCCACCCGGCTGGTGGTCTTCTGAGACCCAGCAGCAGAGCCCAGTGTTTACCCCAGGAGCTACGAGCTACAGACACAACACCCTGTGGGTCCGTGAAGGGTCCCCTAGAAATGGGCTAGGTAGATGATGAGATGAGGGACAGTCATGCTGTCCCGCAGGTATGGGCCAAAGGCCGCTAACAGCAGGGTACCATTTGTGGGGAACTAACGAAAGGCTCCAGGCTTCTCCAACCAGCAGTACCACTCCCAACCTGCATGGTGAACCCTCTCTGGATCTGGCTTGAAATGCCCGTAACAGAATCCATCATGGCTGACACAGTACAGAGAGGCCTCGTGGGGTAAGGAAATTAGCCGGAACACTGCTCTAGAAAGTCCTGATTGCCTTGGTCGTAGGCGCAATCTGAGATGAGCACTCAATCTAATGGATCCTCTAATTCTGAATCTGCAAAATCCTATAATAATAACAAGAAACACTGACTCCAGACATTTAGCACAGGGCCTGGTATGAAGCATATGTCACAGCCAACACTAGCTTCTATTCTGGTCATCTAAATAATTATAAAGGTCTCTGTGAAAAAAGTTCATGTGCTGACGGGGCTTCCCCATGAGTAAAGATTCCCTTGCTGTTGCTAGTTAGGCTCTCAGAGAATCAGCTAGGGCAGTGGTTGTCAAAGGGTGGCCGCTACATCACCTGGAAATTTGTTCCAAATGCAAATTGGTGGGTCCTGCTCCTGAACTACGAAATCAGAAATTCTGGAGCTGGGGCTCAGTCATTTTATAAGCCCCCCTAGTGATTCTGATCCCCACTCAAGTTTGAGAACTACCGAGCTTAGGCACACATTGTCAAGTCTGGCTGATGATCAGAATTTCCTAGGGGTGGTTAGGGAAGAAATGCAGGTTCCCAGGCCCATCTCCAGGGACTCAGAGTCCTCAGATTCAGCATTTGAACATGCTCCCTGGGTGATTCCACTGAGCTAGATAGAGACTGGGTTTGTTGGAGAGGGGAAAGCACAGGGGCTGGACGGAACCAGGGACTGGGGGCAACTAGGGAGGGGCTGGGGGCTGAGACAGAAGAAAGCTACTGAACACCAAGGTTCTTGATCCCAGCTCTACAGATTTATGAGCTGGGATCTCCTACCACCTTCTCATTTTCCAACCAGGGAAACTGAGTCTCAAAGAGAAGTGACTATTCTAAGTCCCTGCAACTCATGTTTGGCAGAGCTGAGACCCAAGCCAGGGACCTCCCTTCTTCTTCTTTTTTTTTTTTTAATGTTTATTTATTTTTGAGAGACAGAGAGAAAGAGAAAGAGAGAGAGAGACAAAGCATGAGTGGGGGAGGGACAGAGAGAGAGGGAGACACAGAATCGGAAACTGGTTCCAGGCTTTGAGCTGTCAGCACAGAGCCCAACGCGGGGCTTGAACTCACGAACCACAAGATCATGACCTGAGCCGAAGTCAGACGTTCAACCAACTGAGCCACCCAGGTGCCCCCAGGGGCCTCCCTTCTGAAGCCACTGCCCTTTCTACTGAGCTCCATGACTCTTGCTCCTGTGTCTCCCTCTTAGTCAAACACTGAATTCAGGCCCCTTTCCCGAGTGTTGACCAATTAAAGGTGAGATCCGTGGTGAAGTTGGAATCAGACTTCAGATTTGAGTGCAAATTTAGGCTCGGTCACTAAGGAGTTGAGCCACCAAGTCACCTTTGCAAGGCCTCAGTTTAAATATCTCTAAAATGGAAATAATGTCTAACCCCACAAAGCTGCTGAGCAAGTCAAGTAAGAATTGTACAGTTGAAGGTGTTTTCCAATCTGTCAACAGCCCCCACGAACACAGGGGCTAAGAAGAAAGAGGAGGACTCGCTGTGATTTCTTGCTAGAAGCACTTATAGTCCAGCCGGGACAGAAGAAACATATTCAAAGCAACCAGACAACCCTGAAGCACTTTGTGCAAGGTGACACCTCAGTGTCTTTGCTCAAACCTTCCTCTGCCTGGAATGCACTTCCCCAAACCCTTATGTGCACAAATCCTCCCGTGATTTGGTTCACAGTCTGTGCCTAACTTGCCCCACCGGTGAGCCCCTGGAAGGCAGGAAGTGAGGCTCCTTCAGTTTTGTGGCCCCAGGATGTCTGACACCTCAAAGGTGGGGTCAGGAAGGGGCGCCTGGGTGGCTCAGTCGGTTAACTGTCTGACTTCCGCTCAGGTCATGATCTTGCAGACCAAGAGTCTGAGCCCCATGTTGGGCTCTGTGCGGACAGCTCAGGGCCTGGAGCCTGCTTCAGATGCTGTGTCTCCCTGTCTCTCTGCCCCTCCCCCACTCATGCTATCTCTCTCCTCTCTCTCTCTCTCTCAAAAAAAGGTGGGCTCAGGAAGTGGCCGGTTCAGGTAAAGGAGGCTTTCGGCAGAGCCTGAGATGGGCGTGAGCCTCAGAGGATTCCTGTAATGCCCCTCTGGGGCCAGCACGCAGGGACCAGGGCTTAATACCAACCAGAAGCCACCAGCCAACTCCATGCTTCTTCCTTGTGTCCGTCATCCACCCACCACCCGAGGTTCTGAGGTTCATGCAGAGCGCAGTCAGGTGAAGGCAGGAAGGGAGGAAAGCGAAACGGGAACCATCGGGGGGCCCCCACCCTCACCGGCATCTAAAGCTCCTAAATGAAAGAAAGACACTAACCAAGCAGCAGGCATGCAGTGACTGCTCAGCGATCCAAACAAGGGTTCCTGGGGATCTGGTTCTTTCTTTCTCTCGTTTCTCCCTATTTTCCTGGTCTGGAGGATTAAAGGAGGCACGTAGAGGGAACAGGGCACTGCGGAGTGAAGAGCTCTAGATTTAGCTCTTTTCTCCCACTCTGCCCCAGCGAGCCGTGTGACCTTGAGCAAGTCATGTAGGGCAGGTCATCTGGGCCTTGCTTTGCTCCCTTTGAAACGGGAACTGGGTGAATGAGGAGCTACTGGGTTGTTTTCCCCTGAAGGATAAAGGAAGCGACACAGCCAATGGGGTAACTGCCACTGGTCTGGCAAAGCAAAACGGGTTCAAAGCTGGCAGTGTGTCCTAACTATGGTCCTTTCATGGGAAACCGACAATAACAATGATGACATCAGAGGCCACGACTCATCTTCACGGAGTATATACTGGGCGCCAGGCACTGGACAAGCACTTTTCATTCAGTGTGTTGCCCGAGCCTCACAAAGCCCCTTTCAGGCAGATACTATCATTATTCCCATTTTACAGTTGGGAAGTTTAACCTGGGATTGTGGACCGGTGAGGGAGGGAGGCAGGATTTGAACCCGGGCTTTCGGAGTTTAGAGCCCACCGTCTTTCCCTCTGTACCCTACTGAACCCGGAAGCCCGTGTTTCTACAGTTGGGAAAGACTGAAGGATCTAGAAAGGCCATGAAACTAACCAATCGTTTTCCAGACTGACGACTCAGTCTGGACAGGAAGACCACTGTTGGAGCGTGCCCGAATCCAAAGTCTATTAAATTATTCCCAGTGCAGGTAACGTATCTCAGGGGCATGGTTTAAACAGAGAAGAGGCGCCCTGGAGACAGCCGAGGCCTTACAGCTGGACAGCCTGGGTCCAGGCCCATGCCTCCGTGCACTGGCCTCCTCAGCTGGGGTCAGGTGGCCGCTCCGGGGTCCTCCTGCTCCTCTGTCCGGCATGCGGGAATATTCCTGCCCTCTCCGCCTCACAGGTCTGGCCCAGATTAGCAAAGTCCCGTCAATGTCCTCCTTCTCCACGTGCCAAATTTTTAAAGATTCTGTCTCTCGTACATTAATTAGTTTCTCCATTAACAAAATAGCAAAGCACTTGTAGAAATGCCGGAGTCCCTGATCAAAACAAGGTGACCATTGTTATTCGATTCCTGCCCAGGGCCAAAGCCAAAATACCCCTCCCCACCACCACACACACAGCCCTGTGATATTTTTAGGCAGCCAGTGCCACCGTATCCTGGGTACTGTACAATTTCCACTGGTTTCTGGAAATAGTGACTGTCATTATGTGAGTTTTGAGGAAAACACCGGCCTCAACAATTTCGGAGGTCTCTCTCAACACCAGGTTCAACAGTTCTACAAAATCGATTATGTCTGTACGGGTGCTTGGCTAATTGTGCACGTGTCCTCGCTGTTCTTATTTTGTTCGCTAGAAGTGCAAAACCGGGGAGGACCCCTTGGCGTGGGAAGGAGGTCATCTGAGGATACGCGACAGGCAGGCCTCGGCCACTTCACACGGCGGGTGGAAAACACATGGAACTTGTTGGGCCTGACAGGCAGTACGAGCTAAAAATATAAACAAGTTCAAGAAGGGTTTAGATGAACTCAAGGCAGAGTAAATGGCAGGTGAGGGGGGCTAGGTACGTTCAAGTTTTGTCCTGTGCTCCTGTAGTTCTGTTCCCTGCTAGCAACTGAAGGCTTGGCTGGGCAGCACCTAGATGGTCCCAGTGACAGCAAAGCTGATGTTCTCATGCCAGGAGATAAGAAAGGAAAAGAAACAAAAGAAAAGAGGGAATATGATAGTTTCCTGCTTCGACATTTAACTTCTAGAATCAGAAAAAAAAGCCATTGTAGGCAATATAGCAATAAAGGAAGAAAAATAATCATCTCTGATGTCATGTCTAGGAACTAACTGTTGAACGTCTTGCCATATTTCCATCTACATCGTGTTTTTAAAAATAAAAACTATATACAGTATACAGTAAATATCCTGCATTTTTCACTTAACATTTAATGCTTTTATTTTTTTAAATTTTTAATCTTTAAACATTTTTTATTTTTTAAAAATTTTAAATGCTTATTATTTTGGGGGGGGGGGAGAGAGAGAGAGAGTGCGAGTGGGCGAGGGGCAGACAGAGAGGGAGACACAGAATCAGAAGCAGGCTCCAGGCTCTGAGCTGTCAGCATGGAGCCCGATGCCGGGCTCAAACTCACGAACCGTGAGATCATGACCTGAACTGAAGTCGGACACAACTGACCGAGCCACCCAGGCACCCCTAACGTTGAACACTTTTAAAAAAATCACACTACTAAGTAGACT
Organism: Lynx canadensis; assembly: GCF_007474595.2. Taxonomy (NCBI): domain Eukaryota; kingdom Metazoa; phylum Chordata; class Mammalia; order Carnivora; family Felidae; genus Lynx; species Lynx canadensis. The sequence continues at coordinate 17,082,416 of NC_044320.2, forward strand.
TTCTGTATTGGTTTCTGCTACTTATTTAATCGTTCATTTATTTAACCACTGAATTTGTTTTACTCTTCATCTTTTAGAGGACGTAGGTTTCCTTCTCCCAATTTTCTGCCAATGTAGATAAGACTGGGATAGACATGCCTGGTTCTTTTCAGAGAAATGACAATGAATCTCACAATCTCAGAGAGCAACATGTCATAAGTTTCTTGGAGCATCTGGCTGGCTTATTTGGTAGAGCATGCGACTCTCCATCTCGGGGTTGTGAGTTCGAGCCCCAGGTCGGGTGCAGAGATTACTTATAAATAAAATCTTTAAAAACAAATGTAGACAAAGGGCATGTGAGGTACAGGTGCACAGGGAATATTCGCCAGGGCGCTCTGCAGCTTGTTACATACAGGACCTTAAAGGCTCACACCAGAAGGCGCCCCCGATGCCCCACCACCCTCTGCTTTCCTCTCTCTCTGCACGGCGATTTATTTATGCTGAAGATCCTTCCCTGGGTGCCAGCAAACTGAGCACTCGGAGAGCTAAAGAGACAGGGCAGCCACAGGGCTGAGGCACACTTGGACTCGGCCCTTATTAGAAATGCAAATCTCTCAGCTGACAAATCCCAAACACCAGCATGTCACAGCCCCCCCACCGCCTGCACCCCAGTTGGGTGGCTTCTGTCTCCCATTTTACCTGAAAGAGCTGAAAAGGAGTTGGCTGGGCTGTGGCTCAGTAATCTGAGAAGGAAAGGATCTGTCTGAAAAGAGATTGTCTCCCCAGTGTTTCAGTTTTACCCAATAAGAGAAAGTCAGTCCCTTTCTTCCCAGCCTTAACTCCACTAAAAGCCATTAAGCACCGCCAGAGACAGGAGACATTTATCTGTTGGCAGGTGTGAATGCTGCATTCGGCACCTCCAGCAGGGATGGAAATTAAGCTGTTTACTTGGTGGCCACCCCAAGGGACCGAAATGAAGCTCTAATGGGATGGCATTTCTGAAATGCATTTTTTACATCTCACATTCTCATCCTTCATCCCCCTACCTGTAAACCCATGAGGACTTTGCGAAATTAATTTGTCTGAATGACACCCTGACCAGCTCTGACCACCAAATGCAAATGAGGGGACCAGCAGGTGACCTCACTAAACTGGCTCTTGTTTTAGAAAGGAGGGCAGGCATCTGAACGATGCTGGGCTGCAGGGGGCTAGCGGACTCCATAGGAGCAAACAGAGCTCCGAGACTCATTGCTCAGGGGCCTTTCTTTTGGATGTTCAGTCACACTCAAAATTGAACATGATAAGTCCGTCAAAATGGCATGTTCAGATTCTCCCGGTCTAGAGAGCAAAACCCACATCGTCAGCACCAATGGGTTCTCTACAATCTGTGCCGTTTCCTTCGGCTGGCCATTCCTCCTTCCAAACAGCGCTCCAAACTTTACCTTTTATATGCAGAAAACCTGTCAAGGTGAATTCCATCTGGGGTCACTTATTTTGTATCCTCTCTGCACTCTTGAAAGTCAGAGCCCTCAGTCCTGGGGCTATTGCCTTGCAACTGTCCCATGCCTTTGCTTGTACATTTGGTTTCCAACCCTACGTTCCTTAGCACTTGAAGGTGGACTCAGTCTTCTATGTTTGGTCCCTGCTATACCGAAAGTTTGTGTCCCTCTAAAATTTCTATGTTAAATCCTAACACCCAGTGTGATGGTATTAGGAGGTGAGGACTTTGAGAGATGATTAGGTCATGGAGCTCTTCTGAATGGGATTAGTGCCCTTATCACCTCTTATTAGAGACCCCTCACCTCTCCTGCCATGTAGGACACAGTGAGAAGGCGACCGTCTATGAACCAGGAAGTGGGCTCTCATCGGACACTGAATCCACCAGTGCCTTGACCTTGGACTTCCAGCTTCCAGAACTGTGAGAAATACGTCTCTGCTGTTTACAAGCCACCCAGTCTATAGTATTTTTACTCTAGCAGTCCAAATGGACTCAGACCCCAGCAGAGCTCAGGCAGAGAGGCTTTCTTGCCCAGCTCCTAGACTGAGGTGGGAGGGTTTTCATACCGTTCTTCCTCTTCCTTTCTTTCTAATTTATATGTGTACCCGTGCATATCCTTTTGAAGGGACTATCAGCACGTTAAGTAAATGTGGAAAAGCACAGAAATTCTAACCACTGTTAAAAGTTCTTGAGGCCCTTTAATGAGACTAAAAGGCAATAGGACGTTTTTCTAACTTTTTGCTGAAATAGAGTGTCTTAATTACTTTTAAAAAGATCGGTGCCCTCAACGTGTAGGGTATATGAATTGTTATCTGCCACCTTTAGATACTCTGTGTGAAATAAAAGCCAGCCCACAAGACCCTGGTAGAGCCCAGACCCACTATACTTTGTTTGTATTCCCAGTGAGAATCATCTGTCATTAGTCATCCAGAAGCCCATTCACATATATGATCCATCAGCCCCAAGAAGGGGAGGGAAAAATACACGAGATGAGATAAACCGCTCATCCGTTCAGGGGGCAGCCCTCTACCCCTCCGTCTTTTGTCCTGTAGCCTGCTTCAGCCCACACCCACTGAGCCGCCTCTCCCAACAGCATGCGGCAGGGGGCGGGGGGGCTCTCTGCTCAGACAAGGGGAGTTATAGGATGACACTTCCTGAGATGCCTTTAGCCAGGCACTGGTGGATACAGGCATGGGGCATGGCTGTCCCTGTCTTCCCTGATTCCAGTCTCCCTTCTGATCAGGCACCTCTTCCTTCATCCCAGGCTGAGCTGGATTGAGGACACGTTCTCCTTACAAGTCACTCCTGAGGGATGTGTGTGAGAGTGTGTATGCGTATGGTCCTCCTACACACACACACACACACACACACACACACACACACACACACTCTATTATCCAGGCATTCTCTCTCTTCCTTCCCCCCTCCAGTTCCGGAAAAACCAGGAGTTTTTGTGTGATTCCTCTCCTGAGCTCCAGGTCTGTATTTCTGCTCTTGGGCCAAAGCTGCTCCCTGCACAGACATGGGAGCCCAGGTCACAGAGCCCCGTTCCATCCACACTGCATCTCACTCTGCTTTCTTGACCAGCACCTTCTGGGTGCCCCTGGCGCTCTCCTCAGTCCCCACTCTTTTCTCCCTCATCCTGTCTCTGTTCTTAATTCTGCGTGGTGGCTGTGTGCCTCATACTACCTTTTCCTGCTCATTTGCTTATGAATGCTCTCTTTTTCTGTACAGATTCTGATGCTGCAGGCAGGTCTGGGTAACCTTAGGTTGGTTGCTTGATCTCTGAGCCTCAGTTTTCTCATCTGTAAAACGGGGTTGCATGAGTACTAACCCTTGCTTCACAGAGTTGTTAGGAGGGTCAAATGAGGTAATACAGGCCAGCTCTTTTTTTTTTTCTTTTTTCTTTTTTCTTCAACTTTTTTTTTTTTTTTTATTTATTTTTGGGACAGAGAGAGACAGAGCATGAACGGGGGAGGGGCAGAGAGAGAGGGAGACACAGAATCGGAAACAGGCTCCAGGCTCTGAGCCATCAGCCCAGAGCCTGACGCGGGGCTCGAACTCACGGACCGCGAGATCGTGACCTGGCTGAAGTCGGACGCTTAACCGACTGCGCCACCCAGGCGCCCCATTACAGGCCAGCTCTTGGCACGGCGCTTGGTACAGAGAAAGCACACAAGTGTTAGCAACTATTACCGTTATCACGGTTAATTATGATGTTAGTAACAACTGTTATTCTAAAAAGCCTAAGGTTCTCCCACAGCTTGTCATCCTCCATCTTGGACTTCCTAATCTCCCTCCGGGAGTCCTACCCAGCCCCACACCCCTATTTCCCAATTAATTTTTTTTGTAAGATTTTCTTTTTAAGTCATCTCTACACACAACGTAGGACTTGAACCCACAACCCTAAGATCACACGCTCCACTGACTGAGCCAGCCGGGTGCCCCTTAATTTTTCTTTCCTCTGCACCCGCAAAAACGACAAACCTGGATTAAGAATCAGGGGATCTGAATCCCGCTTTCAAGGAAGAATAAAAATGGCTTCTGACCCCGGGCGAGTAATAGTCTTTCTCGGTCTCATCTCCCTCACTTGAAAAATAAAGAGGTTGGACCAGAGCAGCATTTCTCAAAGCGCGTTCTAGAAGCTTCTGCCACGCTCGTGCCCCTACACAGAGCCCCCGTGGCCAGAGCAGTGCCATGAGTGACCAACCTAGTACCCGTCCCCCAAGCTCCACCTCTGTTAGCTTGTTGTCTGCATTTGGATACTGTCTACACAGCCTGGAGCCTCAACAGACTGTTCCGGAGCTGACCCAGACCCTCTCATAAAAAGAGATTCTGAATTGGCGTAAATCTCGGCTCCGTGAAGAAGGAAAATGAACTGCCGGCTTGCTGAAAAACTAGGACAAGGTTCTCTTTAGCAAGTCTCCAGGTACTGTTCAGGCAATCACCGGGTATCATGAGCCTTAAAATACGCCCCGCCTGGTGCGATGTCTCCTGATTAAGTTGGCTGCCAGGCTCAGGGCATTTCAGGCAGGAGTGGTGAATTTTAACACCACACAATTACTGGTAGTTTGGAAAACCCTTTTGAAAACACCATGCCAATCATTTAATTCATTTTCCAAGTCCTTTTTAATGCAAAATATGCTAATATGTTGCTGGAGTGTCCAGCAGAGAAACCTGCTGGAAAGCGGGGCCTCTCTTGCTTGGAGGTTAGGCGGAGAGCTGGTGGGAATAGGGCACAGTGGGAATAATGGCCCATTTTCCCTCCAGTGAAGAAAGGCAGGCTGATGCCACTGGGTTCAAGTGCTTCTTTGTGCTCCCTTCAGCTGCACAAGGTGCGCTCACCCTCACAGCCACAGATCTGGGGTATAATGGGCTTCTTTTCCACCGAAGCCCATGTCCCGCCCCCGGTGAGTGAGATGTGTCCTTGAGTTGTCTGCTACCTCCTCCTGGTGAGTAGGGGACAGTGAAGGAGGGAGAAAGGAAAGGGTGAGGGAGAAATTCATGGTGTGACGGAATAAATTTCTTTGGGTGCCAGATGGGGAGAGGGGGCTGCTGCACCATGGCCTTTGACAGAGGACATAACCCAGCAGGACTCCATTTCTCTTACCTGCATAAACTACATCAGGAAGAGCATGAACCACACATGCGGGGCCCCTCTTAGAGGCTGTAGGTCAGTCTACTCCATGATATCATTCCACGGTATCATTACCATAATTCCATCATTACAATTCCATGGTATCATTAAAGGTTGCTGTTCTTGCGTATTTAGTAAGCAGAAACGCCTGGGGACTACTTGTATACGTGTGCTAGTCCTGGTGTGTATTCGTGTGGGGCGGTACACGGGAGTACGACATGTGGATCTAGTCCTTTATGGCTATCATTAATTGAGCACCTACTATCTTCCAGGGACAATATGTGCCTTGATTGCAATGAGAGAAACACACATTCAGGCACACAGAAAGTAAGGCATGCATGACGGCATCCCCATGTATCAGAGTGGGTTGCAATCTACCAAATCTCTGGCCCGAGGCTTGCAAACAGGTGGCTGGGGCTGGATTTGGCTCTCAGACGTGTTTTCTTTGAGCTACACTATGTGTTAAGCATTTTGGAAATGTCTTATAAAAACCAAGATTTCAGGGAAACTTGGATGGCTCAGTTGGTTGATCGTCTGACACCTGATTTCGGCTCAGGTCACGATCTCACAGTTTGTGAGTTTGAGCCCCGTGTTGGGTTCTGTGCTGACAACGCGTGGCCTGCTTGGGATTCTCTCTCTCCTTCTCTCTGCTCCTTGCCCACTCATGCTCTCTCTCTCTCTCTCTCTCTCCAAATAAATAAACATTTTTTTTTTAAACCAAGATTTCCAACTTTCCTTGGAAAAACAAAAGGTAGGGGCGCCTGGGTGGCTCAGTCGGTTGAGTGTCCGACTTCGGCTCAGGTCATGATCTCGCAGTCTGTGAGTTCAAGCCCCGCATCAGGCTCTGTGCCGACAGCTCGGAGCCTGGAGCCTGCTTCGGATTCTGTGTCTCCCTCTCTCTCTGCCCCTAACCCACTCGCATTCTGTCTCCCTCTCTCTCAAAAATAAATAAACATTAAAAAATTAAAACAAAACAAAACAAAAAAAAACAAAAGGTAGCTGTCTGGCATTCCTAAGTCCATATTCCTGCCTGGGAACAGTCTGTTGGGGCTCAGTGGCGAGTGTCCCTTTTGGACTGGGCGTGGAATTTTCGATTTTGTCAAAGTTGCCACACTCCCCATTCCTTACTTCTGGCTTGCCTTCCTCATTCCTTTTACCTGCCTGACTTCATATGCACTTGAGTTTGCAAGCCTAACATAGAATAGGCCCCTTGCTTTGCTAGTGAGGAACATGAGGCCTAGAGAGGTGAAGAGACAGCAGACAAGGGCAGACTTGAATCCAGGTTTCTGCTGGACATCAGGGTCTGGGCTGTTTTTCCCATATCACACTGTGTGTCATCAAGGGCAACTTGGGGGTACACAGTGTTTTCAATACAGGAGGACCATCATAATGACCCGGTGGATGGACCAGCCCAAGGCATGGCTGCTGTAGGGTGAGGCAGGGGGCTGGAGGGAAGGGGGCGGAGGAACAACAGCCTAAAACAGAACAGTCTTAGAAAGGGAGTAACGGGTTCATGGCTGCCTTGTGGACCTGAAACCCCGTTTATTCCGTGCTGTTTGCTTGTGACTTTTAAAATGTATTTTATTGTGAAACAGAACATATAGAAAACCACATAACACAGAAACATACATATTGTTTTCAACTGTTTGTGATTTTTTTTTTTTTTGGTCCCGTTTTCTTTCTAAAAGTCATCAAAGATGCTTCAAAATCAGGGCTTTTTTTCAGTCTGCACTCACCCCAGATAAGAAACCACCCTACCTCTGGGGAGCCTGGGTGACTTAGTCGGTTAAGCGTCCGACGCCAGCTCAGGTCATGATCTCACAGCTCATGAGTTCAAGGCCTGCACTGGGCTCTGAGCTGACAGCTTGGAGCCTGTAGCCTGCTTCAGACTCTGTGTCTCCCTCTCTCTCTTTGCCCCTCCCCACTCGCGCTCTCTCTCAAAAAAATAAACATTAAAAATAATAAGAAGAAGAGGGACAGGATCTCTCCAGGGTGGAGAACCTCTAGGATTCTGCCAGGTTCAGAATACTGTGGAGAGCGGAAGGAATCTTCCAGGTGTCTGGGAAAGGCAGGACAGTGATGGCATCACTTACCGGCCTGGGCCAGAAGCAAAACCTTCCTCATGGCTACATTCGGACCAGAAACCAGGTGGCGGCATCTATCACAGATCCCTCCAGGTAACAGGATGTTGGTGAAAAGGGCACCTAGAAGTCGTGGGCTCCAAGCCCCTCGCTGACAGCTGAGTACACAATGTTTGGATGAAGAATGTGACTTGCTCAAGGTCTGATACTGAATATTAAGCCACATCCCAGGGGCTTTTCCTTCAGCCTTTATTCCAAAGTGGAACCTCTCACAAGGTCTGGAGGCCTGGGGGTGTGAACGGGAGGGCTCCTCAGACCAGGCTTCTCACTCACAAAAGGGCATAAATTGAAACTTTTGACACAGTCCATGTCAAAACTATATGAGGCTGTCTGAATCAGAGACTCTAAGACCTGTACAATACCCTGAATTTAAGTATTTTAAATATAGGAGCACCTGGGTGGCTCAGTTGGTTGAGCCTCCAACTCTTGGTTTTGGCTCAGGTCATGGTCCCAGAGTTGTGGGATCGAGCCCCGTGTTAGGCTCTGTGCGAAGTGTGGAGCTTGCTTGGGATTCTCTCTCTTCCTCTGCCCCTCTCCCCTGCTGTCTCTCTTTATAATAAATAAAATTTAAAAAAAGTTTTTAAAGTCTTTTAAATGTAAACCTCGTGCTAAACTCACAACTCGGTTCTATAGCAGAGTATTCTGGATATCAAGAGTAAACTTGCTGATATAAAGATTTTGCAGGTTTTACGGTAATCAGTTCTCATATTTTTTCATACTTTAATGTGCCAGAAGACCGAAGCTGGGGCCAGGCTCTCTCTTGCTCTCTTTGTGGACTGATCCCATGGCAAAACGCAAACAGCAGAACCTGCTGGGGGGCCCCTTCAGTTCAGTGAATGGAAGCAGGGGGCTGGTGCAGTAAACGGAGGTGGATTACATCCATCTCAGCCAAGGCAACGGCACTTCCTATTTGCTTCCTAAGTGCCAGGAATGTGCTAACGGTTGGGTGCAGAGATGACCGCCCTGCCCATGAGGAAGCCACAGCCCGGCCAGGCAGCCAGACACTGGACGAGCTATAAAGTGATGTGACAAGTAGATGCAGAAAGTGCTGGGAGTCCCAGTGGGGAGGAGAACGTGCATCTGCCAGAGGGTGTAGCAAGGGGCAGATGGTGTGATGAGAGGCAGAGAGAAAAACATCCCCTCCAAAGATGTCCACGCCCTAATCCCCAGTGCCTGTGAATATGTTATCTTGCATGGCAAGAGGGACTCTGCAGATGTGGTTAGGTTACGGACGTAGAGATGGGGAGATGATCCTGGCTTATCTGGACGGGCCCGATGTAATCATGAAGGTCCTCAGAAGTGAAAGAGGGAGTCAGAGTGACACAGTTTGAGAAAGACTCAATGGCCATTGCTTTGAAGATGAAAGAAGGGGCCATAAGCCAAGGAACACAGGCAGCTTCCAGAAGCTGGAAAAGTCAGGGAAACAGATTCTCCCCTAGAGCCTCCCGAAGGAACAGCCCGGTGATACCTTGATTTTAGCCCCGTGAGACCCATTTCAGACTTGTGACCTCCACCAAGCTTGTGGTAGTTTGGTACAGCAGCCCTAGAACACAGACAATGGAGGATAACTCGAGTAGGACACAGGAGCCCTGGGGGACTAGTCCTGAACCGGCAGCCCTTGCCCTCTCAAAGCCTCTATTTATCTATTTCTCCCTCTGAAAAACGAGAGCACTGGTGAGGGTGGGAGATGGCTGGCTCAGTCACTACAGCACACAACTCTTGGTCTCAGGGTCATGAGTTCAAGCCCCTCATTGGGCATGGAGCTTACTTAAAAACAACAACAACAACAATAACAACAACAACAACAATAAACCAAGAGCACTGGGTGTAGACACTCTCTGATGTCCCTTCTGGTTCTGACACTTGGTGGTTTTATGAAGAAGAGGAGCAGCTACCATAATGTAATGACTGGCAACTGGTTGTGAGGGTTGACAGAAAACAGCCTGTCCCAGAGTGTGTTTGGTGGAATTTAAATTCTACGGGCTGCTGATAAGGGTTAGTCAGAAAAGAAGGCTATTCATGCAGCAAATTATTACCCATCACTTACCAGGCACTGTTCTGAACCCTGGGGAGTCGGTGGTGAACAGAACAGATGACCTCCCTGCCCTCACAGAGCTCAGATCAGAGAAGTGAACTAACACACTCTTTGTTAGGAGAGAACTAATGAACAGGCCAATTTCCACTGGTCATTATACCACGAAGAAAGTGAAACCTGGTGATGAGACAGTGTGGGACAAGGAGGCCAGCTTCTCCTGGTAGAATGGTCAGAGCTGGCCTCTCAGGGTCAAATTCGACCTGGGCTTACGTGATGAGATGAGCTGGGCGTTTGAAGAAAAGGGGGAAGAAGTATGAAAAAATATTGAGCTGAATAAAATTAAACAGAATTCTATACGGAAGAGTCCTGCGGGTTTGAACATATCAGTTGGTTCATGTGTTCACTGTCCAATGACACATTATTTTATTGAACCAGGCAGTGTTCTAGACACAAGGGATACAGTACTGAACAAAACAGGCAAGGTCCCTGGTGCGTGGAGCATTGGGAGTGTGGGGGAAACAGACAATACAAAACTCAACAGATAAATATAACATCAGGATATAAAAGGACTCGGAGGGGGCACCTGGGTGGCTCGGTCGGTTGAGCGTCCAACTCTTGGTTTTGGCTCAGGTCAAGATCTCATAGCTTTGTGGGTTTGAGCCCCGCATCGGGCTCTGCTCTGTGCTGCCTGTTTGGGATTCTCTCTCCCCCTCTCTCTGTGCCCCTCTCCTACTGGTGCCGTCTCGGTCTCTCTCAAAATTGAGAAACAAACTTAACAAAAAATAAAAGGACTCTGAGGAACAGAACGGGTATGGGGATAGGTGTTGACAGCGGTGGTAATGGTGGTCTGGGAAGATATCTGGCGTAGACATCTGAACAGAGAATTAACATGCAAGATGAATCAGTAGGCAGCATTTCCCAAACTAACATGACAACACAACCCCTTTGTCCCAGAGCATCACGCAGGACACAGGCTCCTCAGAACACACTTTGAGAAACCCTGGCCCAGAGACAGCTGAAGCATGAACCATACTCTCGCAGGACCGAGGCTAGCATGTCAGGATGGAGACTATGAATCTCATGAATACAGAGTAAGGCATTTTGTGCAGAAAGTCCCCGCCTCCAAATGCATATCAGAAAGTAGGAGAGGGGTGCCTGGCTGGCTCAGTTAGTACAGCATGTGACTCTTGATCTTGGGGTCGTGGGGTCGTGAATTCAAGCCCCATGCTGGGTACGGAGCCTACTTTAAAAAAAAAAAAAAAGCAAGTGGGAGTGACTGGGAATTCTCTGCTTGACTGCTAGTTAGTAAAGCTCTGCATAATCTCCTGAGCCATCCCAGACTCCCCCTCGGTTCTGTGGGATTCATGAAGCTTGAGGATAAGGTAAGCCCATGATTGGATGAGTCGGCACTAGCCCGTGCTGGTTTTCCCCAGAGAGCAGAATGTAAAAGAATAGGAATCCTTTTTCTAGGATGTTATGTTGCAAAGAACATGTACTTGTTTTTTCAAGCGTATCATCTGGGTGACAACGATCAATGTCCACATTTCCGGGGATCTTTACCCAAGTCCCCCTTCAGTTCTGATTAAGGAATAAATGGTGCACCCTGGGACCAGAAACAAGATCTGGGGCCCGAACAGGGCCTACGCTCATGCAAAGTGCACACCCTGAGAAAAAGACCGATATTCTCCCCAGGAAGCCACAGGGAGTTTCACTGCGAGCAAACCCCACCGTCCCTGCGATGTCCTTTCCTGTCTAGAGAAGGCCGTCTGGACTTTCTCACAGCTCAAGTCAGAGGAGGCACATTATGTATTCAAGTCCTGCTGCAGCAAGCCTTCCAGCACGCCATCCTGCCTGGGCTCCAGCAGAAACACCTCTCTGGGGAGCAGGCTCTGTTCGTGGTAAGCTGGGCTCCGGGTCCGCCAGAGGAACCGCTCTGAAAGCCCACAGAACGTGGCCTCGCCTGGCAGGTGGTAACACCGTTCACCTTCCTCGTTCCCTAGGCGAGATGTGAGCTCAGGCAGATGGGGGGGGGGGGTCTTCCCATGAAAGCCAACGCCTTTCCCAAGCCTCTGCTTCCCTGAACTGCCTGCCCGAGCCCCCATGTGGTTCCTCTGCTTGGATAATCCTCCTGCCCCTCGTCACCTTCTTGTCACCTGCCATCTTTTTCATCTTGGCTCAGTGTCACTTCCTCTGGGAAGCTGTCTGTCTTGATCGGATCAAATACCACCACTGGGGGTGCTTAGGGCACATCGTGCCTCTTTTATGAGCACCTGCAGTGGCTCTGAGTCCCAGGTCCTGCCACTCACATCCCTTCAACAAATCCCATCACCTCCCTGGGCCTCAGTTGCCAAAGGAAGGGAGGTGAAAAGATGCTCACTGTGGTTCCCTCCCTGTCCCAGCGCTCTGAGATTTCCCTTCCTGAGACAAGAGTCACAATCATTTACTTAGCACTGAAATGACAGAGAGAGCCACAGTATTGGTTTCCACACTTTTGAAGACATGACATCCCTTTTCAAATGATGCTGTCTAATCCTAAAGCAGGGAACGGGCGGAGCTACTTTGCTTAAAATGGGCCAAAGTCTGGAAGCCCTTTGTCTCTCAGCCTCTGAGGTACCTCCCCCGCCTAGGGCTCCAGAGGCACGGGTTTCAAGCCACTCCCTGGGACGGGCCTTCCAAATCTAACACTAGGGCAAGTTCCAAAGTCCACCCACTCACACCCCATGCTGACTGGTTGCCTGAATTCTGTGGGGTCCGCAGATCTTCTACTGACAAGTGTCCAAAAGACACAAAGGTTTGTCTGTTCCTCTTTAAGCTTTCTTTCAACATGTCTGATTTCACACGTAGCTCCGGAGCACGCACGAAAGGGGGATTATAAAAAGGTAGGAGAGGAGAGACCCATCGGTAAGCCCACTTCCAAATCTGTGATATGGACACAAGGGCCACAAAGGGCCACAAGCACTGGAGCAAAGGACACAAGCAACCGCTGTTAGCGCTGCCCGCTCTCTCACCGAGGAGGCACGGACACCCATGTGGGGGTGTGCTGGCCCTCAACACACCTCGGGCGCCTGAGTCCCATCGTCCTCAGCGGACCCCCCTAGACTCGACTTCGGAGTTCTGACCGTGGAGGGCCGGGCAGCAAATCAGCAGACCTGGCCATCGGTCCCCAGGAGCACCCAGCACGGTCACGGGCACGACCCGGGACTTCAGGTCCTTGCAGTAGTAGCCCACCCCTCCTCCAGAATTCAGAATTTGCTGGAACACCTCCTACCGATCACTATCACCCAGGTGTGAATCGCTGGGGGGGGGGGGGGCCTTCTACAGCCAGAGCTGCACACTCCTTTCTTTCTTTATTTTCTAACACCTTCCAAATTCATCACCCTCGACGTGGTGAGCAAAAGAACGTGCAGACATTTGTGGGGAACGGGTGAGTGCCCCTGCTTCCCCTATGTCAGGGAGATACCAAAACCCACTGAGAAATCATCTGGGAGAAGACTCCCAGGATGGGCCTTTGTGGGCACCTGTTCAAAGGTTCCGATTTGGAAGCCACAACAGCTGGCCTTTTGGAGCCAGAGAGAAAGCTTTCATATATTGAGGCCATTGATTATTATTATTTTTTTAAAGGCTCCAAAACCTCCTCTAAAGCCATCTCCTGTACTTAAACATTCCCTTAGTTCTCCCCCGCCCCCCCCCCATATTTATTTGGCTTATAAAAACGTATTAAACCAGTAGTCACTCTGCTGTCTCAGATGTGTCTACTCTCAGCCCCACGGTCTGGTGACAGTTCTCTTTATCGATCTCAAGACAGCAGCCGAAAGTCCTGTAGTCCTGTAGGTCTCCCCCTCCTCCCCACCGCCTGCCCCTCTGTCCTGTCCGGTCCTCTCCAACTTACTCTATGAAGGCTCGGTGACAGACACAGCAGGCTGGAAGGGGAGGGAGGCAGTGCTATTTATAATTCGGCGGAGTTGGCCCTCAGAACACGGCCATTTTTTCCAGGCGGACTGCCAGAGCCCACATTCCCCGGGCTCCATATATGGGCCTCTCACAGGCCCCTGTGCCCATAGCCTTGCCTCTGAGGGGACCAAGGCCGCCTGGCAAGTCAGGAAGGTAAGGCCCGATCCGCTCCTCCATGGCCGTGGGGGCCACAGCCAGCCCGGGAGCCTGGCCTCCCCGTGCTTCCCCTGGGGGGTGGTCAGAAAGCGGGGAGAAAGGAATAAGAAACCCTGAGGTCCCAGCCCGAAGGAGTTGGAGAGCAGCCGGCTTTCTCTCCGGGGCTTGAAGAAGAATGGCGAGGAAAAAATGTATTCTTGCTACGAAACATTAGGTCACCCCTTGTTTTTTGCCAAGTGGTTTTCAATTGTTTCCATCGAGATGTGACTGAGGTCCACGGCAGCCCTGCCAGCCCCCGAGGGCTCCGAAAGCCGGATTTATGGACGCCCTTGGATAGGCAGATGGGAGGGGAAGCCCAGGGAGGGTGGGCAAGCCAAGGCGAAGGAGCAGGGCTTTGCCAAGCAGATATTTTCTGCAGGCTCTCAGCTTTGATTAGCATATATTAAGGGCGCAGAGAGAGAAAGGTGTCCGGCCTCTTGTGGGCATTTGGACATAAACGCCCCCCTGCCCTCCAGAAACCAAGCACTGAGGCAAGAGGAAGGGCCTGACGGGTTGACTTGTCACTCCAGGCTTTTCTCATCTCTGTCCCTTCTAGGCCAACGCCTGTCAGGCCAGGCCGGGGCCACAAATGGGCAGGGGGTGGGGGGCCTGGAAAACCCCCCTCCACGGGCATGTGGGCGATTTTACTTCGATTTCGTGGACTGTTTCTCCAACCTTCTCAAGAATGGTCTGCAGTGGACACAGCTGTGTCAAATCAAGTTCAAGTCCTTTCTCTAAATAGCCTTTTGTGGCCATCTGGATATCTCTTCCTTAGGATGGAGAGCATCTGGTGTTATTATGAATTGTTATTATTAATATCAATAATAAGAGTCTGCCTTTATTGAGTGTTCACCATGCCATCCACTTAACATATAGCATCTCCTTTAATCTTCGTAACACCCCCAAGAGATGGATGTTCTTCTGTAGGTGAGGAAACTGGGGTGCAGAGAGGTGAAGCAGCACGTCCATGCTGACCTTACGGGTAAGTAGCAGACCCCCACTTCTGTCCAGCTCCTCACTTCCCACCTCTCTGCTCTACGTACCAGTTCCTGTCACTTGCGTCTGCGCTGTCTTTGTTCCTTTTTTCTCCTTGCAGGTGGAGGCCCCTTCTTAAATGTGTTGCCCCTTCTCTTCTCTCCTGAGCATCTAGGACAAACTAGACCCACAAAGAATCTTCACTCAGGAGGCACTTCTTCGGCCAAGGGCACCTCTCACCTGTGAGCTCTTTTCAGCGTAGGAAGGATTCTGGATTCTCTGTGGACCCCATGGCCTCTGTGGCCCTCCCTGAACAGCCAGGACCCTCTATCTGTGGAGGTCCCAGCCGTCCCGTTACTTGCTTGCCTGTGACAAATATGGGGCTGGCACTTCAGCAGGGAGAAGGAGCAGCAGGAGTTGATCAATTCCTAAGCAACAAAGATCCTGTTTTCATGCAAACGTCCTCGGCATTAAAACAAAAACAAATTCTTCCCGGGGCGCGTCCTGGATGCCAAGTCTCCTTGCAAGACACATTTTTAAGCGGGGTTCTGCGCCTGCGTGAGAGACTAACGGGGAATGGGAGGAGAGCTGTGTGCCAGGTGTCAGGAGGCAATGCAGGACCTTAAGGTGGCATGGCAACAAGTGCCTTGAGTTCCGAGCAGGTAGGGACCACCGAGGGCTTCCTGGAGGAGGGAGTTATTCCGATTCAACTCAGGGGTCTCCTGACTGATGGTGTTGGCCGGATCTTGCAGGACCTGGGTGCCCACCAACACCAGCACTACTGGAACATCGCCAGGGTCACTGGGCTAGCCCAACAGTCACAGAAACATCCACAGGGCATCTGGCCTCCAGCTGGCTCCAGCCGTTTTGTCCTTTATGAACACGGGGGTTCAAAGGCAACACTGTTAACAGCTCAAGGGCAGGGCCACGCAATTTGCTTTTGGCAAATAACTAGCAATACCAGGACTGCAGCATTTTAGTGCTGCAAGATCACCTGCTACCACCCCCTTACCGCTGATGCCTTGCCCAAGGCTCCCGGTCCAGCCAAGACTCCAGCTCAAACCTCTTTTCTCCTGCTCTCTGAGACCTCCTGCGCAGCCTCCTTTTCTCACACTGTGGAGGTATTCTCTGGCTTCAGCACATGCCCAGAAGCACTACTGGGCTGGGTACTGGGAGACACGGAGCACACAGCACCAGGCTGCGGTCTTCTCAAGCTAGCCTGCGAGCAATTCCAGGACAGGAGGAGCGCCTTCCCAATGCATCTCTCTTCCCAGCGCCTACCACAGCAAGGGGGACAGGGCAGGCAAAGGTCTGGTGCTGGGCACAGTAAACGGGCAAGTCTGGCAGGATTAAAGGGCCCATAAAGGGGCTTTGTGGCAAGAATCAGCTAATTAGAGTGGAAAGAGCATGGACTTGGGGTAGAAAAGATGTGGGCTGGCATCCAACACTGTCACCATGTCGGGGGATTGAGAGGGTTCCCCATTATCCATGTTCTCTTCCTGCCAAGCATGCAGCTGGACTCCACTTCCCAGTCTTCCTTGCAGTTAGGATGGTCACGTGGCTACACTCTGGCCAATGGACTGAAAGCGGAAGTAATGTGGGGCAATTTCAGGCCCAGCCCCTGAAAACCTCCCACATGTGGTTCTTCCATCTACCAATTGACCCAGAGTGCTCCCAGGACCGGGTTCCCGAATCCCTGTGTGGAAGACCACCTGCCAAACATCTGCACTGAATCGTGTCCGCAGGAAATAAACTCCTAAAGCGTTACGCTATTAAAATTTGGGGGTTACCGCTGTTAGCCCAACCTAATACAGTCTCTTACTAGCCATGTGGCTTTGGATAAGTTTCTTAACCTCCTGAAGCTCCAATTTCCTCATCTGTAAAATGACAATTTAAAAAACCTTCCTGAGAATGACTGGGCTAACATTTGTGAAGATCTCACAATCAAGGCTGCATTATGACTTTTGTGAGCCCTATACATTTTTGCCTTTATGGGTCCCTTCCTGCATTAAATAAAAAAAAAATAATAATAGAAATTAAAAAAACAGAAAAAATTGGGTTTTTAATATTACATCGGTATAAAGAGGAGTACAATCCAGGCCAGATAAATCATGATGCTTATTATTGTTTCTTATTTCTATATTTGATTTTATATTCATTATTATTATGTTCATTTTTTCCTTCTGATTTTAAGGGACATTAAAATCAAACATTTTGTGGGGCTCTGAAAATATCGTGGGCACTAGGCGCTATGCCTACGTACCTAACAGAGAAGATGACCCAGCTTACTACAGTGCCTGGCCCATGATGCATGCAATGAATCAAAACTATTATGGATTTTTTTTTTAAGTTTGTTATTTTGAGAGACAGAGAGGGGAAGTAGGGCAGAGAAAGAGAGAGAGAGAGAGAATCCCAAGAAGGCTCTGCACTGTCAGCACAGAGCCCAACGTGGGGCTCAAACTTACAAATGGTGAGATCCTGACCTGAGCTGAAATCAAGAGATGGTCAGTTAACTAACTTAGCCACCCAGGTCCCCCAAAACTATTACGGATTAAAAAAAATAGGAAGATGGAAGCATGAAATAGCAACAAATGGTCATGAAGCCCCTTTCACATACTTCATTTCCTCCAACTCTCACATCCACTGTATGAAATGGTTTTCACTTCTATTTTCCAATAAGAAAGGTGAGGCTCGGAGAGGTCAAGGGTCATGCTCAAGAGGGGTAGGAGCCCCGTGCATGGTGCCTCATATCAGGCACAGTGCTAGACACCTGTCTTTGTCACTTTTCATTTTCTCAACGCGGTACGATAGGGATTCTTTTTTTTTAACCCTCATTGTATGACTGAAAAAAAAAAAAAAAGATACTGATGTAAGGACAAGCGGCTGAGCTGAGAACTGAAACCACTTCTGGGGCCAAATCTAATGCTCCCTCTACCACCTCGCCTTTCCATCTATCAATAGCTCTGTCACGAGAATTGATACATGGCAGTGTCTATGGAGGGTGTCAGACGCCCCAACACCTTCTTTCATAGAGCAGAGAAGAACCTGCGCAGGGCTGAAATCCAAACACATCATGCCAGATCAGACTTGTGCTTTCTCATTCTCCACCCAAATGTACTCCTTAGAAGGTCTAATTATAGTGACTTCTATTTTCTTGTAAATAATCACATCTGTCATAACTGATTTAACTGATTCAAGGCTCCAAGTTGGCAGTCTTGAAGGCCCGAGCCAATGTGTCAATTACGCCAAGAAGGCTGTAAGCAAAAGTTGCACGAAATGGAAGAGAGAAAAAAAAATTAGTCACAGGCATATAGATGGTGGGGACCAATATGTGCTTTTTCACAACAGTAATATCAACACAAACTCCTAAACGTGGCCAATGGGTGTCAATCCGTCGGCAACCTAATTTAGTAAAACAGACACAGCCAGCCAGATCCTAGGGAATAAAAACAATCTTTTTTAGTGGAGACTCAATCCTAGAAACTGGTTTCTCCAATATCTTTCAAGTCTAAGTAAATACCCCCAGGAATTTGCCACGGCTCTTTATGCTTGTCTTCAGGAGAAAAGATGGGTTGAAGGGCTCATGTGATTCAGGAATATACAGCTTTCCCCTTTTTGAAAGTTTGTGTTATGCCACCTCACCTTTATGAGAGATCTCCATTAGTACCTGGCTTTTTGCTAATGCAAAAAGGACTTTCTATGGAAAAAAGGGCAAAAAATGAAAATAGCATTATTAGTTTTGCAGCAGCCATTAAAGAGATAGCTGCACCCCAAGCAGGGAGAGTGGCCCCACCAAGATCCTTCCCTGGGACCTACACTTAGAATCTCGGCATCAACTGCCTGTGCTTTGACTTATTTTGTGCCTCCTTTAGCAAGATGTGTCCTAAGGTATCAGAAAAGCCTGAGAGGTTTTTTGGGGGCTTGGGGAGCTGAAAAATTTCCTATACAAATGAATGGTAATTGCTCCTTTGCTTCAGCTTGCTTCAGCTTGCTCACGACAGGTTTCACAGGAACACTCTACTCTAGGACAGTGGGGGAAACTTGAAGTCTTAGTGGCTATATTTGAGCGTGGCTGTCCAGCCAGCACAGAGTGGTCGCTAGAACTTTCGATATGGACTTGGGTCCAAGTCTCTCTCCACTTCTCACTAGTGTGACTAAGCAAATCATTTAACCTTCCCCGGTGCATCTCAGCTTCCTCATCTATAAAATGGTGACAGCCTAGAACCCTCGTGGGACTGAATGATCTAAGGACTCAGTATGACAGCCTGTTGGGAAGTGTAAGCACCACATAAATGCTCATTATCATTATTAACAGATCAGCATATACTGAGTGCTGTTTTCAATCCATGGGAATGGCTTCTCTCTCTCCTAAAATAACTCCAAGCAGAAACAGTCATGCTTTCAGTCACAGAGGGGAGGTGAGACTTCTCTCCTAGGGAGGTGTTTGAAAGTCGTCTTGCCAGTTAAGCTCTGAAAGTCCCTGTGTCTGAAGGGAAGCTTCGAGAAAGGAGTATCTTCCAGGTAAGAATGTGGGAAAGTAAAAGATGGCTCTCATCCACTCCCCAGTTGCCCACAGGAAATGCTTTTGGTGACCCCAATCCTGCAGCTGGTGTAACTTCCTTTGGTCCTGGTCCATCAGTGTGAGCAGAGGGGTTAAGAGCAGATTCTGAAGCCAGACTTTCTGAACTTTGAGTACTGCTCCGTTCTTTACTTATGGTGTGATCTTGGACAAGTTATCTGTGTTTCAGTTCCTCATCTATAACATGAGGGTAATAACAATACCTACCCCTTAGGGTGCTAGTGAGGAATGAATGAATGAATACACGTCCAAAGCTCACAATAGGACCAGGTACATAGGAAGCAATTAGCATCCGGCTTGCAATGGCCATATTACAGTCATTGGCCTTCCCCTCATCCCGTGTTCATTAACATGCATGTTTAACAGCTTTTCCACACCAACCCCCTTACTAGGAAGGAGATTCTTTAGTCCACATAGAAGATCTGAAAAGAAAACACAGTATTAAGAACTCCATGATCTATACCTGAATCTGCAAGAGAGGCCCAGGGTCACCTCCTTCAAGGGCAGTTCATTTCCAGGGTAGAAGTGTGGGGGAAAAAGGCTCTGGACTGAGAATCGAGAGGCCCAGGTCCTAGGCCAGTGCCATTTTGCCCACTCTGTGGCCTTGAGCAAATCACTTCATCTCTCTGGGTATTAATTTTCTCAGCTGTAAAAATAGGGGACTTTGGTTGTGAATCTCAATTTATTCGTCTGTAAACAACGGTAATAGGAATAACTATCCTATAACACCACATCATGTAGTGCGAACCAAATCACGCATCCCATGTAAAGGTGGACAAGGGTCCTGAGCATGGCCCATAAGGCTCTGGACCATCCAGTTCCTGTGTCTCCTGGCCCACGGCTCTCCCTTCACTTGTTCTGTTCCACACACTGGCCTCCTGGCTTTTCTCCCACTCCCCAGGCACACTGCTACCACAGGGCCTTTGCCCCAGCTTTGTTCCTCTGCCTGGAATGCTCTTTCCATAAATAGTCCCATGGCTCACTCCCACTCCATTTTCAAATACTGGATTATTATTTTTTCCACAGCTACTATCACTTTCTTGCATAGTGCACGATTTCCTTGCTTATGATGACTACTACCCTTTATTGTCTGTCTCCTCCCAGGCCAAGGATGTGTGTTCCAAGAGGGCAGGATTCTATTTTGTTTCTGTCCCGCAAAAGCCTAGAAGACTACCTGGCACATAACAGGTGATCAGTAACTATTTGATATTTACTGAATGAATGAATGAATGAATGAATGAATGAAGAGCACTTTGTACAGCAAGAAGGTGCTTACTGAATTTGGGGCAGCCTTCCTAAATGTTAAGGGGAGATTCTTACTCCTCCCCTGCCTTCTTTCCATGAGGAAGGATCCTTACTTAGTCACCCTGGACCCGTTTCCATCCCTGTCACCCACGTTCGCCTAGAAGTGGAGTAAAGCATCTCGCTGGCGGATGAGTCACTGGTCCATTTCTTGACTCAATGAAGTTAAGCTGCAAACTTCACAGATGCAATTTCTTTGCCTGTTCTGGCTCTGCCATCAGACAGAGCAATGGCTCTAAGTGAGTGAGTCTGCTTTGCAGGCTCACAGTTCCCTCCTTGGGTTCTGTGTGGCGTGGGGTGCAGGACAGGGGGCATTAGAAAGACCTTCTAGCCAGCAGATGTACGTAAGTCATGCTCACTAGCCTGGCTCTGTCAGGAACAAAGTGGACATTAAAAACAATTTTTTTTTAATGTTTACTTGTTTTTGAGAGAGAGACAGAGAACTAGCTGGGGAGGGGTAGAGAGAGAGGGAGACACAGAATCTGAAGCAGGCTCCAGGCCCTGGGCTGTCAGCACAGAGCCTGAAACGGGGCTTGAACCCACGAACCATGAGATCATGACCTGAGCCGAAGTCGGACACTCAACCGACTGAGCCACCCAGGTGCCCCACTTGTATCTCTCTTGATTGGTCTCGAACCTGGTCAAGCAACAGCGCTGTGCCATTTACTGACCCCTAAAACTTCAACTAAATATTCCAAATTTTAACAAGCGAAGCCTTATGTTCTTTGTTTCCAGACTGTTTTCGATCCTAGTCGCTCTCCTTCCACGTATTAGTTTGAGAATGTCCCACTTTGCACACAATACTGCAAACTGCTGAGCACAATTCTGTGAGGAGGCTTGTTCCCAATGCTGCTAAAAACTATCTCCACATCCCTCTTCACACCACTAGTCCTTCCGGGACCTGCAGCCCATACAGCCTTTCCCACCCAGGATCTGCGGTGCCTCAGGGTTCTGTCTCCCGCTCTCTCGTGGGACTTGATGCTGTTCTTCAAGTCACTAGATTTGGCTCATTCTTCTTGAGATCTTCTAAATGGCTGTGCTTATCATCCAATAAACCCACTAATACTCCCAGCTTCGTGTTATTTCTGACCACAGTGAAATGCAAGTAACCATTGCCTGAAGGTCTGCAAGGTCTCGGGCGTGGCACGAGGCATTCTCCTTGCCTTGTCCCTTAAACAAACCGATGAGGCAGGTGTTACTATCCCCCATTTTACAGATGAGGAAACTGAGGTTTTCAGAAGTGAAGCACCTTCCCGTATCACTGTAGCTTGTAAGAAGCAGTGTGAGTTCCAAAGGCCACACATCGGATGACTCCTAGGGCTAGCATTTAGGTTAGAATAGGGGTGAGCCCAGAGAGCCAGACTCGCCACCAGGAACCTCAGTCCGGACAATTCTACTCAGATCTGTCAATACCCTCTGGTGCGGTCATTTAACCTGCAAACTTATCCAACGGCATCATCCAACATTTCTCCATCATGTTTCCAAAGAACTCATGAGTGCCTTTCTCAAACACCTCGATTAACACCAGAGATGCTTGACTTGGGGCGTTCTCCTCATCTACTAGCTCAAAAGCCATTTTTGAAGAAATGAAGCGAATCTGCTTCACTCTGAGCTCGGTGAGTCCATGCCGGATTCGTTCTTCCCTCTCACAGCCCCGGCCGGAGAGTCCAGGGAACCTGGAGATTTAAGGAAGCTAAGTCCACCACTAGCTGAATCCGGGGGTGAGGGGAGACCCGTAGTGAGGCACTGTCTGCCTTCTCCAGCACGTTGGTGGCAAGGAGGGGAGACGGCATTAGAATCAGGAAGCAAAATGATTCATTTGGCAAGAAGAGATCTGTCCAAATCACTTGCCTGTTGTAATTGTGGAGCACTCGGCTGCTCTAGGCTGAAACAGCAACCCCAGACTGCGTTCCTGAAGCATTCAGGAAATAGTGACAGCGAGTCATTTAAGGAATCCAGAAAAACAGCCTGCATTTATTCAACTCTTACTATTTGCCAAGCATTTTGCACAGTGCTGGGTTTACATGATCTTGTAAAATGCTTTCTCTTTCTTAAGTTTACTTATTTATTTGGGAGAGAGAGAGCGTGGGAGAGAGAGAGAGCAACTGAGCAGGGGAGGGGCAGAGAGAGAGGGAGAGAGAGAATCCCAAGCAGGCTCCATGCTGTCAGCGCAGAGCCCAACGCAGGGCTCAATCTCAGGATGCTGAGATCATGACCTGAGCTGAATTCAAGAGTTGGACGCTTAACCAACTAAGCCACCGAGGCGCCCCTCATAAAATGCCTTAAAACCATTTTTAGCAAAGAAATACATGCTCATAATTAAGAAATGAAATACTACAGAGGCTTATAATGAAAACCACCGGCTTATGATAAAAGTTAACCCCCTCCAACATACTCCCCAGAGGCAACCTTTTCTAACTCTTTCTGTTTCTAGCTCTTTCGGCAGCCACTTCTCCAAGTATAGGATTTCCTCTAATCTGCAAAAATATTGTATTATGTAGACAGTGATTACCTCTCTTTACAGGTGATGAAATGGTGGCACACTGTGGCCTCGGGGCACACGGCTGGAAAAGGGTGGAGTCATGATTCAAACTCAGGTCTGCCTCACTCTTGGTCCCGCCATTTTTTTTTTTTTTTAAGGTTTGTTTATTTTTGAGAGAGAGAGAAAGAGACAGACAGACAGAGCGCAAGTGGGGGAGGGGCAGAGAGAGAGGGAGACACAGAATCCAAAGCAGGTTCCAGGCTCTGAACTGTCAGCACAGAGCCCGACGCGGGGCTGGAACTCACGAACCACGAGATCATGACCTGAGTCGAAGTTGGACACTTAACCAACTGAGCCACCCAGGCACCCCTTGGTCCTGCTCTTAAACTTCACACCCCACAGCCAGCCTGTCTGGAGCTTACCTAGTAAAGGATGTGGCCCAGGTCACATCAGGCACATGTGCCCCCGATGGCTTGTGAGGTTACCTATGGTCTAAAATCACTTCCAGCGGACATAACTAAGTAACACCATGGCATTGCGCATAAATGAGCTCTCTTTGCCCCTGGGAGGTTTGTTTTCAGCTCTTCTTTCTAGTTTCTTTGGGTTCTTCCTCCTCTAGCCACTTCAACCGTCTCTGCCCTTTCTGCTGTGATACACCTGCTAATAGGACTTCAGAGGGCGGGTCTCTGAGGCCCTTATTTCCCTCTGGAAGCTTCCTCAAGCTGAAAGGTGGTACAGAGGGCATTTGTCATCATCTCTGTTAGGATGTTGCAAAAAAAAAAAAAAAAAAAAAAAAAAAAAAAAAGACCAGTCCCTCCCAGATTCAGGTTTTATAAAGAAATGATTTTCCTTTATTTTGTGGCTGTAGCTAGTGCTTGAGAAAATGTGTGTGAGGTGCAAAATGTAACATTGACAAGATTTGTTAATAATATAGCTGCTGGGGGTGGGGGCGCATGGGTGGCTCAGTCATTTGAACATCCAACTCTGGGTTTCCGCTCAGGTGATGAGCCCAGGGTTGTGGGATCAAGCCATCGGGCTCCACGCTCAGCGTGAAGATTCTCTTCTCTTTCTCTCTCTCTCCCTCTGCCCCTCTCCCCTGTTCACATGTGCGGCCTCTAAAATAAAATAATTAAAAAAAAATAACATAGCTGCTGGTAAGGAGCTCCAACCCAGACTGGTCAGGTTCAAATCTTAGAAAGCGCCCTCACTAGCTTCCATATCCTGACAAGGTACTCTCCTTCCTACAACTGATTCTGCAGCTGCAAACCTGAAAGGGTGTGCTGAGGATTATGGATTATGAAGGATGAACCGTGTGGGTTAATACATGTGCTTTGAACTCTGCTGACCAAGGCCAGCGCTGTCATTTACTAGAAACCTGTTCTAGCACCCTGCAGTTTACGTGAGGTGCCCACATACACTGTATGTGGTCCTCATATCTACAAGGAGTCAGGGCAGAAATGATTATTAGTCTCTTCAAAATATTTAAAGGTATAATTATTAGCCCCATTTTACAGATGAGTAAGAAAACTGAAAGAAAAAAAAAAAAGGCGACAGGATGGTTCAGAGTCCGAAGGAGTCACTAAGAACCCTTTTGAACTTTCCTGCTAACAAGGCTGGGTGACTTTGGACAAGTCACTGTACCTCTCTGAGCCTCACTCGTAAAATAAGAGGGCCTTATCTTACAGAGAGGCAATAACACTGAAGTTCAGAGAAGGTATCCTGAGTCAGACTCTGGATTTCAATTAGCGGTCTTCCACTCATCACCTGGGTGACTTCGGGCAAATTACTTCATTTCCTGGCGCCTCCGTTTCCTCATCTGCAAAATGGGGCTAATAATAGACCCCACCCTAGAAGGTAGTTATAGGAATTGAATGAGTAAACCTGTGTTAACATCTTGGGAGGAGGCCGGGCACACAGAAGCCCAACATCAGTGATTAGTACGGAGCCTCACATGGCCCGCCCTAAGCCCTGTGTATCGGTACCACGATCCCTATCTTGACTGTGGGGTGCCCGCTGGGCAGGATGCTGGCTGTGGTTACCAGGTTGGGTGGCCCCCGACAGGAGTGTTAAATTTGCCATCTAAATTCAAAGGCCACCTGCAAGTGCCTAACATTTCAATCTGAATGGAAAACCCTTTTTTTCTATTTCTACCTACAACACTGACGATGGTGTTTTGCTTTCCTTCCCATACAGCCTGGAAATCCTGAATAAATGTCAAAAAGGATTCATGGAGTCAACAAATATGCGCGAGTATTAAAACTCTTAGGAGTGAACCATGTCCTACGTTACCAGAAGCTTAAAGGGATGAGACTTTCAATTTCATTACTCGATAAATATGCCCATTTAGGGCCCAGGTGAGATGGCTACAATTTGTAGCTAATAAGTTGGCTGGAAAGCGTCTGAGCCCGCCTAGGAGCCCGCGTTGCCTCACATTTTAGGGCCCAGCCACCGCGACAAAGTAGCAGTAGAAGCAATAATGGCTCCCGCTCACCAACCACACAGATCAGAGGGTCATAGGACAGCAAGGTCCCACCCCAACTTCGAGACGCAGAGAAAATGAATCTTTCTGTGCCTCACCTTTCCTATCCGTCAAATGGGACAAACAAGAATACCCCATAAATGCGGCTTAAGTGATTTACAACAGTGACCATAGCAGGTGCACAGTCAAGGTTAGTTGGTACTTATCATGTAAGACAGCCTCTCTCCGGTTCCAGGGGCCACCCCTCCGTTTGCTCTTTCGGGCCCTGCAGCTGTTGCTCACCCAGGGCTTCCCCATTTCCTGCTGGCTCTACTCATCCCTGAGCACCTACCTGTGAACGGTCCATTCACTAATTCCCGTTACTACTCCACGTTCTGTCGGGGGCCCTGACTCAGATGCCTGTATGTATACTGTGTCCTAGGCAGTTTTCATGAATTTCTCTAATGCTTCCAGCACTCTTGTGAGGGAAGCATTATTGTGCCCATTTCTAAGGACTAGAAAACTGAGGCTTGAAATCCAGTCCCAGTTTCACAATTAGGAAGCTATTCAGCTAAGTTTGAAATTCAGGCCTAGCTTTCACACCCAGGCCTAGTTTAACGCCCAGTGAAAAGGAAACATGTATCCATGGCTTCCCCAAAGCTTACAGAGAAGATGTGATGACAATCTTCTATGACAACTCCTCCGAGAGGAATAAGAATAGTGACCCTGACAACGGCCAAGGGCACCTGGATTGGAGTGTTAGTCAGAGATGGCTTCCCGGAGGAGGAGATATTAACCCGACTCATAAACGATGGGGGGGTTATTCTGGGAACAAAGAAGAAGGGCTACCACGTATAAATTTAGGTCCAGAGGGAGAAGAGAAAGAAGACGCTTTTTGAGGAGCTGCAAGCAGTTCAAAACTCCTGGAGCAGAGCGCTCCAGGGGGAGGGAATGACGAGAGGGGGCTGCATCCTGCCCAGGGAAATGCCACGAATGCTGGGCTGAGGACCCGGACCTTTTTCATACCAGTGTTTGCAGAAGTGAGGCTTACACAGACAGAGCTCTGGTCACCTGTCTGTGACCGCCAACCCCTCCGAGACAGAATGTCTATTTCAAACCTTCAAACCCAGCCCGGAGCTCTGTATACAACAGGTGCCCCAAAAATGAGACTGACAACTGAAAAAAAAATGATATTTGAGAAGCGCTCCTCTGGGTCTGAGCAGATGCCGCCCGTGCCCTACCGCGTGCCCCCTTCCGCGCACTTGAGCCTCATAGAATTCTAACTGCCAACACCTGTGTTTTCTTGCTTGTGGGCTCTCTCTGGTTTCCGGGCCCACTTTGCTTCCTGAGTGGGTACTGGTGAGTCCCATGCCTGCCACACCCCTTGGGTGGGCCATGCGGTCCCGTGAGCTGCGGCCCCAGGTGCCCACCATGGTAACTTGCTGGAAAGTACTTCGTGTCCCTCCCCCCCCCCCCCCCCCCCCGCCTTCTCTTCCTAGGCTCCCTTCCTGGCTCCCTGCCAGAGATTCCTATACTTCTCAAATAAACCACCTTCACTTAAATCTTTGTCTTGGGGTCTCCTTCTGAGGAGTCAAACGAAGACAGTCTGATTCTTGGTTTCATAGACTGAAAGGGCTTCGGGGGTAAAACTCTTCGGGGGCAGGAGATGGACGGTCCACAGCAGGTTAGTGGTGGGAGCGGCGAGCATCCTACGTGCTGGTTGAGGGCACCGAGTGGCTGCTGTGCACACAGAACCAACCCAGGGTCCTGTGTTCCAGTCTCAGCTCTGGACACAGTAGCATCTCCTAGAAGGAACACGGGCCTTCGAGGAAGGCAGATCTGGGTCTGAATCCAGACGGGGCCACGTTAGGCAGGTGGCTCCTATCGGAAGTTAGGTGGCCTCCCAGGACCTCAGCTGGCTCAGCTGCTGTGATGTCACCCAAGTGTCAAAACTAAGGAAAACACCTCGCTAAGAGAAACGAGGCTCCTTTTCGTGTCTTTTTAGGAACTCCGTGTTCTCTGTTCTAGCTGCTTTCTGCACACCGCCAGTCTAGCAACGATCGCATCCTATGGGCAACCTCGCGTTTTACATATTTGCCTCCTAGGAGCCTGGAGGCACCTAGAAGACGGGGGTTCAGTTTTGCTCAGCTTGGCATCCCCAGCATGTAGCACCACCACACCTGGCACACAGCAAGCATTCGATGAATGTTTGTTGAGCGAACGAATGGTAATAGCGAAAGAACAAAGAACACCTACTAGTGATGATGGGTTGTCTGGAGTGTTTGCACGTTCGTGGGATCTCAGTGTCGAGTCCTACTGTGCACCGGGCATCGTTCTCTGGACTTACAGGTGTGGTCAAGGCCGCCGTGCTCCTCCCTCATGTGGTGGCTTACCCGCCAGAGGGACAGAGCAAAATGTTTCTCGACCCAGGCCGCCCAGCAGACCAAGCCAGGAAGCTTTTAAGGAGTCTCTCCCAAGATTCTGGTGGAATCACCTGGGGTGGGGCCTGGCGTTGGGATTTTTTTAAAGCTTCTCAGGTGAATATAACGGGCCGCCAGGGCTGCTCACCAGCGGGATCAAGAGAGAAAAATAAGATCATGTCAGGGAGGGAAGAGGGTTGTGAAGGAAACAGAACAGGGCATGTGATTTGGCCCCAAGGTTGGCAGTGGAGGGGGAGGGAGGGAAGAGGGGACGGTCTCCCCCCAGGAGACATTTGGCTGCATCTGGAGGCATTTTGGGGAAGGTGCTGCTGGCATCTGGTGGAGGAGGACCAGGGGTGCTCTCCACACCCCAAGGGGCACAGCACAGCCCCCACGACAGACAACTGCCTGACCCCAAATGTCGGCAGTGCTGACGTAGAGAAACCCTGGTCTGGAGGGGCAGGGGCAGAGACCACTGCAGGGAAGGCTTCCCCGTGGAGGTGAGGGTAGAGCTGGAAAGTGAGTTCTAGCACGAGTCTCTGGAGGAAGCGACGAGAGGCAAGGAATGTGAGGTGGGCCCGGAGCCACCATCACAGCCTCGAATAGAAAGACACCAGATGGCTAAACCACCAAGTCTGGCTCTGACCACCTACTAACCTAAGAGCCCTCGCACCTCTGCTCCTGGCATCATTTTGGGGTTGCTCGCTGGGGCGGGGGAAGGGAGAGGGAAATTCGGCTGCTTTTGCTTGGCTGCTTTCACTTTTAAGTCCCCACCCTCTTTCCAGGCTCCAAACCGAACCGGAAAGGGGGAAGGAGAGGGTGCTAATCCAGGCTGACCACTCAGAAGTCCCCAACACCACCTGCGGGCCTACCTCCTCCTGTTCTCCTGAGGCATCTCCCACCCCCAATCCCTGGTGTCCAAAAGCTCTGACTGCTGGGGGCGGGGGGAAGGAGCCTGCTTTGGAGACATCCTGCCAGCTTCCCCCAGCCCTGGGAGAAGTGATTTCCCAAGAGAAACAGGGATCCACAGAGCCATAAATAAACACGGCATTCCAGAGGAGGAGGGGTGGGAGGGCAGGTCTGGCCAGCTTTGTCCCCCCTCTCGGAGATGGCTTTGTCCCCCTCGAGGAGATGGCCGGTTAACTTTTCCAGCCAGGCACTGGGACCTGAGAACCTGCCAGCCCTCTCTCCAGCCACCCCCACCCCCCACCAGCCGCCCCTTCTTGGTGCTTCCCTGTAAATCAGTTGCAGACCCACTGCCTTGGGAGTTTGGACTGTCAGCAGCTGCACGGAGCAGCCTGCTTGCTCAACACCACGTGGGTTTTCCAAGGAAACGTCACCATAGTTCCACGGGCAATTTCGGTGGAAAGTCGAGTTCTTTTGTACAAGGCTTCTAGAAAGGTCTGAGTCAACTGGCCGCTCAGAGGCAGCCAGGGTGGCAGCAGGCATCTGACAGCCGGCCCTACCTGCAGAAGTCCTGCCAACCTGGAGCGGGCAGAGACAACCCGCCCTGCACACTTCAGGGAAGAGAAGTGGCTCAGAGGCTGTAAGGTCACCCCTACTTTACGAGCAGGGAAACTGAGGCTGGAGAGGGAAAGAACGACCCTCTCAATGTCAGCAGGCAGCGGGTGGCTGAGCTGGGTGTCTCCAGGCCTCCTGATTCCCATCTGTGCATGGAATTTCTTTCAGGCCACGTACTTGTTCCAGAATCGTGGGGAAGTTCCACGAGGGCTCATCTGAACAGAAAGACAGTGACTGTCCAGAAGTGGCAGTCACCTTCCTCCAAACGTGATTGGGGGGGGGGGGGATGGGAGGACACTGCCAAACATTTCTGCTTCCTTACTTTCTAGATTCCTCTTCTGAAATGAAAACATTCCCCTTGTGTTTCCAGAGCCCCTGAATAGAAGCTCCGTGTCAAAATCCTGTTCATGAGGAAAGATGTCAAGTCCCAACTTATGAAACTCATTTCACAAAAAGGGGCATTATGGGAAATTTGCAGGAGTATGTTTACTTAAAAAATTATTTTATTAAAAACTACACTTTGCCCAATTTTGCCCAATATAACCTGAGAATTTTATTATAGGCACCCACAATGAAGTAGGTAATTAGGCAATAAATAGTCCCCTTCTGCAAACCTAGGATTAAGAATTTTCTCATGGGTTGTTATTTTAACCAACCCTACACAAACAGTCTTTTCATTCATTAAAAGCCTTGATTCACAGAGTATCTACAGCTCAGAACTTACAAAACAATTAGTCTCAATGTGTATTTTCTGCGACTAAGGTTGTACACAATACCTATGTCCTGTCAAATAAAAGACTCACAAATTAAACTTTTCAGCTGTACTATGTTTTAGCTGTGTGTATGTGTGTGTATGTGTGTGCGTGTGCACCTGTGTGGGTACGTGGGCGTGTGTGTTCACCTGTGTGTGTACGTGTGTATAACCCGTGTGTGTGTGTGCATGTGCACCTGTCTACACAAGATATAACTTCCAGCTGCAGGTTTTTGTTATGTTTTTACAAGTCTTTCAGGCAAGCCTCTCACATGGTTTTCACTGGGGGGGGGGGGGAACCTGTGTTCTTTGTTCTTTTATTCCTGTGGTTTAATATGATTTCCATCCTCTCTCCCTCCCACCCTGCCTCCCCGCCCTCCACTGCTCTCTCCTCCCTTGGGAAAAGACTTGGCACGAAGTGACCACTAGCTATCCTCATGACTAATGCAAGCATTTGCTGTTAACCTGCATTTAGGGTTGCCGATAGCACATGGTGCAAAGATGTTTCATTAGTTGCCAGAACAAATGACCCATGTGCCAAATCTCCAACAGCTTGTGTCCCGGATAAGGGTCACTGTGGGTTCACTAGTGCTGCCTGCCTCAGAAATTCCACAAATATTTACTGAGCAACTACTCTGCGCAAGGGGTGGCCACTAGAGCTTGGGGCTCCACCGTGCTGTCCAGGACACGGTTCCTGCCCCTCTCGGAAGGGGTTGCAGGCCTGGCACACAGCTACCATGTGAACCCAGGATGGGAGAGGAGGGCAGGATGTGATGGAGCCACGATGAAAGAGATGTAATAGTGGCTGGGGTCCTCTGTCATCAAGGGCATCTGAACCGCAAGACCGACGGACGCTTGCCCCACCAGATGAGCTACAGGAGTCAAAAGCGTTTTGTTTTTCTCGTAAGTAAATTCAAATGCCCGTCATTTGTGCAAAGCAAAGGCGGAGGGTTAGTGGGCGGGCAGAAGGACAGGACTCCTCCAAAATCTCAGAATGAGGGAGGCTGCCCACAGCCCCGGATCCAGCCCTGTCACCTGGATGGAAAACTTCTCACGGTCAGGAAGATGGAGCCCTGAAGGCCCCTCCTCGGATTACCAGGATCATGAAAGCCAAGTTCTCCTCACCGCAGAGATAACCGAGTCATGCCATTACTTTCGGAGACCCAAACTCCGCAATTTAAACCCTGAGTGAAAAAATGTGATGTTCACCAAAACCAAAACTATTTAATAGACATACTTCCCCAGACATATACCTCCCCCACCTCCACCCCCCCACCCTGAAAGTCTAAAATGATTAGTTTTTGTCAGAGAACTTGGCCATAAAATTCTAATACCGAAAAACAAGCAAGAAAACCACACACACACACACACACACACACACACACACACACACGTGAAGCACAAGCAAAAAGCACAGGGTTGGAGCCCAGGTTCCACTGCTAATCATCTGACATTGTACGTGTCCTTTACCTTCTCCATGATGGAGGGACTGCTTCCTCAAGCACCCCCTCAAATTGGGGGGCTAGGCGGGAGATGAGGCTGGTCAGCGCTCCTGCCCTGGGCCCCCAGGGTAAATGGAAAGGCACACTGTCAAAGGTATAAAGTGCCTAAGAGGGGTAGAACCCTGTATCCTTAACATTCCTGAATGGAAGCGCAGTAGAGGGAGGAACTCGTCTTGAATCACTGGTAAAATCTGTTGCTCTGGAATGCGCTTTGAGACTGAAACATTTTAAAGAAGCAGAAGGGCCTAGAGTATTTCACAACCTAGAGAGAGCCTTGGTTTCCTCTACTATAAAACCTCAGAGGGGTGGACTAGGTGATCTCAAATGTTGGCTTTATCACCGGCTGGCTGACCGTCTGAGACAGGAACTAGTGCGAAGTTGGTAACCAACAAACGCTGGGCTGTTCAATCACAGGATCAATTGGCTGAAGGGGGTCCTTGCTTTCCAAGCAGAGCCCAGGTGCCACAGGCCATGTTCTTGAAGCCAAAACTCAAATACATGATCATTCCAGGCAGGAATGATCGAGGTCCTGAAGTTATCTTTCAAGGACATTTTTGAAAATCTAGAAAGTCCCACGGAGAAATAAATCAGATTGAAAGCACCTCAGTATTTCTAGTATTTACCAGCGTGTCTGATGCATAGTAGGTTCCTGAATATTTCCTGTACGAATAAACCAAATGTCCAGCATCCGTAACGCTTCCGGCACACCTCGGAATAGACAGGCATGGCAGAATACCCCCAAAGCATTCAACTACTCACCTGAATAGCACCGCTACGCAACCCTAGGCCTTTCCTGCATCCCCCAACATACTCCCAAACCTCACGAATTGAGTGTTGGGTTGAGGATCAGCTAGATCTGCCTGTGAGGCTGGGCTCTGCCTCTTCCTAGCCATGTGACTTCTCTGAGCCTCAGTTTCCTCATCTGTTATATACAGATAATCAGGCCTCTCTCAGGAGGAAATTAACAGTAAAGGACCTCCTAGGGGAGTTGGGTGGAGTACATAAATTTGTCCACATAGAGCTGAGAATCCGCCTGGCACATCGCGCTCTCGAGGCAAATGCTGGCCATCAGAGTTACTCACTAGTGCTTGGCAGCAGCTGTGGGCTCATTAACGTTCATTTTCTTTACCCCGCATTGGATGTTCAATGTAAATCCAAACTGCAATGGTATTCTACAAAATAAGAAAGGTAAAGATGTTGCAAAAAATTATTTTTAGTGTTTGGTGGCCTTTCTGAGCATTAGGACGGCTCCTCCACATCCCAATTGACAGAGACAACTGAGCGCTGTCCTTAGAGCCAAAGTGGCACCGGACTAAGTGTCTGGAAGCTGTGTTCAAGTCTGGGCTCTGCCACTGATCCTCTTTACTCCCTGATCCCCAGCCAGGCTTACAGGAACAATGACTTGCTGGAATAGCACGGCCAGTCCAGGGCTTCACAGGTCAGAAATATGTACTGCTCACCAAACACTCATATTCACATCCACTCTCCCCACCCCTGGTTTCCCAGCATCCTAGAGTTAGGCAGGGGGAGGAGAGGTGATAGTTTTAGGGAGTGCGTATGTGACCATTTAATTTTCTTTTCCTCTGCTCCAGCAGCCTGAAAGCCAATTGTTTCAAATGCTGTGCCCACCAAGTCAAGGCTGCCTGGATCCCTAAGTCCCAGCTTCGAAGAAAGCTACCTTGATGACCGGTTGCCTTTCAGCACACCTCCAAAGACTAAGAGATAGACCTTGCTTTGTTAAGCCACTAGGATACTGGGGCTTAGTGGTCACTGCATCATAACTGACGACTCATGTACATTTATTCAGCGCCTATTCCAGAAGGCTCATGCACGTCTGTCACAGGATGGCCAGTTATTTTCAACCACACACTCAGTACACTGAAATCTCAGTGAGACCATCTTCCCATCACATGAGATGGTCCAGCAAGATTATGAAGATTTAGTAAATCTGGCCATCTCTCTCGTGACAGGTACTTTTTTTCTTGCCTCCCCAGAGCAGGGAAAAATTGTTGACGAAACTGTGAGAGGACAAATATCTTGAGAATGAGAAACTGGCCAAGAAGCACCTGGTAAGGGAAAGGAAAAAGACGCTCCTGTTACTAATTCTACCTGTGCAGGCTTTCATAAGCAAAATCTTAAACTCTGGAAGGGAATACAGAACCAGTTTCCCTGGTATCCCATGTGCTAAGGCACTTAACACAGACTTTTTTTTTTTTTTTTTTTAATAATCTCCACACCCAACGTGGAACTCAAAGACTCACGACCCTAAGATCAGAAGTCACATGCTCTTCCGACTGAGCCAGCCAGGTGCCCCAACACAGACTCTTAATACTCTTTACCTAACACTCCAACATTGTGATGTGGCCACAGATCCCCTGGGGTCTGATGTCACTCAGACCTGGCTTTAAATCCCAGCTCGGCCATTTCCCGTATAACTCAGGCAAGCTAATTTCTTAAAACTTCAATTTTCTCATACATAAAATAGGTATAAAAACGTCTACCAAGTGGGGTTATTGGGAAAATGAAACAATTTAAAACAAGATTCAATGGGTGGTACGTAGCATTCAATCGGTTTGGTTTCCTTTCTCTCTAACACCTTTACAGTAGAGTTTGGTCTCAAGTTCAGACTTTGCAAAAAACATAAAAAATAAAAGAAAGTTTAATATTGAAAGTAGTAGAAAGACCCTGCAACAACACCTGTGACGGTGCTGTAGGTGTCACGTGGGACAAGTTGGAGGGAGGCAGTGGATCCAGGCTGCACAGATAGGCCAGGGATCCAGAAGAGGCAGTAGGGCTGAGCCAGGGAGGCAGGCGGCTTGGCAGAGTTTGGCCAAAAGATCCTGAATCCGGGACAAAACCAGTCTGGGACGGAAGCTTCCTCCACTGCTTCCTGTTACAAAATGGTCCAAGTTGACTGTCCTTCCAGGCAGTGTCAAGAACCTGCCACCAGGGGCAGCAGCGAGCAGCAACGCATCTGGCTGCCAACTTGTGTTGACCGAGAGCACAGGCTCCCAAACAGTAAAGGGTCCTTTACTCATCCTCAGTAACAATCCAATCACATGAGAGATATTCATTTTGAACCTACTAAGTGGGCCAGCCTTGTGCTGGTGCTGGGAACGTGGAGACAAATAGGAAAGTCTCCCTTGCGGTGAGGGTTGGCGGGGGGGGGTGGTGGCTCACAGTTTTCCAGGGAAACAGATGTGCAAACAGACAAAAATCCATTTTTTTTCTATTTTATCTGCTAAGATTTATAAGGGGTTATTTCTATGGCACACTAGCCTCTCGGAGGAGGGAGCAAGTATCTCTATAGCAGGAATGAGTAGGTCTTGCTAAGTTTGGGGGATGAGTCTTTCCAGGGAAAAGAATCTATGTGTGGAAAGGAATGAAAAGGAAAGGACGGCACACAAGGTTTAGGCATCAGTCTTGTCTGGCCGAAGTGTGGGGCATATGGCAGAGGGGGCGGGGGAACTAGTTATGGTAGAATAAGCCTGGTAGGCAGAGGTCAGCTCTCCAAGAGCCACCATGCTAGGGTCAGGAATTTGGACTTGATCCTATGGGTTAGAAGTTACTAAGTGGGAGTCCTCAGAATAGACAGGAAAGCACAATGGGAAAAAATTGATTTCGAATGCCTTTAGACTGGGCATATGCTTTCCACTTTGACCCATTCCCCACTGCTTTCTACTGCCCTATACTTCACCCCTTCACTCTTCTATACTACCTTCAAAGCCCCTGAAAGCATTTGGGTTTGTGACTCCTGGACAACCAGTGACTTGGGGAGCTTTTTAGGAGGGTAAGGAAACACGATCAGATGTGGTATTTAAGAACCGCAAATTCCCATCATTTTTGTAACTGGCACATATCTTCTATATCCAGAAATCTTGAAGTTGATTCCACAAATCCCCTACCAGGATCAATCAGTGCACCCCTCCCAACCCTGAAAGACCCGCAGGCTGATCTGGTTATAAGTGGAGCCACACACAGGGCTCTTTCTCCCAGCTGGAGAAAACCAGGGGACTGTCAGCTCAGCAGAAAGGACCGGAAGCCACCCTTCCCTGCCTCACCTCGGCCTCAAGCACTATCCATCAGGTACTTTCTCACACCTGGGAGCACAGGAATCACACTATGGCTCTGGAGGTAACACAGCCAGACACAAGAGCGTCACTGCAGCCCAGCCAGGAAATGCCAGAACCTCGAGTGGAGCCAGCGCTGGGCTCTGGGGACAGGACCCACCAGGGTCCGCCAGGACAGGCTCGGCAGGTCTGAGGAGAGCCTGGATGACCAGTTCCTGCTCTCGCTGGGTGATGGCCCCTTCTGTGGGGTAGGGGTGTGGCCCCTAGTCATCGATTCATGGCACTAGGATATCCCTCAAACCACAGTGACTCAGAGGCAGCCTCATAGCACATGAGGTCAGAGATATGTCGGGGATAACAAAACAATATGAGCCAGCATTTCTAGGGCACTGCCTCGGTGCCGGGTGCTGTGCTAAGTACTTTACAGGTGTTACCCCCTATAATTCACACAGCGGCCTTAGCAGCAGGGGTTCCAGGCCTGCAAGTCCAGCTAGGCCCACTGTGTAGACCAGCAAATGCACACGTTCCCCAGCTAGACTGAGAACACCTCCAGGGAAGAGGCTGTGGCTTGGTCATCTGTGTCCCTTCCCCTGCTCCCAATACTGAGCACAGTACCCTACACACAGTGGCAAGGCCAGGACAAGGGTGAGGCAGTGGCAAACTAGGCACCCAGGACACAGAACTCAAGGAGGCACTCCCTCTCAAGCGCTGACCCTACATTTGCAGGAGCCCGGGAGCGAGCACCACCTTGTATTTTGCACACTGGGTGCCTCGTTTGCCTCACCCAGTCCAGGCCCTGGGTAGTTCACTGGTCAGACCAGTGCGTGAATCCTGCCTGCTAGCCATGTGACTGACCTTCCCCACGCTGTGCTCAGTTTCCTCACCTGTAAAATGGGACCCACGACAATGCCAAGGACCGGCAAAGACCCGGCGAAATCAGAACCCTCATGCACTGCTGCTGGGAGTGTGCAACGGTGCTGCCACTTTGGAGAAGAGCTTGGCGTTTTCTCAAAAAGGAAAGCATAGAGTGACCATCCAATCCAGCAGTTCCACTCCCACGTATCCTCCCGAGAGAAATGAAAACGCACCTCCACACAAACATTGCACACAAGTGTTCACAGCAGCATTATTATAATGCCCCAAATGTAGAAATCCAATTGTTGACAGGTGAATGGATAAACAAAATATGGGCTGGATTGTGTGCTCTGCCCCCCCCCCCCGCCGCCAATTCATACATTGAAGCTCTATCCCCAGGACCCCAGAATGTGACTGTATTCAGAGATAGGGCCTTTATTTTTTTTTAATGTTTATTTATTTATTTTTGAGAGAGAGGGAGAGAGAAAGCAGGGGAGGGGCAGAGAGAGAGGGAGAGAGAGAGAATCCCAAGCAGGCTCTGTGCCAGCAGCTCAGAGCCTGACACGGGGCTCGAACCCACCAACTGTGAGATCATGACCTGAGCTGAAGTCGGACCCTTAACCGACTGAGCCACCCAAATGACCCTGGACATAGGGCCTTTAACGAAGTGATTAAGTTAAAACAAGTCATCAGTGTGGGCCCTAGAGCAATGTGCCTGGTGTCCTTTAAGAGGAAATCTGGACATACAGAGGGACACCAGGGATGTGTGTGCACAGAGAAAAGGCCGTGTGAGGACAGAGTGAGAAGGAAACCATCTGCGAGCCAAGGAGAGAGGCCTCAGAAGAAATCCAATGTGCTGACACCTTGATCTTGAACGTCCAGCCTCCAGAACTGTGAGAAAATAAATGCCTGTTGTTTAAGCCACCCAGTCTGTGGCATTTTGTGATGGCAGCCCTCGCAGGCATAGCCACACAATGGAATACTATTTAGCCATAAAAACAATGAAGTACAGATGCATACTATAATACGGATGAGCCTCAAAAACATTATGTGAAGCGAAAGAAATTAAATAGGGAAGACCACAGATTACACGGTTTCTCCCATGTGGAATGTCCAACAAGGGCAGGTCTATAGGACAGAAGGTAGCTGAGGTTGCTAAGGCTTGGGGAAGGGGGCTGGGAGGGGGCTGGGAAGTGACTGCTAATGGACACAGGATCTGTCTTTGGGATGACAGAAATGTTCTAAAACTAGATTGTTGTGATGGTTGCACAACTGTAAATACACTAGGTATCAGTTAGTTGTACATTTTATACCTGGGTGGATTCTAAGGTATGTACATTACACCGTAAGCTATTTTAAAATAGGGGCTAACTCTAGGACCCACGTACAGAGCTGCACAGGGCTTGGCACATACTGCCCCATACATTATAATTGGTACTTCTTAACAT
Source organism: Lynx canadensis (assembly GCF_007474595.2). Lineage (NCBI taxonomy): Eukaryota > Metazoa > Chordata > Mammalia > Carnivora > Felidae > Lynx > Lynx canadensis. The sequence goes on from NC_044320.2 coordinate 17,120,215, forward strand.
GCTCAAAGAAGTATCTGCTGCTCAGCTGAAAGTTGCCTGAAGTGCCTCAGATTCCTTTACTTTTAGGGGGACATCAGGGAAACTAACCTGGGCAGTCAACTGGTGATTCTGTATCCCTAAGTGACCTGTCCCTGCCCACAGAGTTCTCCCAATCAGTGGGTTATGGCTGCAGCATGCCTGATGTGGCTAGAACTGCTCCAGTCTTGGATTCCACAGACCTGTGCTGGAATCCTGGCCCTGACCTTCACACTATCTGCTCAGCAGGGCTGCTGTACAAACGACCTGGACGATGGTGTGAGGGTGTGAGGAACCTACATACAGTTGGCATTCGACACATTGGGGGGAAAAAAACCAACTATGCACAAGAAAGCCCTTTGTCTGCCCGGGTGGCTCAGTTAAGCGTCTGACTCCTGATTTCGGCTCAGGTCATGATCTCTGCTCTCTCTGCCCCTCCCCCACTCCCACGCATACACACTCTCTCAAAATAAATAAAAACCATTTTTAAAAAAGCCCTTTGTCAAGCCCTAACTGCACGTGCATCCTTGTGTTACCCTCGGCGCTGGCTGGTGGCTTGGCCGCTGGTTCTAATCAGTGATGGAGGAGCCACAGGTGCACAGAGGGCAGGACAGGTGGCACAGGCCCATGCCTGGGGAGCACCAGTACGGAAGAAGACTGCCTGGCTCCCAGAAACCTCGGACAGAGGGCTTCCCACTCTGCTGTTCCTCGCCTGTTAAGTGGAAATAAAAGGGTTCTTGTATCTCTTGGGATTCTCATGAGCTAATCCACAAAAAAGGGCTCAGCATTGCTCCTACGATGTCGGTGTGACGATCAGTGCAGTTGCTAAGGGCCAAATGACTGAGGACTTCCTGAGGGCAGGGATGTCGTTTTCGTCCTCTGGCAGGTGTTCGTTGACTGGACAGAGGAAAAGAGGCTAGGTTAGGGAAGGCTCGAGGAAACCGAAGAGCCTCAAGCTATAGAAGAGGAAAGTAATACTCTGCCATATAATCGTGTGATCTTGGGCAAATCCCTTACCTCTTTGGGCCTCAGTTTCCCTAAGATGGACTAAGTGCTCCCTGAAGTTTCTCCCAGCTGGAACATTCCTTGATCCCACTAATGCACCATGTTGCTATTAGACTCATCCCCCGGTCCCCACTATCTTCCTCCAGGGACCCCAGAGGACATTAGAGTTTGTACCAGAAGACCCATAAATCCCATTTCTGAAAGTGCTGACGTCAGGCCGTGTTCAATTTCACGCTGCTGAATACAGCCCTCCATCTTTGGAATGTCTACCATTAACCCATGGAGTGACCCAAACCGTGTCCACTCTGTGGCTCTGTGAGCCCAAAAGCCCCTGCTCCTGGGAACACTGTGAAATCTTCCACTCTCCTGAACTGCGCGGCTCTGGCAGAAGTTCACCGCATTCTCCTAATTAATTCTGTAACACAAAGTTCCCGGGAAGAAAGTACAGGGTAATGAGCCCTCGGCGCTCTGTTAGGGGAGGTTAGGTGAGGGTCTGTGCTTCTTCTCTGCTCCTGCTTGGAGCCACTGCCATCCCTTCCTCTAAATTTCTTGACCTGAGGGCAGTCTTCCCAGCTTCTAGTTGTCAGTCCATATCTCTCCATTTCCCACCGCCCTCCTCCAAAAGCAAGGACACACCCCATCTCTACCCGCACTGGCATTCTGGCCTCTCTCTGCCCCTTCTGGGTCACTACCCCCCATAAACAACTTGACTATGACATCCAACTCTGACCAGACTGTGTGCAAATATCTTAAAGGAGCTGTTTCCAAAAAGGCAAGGGTGCAGTGCAAAGGAAAATAATTTCTAAATGTCCTCCTCCACAGGCCAGGGAAATTCCGCGAGGGCTCTGGGTATACCCGGGGTGGAGGGGGGGGGGGCGGGCTGAGATGGCTTTGTCCTTACAGCAATTCAGCTCAGTCTTGTATTTAAGAACAGCGGGAAAGTAATATCTGCTGAAAGGAGTTTTCTGTGCGCTATTTAACTAAATGGCTCTGCAGCTGGAGAGAGCCATAGGCAGACGTGTTATGATTCAAGGGCTCCCAATTACAATGATCCTCTTTTATTGTATAAAAACAGCAACACAGCCATCTCCTCTCCCAATGCCTGCTCCCTCCATCTCCTTCCCCTATTGGCTGGCAAGGCTGTTCAGCATCCTGAAAGTAGCACCCGGATTCTCATCAGTCCCGGGAGCGCAGCCTGCAGCCCGCTGGGATTCCTCCTCCCTACAGCCAAGGAGAGGGCGGAAAGGGGGCAGGGCCCCCGGGGAATGTTCTGTCATAGACACTGCTGGAGGCTTTAGAGTTGTCTTTTTGGGGTGGGGCAGTTGGATCACAAGCATGGATTTGGAATTCTCTTGTTTTCACTAAACTTACACACACACATCCTCACGCATGCATGAACGCCCACACCCCTACACCCCTTTAGCAGAAAAGCAATCAGAGCGTCTAGAAGCACATTCTAAAACTGTCCCTTCTCCCCATACTTCCTCCTAGGCTGGGGTGGGGCACCTCCACAAGATTTCGGAAAGACCTGGTGATGACTAACAGCATCAGCCTTGGGGGGCACGTGGGTGGCTCAGTCGGTCAGGCATCCTGCTCTTGACTTCGGCTCGGGTCATGATCTCACGGTTCGTGGGTTCAAGCCCCACATCCAGCTTGGCACTGGCAGTGTGGAGCCTGCTTGGGATTCCCTCTCTCTCTCTCTCTCTCTCTCTCTGTCTCTGTCTCTCTCTGCCCCTCCCCGGCTTGTGTGCTCGGTCTCTCTCTTTCTCAAAATAATTAAAAAAAAAAAAAAAAACTACTTAAAAAAAAAAGGACATCAGCTTTGGGATCAGACTGATCTGAATTTGAATCCTGACTTGGCTACTTTCTCTCTGTGACCTTTGGCAAGTACCTAACCTTTCTGAGCTTTGGTTTCCTGTCTTTAAAACTGGGCTACGACCCTGCTCTCAAAGTACTACTCATGGTCAGACTGAATGACATAGTGAGAGTATTTAGCAGAGGGCCCGGTACACAGCAGGTGCTCAATCTGGGTGACGATCGCTGTTATTAAGGCAGCAACACTGTGTGTCTGTGGTGTTCTGGGGGTATAGGGAACTTCGTATTCGTTCAGCCTCACCAGTCAGAGGGGACAAAGCGGGAGGGGGAGCAAGACAGCTGGGGGTGGGGCATGGACCTCAGCCCCACCGAGGAGTGTTTTTCTGGAGTCTTTCTGCAACACTGACTTAAACCATAATGTTTGCACAGCCAGGGCATGCACGCATGCTGCCTCAATTTAGACTTCTGGTCCTTCCTTGGTTTTCTGCAGATGTTTCGGAGTCTAGAAGCTGCAGCTGCAGGCATCCAACCGGGCCAAGGAGAACCCGGAGCCCAGAAACTCTTGCTCACGTCTTCCCTCTTCCTTTCTCAACAGCAGACTCCTCTCTCCCACAGTCTGTCCAGGGCCCCCAACAGGGAGGATTCCCTCCCAAAGAAGGAGCTAACTCAATCTGGACACTCTCTGAGGCCCCAGGGATCCATGAGTCCACTGCCCACACTGAATTGGACAGCAAATGGTTCCCAAGATTTTGCTGGTTTCCCCCTGCGGGGTAAACCAAGCATGGCTTGAAACCCAAAAGTAAACCCATCATACGCTTCTCACTTTTCTATCCCAAACCAAGCCTGTGCACCCCCAAAACATACCACAGATCTCTTACACCAAAGTGAACGCCGGGGGCACGCTCCTTACAAATACTGATTCCCCATGGATCGACAGTACAAGTATTTCATTCACTGCAGATTCTATGTGGCAACTCTATCGCAGCGAAACACCCTGTGATAAGATTTAATGTCCACTAAGTGTTTCTAGTACTAGAGGTGTGGAGGCAGGCAGAGGGGAGGAAGAAAGTGTGTGCACTGTGGCTTTTTACTGAAAATTGTTCACCGGGGTGGTAAACAAGAGGGGTAAGCAAGAAAATCAGTTCTGGCTCTGGCCTCTTTTATTCCATTTTAAAGTTTGGGTGGACAGAACTAGACCCACAAACATATGGCCAACTCATCTTTGACAAAGCAGGAAAGAACATCCAATGGAAAAAAGACAGCCTCTTTAACAAATGGTGCTGGGAGAACTGGACAGCAACATGCAGAAGGTTGAAACTAGACCACTTTCTCACACCATTTACAAAAATAAACTCAAAATGGATAAAGGACCTAAATGTGAGACAGGAAACCATCAGAACCTTAGAGGAGAAAGCAGGAAAAGACCTCTCTGACCTCAGCCGTAGCAATCTCTTACTCGACACATCCCCAAAGGCAAGGGAATTAAAAGCAAAAGTGAATTACTGGGACCTTATGAAGATAAAAAGCTTCTGCACAGCAAAGGAAACAACCAACAAAACTAAAAGGCAACCAACGGAATGGGAAAAGATATTTGCAAATGACATATCGGACAAAGGGCTAGTATCTAAAATCTATAAAGAGCTCACCAAACTCCACACCCGAAAAACAAATAACCCAGTGAAGAAATGGGCAGAAAACATGAATAGACACTTCTCTAAAGAAGACATCCAGATGGCCAACAGGCACATGAAAAGATGTTCAGCGTCGCTCCTTATCAGGGAAATACAAATCAAAACCACACTCAGGTATCACCTCACGCCAGTCAGAGTGGCCAAAATGAACAAATCAGGAGACTATAGATGCTGGAGAGGATGTGGAGAAACGGGAACCCTCTTGCACTGTTGGTGGGAATGCAAATTGGTGCAGCCGCTCTGGAAAGCAGTGTGGAGGTTCCTCAGAAAATTAAAAATAGACCTACCCTATGACCCAGCAATAGCACTGCTAGGAATCTACCCAAGGGATACAGGAGTACTGATGCATAGGGGCACTTGTACCGCAATGTTCATAGCAGCACTCTCAACAATAGCCAAATTATGGAAAGAGCCTAAATGTCCATCAACTGATGAATGGATAAAGAAATTGTGGTTTATATACACAATGGAATACTACGTGGCAATGAGAAAAAATGAAATATGGCCTTTTGTAGCAACGTGGATGGAACTGGAGAGTGTGATGCTAAGTGAAATAAGCCATACAGAGAAAGACAGATACCATATGGTTTCACTCTTATGTGGATCCTGAGAAACTTAACAGGAACCCATGGGGGAGGGGAAGGTAAAAAAAAAAAAAAAAAAAAGGACGTTAGAGTGGGAGAGAGCCAAAGCATAAGAGACTGTTAAAAACTGAGAACAAACTGAGGGTTGATGGGGGGTGGGAGGGAGGGGCGGGTGGGTGATGGGTATTGAGGAGGGCACCTTTTGGGATGAGCACTGGGTGTTGTATGGAAACCAATTTGTCAATAAACTTCATATAAAAAAAAAAATAAAGTTTGGGTGGAAACTGATACACTGTTGTCACGATTGTTTTTCTCCGTGGGGGGGGGGTCTGTTATACACCCACACCCACACCCACACACACACACACACACACACACACACTCACACCACCCCCAATCGGCCCCTCTTAAAAGTAAGACTATAAGCATAGGAACAGGAAACACATTGTGGGTGATTCTTAAAATCACAACCTGTTGGATGCCGGGAGGGGGCCTTAGAGAAGGGTGGGGGAGGGGAACCAGGAGGGACTCCCCCCCCACCCCTCAGTTAAAAACGAAACTACCTTGTCACTACTAAAAACAATGTCTACTTTATCGTCTACCACGGGGCCATGTGAGTAGTCAGGCATCCTTTCAGAACCGCGCTGTCTGTATTTGACTATGACACAGCACATTATCCTACCTGAACACTGCACCAGGGTCTCACGGCGATTTTCTGGGAAGGCTTTCCATTTCAGTGGTTACTCGGACCTGCCACTAACCAGTGCGTATGCGTGAGGGGGAGGGGGGGGAATGCAATAAGACGGGGGCAGTCTGGGTCTTGGAATCAATGATAAAATCCATGTATGTTAATCACTTGGCATCTCAAGGATACAATAAAGTCACATGCCAGAGGTTGTGGCAGTGACAGTGATGATGCTGGTGGTGATGATGGTGACAGCAGGTGATATTTGCTGAACACAGTGTTAGGCGCTGTGCTCAGCTCTTTTACAAATTTCTTCCAAAGCTTCACAACAACTCATCAGGCAGCTATTAGAACGATCTCTATTTTCGAGACGAGGAAATTGAGGTTTAGAGAGTAGCTAATAAATTGAGCAGAGAATCAGTCCTTGCTGGAGGAATCCAGAGTGGGGAACCTAACAGAAGGGCCTCTGAGGCCTCCTGATACCATCCTGTCCATTTAAAGCAAAGGTGAACGGTCATGACCAAAGTTATTCTGATGCAGGTAATACCTAGCAGTCTGAGGATCAGGACAAAGGCCAACTGTAGTGTCTGGGGAGTAATGGTACCTACCTCCACAGCTTTCAGTAACTGAGCTATGAAAAGGGAGAGCTACTTATGTCCTTGTAACAGCTGACTAGCATTGGGTTAATTTGGGATTCCTATTGGCAGGATCTAAAAGGAAAGCTCCCCATCATCCCTCACTTTCTTACTGCACTCGGTCTTCTTTTTGCCCTAAGGCAAAACTGGTCCCCTGGTCTGAAACTTTTTATTTCAAACCAGAACCGAGCTGATTTGTCTGCACAAGGCACACTGCTGTCAGTCTTACCTTCCCTAAATGCTTGACACGCGTCCTCGGAAACCTGCCATAGCTCCCCAGTACCTATGGATTACCAGCCACCCTCCTCCACGTCCACCCTCAAGTCTGCAATCATCTCTTTGCACAACTGTCCCTCCATCCCCCTCTCCACCTCCTCAGAATATGCTCGGCTTCCAGGACACAGCTTTACCTTCACCAGAAATACCTTTCTTCCTCTTCTCCTCTTAGGCCACACACACTTTATCTGCCAACTCAACAACCATCCCACCATTCACCCCAGTTTGTTCACGGCAGCAATGTGCCTACCTTAAAAATGCAGGGCTGCCCTCCCTGGTACGTGTGGGTGGCCAGGCAGTGCAGTTCTGGTTGATGAACCAAGGACAGAAGTCCCTGAGAGGGGCATCTCTTCCCAATGTAACAGTAAAGCCCTAGTAGGCACATGTTCAATGCCTCGTTCATCCTGCTTTCTCTTTCCTGGGATGGAGATGTGAAGCCCGGACACGCGGCAGCCACCTTTCCACCTCAAGAACACACACCTGGGATCGGAGGCCTATAGCTAAGAATGGTGTAGTGGAAAGACAGAGCCTGGGTCCCCAGTGGTACAGCCCAGGCATCGTCCCACTCACCCCTCTTGTCTGACACGAGTAAGCCCCCATCTGGCTACGTCACCAGGGGTCAGGATCTCTGCTGCTAACAGCTGAATACAATCATATCTGACACACCTCCAGACATTGTTCCTTCTCATTCCATGGGTCAGTTCAGATGCCACCCCCTTTAGGAAAACCTCCACGATTCCCTCAGAGCACAATAATTACACCCTTCGTTGTGCTTCCGCAGTACTTTTCTCAATTACAGCACTTAGTTAATCCTGCTTGATTGGGCCTGCCGGTCTGCTCAGATTCCTCGGGGGTAGGGGGTCTGGACCCCGCCAGCACCTCCACAGTGCCTGGAGCAGGGTTTTGCATTGAGGTTGGGGGGCTTTCTGTCGCCAGTCTCTCCATAATGTCTAGCGCAGCGCACTGGAGTGAGCTCTTCTGGGGTCAAAGTGTGCGTGTTCTGGGGTCTGGTGCTCTTACTGTTTGGTCTTGGGCAACCTCTGTGCTCTCTGTGCCTCTGCTTCCTCATCCATAAAAAGGAGAGACTGACAGTACTTACCCCCCAGGGATGTCACGAAGACAAAATAATCACGAGCACTTATAAGGGTTCTTGGCATATAAAAGTGTTTAATGATTGCACTCTTATTAGGATGATGACTATCACAGCTGCTGAATGAACAAATAAATCAACACGTAGCTGCTAAATAAGTGAATGAAGGAATAAAACCCAGGAAAATTCTGGAGTTCAGACCCCAGGGCAGTGTCACTGTTCCTTCTTTTTCATAACTACACCTGTCCCTTTACTTTTCCCTTCTAATGAGGACTTGTTCTAATGAGAACTGCTGTAACAGGAGCGTTTAAGGCTAAGAAATAGGACCCGGCTCGGAACACTGACTTCACTTTCTGCTCTGCAGCTCTGGGCAAATTCCTTCACCTCTTTGAGCCTCAGTTTCCTCAACTGTAACCTGAGGATAATAATTGCACTTATCTCACAGGGTTATGCTAAGAACTAAATGATAAAGCACACAAAAAACTAACCATTGTGCCTGGCATATGAAAACAGTAAACATTAGCAATCATTATCAAATATTGTCATTATTCTTTTTGCCAAGCACCAGGCATCCCACTGAATCCCACAGCCCTGATGGAGGTGAGACCGTTGGTGTGGGGATCTCCTTTCCGCATGTCAAGATATGCTGCATTTACATCAGGAGAATACCCTTCTGGAGTGCCCACAAACACTGTCATTTCGATCTTTTCCTTTAAATGGGGATTGGTTAATACATCTGATGTCCCCTAAATCATTGACCTCTGAATTGCCCCTTAAGAGCTGTTAACTTCAGCTGGATCCTAGTTGACATCAAACCTGGCCAGAAGGTACATGCACACAAGAATGATCAAAGAGCACAGCGTTTCCACACCAACGAGATTCCCACAGATCACAGGTCCCTGTTCCTGTCGGTGACACATTTCAGTCTTACTTGTAGATTCCCCACCCCCCGGGCAGTAAAAGAAGATGTGTATATGGCTTAATATAATTTTCCCTTTAAACTTGAATCAACCCTTTATGTTAGTTCCATTGAAGCACTTGAGGGTTCCATTAATCTATTTTTACTTTTAAACACGCCATTTTACAAGATATTTATTCCACTTGGTTGTCATCCAAATGCTTTTTGACATTACTGCCCTGGGACTGAACTGCTTAAACTCAGGGCCCTCATAAATAGAAAATCACCTTTTGACTGAAATCTTGAAGAGCCCTCAGAAGCTCACCCCCTTCACTTCAACAGGCATTAATTTCTGCTCTACATAAAGGAGTGTGAGTGTATTGCAAGTCTGAGAGTGTGTGCCTGTGTGTGTGTGTGTGTGTGTGTGTGTGTGTGTGTGTGTGTGATGTTTTAAGAGGGTAAGTGTAGGTCTGAACTACCCAGGGGATGAAGAGGGGGACTTCCTGCCCCTCCAAAACCTGCCCATGGGGCCTGCCTCAGACCTGGTGAGCTGCTAACTTGGGAGATAAGGAGATCATCAGAGATCAGGTGGGGGAAGAACTCTAGGGCCTGACAAGACTCAGGGGACCCCGGGGGCCCGCCGGGCAATACCTCTTCCAAAGGGGACCGGTCCAGGGAAAGTCACCATTCCCCCACCTTCCCCCTTCCCACCTCCGGACAAACAAAAGGCCATCCCCAAACAGCTGAAGGCAGGCAGAGACCCCACTGGCTTTGAAGCCCATCAATCAGGTGGAAGCCCGAGCAAATCACAACTTGGCTTCCCCAAGTTTTCTCCCCAGCCTAACGAGCCACCCTCCTCCTCCTCCGCCTCCGAGCTCTCCGCACAGCTACGGGGCCAAGGGGACCGTCCTGTGATGCTCACTGGTTTCCAACTTTCCGCTGCTCTCCGTCTCCGCAGCCTCCTGCAGAGCGGCCGGGGGAAAGGGCAAGTTTGCAAAGGCGAGGATACCAAGTCCCGGGGAAGCCACAAAGACGCCGCAACACCAACAAAGATGAACCTCTCGTGGGGCGGACGCCACAGCGCCAGCTGCCGCTCCGGGGGCGAGCGTGGGCTCGGCTGGCAGAGGCGGCCGCGGGCGTGGGCCGGCCGGCGGCGGACAGCGAGGGGGGGGGAATCCACCCCCGGACCCCCCCCCCCACACACGCGGGCTCCCCGCCACCTGAGCCGGGCGTGGGGCCCGCGCAGCGCTCCGGCCCTGCCCCCCGGCAGGTAGCTCGGGCGGCCGCCCGCAGCCACCGGCGGCGACGAGAGCAGAGGCAGCCTCAGCCCACGGCGTCATGCTTCCTGCCACCACAGTACGGCGAATCGTCACCGGGAGAGGGGAGAAGAGGGGAGCGCGGGGGAGGGAGGGCAGCTCGCACACGCAGACCCCCCCCCTCCGCCAAACCCGCCGGGCCGGGGCCACGTCCCGCCGGAGTCCCCGCGGGACCTGCCCCGTTTGCACAAAGCGCCGCAGCTGGGCCACGGAGGGGAGGGCGCCGGCCACGAAATAAATAAATAAAAACAGAGTCGGGTCTACGTAACGCCCTGTCGAAAGCGGACGCCATATTTTTTTGTGGCTTATGTCGACATAGGGAAACGTAGACATGTTTTTCCTCCTCCTCCTCCTCCTCGGTCTGGCTCCCATTTATCCAAACTTGTAATCAAAACTCTTAAAAAAAAATCTCCCCCCACCTCCGGATCCTCTTCTTTCCTCCCACCCGCCGAAAGGGCCCGCACCCCCCCCTCTCCGCACCCCCTCTTCCAATCACAAACCCGGCCAAGTCCCATTAACAACACATTTTCGGGAGCCGCGGCAGCGGCGGCGGCGGTGGGAAAGTTGGGCTGGAGTGGCCGGCGCCCGGCGTGCGGGGCTCGGGGCTGGCGGCGCCGGGCGGGGGGTGCCGGGCGCCGAGGCGAAGTTTCTTACCTGCGCCGGGGCTGGGGACGCGGGGACCCGGGCTGGGAGCGCGGAGACGCGGCACGGGCGTTCCAAAATGGAACTCTGCTGGCTCCCCCCACCCACTCCCCACTCCCCACCGGGCGCCGGGCTCGGGCTCCGTGGGAAAGAGGGGCACGGCCAGCCTGCCAGACAGACGGACAGGAAAAGCCCCCGTACGGGGAACAGTGGCCAAAATTTAAAAAAAAAAAAAAAAAAAAAAAAAAAAAGAAGGAAAAAAAAGGGGAAAAAAAATGTCTCGATCAGTGGGGAATCTACGCCAAAACCCACATGATCTGTAACGTCAGCATGCGTATTTGCATACGATACCACCACCCGAGCTGCCACCCGGGCTCGGGTTCCGCAGAAAGTTACAAAGTGAAATTCAGCCCCCTCCGGAGACGCCGGCGAAATGTCATTTTCAGGCGGGAGCTGGGGGGGAGGTTAGCCCTAAAGGCGCTGGTTACTAGCCGAGGTTGGGGGGGGGGGTGGGCAGTAAATTAACTTAAAAGTCTGAGCCCAGTAACGGACTCGGTGGAATTTCTGCGAGGGGAGGAGGGGGAGGCGCGAGCGAGATCATTGAATATTAAGCACGACCCGGCCCGGCGGCCGCGGCCAAACCCTCCTGGTGCAATACCCATTTTCTTTATGAAAAGTTCAAGGTGTCACTGATGAGCTCAACAAACTGTTGATCCTGACCACGTGGAGTGGCAGACGGAGGGACCGCGGGGCGCGGCTGCTGGCCCTGAGCGGGTGGCACCCCAGATCCCCGCGTCCCTCTCGCAGCACGAGGGGTCGTGCTCGGGTGGGGCCGCCACGCGCCCAGGGCGCTGCCTGCGCTTTCTCCCTTCTCCCGGCTCAGGGAAATAATAACTAAAAAAAAAAAAAAATTATTTTTTTTTTTTTAAAGCGAGACACGTTTCTGCTCCTGGAATAGTAATAAGAGGGCTTGGGGTAGGGAGGGTGAGAAAGAGCCCCCACTTATATAACGACTTGAAATTAGATGACTTTTGCTGGGGAGATTCGGGGATTTGCGCTTGCGCCAGGTCTGAGGTTAGTTAGAGAGCCTCAAACTTTTTCCCTTAAGAGCCAATAAACAAACAGACGCCCCGGGAGCTGACTTAAACTCTTGTCGGGCCGCCGTTCGCTGGGATTCTCAGACTCGGAGAAATGCACACCCCTGCGGCGCTCGCAGGGAAGTCCCTCGGAAGCTGGGCGGGTCGCTTTCGGAACTGGGACTCTGGCGTTCCCGGCGGGAAGAGATCCCTAACTGCCGCCCCCTGGCTCCCCTCGGGCGTTTTAGAGTACGGGAGGGCCAAGATCTCGCTGCCCTTCGCTTGCGGCGCGGTACCCGTGAACTTGCGTTCTGGGCGCGGCGTTCCTGCAGCAGTGTTACGCTGAGGAGCCCTAAGGAATTCGGATCCCGGGGACGCTTCGGAATCTCAGCGGGCAACCTGTCGGCGCCGCACATTCCTGCCCGGACGGACCCGGTTCCCCTCCAAGGGCATGTGGACGCGTCAGCCTTTCCCGGCTTGAGCTGGGCGCAGGCGTGCACTAGCAGAACCGGGCCGAGGGATGTTGTCTGGGGTCTACTTCTGACAGTCTGAGCGCAGCGAGAAAACAAAGGGAGCCTGGGGCTGGGAGGCTCTGCGGAGTCCCCGCCCGCCCTGAGGATTAGCAGGCGCGGAGCGTCGGGGCTTCCCGGCCAGCCTCTGCTCCGGGGAATTAGAACGAACTCTAGCGGCGGTTTGCGACGCAGCTCTGGGCGCCAGGACCGCAACAGGTGGCCGTGCGCGGCGGAGTGGCCAGAGGCGAGGACGGGGACTGGAGTGGGGACGGCTGGCCTAGGGGGCTGACTGCGTGGCCAAGGCACTGGGTGACCTTTTGACATTTTCGTTTTCTAGACTGGGGACAAGAAACTGGCTGAACAACGTTTTTCTAGGGTCTCCCCTGGGGCTCCAATTTCTCTAACAGAGCTCCTTGGGTCTCCAGAAGTTTTGACAATAAAAATAGCTCATATGCAAAATTTTCTTACTGGTCTGCACCTGTTTGTTCGGTTATTGCTCATGTGGGGTCTGTCTGTTGGTTTTGTTTTTTTGTTGGTGGTGGTTTTTTGGTGTGTGTGTGTGTGTGTGTGTGTGTGTGTGTGTGTGTGTGTGTGTTTAATGACGCAGACAACAAGGCCCTGGCCTGGGAGGGGTCTCTTGTGTGATGCTCACAGACTCAAGAAGCGATGCATCGTATCGCTGATGCAGCTCTTAAGGTATTCATTAGGAACTTCTTCGCAGACCATGACCCAGATCGTGTTGCATCTTTCTCAGACTCATTTGATAACTTCTAAGATCCTAATGTATTTGCCATAAACATGAGAATCTAAGAATACTGTTTTATATTTCTTCCCCCAAGGGTGTGCCAGAAGAATACAGGGGGAAAAAAGGACCCCCCTGCCAAATTTAATAATTTTATATTGCTTACCCTTGACTCTTCCAGGTCATTTCGCTCCCCGTGCCCCAAAGTAAGTGCAGCTCTCAGTTTGTTTCCTCGGAAATTATGGAAGCCTTAAGGAAACTGTTCCCATTTTGAGACTGCATCTCCTCTTGATGGTCCATCACTTAGGAGCATTTTCTAGAAGTCATGTTTCCTGTGCCCCTACCTTGTTACCATCTGCTTCTGGCTGGTGAGAGATTAACAGGGTGGGAAGGAGCAGGGTTGAGCCAAGCAGGGTAGTCCTCTGGACTGTCCACCAAGTCCCCCTGTCTACAGGTCACTTCTATGTCATGGACACTGTGGAGGTTTCTGATGTGCTGCTGTCTGCAAATTGTTCAAAGTTTAACATGGACTGAACTTTCACTACCTAAACAAACAGCAGGGAATAAACCAAGGGTGACTTTGCATTAAGTGCTATGATTTCAATTTGCTCTACGCGTAGGTGGAGTAGATGGACCCTTATCTGATATGATTCAGGAGCTTTGGAATCCATGATGATAAAGGTAATGTTTATGGAGTGCTTTGTCCACCATATGCCAGTTGCTACTTAATATTTCCAACAACTCTATCGGGGCAGCAATTCTTACAATGTTTTGTTTCAGTTCTCTTTAAACTCTTACAATTATTGAGGACCCCAAATAGCTTTTGCCCATGTGAGCTGTATACCTATTGACGTTTACCGTATTAGAAATTCAATTGAAAAAAAATGAAAACAGGGATTTACAGACACACTTTCCGTTAGCCGTCAGAGCAATGACAACCATGACGGGTCATAGAGCCTCGGGAAAACTGTATATGTGTGAGAGGATGAGAGTGAAAAGGGAAAGTAATATTTTTGCCCTATTATGAAAATGATTTTTAACGAATTTATTTTTTTTTTAACGTTTACTTATTTTTGAGACAGAGAGAGACACAGCATGAACGGGGGAGGGGCAGAGAGAGAGGGAGACACAGAATCGGAAACAGGCTCCAGGCTCCGAGCCATCAGCCCAGAGCCTGACGCGGGGCTCGAACTCGCAGACTGCGAGATCGTGACCTGAGCTGAAGTCGGACGCTTAACCGACTGAGCCACCCAGGCGCCCCTGAAAATGATTTTTGACTTTAGGGACCCCTGAAAGAGCCTTGGGGGCCTCCAGGGTCCTTGGATCACCTTTTGAGAAACACTGTTAAGGTAAGTTACATTATCATGCCCATTTTACAGAGGAGGAAGTCGAGGCTCAGAACTGAGTTCATTAGAGGCCTGAGCCAGAGTTCTTGATTGCATGATTCTACCTTTTGGTAACAATCTGAATTCCTCTCCCCCATCCCCCAGCCTAGAACAGCATCTAGTGTTTCCCAAGACTACTTTCATTAACAGCAATCACATATTGAGGCTCTACTAGGGGCCAGCCCTTCCTATATGCATTATCTTGTCAAGTCCTTAGAACCACCTACCCTGCGTGTATTGTCTCCCTCATCTTACAAATGGCAAAACTGCTGTTCAGAGAGGTTAAGACGCTTCTCCGAAGTCACCCAGCCAATTTGAATTTGGATTCAAATCTTTGTCTAGTGGCTTCAAAACCGAGGAGGGACAAGAGTCCATCCTGGTGTTTTATAGATGCCCAGTGGGGAGAAAACAGCTTCTGTTCTTAATTGGGTGAGAACCAGGCCCGGCTGAGAAGTCTTGCAAATTTAGAAATTGCAGGAGGAGAAGAAACCAAAAACATAGCATTATCCCTGAGGAGCCCCTAATCGAATGACAACAAATCCACACTGGTTTATAAACACAAAGGAAAGGTGGGAGAGCAGCAAGATTTGGAATTCAGATGTGAATTGCAGGATCGCCCCTTCCAGCTGTCTGATCCCTAGGTAAATATGTTTTAAATGACTGAAAAAAGAAAGCACAAAATACAGAGAAGTCAGCAAGAAGAAGAAAGTAATTATCAGCAGTCCAAACAGGTACTGGTTATAATTTTGGTATATATCCTGGCACATGTTACATTTATTTAATTTTTCCATTATAAGATTCAGAAGTGAAAAGTATTAAATATCAATTTACCAACTGTAGCACAGAACAGCCACTACGGACACAACTTCTAAAGAAGCGAGATAGAGGGTGACCTTTTGGAATATTCAGATTGCTTTGCCAAATACCTGCAAGCGGAGGAAAAAAGGAAGCAAGCTAGACAGATGCTGTTTCCTCACAAGTCTGCAACCCCTCACTCCGTGGTTTGATACAAAATGTCTTGTGCTTTGAGATGGACTCCCATATCCTTGGTAGGATCAAAGCTGGGACTTGACGTTTTCAGGTTTATAGCAGGAGCTTGACTTAGCAGAAATCTGAACCTGCCCGGAGTGTAGAACAGAGAGTTTACAAAGTCAGGAAAACTCAGAGCTTGCTAGTTCTCCGACTTCACAGTCTGGCTTGGTCCTTGCAGCATTCCTGTAAGGTAAGCACGGTGGATGCTACCATCTACGTCTTACAGAGAAGGTCGCTGAAGCTAATAAGGTTGCAATGATGGTATACAGTGTGTAGCAGTTTTCAAGTTCTCAGACTAGATTCAGAACCACGATTTGACACCAGGTCTTCTAACTGCAAGGCTAATGCTATTTCTGTGCCCCTTTTCATCATTCGCTATTGTATCAAAAGGGGACCAGAGTATGGCCCTATCAGACTCTCTTTTGCAATATCCTGGAAGAGAATTATCACCTGGCAAGGTCTTTGTTATCATATGCTATTTTATATGTGCTTATTCATTTGTTTGTTGTCTCTCCACTATAACGTAAGGTTTCTGTAAGCAGGTACTTTGTTTCATTCACTCTCATATTCCCGTGCTTAAAAGGCTGCCTGGGGCATTGTACGTAGGTGCACAATAAGTGATTGTGAAATAAATGAATGAATGAAGTGTGCTCTTGTCAGGGCTCATCCAGTAATAGGGAGCCAATTCTGTTCAAGACTGTACACATTTTCTGGGGCACTTGGGTGGCTCAGTCAGTTAAGTGTCTGACTCTTGATCTCAGCCAGGGTCATGATCTCACCGCTCGTGAGTTTGAGCCCTGCATCGGGCTCTGCACTGACGGTGCTGAACCTTCTTGGGATTTTCTCTCTCCCTCTCTCTCTGCTCCTCCCTTGCTCTCTCTCTCTCTCTCTCTCTCGCAAAATAAATAAATAAACTTTAAAAAAGAGAGAGACTGTATACATTTTCTGTTTACCGAGAGTGATCTTTGCTAAGCACTTCATTTCCTGTGGTCCAGGCTTCTATTTCTATGGGGTGCCTGGGCTTTGAGTCTGATGGGGAAGAACATCACTGGTCCCTCCTCCTTTGGATTCTCAGCTCGGCATCGGTCCTTAGGGATCTGTTTCTTCAACCAGCTCATTTCACAGGCGGGAAAACTGAGGCTCTCAGTTGGTGACAGTGCCACGACCAGAACGTGGGTCTCCTAACTTCTGGCTTATATTAATCCCCATGCACATTTGCTCATAAGCAACAAAGCCCCAAGCTTGCCCCTGAGAAACAGAACTGTGTCTTCTGTCAGTATGCAACGGAGCTAAAAAAGATGTGCATAGCCAAGTATGGTGGGGGGGGGGGAGGAAACACCTGTTGCAAAGATGTGGTAGGAGGCAGATGGCAAGACACAGTCACATGGGCCCAAGACTCGGTCTTTGAAGTGGGGATCATAATGCCTGCTGGCTTACCTTCATAACATTTTTGTGAGCTTCCAATGAGACAACGTGTGTGAATGTTCCTATTTATTCTTTATAATGAGCTTATATGTGCATCCTGATGTATACATTGTGAAGTTAGTTATTTGGCTATAGCATAGAGGCTCTGGGGTTTGAATTCCAGCCCCGGTGTTCATTTAACTTCTCTAAATGTTAGTATCCTTATCTGTGAATACTAAATGGGGATGATGATTATACCTGACTCCCAGGGAGGTTGAGATAATTCATGTAAAGTATTGAGCTTTAGTGCTTGACCCATGGTGAGTGCTCAGTAAATGTTACCTATTATTATCATTTCTCATGTGAAAATAATACATATTAATCATTGGAAATGTCAAAAATTCACATAAATAAAATATTTGTTGCAAGAATGCATAGCGAAAATAAATACATTAGAGAAATGGATAGATAGCACTCAATTTTACAACCGCGAAAAAAGCACAATGAACATTTTGCTATGTATGTATGCCTACATTAAATTAAAAAATTGTCCACTTTGTTTCACACACTGTTTTTAGGACCTGGGATACACAGCCTATATTGGATCCAGATGATAAGTAAATAGGTAATACAACACGTAGTGATAAATTCCATGAATGTGAATAAAGCTTGGTAAAAGGACAGAAAGAAATAGCCTCTTTGTCGAGCTGATATTTGGATGAGTGATGAAGGGAATCTGGTGGGAGAGAAATACAAACATATTTTAAGTGTCCCTGTGTATAGTGAACCCTCTATAGTGAAGGTGGCCCTTATATAAGGACTATTTTTTCTTGTTGTTAAGAATTTTTTTAAGTTTATTTATTTTGAGAGAGAGAGAGAGAGAGAGAGAGAGTGCACGTGAGGGGAGGAGCAGAGAGAGAGAGAGGGAGAGAGAGAATCCCAAGCAGGCTCTGCAGTATCAGTTCAGAGCTGACCTGAGGCTTGATCTCACGAACCGTGAGATCATGACCCGAGCTGAAATCAAGAGTCAGACGCTTAACCAACTGAGCCACCCGGCCACCCGTTGTCATTAAGAATTTAAATACCTGGGGCGCCTGGGTGGCGCAGTCGGTTAAGCGTCCGACTTCAGCCAGGTCACGATCTCGCGGTCCGTGGGTTCGAGCCCCGCGTCGGGCTCTGGGCTGATGGCTCGGAGCCTGGAGCCTGTTTCCGATTCTGTGTCTCCCTCTCTCTCTGCCCCTCCCCGTTCATGCTCTGTCTCTCTCTGTCCCAAAATAAATAAAAAACGTTGAAAAAAAATTAAAAAAAAAAAAGAATTTAAATACCTTTTTTATATGCTACATTTAATGGGATCATAATACTGTTGTTCACTGCAAGGCTGAATGACAAAAACAGCATTGACTAGTCAGGACAGGCTAAAATATGCTGCAGTAACTAATAACCCCCTGAGCTCCGTAACTTAAAACCGCTGTATTTCTTGCTTTTGCTACTTGTCCGTGAAGGGTTAGCAAGGAGACTCTGACCATCACAGTCACTCAGGGACTCCAGCTAACAAAGCAGTCAACACATGCATCAGACTTTGCCAATCATTCTAGAAGAGGAAAACGATCTTGTACAGACAATTAAACGTTCAGCCAGGAAGTAATCTATCACTTTTACTTATTACTTACTGGTTGGAACTAGTCACAAAGTTACCCACATGGAGACATAGAAGTGTTATGTGCCAGGAGATGGGGGGATCTAGAAATATTTGTACTAAAATCATAGCGCTAATGACTACAAACAATAACGGCAATTCACATTTAGTGATCGTTCACTATGTGTTGAATCTTTTCCATGTCTCATCACAGCAAACCCATATTTTATCTCCTACAGTTATAGAAACTGAGACTTACAGAGGGTAGTTAAGTCGTCCAAATTTTAAGTGGTGAATTTGGGCTTTAAGCTTAACTCTGTCTGCTTCCAGGGTATAGACTCTCAAAACACTGTCCTCAAACCCCATTGAATTTAACTGGTCCAGTACTGTTGAATATTAGGTAATTTCATCCCCCCCCCTCGCCAATGGACAACATTGTGTTGAGTCATCCGTGATTACTTCCTTAAGATAAATTCCTAGATAGATATTTGCTGGGTTCAAATATACACATAATTTTAGACTGACAACGTTTGCAAAAAGTGAAAGCTTTAGGAGGTGTGGTACAGTCTTCTAAGTTGGCTTCCATCAATCCTTTCCCTCCCTGTATGAAAACTACTTCACCATTAAGATGTGGAGTTTATGTCCCCTTCCCTCGACTCTGGACTAGTCCTGTGATTGCTTGGAATGAATGGAAATGATATTCTGGGACATCTGAGCCCAGGCCTTAAGAGACTGGTAGTTTCTGTTTCCTTCCTCTTGGAATCCTGCCATCATTCTGTGAGAAGCCCAAACTTCATGGAGAGGCCACATGGAAGAAAACCAGGATTCAGGGGACAACAGCTCCAGCTGATTGCTGGCTAACACCCAGTCAGACTACAGCCACATGAGTCATCTTGGATGCTGTAGACGAATTGGCCTTCCAGGTGACAACACCCCTGGCTGATGTCACACAGAGCAAAAGAACTACCCAGTGTAACCCAGTCAGCCCACAGAATTGTGAGAGATGATAGCAAAATGGTAGACATTCAGCATTACTAAGTTTTGGGGTGGTTAATTACACGGCATTAGATAACTAAAATGGGAAGTATTTTCTACATATCTTCATTTGCACATGTATCTGAATATTCCAGATCCACTTCCAACTGATCTCTGCAGGAAGAAGCATTCTGAGATCATAGAGAAGGTCAGGACAAGGCACTGGGTGCCTGCGCTGGCCAACCTGAGTCAAAACCTTTTCCTAATATGAATTGTTTCTCTCAAAAGAGCTGGATTCAGCCTAAAAACTGCCCCTGCCCACAGGTCCCAGATACTAAGCCGATGAATGCCTTCAGGTAATTTTTACCAAGCCCAGATACTCAGTAAGTGCTGGAGTCAAGTCCTTTTTGGTGTTGCCCCAAACTGAGGTTTCCTTCTTCAGAGATGCACACCAGGAGATCCAAGTGCCTACTATGTATGAGGCACCTAGAAGAGTCTTTCATTTTGTTTTATCTAATCGTTACCACCTTCTGAGAGGGTGCGTCATCTCCTCAAGGAGGAAACTGAGGCACAAAGAGGTTTATGATTCATTCACGGGTCGTCCAGCTAATAAGTTAGAAGTGGGACTTGTACCCAGGTTAGACTGACTGCAAATCCTGCCTGCTCCCTCTTACACCTGTGTCCCAAATTAACTCATTCATAAACCACCTTCACAATTTTTGCCCCAGCAGCATACGTACATCTGCAGTATTATTTATATAACATTTTAAATTTATATTGGATCACATTTGAAATGTAAACATACTTATATGATAATGATAATGATAATAATAATAATAATAAAGCTTTTTATCCCAGTGGAAAAAAATCCAATAGTGATTGTAGCAAATGAAAGGAACAGTAAAAGTAATCTATGGGGAGACACAGTGCTATTAATCTAGCTAGATACTGTTATTTGCAGAAGGTAGAACCCGAGGATAAAGGTGTTAGGTGTTAAAGACTGACTACCTGCAAAGCGAGAAGTTCTTTTGGGGCTAATTAAAAGGATGGAAAGAGAATGGGAAAGCAGTAGCTCTCTCTCTCGGTCAGAGCCATTTACTGCTGTGTCCGTGCATCATCTGAAACCATCCCATGCGCCACACGTGTTACCAGCACTGCACGTCTCATACCCCGCTGACACCTGTCTGCCTCTCATGGATCCATCAGTTAGTATCGTTCCCTCTGAGAGCATAAGGTTAGTTTGAGGAACTCGAAATGTGGTAGACGCCAACTAACTCATTTTCTTGGCTCCCGTATCTGCCCTCATTATCCCTGCTGTCACCGAAAACACGGAGCTTGCTAGGTCTTTTCCCCACTTACAATCTGGCCATTGCTTCCCATTTCTCTAGGATGGCACGGGTCATCTTGCCAGTCTAGCTTTCCAGCCCAGTCTTCTTTCTCCCTTCTTCTAACCTTGTCCTCTTAAGACTCAGCATCGCTGGGTTCCTGGTCACTGCCTAAATTTGCTAGTCTTTTCCATCCTTGTACATGGAACACCCTCTACCTGGAATGCCTTCACGCTTCCTATGCTGCAAGACTCAAATCAAACGTCATTTCCTTTGGGAAGCCTTCTACTCCTCCCGGGAGAGTGAAACCTGCCTCTTCTGAAGTCCTACGGAATATTGCATTTTCCTTGAATTAGAATTGCTGCCTTGCAATCCAGTCCCTTCTTTGTATTTACCATGGCCACTTGGCTGTGAGTCCCTCAGGGATGGGTAATTTGCCAGGCATCCCTGTCCTCGCGCCTTACCTAAGATGGAGTTTGTGGTAGGTAGAACTCTGAGATGGCCCCAGGATCCCTCGCCCCTGGTTATTCCAACACTAAGCTAGGCACTACTGTGAAAAGGTATTGCAAATGTAACCAAATCCTCAGATCAGTTGACCTTAAAATCTGGAGATTATGAAGATTATCTGGATAGGCCCGATCTAATCACGTGAGCCCTTTAAAAGCAGACAGATTTTTCTGGCTGGTTGAAGAAGAAGTCGGAGACATTCAAAGCAGGAGAGGGATTTCACACAGGGGAAGTTCTCCGTGGCTGCAGTGGAGGGTCCCCTGTGGCAAGGACCTGGGAGCCACCTCTAGGAGCTGAGCGCAGGCCCTGGCTGATAGTTAACAAGACAACGGGGACCTTAGTCCTACAGCCACAAGGAAATGAATTCTGCCAAGAGCCACTGAGCTCAGAAGAGCACCCTGGGACCCAGACCAGGCCTGAAGCTCTGGCTGACACCTCTTTTTTGCCCAGTGAGACCCCGAGCAGAAAAGTCAGTGGTTCCGTGTCCAGACTCCTGCCCTACATGTTGTGCAGTGATGAATTTGTGCTGTTCTACACTGCTCAGTGTCTGGTAATTCCTCACACGCCAGTAGAAGACTGATAAAGGATGGATGCTGAGTAAATGCTGAATGAATAAATGCATGGGAACATGTACTTTTCGTGGTCACAGAGGACAGTGGAGGGGATGCCTCTCCCCACTCCTAGTTCCCCTGAGGAGGGAGGGGTTGTCGGTAAAACCTCCTGCCTTCTGCTTCTGCCTTTCGGTCTCTGGAAGAGTTTGGCCCAGCTTCACACTTCCTCCCCTGAGAGCACGGGTCTCCCTTGTTCTGGTCTTAGCACGGGTGGGGGCACTCCTCACAACACTCCCTTCCTCTTTGTGGGTATGTCAGCCTCATTCTGGGTGCTGGAGACGCAGCCCACACAACCAGCAGACTACGGTAGTCTGCTCCGGCTGTCATACCTAAGCACCAC
This sequence comes from Lynx canadensis, assembly GCF_007474595.2. Taxonomy (NCBI): domain Eukaryota; kingdom Metazoa; phylum Chordata; class Mammalia; order Carnivora; family Felidae; genus Lynx; species Lynx canadensis. The sequence continues at coordinate 17,142,412 of NC_044320.2, forward strand.
AGATGGGGGTGGAGGGCTTAAAAAACAAACATTGATTTCTCCCAGTTCTGCAGACTAGGAGCCCAAGACCAAGGTGCCAGCAAGGTGGATTTCATTCTGAGGCTGCTTTCTTTCTCTTTCTTTCTTTCTTTCTTTCTTTCTTTCTTTCTTTCTTTCTTTCTTTTTCTTTCTTCTTTCTTTCTTTCCTTTCTTTCTTTCTCTCTCTTTCTAAGTTTTTTTAATGTTCATTTTTTTTTTTATTTTTTTAAATTTTTTTTTTTCAACATTTATTTATCTTTGGGACAGAGAGAGACAGAGCATGAACGGGGGAGGGGCAGAGAGAGAGGGAGACACAGAATCGGAAACAGGCTCCAGGCTCTGAGCCGTCAGCACAGAGCCCGACGCGGGGCTCGAACTCACGGACCGTGAGATCGTGACCTGGCTGAAGTCGGACGCTTAACCGACTGTGCCACCCAGGCGCCCCTTAATGTTCATTTTTGAGAGAGAGAGAGAGAGAAAGAGAGAGACAGAGCACGAGCAGGGGAGGGGCAGAGAGAGAGGGAGTCACAGAATCTGAAGCAGACTCCAGGCTCTGAGCTGTCAGCACAGATCCTGACATGGGGCTCGAACTCACGACCTGAGCCAAAGTCGGACGCATAACGGACTGAGCCACCCAGGCATCCCTCTAAGGCATGTTTCTTTGGCTTGTGGCTAGCTGCTATCTCATCGTGTGCTCACATGACTTGTTTGTGCGCACACGTTGGGGTGGGCCTACCCTCATCACAAGAGTCTTTATGAGAGGGCAGCAAAGGGTTGGAGCCAGAGGAGATGTGACAATGGATGAGTAAGGTCGGAGTCTTTTAGCTACGAGCCAGGGAATGCAGGCAGCCTGTGGAAAGAGGAAGAGGCAAGAAAATGGATTCCCCCCTGGAGCCTCCACAAAGGAATGTAGACCTGCGGACCCCTTGCTTTCAGCCTCCTGACCTCCTGATCTCCACATCTGTAACAATACATGTGTGCTGTTCTAAGCTACTAAATTTGTGGTAGTTTCTCACAGCGGCGGTAGGAAACGGATACAGGTGGTTTAGAAGGTGTTGTTGGGTGCGAGTAGCCTTACAGGTGGAGCCCGGGGGGTGTGGATCTGTGCGGAGGGATGATGGATGACAGATCCCCAGAAGATGGCAGTCTGCACAGGAGATGCTGAAGGTAGGAAGGTGCTCCTCCCCTACCCCGCCCTCACCCCACATTGATATCAGACTTTTTGTAAGTTTCCCAAACCTTGGGCCATCTCCCCAGGGAAAGTAGGAAGGGGCAGGAGCTGAATTGCCTGAGATTATTTCTACCACGTTGGCTGAACGGGAGCTCAAAATACAAATGAAATTGCATTAGAGAAATTAAAGAAACTTGTGAGTTGAGATTTCTGATTTATAACTGACATTTTCCAGCGTAGTGGGTATGTCTATCTCGTGGTCACCTGGACATACAGACACCAGGACCTGCATTTGTGTGTGGTCTTTTAAGAATTGATTGAAGGTAAGAACATTAGACTATTAGGTGGTTTTTAAAAATTAAAACTTTTTATTTTGAAATAGGTTAAGATTCCCAAGAAGGTGCAAAGATAGTATAGGAAGATCTCATGGAATCTTCCCCCAGCTCCCCCCAACGATCCTAGTACATTTTTCAAAAGGAAGCAGTTGATGTTGGTACAATGCTAGTATAGGCATTATTTGGATTTCGCTAGGTTTTTCTTATGCACTCTTAACATTTTTTTTTTGTTCTATGAAATTTGAAGTTTATTTTTTTATGTTGTAGTTATTTCTTTAAGATTTTGTATTTTGAGATAATTACAGATTCGTAAGCAGAGGGTCCCCCATTTGCCCTTTTACATCTATACCCACTTCTCTTCCTTGGCAACCATCAGTCTGCTCACCATTGCTATAATTTTGTCATTTCAGGAATCTTATCTCAATGGAAGCATACTGTATGTGACCTTTTAGGACTGGGGTTTTTTCTGCTCAGAATAATTCTCTGGAGATTCAAACAGGTTGTTGCATGTACTAATAATTTGGTTTTATTCTTTTCTTTTCTTTTCTTTTTTCTTTTTTAAAATTTACATCCAAGTTAGTTAGCATATAGTGCAACAATGATTTCAGGAGTAGATTCCTTAGTGCCCCTTACCCATTTAGCCCATCCCCCCTCCCACAACCCCTCCAGTAACCCTCAGTTTGGTCTTCATATTTATGAGTCTCTTCTCTTTTGTCCCTCTCCCCGTTTTTATATTATTTTTGTTTCCCTTCCCTTATGTTCATCTGTTTTGTCTCTTAAAGTCCTTATATGAGTGAAGTCATATGATTTTTGTCTTTCTCTGACTAATTTCACTTACTATAATACCCTCCAGTTCCATCCACGTAGTTGCAAATGGCAAGATTTCATTCTTTTTGATTGCCGAGTAATACTCCAGAGTATATATATATATATATACCACATTTTCTTTATCCATTCATCCATCGATGGACATTTGGGCTCTTTCCATACTTTGGCTATTGTGGATAGTGGTGCCATAGACATGGGGGTGCATGTGTCCCTTCGAAACAGCACACCTGTATCCCGTGGATAAATGCCTAGTAGTGCAATTGCTGGGTCGTAGGGTAGTTCTATTTTTAGTTTTTTGAGGGACCTCCATACTGTTTTCCAGAGTGGCTGCACCAGCTTGCATTCCCAGGTTTTATTCTTGAGTAGTATTCTTTGATATGAATGCGTTTCAGTTTATTTAACCATTTACATGTTGAAGGACATCTGGGTCTTTTCTAGTTTTTGGCTATTATGAATAAAGATGCTATAAACATTTGTATACAGGTTTTGGTATAAACCTAAGACTTCATTCATCTGGGATAAATGCCCAGGAGTGAGATTGGTGGGTCATATGATCAGTGCACTTTTAGTTTAGCTTTTTAAAGAATATTTTATTTATTTATTTTAATGTTTATTTATTTTTTGAGAGGTGGGGGAGGGGCAGAGAGAGAGGGAGACACAGAATCCAAACCAGGCTCCAGGCTCCGAGCTGTCAGCACGCTTGAGGCAGGGCTTGAACTCAAAGAACCACGAGATCATGACCTGAACTGAAGTCGAATGCTTAACCCACTGAGCCACCCAGGCGCCCCAGTGCACTTTTGGTTTTGTAAGAAACTGCCAAACTGGTTTCTCGAGTGGCTATATCATGTTATAATTCGACCAGCAATGTATGAGTGACCCAGAGTTTCTGCATATTCGCCCACATTTGGTGTTGCAAACATTTTTTATTTTAGCATTTCTGATAGGCGTGTAGTGGTATCTCATTGTGGCTTTAATTTGCATTTCCCTAATGGCTAATGATACTGAACATCTTTTGATGCACTTACTTGCCATCTGTGAATGTCAAATTCATTTCACTTCGGTGAAATGTCTCATTGTGTCTCTTGCCCGTTTCCTAATTGGATTGTATGTTTTTACACTGTTGAGTTTTGAGAAGTCTTTATATACCCTCAATAGCACTCCTTTGTTGGGTATATGGTTTGCAAATATTTTCTCCCACTCTCTAGCTTGTTTTTTGATACTTTGACATGGTCTTTCACAGAGCAAAAATTTTAATTTTGATGAAGTTCTATATTTAAATTTTTTTTTTTTTTTTTTAGTTTTCTAGTATTTGGAAATTTTTCTGTTATCTCACTGTAATTGATTTCTAGTTTTTGTGGTTGGAATCTTCTGCTTCCCCTTCCCTGTGACAGGGTGATGCTGTTTTTAATTGAGGTATAGTTGACACACAATGTTGCATTCATTTCAAGGTACAGCACAGTGATTGGATGACTCTATACCTTTTGGTATGCTCGCCACATTGACACAGTTACTTTTTTTTTTTTTAATTTTTTTTAACGTTTATTTTTATTTATTTTTGAGACAGAGAGAGACAGAGCATGAACGGGGGAGGGGCAGAGAGAGGGAGACACAGAATCAGAAACAGGCTCCAGGCTCTGAGCCATCAGCCCAGAGCCTGACGCGGGGCTCGAACTCACGGACCGCGAGATCGTGACCTGGCTGGAGTCGGACAGTTAACCGACTGCGCCACCCAGGCGCCCCGACACAGTTACTTTTTAACAAAAGAGTAGGGTTCATCTCCTTTGGAGCCCTTGTGAAGAGAACTTCCCCACACCCCTCGTGATAATTGCAGAGCTCCAGGGATTCAGCACAACTGGGGATAAAGCAGCCCGCCCTTCTCTGACCTGCTCCTGGGCTGTGACTTTGGTAAGTGCCAGGATGGGTGACTGCCCCCACAGCAGGCCAGACTTCCCGCCAACAGCTGGATGACTCCGGGGAGGGCTGGGCAGGCACGTCCCATCTGGAGGTCCAAGCATAAGACTCTAAATTCACTGCTACGTCTTCAAACACTTGGAATTGTGTCTGGATCTGGCATATAGACTTTCAATAAATGTTTGTTGAATGAATAACTCCATAGTTGTATTAATTGAACTCTAAATTTTGTGAGGCAGGGACCGTTTCTGTCATATTGGATCTCCAAGACTTACTGCAGTACCGGGCACATAGTATGTGATCAGTAAATATCTAATGAACTGAGCTCCTTCTGGGATACTTCTGAATTCCTTGCTGTGGCCTTGGAGTTAGGAGCAGGGTTCAGAGTCAGGAAGTCCTGCGTGTAAATACTGACGCAGACGTTTTCTCTCTGATGTTCATGTGGTAAGGACAACTTTGATGCTCTGTTTCCTTTGTGCACAATAGGGCTAACAATATCCACCAATTTACTTCAACCCACAGGTTGTGGAGAGGGTTAGATTGAAGGCACATTGCACTTAATAAATGGCAGTTAGAATTATTATTCTTGTTGGTGGTATGTCTAATTTCTGTTTCTTATGCAGATAATCATACCCATACCACTCAGTTGGGTTTTAAGTGGTGATAGGTCGGGAAGAGCTGGACAGGGCCTGAGCTGTGTATCCAGGCAGTGGTCCTTTGTCTAGAGCCCATAGGATGGTGATGTGGGTGCTTTGAGAGTTACCTGCAGGTTGTAAAAAAGCCCATTGGAAATCCTAATCCATCCCTGATAAGACTGAATTGTGTGTGTGTGTGTGTGTGTGTGTGTGTGTGTGTATGTGCGCGCGCGCGTGCGTGCACCTGCTCACTCACTCATGTGCATATTGGGGAGGGGGGAGGGTTGGCATTACATGCTGATAAGCAAGGATCAATGGCCACATATGACTTCAAGAAAACACTGAGGTGGTCATTACATAATAAATGCTATCTGGTAGACAAAATATTTTAATCCCTGGGAGTTGTGAGGGGAAATAACAAAAGGGGCCTAAATGTTACTCCTAAATGACCCATAGTCTTCTCCTCTCCCTGACAGCTGGAAAAGAGAGGTAATGAGGCATAGTGGTTAAGTATGGGAGCTCTTGACCCAGATGTCTGGGAATGGAATCCTGACCCCTCCACTTACTAGTTTTGCTATCTTGGGCAAGTTCCCCTTGTGTTTCTTTGTCCTCATCTGTGAAATGGAGATAATGGTGGTAGTGACAATGTAATTAATGGTACTCATGAGGATTAAATGAAACGAGTCACGTGAAGAGCTTGCAGCCACACTGGGGCATGGTGGGTGCCTAATACGTGGTACCTACCATTACTGGATAATCCCAGTTGTTTTACCTTTTTCACAGGTGTTACCCAGCCAACGTTCTGGCTTCTCTCTCAACACCACTGTGTTCTCCTGCCTCAAGCTGGTTGTGGGCACAGACGTGAACCCAGCACTTGCCTGGGGTCTGCCGTGACAGTGTAAAAGGAGGATGACTTCAGCCCCAGGAATACTTCCTGATGACCACTGGCTTCTATTTATACAGCTCAATGCTGGGCTTGCCCAGAGGATGCCCACATTACATATCTGTGATGCCATCAGCTTGTCGGTCAGCCGGAATCTGGAATCATCCTCTGCTGTTCTCAAGTGCCCTCTAATTACAACATGTCAGAGCTGATAACCAAACCTCAAAAGCTTCTCAAGTCTTACAGATAGATGTAGTCACAACCGTGTCCAATGTAGCAAATACGGTAAAGCCCAATACTTGTGAGCCCTTGCTAGTTTCCAAAAATTCTACAGACCCTCTGTCTCTCCCTTTTCTCTGTTATCTCTTGCTCAGACTCTACAAGGGCCCCCTAACCAGTCTTGCTCTTTGTATCTGTGGGCATCTCTTATCTATTCTCTAGAGCAGGGGTTGGCAAATTTTTTCCATAGGGGGCCAGATAGCAAATACCTTAGGCTTTGCAGGCCACAAGTCTCTGTTTCAACTCCTGAATTATCCTATTACAGCATAGTAACAGCCTTAGATGATACATAAATGAATGTGAGCGGCTTTGTCTCAATAAAACTTTATTTATGGCTGCTGAAATGTAAATTTCATAAGATTTTCACGCATCAGGAAATATTCTCCTTTTTCTTCTTCTTCTTCTTCTTCTTCTTCTTCTTCTTCTTCTTCTTTTTAAGCCAATGTTAAAATGTGAAAAGCATTTTTCGCTTCTGGACAGCACGAAAATAGGAGGCGGGCTGGATTTGGTCCAGGGGCCACTGTTTGCCCAGCGTCCCTCTAGAAGGATTTTTCAGAAATGCTCTGCAACGGCTGTTATGGCTGCTGCTGCTGCTGCGAAGCCATCTGCTGAGTGTGTACAAGGCACCAGGCACCGAGCTAAGAGCTCCCCTGGGATGCACTTGAACCTCACACACAGTACCAGAGGCACCGTTTGCCTCCTTATTGAGAAGCATGGGGCTGCCCCAGGGCACCCAGCCGGAAAGAGAGAGAGCCAGGACTTGAAGCTGGTTGTCTGAGCCTACACCCTTCCCTGCCATGCCACACTGCCTTGGGTAGGACCGCAGTGGTTTCCCGCTGCACCTGGAACATACCCGTGGCCCTTGCCATGGTTTCTGGAAGCTCAGGATGTTTTCATTCCCCCATGCCTCCAGCCCTTCCCCCAGAGCTCGCTGCTCCCAGCCATTTTGATTGTCTTTTGGTTCCTTGCACTCTCCAAGTTTATTTCTGGCTCAGACCTCTCACCTGCAATGCCCCTCCCTCCTCTGTTGGCTAAGCAGATGCCTGTGGGTCTGAGCTTAAGTGTCCCTGTCTCAGAAAGGCCTTCTGTAACCCCAGCGGGATTCTGTCTCGCAGAGCCGCTGCAGTATTTATGACAACAGGCGACTGCACAAGTCTGTATTGATTTCATGGCCTTCCCCCCCCACTAGACTGTAACCCCATGATGCAGGAGGGGGGAAGCCAGCCTTGTTAATATATAGTATGAGCTCAGGGCCTGACCCAGAGTAGGTGCTCTGCAAATATCTGGAGAGTGAATAATAACCAAATACACTTTGCCTCTTAATCTTTTTGATCATCCCTAGGAAGTAGTTATCACTTCCCCCCCTCCTCAGCCTTATAATTGAGGAAACCTGGATTCAGAAACATCAAGCAGCTTTTCCAAGGTGACAGAAACAATGATCAAATTCAAGTTCTCTGATGTCATGTCCAGTGACTTTATTGATGTGCCGTGAACCTTCCCTTATGGTTATTCATGTTTTTACAGATAAATTAATTTTGGCAAAGGTGCCTAAATTCAGAAGGTACATAATGGTACAGAGCAAAAAGTCCTTGTCCCACCTCTGCCTCCGAGCCACCTAGAGCCCCTTCTGAAAGCAACTGATGGCTCCAGTTTGTTACGTACCCATTTAGAGGCCATCTATGCATATACAGGAAAACATCTGCAGTTACCCTTCTTCCTCCCCATGGTTCACATAGTGGCAACATAACATACATGCTGTTATTACTTTCCTTCCTTAGCAATGTGTTGTACATTCTCATCTCCTACGTATTCCTACAAATCACTTCCATATCCCTGCAGATAGAGCTTTACTCTTAAATTTATTTTAGGCAGCAGAGTATTTCATCATATGCACATTCCCCAATTTATTTAACCATTCCCCAATGACAGACATTTGGGCTACTTCCAAATTTGTGCTGTTACAAACAATGAATAACTTTGTAAATATGTCAATTCACACATGTGCAAGTATGTCTGAAGGATGAAATTCTAGAAGCAGAGCTGCTGAGATAAAGGGCATGCTACATTTATTTATTTTTTAAGTCTGTCTTTTCAGAAAGCATGACGCATCATTTCTGAGACCGACACTGACCATGTCAATTGGACCATGGTAATGCCAGGTCAATGTCTAGAGAGAAGCTGGTAGAGGAGAGCTGCTTTCCTAGGGGGATCTGAGAATCAGGCAAGTGCATTCTCCTCCCAGCCCCGACACTCTCCCTCCATCCTGGCTCTTCAATTAACTCTCCCTCCTGTGGATTCAGTCTTTGAAAGACAGGCAGCATCATATGGAAGAATCAGCCTGGGATCCAAGATCGAACGTATGTCAAATCACGTACCCACTATGCAGTTTATGAGCTGTATGACCTAGGAAAAGTTACTTAGCCCTTTGAGCCTCAGTATCCTCACCTACAAAATGGGGCTGATAATTCTACCCAACTCACAGGGTAGTTGTGAGGACTGAATAAACTAACCCATGCAGCATAGTAAACACAGTACATGCAAGCTATTTATGATTATTATGATCCTTCACTTTGACGTCATAGAACCTCAAATGACAGATGCTGGCTAGACGTAAAAGGGTTAAAGCAACGGTCTGGGAGTCTGTGGGTCTGGGAGGGGGAAGGAAATGGCGCAAGGCAATTGTGGTCCCAGCAGACAAGGAGTCAGGCTCAGGCCATGCGGTGCCAGGGCCAAGGTGAGAGGGTGACATAACATCTCCAGAGATAACCTTTGTCTGTTTCCTTGCTTGGCTGGAGCCAACTTGGTTAATAGTTAAGGAGTGGCGCCTGAGTTGTGGTGAGTGTAGAAGGCCTCCCTGCATACTCGAGTCTAAACGTTGCCAAATTAAAAACATCCTCTCGAAGTGAAGTGAAGGCCCTTAAGGTTGTCTCTGCTGGAACAGCTGTGCAGAGCGTGATCAGGAGGTGACGCCCTCCCTGCCCGGGGGAACCTCTTGACATCTACTGGGAATTTCATTATTCTTATTCGTATTCTTATTCTTATTCTTATTCTTATTCTTATTCATTTCTTATTCTTATTCTTATTCTCAAGTTCGTTTTTTTTTTTAATTTTTTTTTTTCAACGTTTATTTATTTTTGGGACAGAGAGAGACAGAGCATGAACGGGGGAGGGGCAGAGAGAGAGGGAGACACAGAACCGGAAGCAGACTCCAGGCTCTGAGCCATCAGCCCAGAGCCCGACGCGGGGCTCGAACTCCCGGACCGCGAGATCGTGACCTGGCTGAAGTCGGACGCTTAACCGACTGCGCCACCCAGGCGCCCCTCAAGTTCGTTAACATACCGTGTAGTCTCGGCTTCTGGAGTAGAACCCAATGATTTGTCTCTTACGTACAACACCCAGTGCTTATCCCGAAAAGTTCCCTCCTTAAGGCCCATCACCCATTTATCCCACTGTCCACCCCCCCATCAACCTTCTGTTCGTTCTCTGTATTTAAGAGTCTCTTATGGTTTGCCTCTCTCTCTGTTTTTATCTTATTTTTCCTTCCCTTCCCCTATGTTCATCTGTTAAGTTTCTCAAGTTCTACATATGAATGAAATCATAGATCTGTCTTTTTCTGACTTATTTCGCTTAGCATAATACCCTCCAGTTCCATCCATGTTGTTGCAAATGGCAAGATTTCGTTCTTTTTCATTGGTGCCTAGTATTCCACATCTTCTTTATCCATTCATCAGTCGATGGACATTTGGGCTCTTTCCATACTTCGGCTATTGCTGATAGCGCTGCTATAAACATTGGGGTGCACGTTCCCCTTCAAATCAGCAGTTTTGTATCCTTTGGATAAATACCTAGGAGCACAATTGCTGGGTCGTAGGGTAGTCTTATTTTTAATTTTTTGAGGAAACTCCACACCGTTTTCCAGAGGGGATGCATCAGTTTGCATTCTCACCAACAGTGCAAAAGAGTTTTCAGGGAACCCAATTTTTGCTATTTTTATTGCTGCTGTTGCCCCTCCCCACCCGTTACCCCCCCCCCCCCAAGCCCCGTGCCCTCTTCCATAGCAGCCAGGGTGCAGCCAGTGTCAGGTACTGTGCTGAGAAACTGACATGCACTTTTCTCAATAGCACCATGAGGGAAATATTATTCCCATTTCACAGATGAAGAAACTGAGACTCATTGGAGTTAATTGCCTAAGATCATACCATGAGTATGGAGCTGGAATTTGAACCTAGGTCCCTGTGAAACTCCAAATCTATATCTTTACCTGCCGCACTGTAATGTGTATGCCATTACCACTATTAACAGCACCTCTCCATCAGCATCACCTCCATCAACACCACTGTTATTACTACTATAGTTATCATCCTTATCATCAATTTCACATGTGTCATCTTGATAATATTCCTAACATGTGATAAGTATCATGAGTACATTACCTCCATTTAGTAGATGTATTAAATGAGTTACTATATGTGTGTTCAGAGCAGTAACTAACACATTCTAAGTTCCCAAAGAGTCTTATGATTAAACTCGATCACTATTATTACTACTTCTCCTACTATTATTATTATCTCAATACTGCCCAGATCAGACCCCCTGCAGAATCACTGAGCCTGGGTCAAAGCTCCTTCCCTAGACTCTAAGGCAAAAGGGGTGTGGCCTTTGCAAGGTGACCCATAGGGCCTCTGTCTCCCAGGCTACTGCCGAGGTGCCCAGGGTTTGGGCCCAATGGCACTGCACCCCTGAGACTCATGTTTGGGCTGAGGAACTTTCCTGTCTGCTTCAGAAGCCATTGCACATGGTCCTTCAATGGGACCATGAACCAAACCCCATGAAGGCCAGCTCCCAGCTGCCATCTTGGGCAGGCTTGGTGTTTGTGGCTGGCTCCCTTCTGGGTTGCTGTTCCTGGGGTGCCCCATTCCTTCTTCCTGCAGTGTGTGGCTTCCTCCCACCTGGCACTTCTCCCCTGTCACTAGCTCTTTTCTTCAAGACCCGTCCCTTCTCCTTTATTTCATCTGTGTTATCTTCCACACCCCCTGCTCTTCTTGGAGCTTTATTTTTTAAATTTTATTTTTAACGTTTATTTGTTTTTAAGAGAGAGAGAGAGTCAGCGTGCAAGCAGGGGAGGGGCAGAGAGAGAGGGAGACACAGAATCCAAAGCAGGCTCCAGGCTCTGAGCTGTCAGCACGGAGCCCGACGCGGGGCTTGAACTCAGGGACCACGAGATCATGCCCTGAGCCGAAGTCGGACGTAACCGACTGAGCCCCCCAGGCGCCCCTAGAGTTTTATTTTTTTGCAAATAAAAACCGAGGTTTGTATTTCAGTGATGGTTTTGCCTCACTTGCTGTTCCAAGTCCAGGTCCTACAGAGCTTACCAGGCACCTGACTGGAAAAGCTGACCACTTATTGATTTTGAGTGTTGTGGTCATAACTTTCCCAATATCACACAGCCACAGAGAAGGAGGGGCTGGGGGAGGCCAGAGCAAGGCCCAGATCTAGCTGGGACTTAAATCCCTGCACAAACATGGGATCCGCTTCTGGGGGTGACCCCAGCCTTGGAATTTATGGGTTGCTACCTGGTTGCTCAGACAGGCTATGCGCTTCATCTGCCAAAGCAACTCTTCTGATGTAGAGCCACGTGAAGGTAGCCCCGAGACCTTCCCTCCCTTCCCTCTGGGTTTTCCAAGATGCTGAGCTTGTAGTTCCAACGTAGCCACATTGTAAAGATACACACACAAGAGGCAGACATTCAAAGCAAGGATTCAGGGCAAGGTGTGTGAGATGGGGCGGGGCGAGGACTCACCTCCTGGCTGAACGCTTTTGTGCACACACATGTGTGGGCCACACCCAAGTGACCACACATATGGAATATTTTGAGTAGGGAAGAACAATAGAGCTGGGCAACCCTGGGTTCTAGTTCTGCTCTTGCTCCTAGAACATCCCACTATCATCCACATGGGAGACAGAATAAGAGCCATTGAAAATGGCTCAGGAGTGAGTTTTCCTGGATTCAAATCCTGTCTGTATGCTGAATATCAGTGGGACCGTAGACAAGTTGTTTGGTGTCTCTAAGCCTCAGTTTCCTCACCTGTAAAATGGGGATATCATTACAATGATCTGTATGGCTGTCGTGAGCTTGCAGTGAGATACATGCATATCAGGCACTATGCCAGGCCTGCAAGTAAATGTGGAGAAATTGTAGCTGCTAGTTTCTAAGTATCTTTTATTAGGCCACTAGTTATTCTTTTTTTAAATGTTTATTTTTCTTTATTTTTAATGATTATTTTTGAGAGACAGAGAGAGATAGAGTGTGAGAGGGGGTGGGGCAGAGAGAGGGAGACACAGAATCTGAAGCAGACTCCAGGCTCTGAGCTGTCAGCACAGGGCCTGAAGTGGGGCTCGAACTCATGAACTGTGAGATCATAACCTGAGTTGAAGTCGATGCTTAAGTGACTGAGCCACTCAGGTGCTCCTAATGTTTATTTATTTTTCAGGGGGGGGGGGAAGAGGCAGGGAGACAAAGAATCTGAAGCGGGCTCTGCACTGACAGCAGGGAGCCTGATGCGGGGCTCGAACCCACAAACCGTGAGATCATGATCTGAGCTGAAGTAGGACACTCAACTGCCTGAGCCACCCAGGCGCCTGAGGCCACTAATTATTCTTAGTCCTTCTCTTTGTAACCATGTCTGAGGAAAAAGGCTGAGAGATCTTGGAGCTGCTTAACCTCATTCTGACCCTCTTCTGATCTGACCCTGAGACTTGATTTGCCCGCTGGAGTCACGTGAACTGGAGACAAAATCCTCGTTGGCGTTTGCAGAGCCAAGCGGTCAAGATGTCAGCCGTCTGGGCTGCTTTCTCTCCTTTCTCGGCTTCAGAATTTCCAATCCAATGACTTGGCCAGGTATCCTCAGATTTCTCTGTGAGAGATCTAGATTTTGCAGGCTTTCCCCAGTGGAGCCCTTGCTGGAGATGTTCTCAGGCCAGAAATATTCTATTCTCCTCCTCTACCCTTCCCTTCTTCCCTTCCCTTCCCTTCCCTTCCCTTCCCTTCCCTCCTCTCCCCGCCCCTGCCCTCCCCTCCTCTCTTCTCTTTTCTCTTGAGGATGCCATTTACCTGAAGGATGCAGTGAAAGAAACATGGTGGTTGGGTTTCTCAGATTCTATTATGTATTGAAGGTTACTGAGGACCTCTGGCCACCCCATAAGGTTCTCAGTAGCACCCAATGTACTGCAGTTCAGGGGTGGGGCAACAGAATGAGTGGGTCTGCATGGAACCCATGGGTGCTCTGAGATAAGAGCTTAGCACATGGCTCCTGGCATGGGTGGAGGGTTCTCTTCCTCACCCAGACCTCCAGGGAAAAAAAGCAAAGATAGAATGAATCAAAGGGCTCCTCACCACCCCCCCCCCGCCAACCCCAACTCTGGGGGGATAGGGAGTAGAGGGAGCACAGTGCGGGCTCTGATGCTGTTCTCCAAGGGGTGGCATTTCCACCATAGCAATGGGATCGTGACTGATGGCAGTTGGCTCCACCTAGCTCAGGGAACCCTGTAACTCTCCTTACCCCTGCCTCACTCATCCCAGGAGGGGCAGTGTAGCGTAGTGGGGATGACACCGGCTTGGAGTTGAAGTGACCTGGTCTGGAATCCTGCCCTGCCCTTTATTATCCGTGTGATATTGGGTAAGATACTTAACCTCTTGGGGTCTCAGCTCTCTCACATACAAAGTGGGGAATCGTAACATCCACTTGGTAAGTTTGTGGGAAGATTGAAGTGTCATGTGAATGGTGTGGACATATGACATTGAATAAATGGAAATGGTTAAAAAATTAAAAAAAACATTTCATGGGATTCCTTTAACTGTGGCACTGAAAAGCAAAACTGAGCAGTTGAGAACAACAAAAGTCAAGATATGGAGTAAACTAAAAACAGTTTACCAAACTATATACAGCTACCCTATCATGCGGGTCTGGGCTTAACTATTAATTCTCTGCTCTCCTGAACATTGGTGCAGCTCATGGCCAGGGAATATTGTTGTCCTGGTCCTTCCTGATCTCCTCTGCTGTCTGTGAGCTGGTTCTGGGCCATCCACTGATCCATTTCCACAGGGTATATCTATCTCTGCTGATTCATGCTGGACCACTTACTTTCTTGTAACAGAGCTAATGGAAGAGTTACAGAGAATTCTTGGTCTCCCTGTCTTGTAATTCCCAACTTAAAAGAACCGAGTCTCCTCCAGCACCATGCCTATAACGGCTGCAATTTATGTTCCTATTAGCAACTGTACAGATCCAAGCAAATGCTGGCTGCACCAATCTCAGTTCTGCAAAGTGCCTGCTCTATCACAGTGGATGCTGCTAGAGCATTAAAAAACAAACAAACAAACAAAAACAAAACCCTTTACTTCTAAAATGATTATGGACTCACGGGAAGTTGCAAAGATAATACAGAGAGGACCTTGGTCCCCTTTACCCGGTTTTCCCCCAAGATTACATCTTACATAACTATAGTGACCAGGAGTGCGACATTGATACAATGTGTGTGTATCATTCTATCTCCTTTATCGCATGTGTAGATTTGTGTAACCACCACCACCATCAAGATATAAATGCTCCCATCACCACACTGACCTTCCTCTTGCTTCCCCTTCATAGTCACGGCCACGCCCTGCCCCCACCCTCCCTCACCCTTGCCACCACTCACCCGTCTTCCAAACTGGCACACTCTGGGGAGTGAAGGGGGATGCCCTCAATTATTACGCTAAGACAGCAGGTGTAAACTGTGATGTTTGCTCCCCTAATGAAATACTTTATTTCTGGGTGACGGCAGTGGTGGTGACGGTTGGTGGTGGTGGAGGTAGGTGTGTGTGGTTGGGAGCGTGACAGGGAGTGAAGCTCTTGTGAGGCTCTTTAGCTGTCCCAGGGCAAATACCCTTCCCAGAACTTCCTGAGAGACCCTCCCCTTTGGCCTGTGAGTGTCCTGCTCTGCAAGGTCTGCCCCCACACGAGCTCACGCTGTACCCATTCCCGCTTGCAGTAGGACACAGCCCCCTGGAGGACAGGTTTAAGGACAATTTTGCATGGGGGCGCCTGGGTGGCTGCGGTTAAGCATCTGACTTCAGCTCAGATCATGATCTCGCGATTCGTGGGTTCGGGTCTGCGCTGACAGCTCAGAGGCTGGAGGAACCTGCTTCAGATTCTGTGTCTCCCTCTCTCTCTGCCCCTCCTCTGCTCCACACACACACTCTCTCTCTTTTTCAAAACTAAATAAACATAAAAGAAAAAAGAAGAATTTTACATCTACCCAAGCCACAGAGCTGCCCTCTGCTCCCACCACGGCAGGAAACTGTAACCATCCAAGTCACTCCTGACTGTTCCGTGCCGTATCCTGCCCTTGACAGTTTTCCAGAGTCCTGGCCCAGTCTCCCTGCTCACCCTGCACTCACCCTCACGCCTGCTGGATCATCTCACCCCAACCCTGGGGCTTCAATAATTACTCAAGGTGATGGCATCATGTTGGTTAATTTTACAGATTATTATTCTACCTGCTGGCCTGGCCCCCTGAGGCAGGGCTTAGTGTCACCACACTTACAGTGGCATTTCTTCCACGCCCCCCCGCCCCCATTTTGGAATCTAGTTCAAAATTGTTTTTCTTTGCATTTTTCCCCCTTAGCTGCTCTCCCTTGCCTTACCTCAAGCTAAGCAGGCCTCTAACCTATAGTTTATATACATGAGGTCGGTGCACCATATTCACGTTTAATAAACCTACAGAATTGTTTTTACTTTTTAGCATGATCATGATACTGAGCATGATCAGAATTGTTTTTACTTTTTAGCATGTTTTTACTTTTTAGCATATATTTACCCTTTGATTTGCCTTTTGCATTAAAAATTTTTTTTTTCCAACGTTTATTTATTTTTGGGACAGAGAGAGACAGAACATGAACGGGGGAGGGGCAGAGAGAGAGGGAGACACAGAATCGGAAACAGGCTCCAGGCTCTGAGCCATCAGCCCAGAGCCCAACGCGGGGCTCGAACTCACGGAGCACAAGATCGTGACCTGGCTGAAGTCGGACGCTTAACCGACTGAGCCACCCAGGCACCCCGCTTTTTGCATTTTAAATGGAAGCGATACATCAGCAGGTACTCCCTGCCCCCCCCCCCCCCGTCCCCTTCAGAATTGTGACTTCATGCTGCTTGTCCTGTCCCAGCCTGTGCTTCTCAGCTTCCCTTGTGCCGGATTATTGGTATTGTTTTATGGTCTGGTATTTTGATGTTGTTTTCCAAAATGGATGCCTAAGACAGCAGGTGACATGATGACTATACCAGCGTGGGTGCTACTGTCCTGGATCTTTCTGTCTTTGATATCCAGCTCAGATGCCACCTTCTTCATAAAACCTTTTCTAATTTCCCATTCAGAAATTCTTTTTAGTTCTTCCAGTATTCTTAAGCACTTTTTTTTTTTTTTTAGTCTTGATTCACTGTGCCTTGTGTTATAGGACATTTAATGCCCCTCCATTAATCTGTCACCTCTTTGAGTATGGAGACCGTGCTTTATTCATCTTGGACCCACCTCAAGTGACAGAATGAAGGCTTGCATGTGAGAGATGCTTAGGAAGGGCTTGAAGAGTTTGTCGTCTTGGGAAAGTCACTTTCCCTCTCTGGTCGTCCTCCATTTCCTTATCTGTAAAGTGACTTTTTTTTTTTTTCAACGTTTATTTATTTTTGGGACAGAGAGAGACAGAGCATGAACGGGGGAGGGGCAGAGAGAGAGGGAGACACAGAATCGGAAACAGGCTCCAGGCTCTGAGCCATCAGCCCAGAGCCCGATGCGGGGCTCGAACTCACCGACCGAGAGATCGTGACCTGAGCTGAAGTCGGACGCTTAACTGACTGCGCCACCCAGGCGCCCCTGTAAAGTGACCTTTAAGATTCCTTCCACCTCAAGAACACTTCAAGGAAAACAGTTGTCTCCCCTGTCAGCTCTGCCACTTCTGGAACTGTCATCTAGAGCCAGTCTGTGTCCTCTCTAGCCTAACCCCAGAGAGCTGGGAGCAGCCTTCCATAGAATAGACGGTCTCTTAGATTTTAACACCACATGAATGTGTTATTCTATCAAAAATAAAGTAAAATACCCCCACCCCAGACAAACCAAACAAATAGGCAAAAACAACACATGCTGGCGAGGGTGTGGAGAAACGGGAACCCTCTTGCACTGCTGGTGGGAATGCAAACTGGTGCCGCCGCTCTGGAAAACAGTGTGGAGGTTCCTCAAAAATTATAAATAGAGCTGCCCTAGGACCCAGAAATTGCACTAGTAGGTATTTATCCAAAGGGTACAAAAATACAGATTTGAAGGGGCACACGCACCCCAATGTTTATAGCAGCACTGTTAACAATAGCCAGATTATGGAAAGAGCCCAAATGCCCATTGACGGATGAGTGGATAAAGAAGATGTGGCCTCCATATACAATGGAATATTACACAGCGATCAAAAAGAATGAAATCTTGCCATTTGCGGCAACGTGGATGGAACTAGAGTGTATTATGCTAAGTGAAATAAGTTCATCAGAGAAAGATAAATACTATATGATTTCACTCATATGCGGAATTTAAGAAACAAAACAGATGAACATAGGGGAAGGGAAGGAAAAATAAGGTAACAGAGAGGGAGGCAAACCATAAGAGACTCTTAAATATAGAGAAAAAACAGGGTTTCTGGAGGGATATTGGGGGATGGGCTAAGTGGGTGATGGGCATTAAGGAGGGCACTTCTTGGGATGAGCACTGGGTGTTATATGTAAGTGATGAATCACTAAATTCTACTCCTGAAATCATTATTACACTATATGTTAACTAACTTGAATTTCAATAAAATTTTTAAAATTAAAAAAAAGACTAGGAAAAAATACACCCACACAAACATTCAGACACACACACAGGTGCACACATACACTGTGGGTGCACACACACACACACACACACACCTTGTTAGTTAAAAAGGAAAGATTTGGGGGGCGCCTGGGTGGCTCAGTCGGTTAAGCGTCCGACTTCAGCTCAGGTCACGATCTCGCAGTCCACGAGTTCGAGCCCCACGTCGGGCTCTGGGCTGATGGCTCAGAGCCTGGAGCCTGCTTCCGATTCTGTGTCTCCCTCTCTCTCTGCCCCTACCCCGTTCATGCTCTGTCTCTCTCTCTGTCTCAAACATAAATAAACGTTAAAAAAAATTAAAAAAAAAAAAAGGAAAGATTTGGTGGTTCAGTCTGTTGAGTGACTGACTTTGGTTCAGGTCATGATCACCAGTTTCTGGGTTCTGGCCCCGCGTCAGGCTCTGTGCTGACAGCTCAGAGCCTGGAGCCTGCTTCAGATTCTGTGTCTCACTCCTTCTCTCTACCCTTCTCCCTCTTGCACTCTGTCTCTCTGTCTCTCTCAAAAATAAACATTAAATTTTTTTTTTTAAAAAGGAAAGATTTGATTTATATGCTCTGCCTGCTTTGGATTCTCACCTAGTGAAATTCCAGTTGTAATTACGTGTTGTCCCTTCCTCACTCACCTTATTATTCCCCTAGGTTATTATTTACAGTTTAAACATACCTGTACTGTTCAGGTGCAAGATATTTCCAAGTCTGGTTTGTATGGAAAAACCTTAGCAAGATCATGGCATTTGCATATTATTTCTTCAAAGTTAGAAGGACAGAAAAGAAATGCCATCCCTCCAACAACATCCCACAGTCTTTCTGAAATAAACTTTACTTCTTAATTCTCCTGAATGGACTACGTGATCTGTTTCATAGGAATGTAAAAGTGTGGATACTAATTAAGGAAAAAGAAAAGCACAAATAACTAGTAAGAACTTAGTTTGTATAGGGCTTTACAGTTAAAGAAGTATGCTTTTCCAGGTTTTATTTTATTTAGTGACTAAAACAACCCATTAGGGGAAGTATTATACAGTAGTCTTCTCATATCCACAGAGGTTGAGTTCCAAGTCGAAGTCAACTGAACCACACAGGCGCCCCAACAGGTTTTTTTTTTCAAAAGGAAAATTGCATGGGGCACCTGGGTGGCTCAGTCAGTTGAGTGTCCACTTTGGCTCACGTCATGATCACACAGTTTGTGGGTTTGAGCCCCGTGTTGGGCTCTGTGCTGACAGCTCAGAGCCTGGAGCCTGCTTTGCATTCTGTGTCTCCCTCTCTCTCTGCCCCTCCCCTGCTTGTGCTCTGTCTCTCTCTTCCTCTCAAGTAAATAAATAAATAAACATTAAAAAAACAAAATTAAAAAAAAAAAACTGTCAAGGAGGGTTTCAAGAGGGCTCATTGAGTGCCAGGTGCTGGGTGTAAGGAAGTGAATAACACAGACCTGGCCTTGCCCTCATGGAAATTACAGTCTAGTGGACAAGTGGGCATTGAACAAACATAAACAGATCTGGGATTACAGACTGGCGGCAGAGAGAAGGAATCCAGTGCTGCCCATGCGAGAGAATAATAGGGGGCTGAATTCAGAGTGGGAAGTCTGAGATCAGAGCACATATCAGGAAATCTATTTAGTGAAGTTGATCTGCATTAAAAAAAAATGAAAGTGAAATGAAAAATCTTATAGCATGATGGATGTAGTAAATAAAGGTAAACTGTATATGTGTGTGTGTGTGTGTGTGTGTGTGTGTGTGTCTGTTTTGTTTTGGGTTTTTTCTTGGAAATTTTTGTTCTGATGACACCCGCACACACACATGCGTGTGGACTGCAGTGTTCGGTATGGATCCAGAGTAATTTAGAGGCAACTCTGCAATCCAGGATCATGGACCGTCCTCTGGCTGCAGCTTCCCTGTCTAGAACATTCAGCCTCTTTGTAGACATGCCAGGAGAAGAGGGTTCTGGAGGGGCTCCAAGGGGCAATTAAATGCTTGGGCATGGGAATGACGCACAGCGTCCGCGCTCACACTATTGGTCAGAACAGGTCACGTGGCTCCGCTCCAGTACGAGGGAACGGAGAATCAGAATCTGCTGTGCTCTACTCCTGTGGACCACACACTTGGTTCTACTTCACTTCCTAGGTCCCGCAGCAGGTGCCGTGTGGGCTCCCTACTGCAGAAAATACTTCAGGAAACCAGCCTTTTCAGCTCTTCTCAAAGCATCTCTCTGCTTACGGATTAGACAAGACTCCAAGGGTTAGATCTGGTCTTTTCTGTTCCTCTTCCCTGTCACGTGTGTGATGTGAAAACAAAGCCCCAACTTCTATTGTAGTCATGAAACCCCTCAGCCATTGGAAAAGAGTAAAAGCATATTATTGTTGAACACATGGAGAGCCCACCTGGGGCTCGATGACCCGATTTGACTTGATAACATGACTTACGAGTTATGCCGAGTAGCTCAGAGGTAGAGACAGTGGGATAACAAATCTCTAAAGCTGGTGATAAGCAGAGTAGGATTGTGGACAAGACATATATTTTAAGGCTGCTGGGAGAACATTATTAATGACTGAACTTGGGGCTTTGGATAATAGGAAGCAGAGGGACTGGGACAAATTTGAGGGACTGTAGTCCACAGAATCTGACGCTTAAATAGGCAGGAGATCATCGGCCTTTCCCATGACCTTGTAAGATGGGTAATATTATTATCCCCAGTTAACAGATGAGGAAATTGAGGCTTAGAGTGCTTTTATGATTTGCTCTAGCTCATGAAAAGGTAGCATGTAAGAAGTAGCAGGCCTAGGACCTAAGTTTGTTGAACACGAAGAACAACGTCCTCTTCATAGAGACACAACAATGCAGTTATGAAAAGACACATATGTGGGGCGCCTGGGTGGCTCAGCTGGTTAAGCATCAGCCTCTTGGTTTTGGCTCAGGTCATGATTTCATGGTTTGTGAGTTTGAGCTCCATGTCGGCCTTGGGATTCTCTCTCTCCTTCTCTCTCAAAATAAAGAAGTAAACTTAAAAAAAGAAAAGAACAGAAAATACCCACATATGCCAAAGAGGCCATGCATGCATCTAGGTAGCCATTGTGGCTCTCCTCCTTCCCAGCTCAGCCTAAGGGAGCCCAGAGCTCTCTGTCCACAGGCTGTGGAGAATGGCATCCAGAGGTATAATAACGTCTTCTTGCCTGTGGTCCTTTGTGCTAGCATGACAGGTAAAGGTCACGGCTGCAGTGAGGGATTTCCCATCTGTTGATACTCAAGTCTTCAGCCAACCCCTCCAAAATTGAAATGCAGATTTAATAGCCGACTCTCTGCAAGAAAGCAATTTAACTCCCTGACAATTATGCAGGTCTACCTCTCACTCTCAGGATGCTAGCTTCGCTCACGGTGTCCTAGATTTGGCATATTGAAAACCCTTACATATGTCTTGGGCATTTAAATTCCCAGAGATGTGATCATTATTTTGGAAATGTCAAGAATTCAGAGTCCTGCAAAAGTACCACCTTTCCACCAGGGCTGGCAGGTAAAATACAGGATGCCCAGTTAAATTTGAATTTTAGACAGACCATGAAGCATAGTTTAGTTAAGTAGGTCCCAAATATCAAATAGGACATACTAATTTTTTTGTTAAATATTCAAATTTTGTTGGGCACCTTACATTTTTATTTGCTAAATCTGACAACCCTGCTTTCCACACTGAATTAAAATTTTTAATTGTTCACAGATTTCAGCTGAATCTTTAGTTCTAAAACAAAAGGAATCTTTAGCGTATGAAAGGAACTTGAATTTGGGGACTATAGTCTGGCTTGCAGTGACTGTCTTTTTTTTTTTTTTTTTAAGGTAAACTTTATACTCAGTGTGGGGCTCAAACTCAGGACCCTAAGATCAAGAGTCAAATGCTCTACCAATGGAGCTAGCCAGGCCATCAACACGGACTGTCTATTTTGAGAGTTACTCAAAGCAGCCATGTTTACCCCATGGGATCTGGACTCTCAGCAAGAGTTGATTGGCTGAAGTTTGATCATGTGAGACAAGCTGGACCAGTCAGATCTGTTTCTGAGAGTTGGGATTCAGAGAGATCCTGTCAGCTTTGTGATGAGGTGATAGCCTGTGAGATGCCCAACTATCTATCTCTTCCATAAATTTTCCACTTTTCACTGAGCTACACTGACTTGATTTTTGTTACTTGGAACCAAAGAGGGCTTACCTGAGAAAGAGTGGTAACCCTGGCCTGAGTTTAGTAGCAGCATGACAGAATTCTCTCCTGGAATGTCTATGTCAATCTCTTTCCCACGTCTTAGTCCATTGGGGCTGCTGTAACAAAATATCACAGACCAGGTAGCTTATCAACAATAGAAATTTCTATCTCACACTCCTGGAGGCTGGAAGTCCAAGATCAGGGTGCCAGCTTGGTTAAATAAGGGTCCTCCTTCAGGTTGCACGCTTCTGTTGTATCCTTGCATGGTAGAAGGAGCTAAGGATCTTTCTGGAGCCCTTTTGATAAAGCACTAATCCCACCTATGAGGGCTGTACCCTCAGGATTTAGGCACTGTCATCATTGCAACATATGAATTTGGAGGAAACACAAACATTCAGACCAGATCGTAGCACCCCCCTACCCGAATCTTACTCTTTCAGACCAGATTAAGTTCCAGCTTCCTCACGAAGCCCTTGTTAATGGTCCAGCACGTTGTGCATTTTAAAAAGCGACTCTGATTTCCTGGTTAGCAGGGCTTCCTCAACTGAAATGTGGGTACATGGAACTCCATGAGAAGACGAGGACTTCAGTGGAAGCTGTGAAGATATTTCTTTTCAATGTTCCCTCATTTTTCTTCTTAAAGCTCCAGAGACATCCTATCATTACCTGAGACCCTCCCGGGCTGCACCTTCTATGAGGTAGAATGCGGTGTATTAACCTTTTGGTTTGACTTGCACATTTACCATATACCGAAGTGTGACCTTGGACTGCTCACGTGGGATGCGTTGTTCTTGCGTCTCTCCTTTGAGTCTGCGTTGCTCTTAAGTAGACAAACAACTTCCTAACTAATGCTTTATCTTCAGCTTTTTCCCACGATAACTCCATACAGTATGACAGATTAAGTCTCTCACAACACTACTAGACAAGGGAATGTTAGCCTTACTTTAGAAAAAACTTATGCAAACTAATAAGAAAATCACTCTGACCCCAAAAGTCTATGACTTACCACACCTGGAAGTGACACCACTCTCTTTTTTTTTTTGCACATACCGTTCCCTCTGCCCAGAATCTCCTTCCTTTGCTCTTCTCATTCTTCAAGGCACAGCTTAAATGTTGCTCTTCTGTGGAGACTTCAGTCTCCTTCTGATCCCCTCTATCACAATGGGACGTGCTGTCCCTTCTCTATGCTCACCGGCACGTTGTACATTCTTGCCTTATATTATTTATCACGTCAGATTGTACTTATTATTACACATATTTGCTTATATATCTGCCTCCTCCCACAGGCTGAGAGCCCTTCGGGGGCAACAGTGGGTACTTCCGTGTATATTCAGGACCTGGCACAATCCCTGGAACGTATCAGGTGTTTATACTGCAGCTCGTAGGATGAGAGTAAATCCTCCCACTCATCCCTGCTGTCCCATAGGTTCTTGGCCAAATCATTATAAGGAACAGTAGTCGAATGGGGAACAAAGTACGAGCTTGCTTAATGATCTGCAGGCACCATAAAGTCCCCCAAAGAAGGCCTCTTTTGATACAAGCTGGAGGAGATCCGGGCCTCAGGGCAGAAGAAAAAACTGGGGCTTTCTTCTCCCTGTTCCCTGCTATCTATAACGGCTGGGTCTGTAGAGCCAGCTCTAGGCCCATTTACCCGGCCAGCTTGCACCCTAGCTCAGGAGTGGGCACGGAGCCAGGCACTGGGGCTGAGCTGGGTCCAGAAGGCTCTTCCCTGCGACACAGAAATTCTGAAGAGGGCTATGTTCATGGATGCGGGATGTGAAGGGCGTAGTACGTCCATCTTCTAATAACTCATGGTCCAATGATCACGCCAGGCTCTGATCGATGACAGGAGCTTGTCCCTCTCTTTGGGGAAAGCTATTAAGGGACGGAGGAGGCTGAGGCACTAGAAGTGATAAAAGGGATGAAAATTCCTCTAATCCTATTGTGAGAGAGAAAAACCAGAGAAAGGCAGAAGGCTTTCCTCCTCTAAAAATCAGAAAATATATTTTGAGTCATTGTAAAGATTCTCCCTACAGTATCCTCCTTTCCTTACTTAGATCCTGAATCCCACCTCAAAGGATAGTCAGAGAACACAAAATGATATCAAAAGCAACTGAAGATCAGACATTAGAAAACCCAGGGTAAATACTGCATTTTCCCCCTCTGTTAAAATCTACTGGTAGCTTCATAGAATCAACATATTTTAATCAGTCCTCAAACAACATAAACCAGCAGGTAGCCCCAGTTCAATGATTACAATTTGGAGGTGGAGAAATTTACAGGGAAAAGCATTTAATTTCCTTTTCTGGTCATGGGCTGTATCTTCTCGGTGGAAAAGCCTGTGTGTTTTCAGGGATGCACATGTCTCAGATGGACTACTTAGGGACTGGAGGCAAGCCTGTCTCCCAAGGCGCCTGATCGCAGGACATTTCATATTAGAGAAAAATGCAAGCCTCCGTGGACAGGCAGCAAGCTGAGTGGTGTTCTACCTTCTTGCAGACCTTCTGTGTTGGCAGCCTGGTGCGTCAGAGCAGCCCCACAGCACATGCATGCGGTAGAACATTTTATTTATTTATTTTTTTTAATTTTTTTTTTCAACGTTTATTTTTGGGACAGAGAGAGACAGAGCATGAACGGGGGAGGGGCAGAGAGAGAGGGAGACACAGAATCGGAAACAGGCTCCAGGCTCCGAGCCATCAGCCCAGAGCCCGACGCGGGGCTCGAACTCCCGGACCGCGAGATCGTGACCTGGCTGAAGTCGGACGCTTAACCGACTGCGCCACCCAGGCGCCCCTAGAACATTTTAAAAATACAGATAAGGAGGGGCGCCTGGGTGGCTCGGTCAGTTAAGCATCTGACTTCAGGTCAGGTCATGATCTCACGGTTCGTGAATTCAAGCCCCTCATGGTTGGTGAGTTCAAGCCCCACGTCAGGCTCTGTGCTGACAGCTCAGAGCCTGGAGCCTGCTTCCGATTCTGTGTCTCCCCCTCTCTCTGCCTGCCCCTGGCCCCCTCACCCCCTCACACTCTGTGTCTCTCTCTCTCAAAAATAAATAAACATTAAAAAAATTAAATAAAAAATACAGATAAGGGGAAAAAAAGGAAATTAAAATACAATTCAACCACTCAGCTATTATCACTGTCATCCCTTTTAGTCATTATCTTTCCAGGTCTGTGTGTGGATGTGTGTGTGCGCGTATGTGCCTGTGTGCATGCGTGTGTGTGTGCACGTGTGTGTGCTTATCCCATTACAGCTCTTATTAAGTCATATCATACATATTAGTTTGTGTGTGTATGTATCTGCTTTTAAAAACGATTGAACAATATCACGGTCGGTGTTCTGTCACATTAAATATTTTCATATAAAATGATTTTCAGTGGCTGCTGGGGATTTCAGTGCGGGGACAAGCCATGGTTTAATTATCCACTCTCCTGTTGGATATTTGGATTGTGTCCAGTGTTTCACTGTCATAAACAACTCTGGAAATGAAAATGGTTTTAGTCATATTTTCGTGGACATCTATGATTATTCACCTAGGATAAATTCTTTGAAATGGAATTGCTGAGTCAAGGGTTGGAAGACTTTTGAGGTTCTTTGGACAGATCTTTGACATCACCTTGTACTCGTTCCCTGCAGCCACGGTCCAGCCTCTCAGAAACATTCCATGACCGGGTCGTGTCGGGTCTTCCGCACGTCATTGTCTAAATGATGGGTGTGGCTCTTTGTTAGGGGGCTCCTTCGAGGATGAGCTTCACTTCCCACAAAGGTGCATCTCGTTCATACACTCTCTATTGGCTCTTCTCTCTCGGTGCCTCATTTCCCCCTCTTCCTCCTTTGTCTTCCCCCTAGGATCGCTTCCCAAAGAAACTCCTCACATTGAAGCCCTTATCTCAGAGTCTGATTTTGACAGAACCAGCACCAATTTTAGGGAACCCTAACTAAGGTGTGTAGGAACACACTGGAGGGGAGGGTCCATTCTGCCCGACTTAGTCCTTTTGGGCTGCTGTAACAAATACTGCAAACTGGGTAGCTTATAAACAGCAGGAATTTATTGCTTCCAGTTCCAGGCTTGAAGTCCAAGAAAAAGGCATTGGCAGGTTTGGAGACTGGCGAGGGCTGATTTCCTCACAGATGGTGCTTTCCAGCTGTGTCCCAACATGACGGAAGGAACTAGGGAGTGTTCCAGGGTTCCTTTGGTAAGGGCGCTAATCCTATTCATGAGGGCTCCACCCCCATGACCTATAATTTCCCCAAGGCCCCACCTTCTAATACTATCCTGGTGGGCTTTAGGAGTTAATGTATGAATCTGAGGGGAACACAAATGTTCAGGCCACCACATTAGGGAGCACTGGTGGTAGCAGCTGTTGATAAAATAACAATAATAAAAATCCTGAAAGGTGGTAACAGCGTCAGGGCTTACTGTGTGCTTAGTGTGTGCCGGGCTCTGCTACGAGCTCTTCATGGGCGTTAGGACCCTCAATCCTCACAATTCCACGAGCATGTGCTATTTGTTATCATCCCACTTGATGGGTGAGGAAACCAAAGCCTCGGATGGTCAGGGAGCTTGCTCTAGACACCTGGTAGGAAGTGACGGAGCTGGGATTTGAAGCTTGACCCCAGGACACCTGTGTCCTCAGAGAAGGGGACACCTGAGCCGGTCCTTTAAGGAGGAGTGGGGGGGGGGGTCTGCCAGATGGACAAGGGAGGAGCAGGAGCGAAGGCATGCTGGGGGCACAGTGCGTCTTGCAGAAGGGCTCGAGGGGAGACTGGGGCGTGTTGGGAAGGGACGCTATAGACGAAAGATGTGGAAGCATCTGGCTGGGCCAGGCTGTTCTAGGCTTCACTCACCCTACTAAGATCTTTGGGCTTAGAGCGATTGCATGGGGCCCTTTTCAGCACAGTATGCCATGCTCAGACCGGTGTGGCAAAGAGGAGAAAGGATGGGGATGGGAAAGGTGGCAGGGAAACCAATTAGGGAGCGATTGTGATTTGATTTGCTTCGATCCTGCCATTCTCCCAACTCCCTTTGTGGAGACAGGTCTGGCTGGCAAAGGAGCCGAGCAGGTCCCCTGGGATGACCCTTTCAGCAACTGGCTGCTCTTTCTATAGATGAGCCAGCTTTGCAGAGCAGCCCACAGACTGTCCTGATCTATAAATAAGCCTTATCTGTCTCCATTCACCCCTCCCCCCATGCTCCCGGTAAAGCCTTTTCTAGGATTCAGACAACCAGAGAGATCTCCGAAGCCTCCTCTTGGTGGGTGAGGAGTGGGCGGGCAGTTCTGAGGGATGAAGTTGGTGGAGGTGTGCATGTTTGAGCTGGACAGGACCTCGAGAGAAGAGACCTAAAAGACATGGGGAAACTCAGGCCCAAAGAGGAGAGCCCGGGTCTCCTGACTCCCATTCAGTCACATGGCCCCACCTTAGTCCCTTTGCTTTAGCTATTTCTGTGCCTAAAAGTGTTCTTTCCCAGAGAGTCCCTTAGAATACGCCCCTCCTCCTCCTTCAAGTCTTGGCTTAGAATCTCACCTTCCCAATGACCATTACATCCCCATATTCATTTTATAACTGGAAGTTTGTACCTATTTTATAACTGAAAGTTTGACCCCCTTCACTCATTTTGCCCATCATCCTATCACCTCTCTTCTGACAACCATCCATCTTTCCTCTGTATTTATGAGTTTTTGTTTTGTTTGTTCATTTGTTTGTTTACATTCCATATATAAGTGAAATCATTCAGTATTTGTCTTTCTCTGTCTGACTTATTTTACCCAGAATAAAACACACAAGGTCCATCCATGTTGTCACAATGGTAAGATTTCATTCTTTTTCATGGCTGAGTAATATTCTGTTGTATATACCACATCTTCTTTATTCATCCATCGATAGATATTTAGTTTGTTTCCATATCTTGACCATCATTAATAATGCTGCAACAAACATTTTGGTGCCTAAATCTTCAATTTAGTGTTTTGTCTTCTTTGGACAGATACCCAGAAGTGGAATTGCTGGATCGTATGATAGTTCTATTTTTAATTTTTTGAGGACCTTCGTACTGTTTCCCACGGTGGCTGCACCAATTTATCATCCCACCAACAATGCACAAGGGTTCCCTTTTCTCTACATTCTCGTGAACATTTGTTATTTCTTGTCTTTTTGATTTTAGCCATTCTAACATGTGGTGATACCTCATTGTGGTTTTGCTTTGCATTTCCCTAATATCTAGTGATGTTGAGCATCTTTTCATGTGCCTGCTGGCCATTGTATGTCTTCTTTGGAAAAATGTATATTCAGGTCCTGTACCCATTTGTTAAGCAAATCTTTTTTTTTTTTGCTATTAAAATTTTTTTTTATAAAATTTTTTTAACGTTTATTCATTTTTTGATAGACAGAGCGTGAGTGGGGGAGGGGCAGAGAGAGAGGGAGACACAGAATCTGAAGCAGGCTCCAGGCTCTGAACTGACAGCACAGAGCGCGACCTCAGTTTGAATGGGGCTTGAACTCACAGACCATGAGATCATGACCTGAGCTGAAGTCAGATGCTTAACCAACTGAGCCACCCAGGGGCCCCTAAAAATTTTTTTTTAATGTTTATATATATATATTTTTTTTCTTTTCTTTTCTTTCTTTCTTTCTTTCTTTCTTTCTTTCTTTCTTTCTTTTTCTTCTTTTTTTTGAGAGAGAGAATGGGCAGAGGAGGGGCAGAGAAAGAGGGAGACACAGAATCTGAAGCAAGCTCCAGGCTCTGAACTGTCAGCATAGAGCCCAACATGGGGCTCAAACTCATGAACCAAGAGATCATGACCTAAGCCAAAGTTGGAGGCCCAACTGACTGAGTCACTCAGGCACCCTGAGTTATATGGGTTCTTTATATACTTTGGATATTAACCCCCTATCAGATACATGATTTGAAAATATTTTTTCCCATTCAGTAGGTTATCTTTTCATTTTGTTGATGGTTTCCTTTGCTGTGTAAAAGCTTTTTGTTTTGATGTGGTGCCACTAATTTATTTACCTTTTATAGTCTTGGTTTTTAGAGTCAGATCCAAAAAAAAATCATCACCAAGACTAATGTCAAGGAGCTTACTGCCTGTGTTTCCTTCTAGGAGTCTTATAGTTTCAGGTCTTACACTCAAGTCTTTAATCCATTTTGAGTTAATTTTTGTGTGTGGTGTCAGATAGTGGGCTAGTTTCATTCTTTTGCATGTTGCTGTCCTGTTTTCCCAACACCATTTATCGAAGAGATTCTCTTTCCCCATTGTATATTCTTGCCTCCTTTATGATAAATTAATTGACTTATGTATGTGTGGATTTATTTCTGGACTTTCTATTCCATTCCATTGATTAATGTATCTGTTTCTATACCAATACCATACAATTTTGATTACCATAGCTTTGCAATATAGTTTGAAATCAGGGAGCCTGATGCCTCCAGCTTTGTTATTCTTTCTTAGGATTGTTTTGGCTATTTAAGGTCTTTTGTAGTTCCATACAAATTTTAGGATTTTTAAAAAACTTCTGTGAAAAGTATTATCAGAATTTTGATAGGGATTGCATTGAATCTGTAGATTGCTTTGGGTAATATGTACTTTTAAGCAGGATTAATTCTTCCAATCCATGAGCATGGAATATCTTTCCATTTCTTTGTGTCATTTTCAATTTCTTTCATTGATGTATAATTTTCAGTATACAGATCTTTTACCTCCGTGGTTAAATTTATTCATAGGTATTTTTTTTTTGGTGTAATTGTAAATGGGATTGTTTTCTTCTCTTTCTGATAATTTGTTATTAGTGTATAGAAATGCAACTGATTTTTGTATATTGATTTTGTACTCTGTGACTTTACCGAATTCATGTAGCAGTTCTATAATGTGTGTGTGCGTGTGTGTGTGTGTGTGTGTGTGTGTGTCCCTGTGTAGTCTTTAGGGTTTCCTATATATAAAATCATGTTAAAAAAAATCATGTCATCTGCAAATACGGCAGTTTTATTTCTCCTTTCCAATTTGGATATCTTTTCTTTCTTTTTCTTGCCAAAATGGTCTGACTAGGATTTCCAACACTATGTTGAATAAAAGTGGCGAGATTAGTCCTCCTTGTCTTGTTCCTGATCTTAGCGGAAAACCTTTTAGTTATTCACCGTTGAGCATGATGATAGCTGTGGGCTTGTCATGTATGGCTTTTATATGGTGAGGTACGTTCCGTTTATACCCACTTTGCTGGGAGCTTTTTAAATCATAGATGGATGTTGACTTTTGTCAAATGCTTTTTTTGTATCGATTGAGATGCTCATGGTTTTTATCCTTCATTTTGTTAATGTGGTGTATCACATTGATTTGTGGATGTTGAGACATTCTTGCATCTTTGACATAAATCCCACTTGATCATAGTTATGATTCTCTTAAAGTATTAAATATGGCTTGCTAATATTTTGTTGAAGATTTTTACATCTGTTTATCAAGGATATTGGCCTGTATTCTTATTTATTTATTTGCTTGTTTGTTTGCTTATTTATTTACTGATTGATTGGTTGATTGTTGTGTCCCTATCTGGTCTTGGTATCAGGGCAATGCTGGCTTCATAAAATGGATTTGGAAATATTTAAAGAATCTTTATTAGTAGTAAAATATTTGACAATGAAGGTAAATTAGAGGAAAATTCAAATAAAATATTTGGATAAAATTCTTTTTAATCTTTTGGCATTGGATGTGTATCTCAGAGCTCCTGATGACAAGGAAACTACAATCTGTAGGCACATCTGAGGCGTGTGGAGAGGAGAATAATGAATATTGGTCAGGTGATGACACCTTGGAGTGTGAGCTCCCCAGAGGCAGGTGTGGCATTCTCCACGCCTCAGCATCCTCCACACTGCCTGGTCCATAGGACGCTTTCAGGAGGATTACATTCGAGCCTTCTTGAAGATAGAGGGGCAGTAGGCAGGGATAGTTTGTTTTACAGATGAGGAGCTGATACCTAGAAAAGGGTGAATTGCCCAAAGTTTTTAGCAATGAGTAGCCAAGTCAGGCCAGACCTCATACCTCCTGACCCCCTGACCACTAAGTACCCTTCTCATCCCCACAAGGTTGCTCAGTCACCACCACTGATGGGAAGTGGACCAGCTCCTCTCTGCCTGTCTCTGGAACACCTTTAGGTATCATAGGCAGAACAATGACCCCTCTGGATGTCTACCTCCCAGGCCCCCAGAATTCATGAATATGTAAGATCATGTGGTAAAGGGCACTTAAGGCCCATGGAATTAAGGTTGCTAATCTGTTTACCTTGAAATAGGATTATTATCCTGGATTATCCAGTAGGCCCAATGCTGTCCCAAGTCCTTAACTGGAAAAGGGAGGCAGGGGAGAACTAGAGATGTCAGCACGAGAAAGATGAAGCCCGATGCTGCTGGTTTTGAAGACAGAAGAAGGACCACAAGCCAAGGAATGCTCTAGAAGCTGAAGAAGACAAGGAAATAGATTCTCCCTCAGGGCCTCTAGAAAGAATGCAGCACTGCCAATACTCTGATTTTGAGTTCGCTGAGACTCAATTTGGACTTTTGACTGCTAGAACTATAAGATAACGAACTTGTGTTGTTTTGAGCAACCAAGTTCATGGTAATATGTTAGAGCAGCAATGGCAAACTAATACAATGGATATTCCTGGATTCCTGGCAGGGCACCTTTGAAAAGAGAATATTGTGACCTCTCTCAGCGAGGGGAGAGGCGTTGGGCAAAGCCCACCTGTTTACAGTTAGCCATCATGCTTAGTTTAACTGTTTACTAATCCAATTAGCAATTCATCCATCAGCTGTGATTAAATCATTTTTAGGTTAAGATCAGGTGAAGTTCCTAAGGAAGCATTGGAGGAAAAATGCCCTAAGAAGGCCTAAGTGAACCCTTATGACAAGCTTCTATGGGTGAGGAAACTGAGGCTCCAGAGGGAATCAGTACACTGTCCAAAGTCCCATAGTGAATGGCAGAGTCAGGGCTCGAACCCAGGTTTGCCTGACCTCAAGTACTTTCCTGCTGAATACGTTATAGAGGAATTTCAGATTCCCTCTGTGGAGACCCGTACTCTGCCCACTACAGTGCTTACGTTAAGTTACCGCACATGCTCCCTGTGTTGCCTGGATTTTATCCGTCATTTCCCCCACGGAGTTCTTGCCCCTTTAACTAGATCATGCTCTCTAAGAGGTAGCAACGGCTCCTTCTGAGTTTTGCTCAGTACCTGGAGCCTGCTTTAGAGGCTCACCAAATTCCTCTTAGAGGAAACAATGAAATCTGCCAGGAGAGAAAGAGGAAACTCCTTCCTCTATTTTCAATCTGTGGGAAATTCCCACCTCCTTTCCCTGAAATCCTAAACCGACTTTTGCAGTTAGCCACTACTGGATATCGCAGCAAAGGTGGGTGTATTAGCCTAGAAATTTTTTTTAGTAAAAGTTTTAAAAACTCAACATTGAAGGTGGGAAATACTTGGTAGTCTTTGATGTGCATGAGGGAAGTTGGCTAGAGTTTTGGTAGGGGGTGTGACATTACACATGCACACACACACACACACACCTCTTTACCAAATATGAAAGATTCTCTCTGCTTCCTCAGTCTTCGGATAATGGTTGGTTTTAATTCCTGGGAGCCTCTCTATTGCTGTTCTGGGTGGATGGAGAGGTCTTTTGCTTTACTTTGCTCAGTAAAATCCTTTAGGATTCCTGCATCCCTTCATTGCATGGTGCTACAAAACGGGCCAGGGAGTTTGGGCAGCAACGTGGGGCGGTGGAAAATACGCTGGCTCTGAAACGAGAGCACTAGGCCTTCTCCAAGGTCAGGCACCTAAACCCGGGGCCTTGAATATTCCTTCCCCTGTTTCAATGAAAGGTACACATGTGCGTACTCAAAATCTACTTAATTGACAAATTGATGTGTGTCTCTGGGATTGTTTGTGCAACCAACTGCATGCGAATCTGAGAGAGGCGAGGGCGTCAGAAGGGCGAGCTGGGATATTTTAATATTCAGTATTTCCAGACTCAGCAGGCAGCAGGCTAAATCTGTCCGCTGATGGGCAGACATGAATTATGAAACCACTCACGTAGGTTGAGAGGTTGCCCGGAGCTGGGCAAGTATCGCCACCAGTGTCTCTGCAGGCTGGCTGGGGGTGGGGTCGCTCCCGGTCAGCAGAGATGGTCTGTGGACAGGTGTGTGATCACAGTGCGGGTGTGGCCCCAATGCAATGGGCCCCCCAGCGGCCCAGAGACAAGGTGAGCGGTGCGTCGCAGAACTGGAAAGGAGCCACAGGCTGACCCCGGCTTTCTGTGTGGCTGGAGGGGGAGGCGGCCCCCTAGTGGCAAAGGTCCGCACAGGGCCGAAGTTCAACGAGTCCCAGAGACTAAAGGTGACCTTCCTGCCCTGGGTTCTGATGCCGCCTCCCACGACCGGGGGCCGTGCTGGCTGGGGGTGCCCCAAGGTGAGGCTGGGAGGCCAGGTCTAATCGTCAAGGCGAGAAAACTGAAGCTCGGGGTAGGCGAGGGGATGGTGGTGGTGGACTGTGTCTAAGGGCCAGGGAAGAGAATGAACGAGTCAAGCCTGTGCAATAGTATGTTAACAAGTCAATAATAACCATTTACTGCTGATCTGTGTCTAAGACGGTGCTGAGCACATGACACGAATTTTCTCAATTCCTCACAGCAACCCTATTCATTAGATATTATTTCCCCATTTATAGACAAGAGGCAAAGAATCATTAATGTGTCTGTGGTAGTTAGCAGTTGGGTGATGTCACGTAGGCACTTTACAAGCACTATGTCACATAATCTTCACGCTTATTTTAGGAGGTAGGTCTCATTACTCCTTATGTCAGTTATATCATCGAAGAAGCCAGGCCTAAAGAGGGTGTGTTATCAGTAAGCGTTTACAACATAGCAACCCACCCCCAAACGTAGTGCCTTGAGACGGCAAACCCTCATGTAGTTTTCAGTGCAGTGAGTTGACACTTTGGGCTGGGTTCCCCTGGACAGTCCTTCTAGTCTCAGTGGGGCCATGGAGAGCATCACGCATCTATGGTCAGATGCTGGTCAGCGAGGAGGTGCCCCCACTCAAGGGGAATGGTTGGTTGTAGGCTGGGGTGAGGGTGGAGACTGGCACACTTGTGTCTCATCATCTAGTCGGCCAGGCTGGGTTTGTGGCCGGGCAGGGGTCTGAGAGGGAGCTTGGAAACACGCCAGGTCTCTTGAGGCCCAGTCTCCAAACTGGTGAAGGTCACGTCTGCTGCATTCTATTAGCTAAAGCAAGCCCGGGACCAAGGGACAGGGAACACAGACTCCGGATGGGAAGGGCTGTGAAATCACAGAGCATACGGTGAGTGCGGATACAGGGAGGGGTGGAGAACCAGGCCCATTTTTTTTTTTTTTTTTTGCAATATATCACTAGGTGGGAATGGGGAGCATGTGAGGGAACCAGTCTGGGTGGGGTGAGATTCCCAGATGAGAAGAAGAGTACACGTCTCTGAAAGGCAGGCTGGTGTGCCTGGAATACGGGAGGAGAAATGTGGAGGAGTTAGGGAGGGGGTGCTATTCTGGGCACTCATCTGGGTTAACTCAGTCCTCATGATAACCCCACGAGGTAAGTGCTGTGGTGTCTTCCCCTCTTTCCAGATGGGGAAACCGAGGTGCGGAGAGGTCAGACAATGGTCTAAGTCCCACAGCTAGAAGCGTCAGTGTCAGGTCTCCAACGCAGGGGGTCCAGCTCCAAAGCCCACACCCTGAACCACTTGCCACACTGCTGGCACCACAGCAGGGAGGAGAAGGGACAAGGCAAAGAAGAGTTTGGCGCATAGTATGAGGGCAGATGTTGAAACTACTGTCCTGAGAGGCCTAGAGACACTAGGGTAGAGATTCCCTGTCACTTCCTTTTCTTTAAAGAGTCCATTTATTTATTTTGAGAGAGAGGTGGGGGGAGGGGCAGAGAGAGGGAGCCAGAATCCCCAACAGGCTCTGAGCTGTCAGCACAGAGCCCAACGTGGGGCTTGAACCCACCAACTGCGAGATCCTGACCTGAGCCGAGATCAAGAGTCGGACACTTAACTGACTGAGCCACCCAGGCACCCCCCCTTGTCACCTCCTGTCTGCTCAAGAGTAGGACTGCTTATTTCTGTTTGGATGTGGGAAGGAACTAGTCTTTCTGGTTCTGTGACCCTACAAATAAGTGCATAATGTCAAATGTATTCGCGAAGATACTTTTTCTTTAAGCAGCAGGAACTGATTCCATCTAGCTCAAGTTTAAAATGAAGTATTTCTTGGAAAAGTGCTGGGAGAGCTCACAGAATCAGCCCGTCCTAGGAAGGGCGAGAACTAGACAAGCCCCCGGGACCTGAGCTGCCGGCAGCATTCGGTGGGCTCACTTTCTCATTTGCTGACAGCCATGTGACTTGGGTGTAAAAACCTCCCATCACTATGACTTCTTGTTTATGTCTTGACTTCCCACGAGAGAGAATCTGGCCCAACATTGTTTTTACACTGGACAACCTGGATCTGTCCAGGGGAACAGGGACATGAGCACAGCCAAGGCCACTGGGGGAATCTCTATGAAGCCATCGTGCTTGGTGTCTAACTGCTTGGTGGCAGAATTAAGTTCTAAGCACCGCTCCCTACATCCACCTGGATAGTTCCAAGGACATAGCTTGTCCCAGGGAAAGGAATAGGCTTCCGTCTCCCAGGGATCCTGAAGTTCCAGAGATTCTGACCAAACTCACACCCTGCAGCTTTATTGCAGATACAGATTCACAGCAAGAACATTTGAATATGATTTTATTAATTGCGTTTTTTCGAGTCCAGCAGTTTTCATTAAATTACAACAATCCAAGGCAGATGATATCCTTAAGCTCAAACAATTTTACCATGCAAAGACTATATTTATATGAGAGTGCTTTTCAGTCCTGACTTCCTAAGTGATCGGCTTATAAAATATTTATTAGTGGTTCAAAAGCATTGCTTTTGCAAATTCAGTATCTTCTTTAGGATAGATTTCAGGGCAGACGGCTCTTTTGGGTTTGAGTTCACGGTGTGATGTGCAAAGGTACTTCCTTGTGTTTACTGAGGGGTGAAGTCAGGCTCTGTAGGTGGTCAGCTCCTTGCGTGATTTGCCCCAAGACTGAAAGGCCACTTGCACAGATTAAATGAAATCCACGGTTTTTAAAAATAAATTTGGCTACTTAAATTTCTAGATAGGAGTTCATTTTTTTCTCTTTTTAAACTTTACTTATTTATTTTGAGAGAACGAGAGAGAGCGGGGGAGGGGCAGAGAGAGGGAGACACAGAACCCCAAGAATCCGACGTGGGGCTCGAACCCAGGAGCCGTGAGATCATACCTGAGCTGAGATCAACAGTCCGACGCTTAACCAACTGAGCCATCCAGGCGCTCTGATGGGAGTTTCTTATACATGGGCACAACTGGCTTCCATATAAATATTTTATAATTGCTCATTCTGATTCTCGCCATAAATATGATTTTCATGGGCATGTAGTCTATTAGGAGAATATTTAGAGTGGGAATTTAAGATACTCAAGATACTCATCAGGCCTGGAT